>NC_136069.1:405674471-406274471 GCF_964261635.1 Lissotriton helveticus | reverse complement strand
AGACAACAAGCATTGGCATAGCCAATAGGTCTCACCTTTGGGACCTTATAAGAGTTTAACCATGCAGCACTTGATGGTGTTGCACCAAGGATATTGTGCAGGATAACTAAACACTTATAAGGTCCCAAAGGCGAGACCTATTGGCTATGCCAATGCTTGTTTTATCTGAAAAGAGCAGCACAGTATTCCTAATTACAGCAAAAACACCACAGACCTAACTTGCTGCATAAGTACAAAAATGTGTATGTGTCTGTGGAGTAGTGAGCCTCCACTTACCCAGCTTAAGTGGCGAAGTCTGGACCTGTGTGCCAGGGGCAGGAAAATGGGGTACCACTAAAACATTAACTAGTTGTTGATAGGTGTCTTCTGTCTGCAGCTCTGCAGACAAAAAGCTCACACATAACACTGTTAGGAAATACCATGACAGAGGTGTGGAAGGTGGCTTAAATGTACAGGGAAGGAAACAAATATTAAAATTAAAGAAAATGATGACATACAGACAACAGGGGAAAATACAGAGGGGTGAACACATTTTAAAAAAAAAAGTGAGAAAGAAAGATAAGCAAAAAGAAAGGGTAAAGCAAAATAAGGGTAGATAAGAGCAAAAATGAAGATTTGGAGGGTACAAGAGAATGATAAAATAAGGAAGAAAAAGTAAAATGTAGCATAAAAGGGTGAATGGATAGGGTGAAAAGCTGGATAGATGGGTAAGTGAATATATATGGATGGGTGGATACTTGGAAGGATGAATATAGATATTTGAATGCATGGAATGTTGGATGGGTGGATGGAAAGGTGATGGGATGGCCTGATGAATGGATGACTAGATATAAAGGTGAAAGGGCGGATGGATAGATAGATGTATTGACACAGTGAAAGGCTGAAGGGAAGTCTTTCAATAAGGGTAGGTTTGCTTGCTTCACGTGCTCAGTGCACTTAGAGGTTTCGCTCAAGTGGGGTGTATTTTAATTTTCTAGCTACTTCCCTATGTGTGTGCGATGTGATTAAAACCAGGATAGCCACAGGTGAACAGCTGAGGGCTGCATAAAAATGAACGGTTCTTTAAGTTTGGGTGGAGAAGCGTGGCTCAGTGGTTAGAGGCGGCAGACCCGGAAGCTGAGATTGGCTGTGGACCAGGGTTCGATTCCCCGCCTTGGCGGGTCTCGGGCTCAAAAATTCCACGGACTTGATAATTCTCGCTCCGGTGCCTACTCAACTCACGGGGTCACACTCTGCGACTCTGGGCAAAAGCTTGCTTAATCTCCACTACGGCCCCTCGCGGCGGGATGCCTGGCTTTCACCTTGTGGATACCCTGCCGGGGTATCTCACAGGGGAATACCAGGACGGGTTCCCTAAGCAAGCGCCTTGATACCTTCGGGTGATACGTGCGCTATATAAGTCGCAATACATACATACATACATACATTATGGCATATATTGACGACAGCCACCAAATGTTTAAATTAAAAAAACCTCAGTCTCATAGAAAGATGGAGCATAAAGCGCTGGTGCTTACAAGGAACATGATTAAAGTCTATACAGGCCAGATTTGTGTGTACTGCTTATGATTAGGTAAATACGTAACAATTTTGAAAAAAACAATGCATACATTTTATATGAGACAAAGTAGCAATGCTTTCATAGTGATCAAGCAGAAGCCAGATTGTGTGATTCCAGAAAAAGGGTAACATTTCCGGAGCAGGCTGTAAACATATTACCGCAGCAACTGCTGAATGTGAACAAGCTGTGACATCAGCACACTGTGCAACAACATTGTTGTTAGTCAGCTGCCATGTGCAATGTTCATAAACATGACAGCCCGTCCTCCTGTAGAATGTGCGCCATGACAGCTTTTTCAGAACTTAGTAAAACTGTACTGCGTGGTTCCCAGACAAGGTGTTGTGATACAATCTGTTAGCCAATTTCAAGCATTCTATGAAAAATGCTGATAGTAGAACAGTGTGAGTCTCCTCCAGAAGGGGTTGGAGTCAATAAGTGGATGCCTGCAGTTTCATGAGTCACTGGATGTGCACACCAGGGTCAGTAGTTACACGTTGATGCACAAATTATCAAATGTGGCCTCCATTACTACTCACACGGATATGTGAAGGGCATAACCCCATGCTTTATTAATGCTTTGTGATGTTTGGTAACAACCTTTCATCCACTGCGTATGCCAGATAAAGTCTGCATCGAGAGGTTGAACTGTTACTAGCCTGTGCTATGAAACGGGGGAAAAACATTTTTTAAAAGAGGCGTATTCTGTGCCTTTCACCCCACTAATTTAGACATCCATTAAGTTAGGCCGATTTTATAATTGTTCTATTAGGTCTGCTTTGGAAAGTGAAAGCACGCATGAATGAACCTACGCGATGTGGTCAAAGGAAGACAGATAAATATAAAGCAAGCCTGGGAGTGGTGCGTGAGTGCCTGCGCGCACAGTCTGCTCATTTGTAAGCACTGCACTCATGCTTGTGGCGTGCCGCTGCTCGCTCCCGCAAGGTGGATGCCGCCACAAGCACAAGTGTGTGCTTGAAAATGAGCAGAGCAGCGGCTAAAGGCCATCCTATGCAGCGCATGCGCGCTGCGTAGGCGTGACCTAAAAATGGCCACACAAGGAAGGGCTAGGAGCCAAAGTGTTTCCCATGTTGTGGCAGTTGTGTGAATTGTGGTGGCACTAAGCTGTGGTGTCTGAGGACTCATTTGACAGAGGAGGCCATACAGGTTGGACCAGGAATGTTTGGCCCTCAAATTATCACTGATTTCTAAATATTCAGCTTCCCAGAAAGAAGGACTAATATGGAAATATACAATTGACTATTCATGCTTTTCTCTCACTGCCAGTACTGTATTCGCAGGAGACCTTTTCATGTTCTTGAGAAGGTGCCAAGTCTGAAAATATCAATACTCAGTTACGTGACCAAACGTTTGCTTTACCTCCATACCCACTGATAAGCCCATACAGCTCCTCTTTCAAGTACTATCTCTAGACATGGCAGGTTCTACATAATTATTCTGAGATAAAAATTCTGTCCATTCATGTTTTCTCTTTGGCGATGCAATCTCCTTGAAACTGTACACTGCCCAACACATGGCTGAAAAGCAAGCTCACCTTCTGTGTGGGAAAGTCAGGCTCAGTCACAACTGCAACATGTTTACATTGTACCTACGTGGAACGGTGCCATATCACTCAATGTACACCAGTGCGGGTTTTTGAAAACAGCTACAATACCACCAACCTTGTTAGTGCTTTGAACATTTTATCATGTATCCGTACTTCACAGCGTACTCTGCTCAACAATGAGGGCTAACCTCTGAGAAGACATGCTAACTTTATTTTGAATACCACCTCCTGTATCCAGCCTGAAACCTGGAGAGCTACTGTGTCAGTGGGGTATGAAGATTACAGATATAATCACATACCATTAATGAAAGAAATGGCTTGGTATATCTCACGTCTCCAATAACAAAACAGGCAGCACCTCACAATCGCATTTCATGCATGTACGATAAACTTGTGCTAAACAACGTCCACAACGTGGATGTATATGGGATTATGAAATGACTACTGTTTGCACGGTGGCCCCAGTCATAACCATTGGACGTAACGGAAACAATTGATGTTTTACTATCTGTTGCTCATTGTACAACACAGAGCGTATGGTATACATAATTGGAGCAGTATTGCAAGATCTTTGCACAGATGCAAAGGCTGGGAAGACAACTACATAAAAACATTATATGATTTTAAACACAGGGGTCCACACCTAAACTAAACTAAACAACCACTGGCAAAGCCAAAAGGTCTCTGCTCTGAAATCAATTGGGTTTGCCAATTCTTCTTTTCTCAAAGTCCAAGTCACTGGGCTTGGCTTTGGCTATGCTAGGCTATAACGTGTGTATATTTGAATGTGTATAAAGTGTTTAAATAGTTATAAGTAAAATAAATTGCTACTATATATGAGAGGGTGTCTCAGATACAAGTTCCTATAGTAAAATTATACACAGTTACAGCCAAATTTGGCAGAAAGCTAGATGTTTACCCAGAAAGTATGTTTTTTGTCATTTGGTGTAGATTTGATTGGTAGTTTGTGAGGCTTCATGCTAATCCACTTGTACAGGTGAGATGGGGGCAGGACAGGGCTTTGCCCGACCCCATCCATAATGATTGGGGGGTCAGGCAGGGGAGTGTGCTGGAGCCTACTCTCTTTACATTATATATAAATGGTGTAATTCACGTTTTGGATAGAGATGGGTGTGATTCACCGAAGACAGGAAGGCGGAGGGTTCCCACACTTCTTTTTGCAGACAACACTTTGTTAATCTCTAAGTCGCTGCAAAGCTGGCAACAACTACTGAATTCTTTTCAACTGTTTAGTGTGGAGCGGGTTTGTAGCTTAACAGCTCCAAGACCAAATGTATGATTTTCACCAGACAGACGTCAACTTTTTCTAAGAGGAGGATGCTAGTAGGTGATACAACTCTAGATGTAGTGTCCAGCTTTGAGTATTTCAGTATTAAATTGACCAAGAATCTATGCTGGTCACAGCAGGTGGAAAAAGCTCATTTATCTTAGATCCAAACACACTGCGTATATATGGTGAATCTACTGAAAAACATAATCGAGAAGGGTTGCTCCGGCACTGGAAATATATAATGTGAAGGCCCTAGAGGCGCTACTATATGGTGCTGAACTGTGGGGCTTTTGAAACACAGAGTGCCCTTCCATAGGGGAGCAAAGGTTTTGAAGAACCCTACTAAATTTCCCTGCAAATACACAGTTGATCCCCCTATATCTAGACATGGCCCGAAAGAAAACTGGCCACAAGATTGAATGCAGAATGTTGACCTACTGGTATAGGCTAAGGATATTGTTATAGGCTATGGACAACACCTACCTTCAATTCCTATCAGGAGGGAATTAAAGATCTTTTGATCCCACATCGCAGCCATAAAATACAATGGCTTTGTGCCATTAAGGTCCTACTCCACAGATTGAAATTGGACAATTATTGGATTTCACCAGAGAACGTGTTCAATTGGAAAGGTCAGCATAAAGGGACTATTTTGGGAAAGTGTGGCATTTGATCAAGTTAAACAGTGCAAGGGCTACTTATCTGTGTCTTTCACTGATCAGAAGCCAATAGCCTTTTACGAAAGTACTACTGTTGAAATTGTCCCACCATTAGCAAGGAAACTCTATCTTCAATTTAGGTATGGCACTGTACCTATGAAATGATTTACTTGTAGATTGCAACAGGAAAATGAGTCACACAATGATTTGTGTGCAGGCTGTGAAGAATGTTCTGAATCACATATCCATGCTCTGTCTTTTTGCCCCTTTTATAAGCACATACGTGCAAAATAGATTGTTCCCCTGTGAAAAAATCTGGGTTGGAGGGAGCTTCGGGAAATGTTCGGTATATTGCAGTATGATACTCGACAGATTGTAGTTTTTGCCTGGCTATGTTTTCATAGACATTTTGGATTAAGCGTGCTAAATTCCTACAGTCTGCTACTGACCTTGAAAAATAATTGTTTGAAGTTTGTGAGGTTTAGTGGTAGGACATTTGTATGCTGTAGATTGGATCTGTGATTTTCATTATTTTATACTTTTAGATAGTGGTTCGTGCCATGAATTTCTGTGTTTTTATACTGTGTTTTTTATTGATATATTTTCTTTATTGATATTTATATTTGCACTTCTATGCATTAGTGTATTGTGATTGTCTTGTTTGTCTATACTTTTATGATCCACAGAGATCAAAATAAAGTTATTTGGTATGGATTGGTAGTTTTGAGAAATTAAGATTACAAATGTATGTATATTTACATGCCTCAGAGGATCTGTGGTCCCAGCAGATCAAAAAAGTAGATCTAATTGGCATCTACAACATCAACAATGTTGCAGCAGCCATTTGAAAACTTGAAGACTCAGTCCTAGTGCCCTGAAAGAAGTATTATAAAAACATATAGGGGGCAGGGTAGGTATGCCCTGAACCATTAAGGTTGATGGAGTGCCCCAGAGAGACCCCCAGGGACCAAAAGTGCATTTTAAACCAGATCCTCAGTAACACTTTTAAAAGAACAGGTCTGACCCATTTTAAATAAAAGGCATCCGCAGTGGGCTAGGGCCCCTTTGTGGAGAGAGGACGTTGTTTTGTTGATATTTTGCGAGGGGGTTGTTTGATCCTCTTTCTTGGGTTTTTTGAAGGCCCCAGGACCCCATCCCCTGAGGCTGATATCTTTTTAATGGGGCAGGAGGGCATGAGGCCTCCCCTCCCTGAGCCTTTGGAAGGCCTCGGACCCCCATCCCTGATGGTGATATCTTTTTAATGGGGAAGGAAGGCATGAAATTAAAATTAACCAGTTATAGTTATCTTAAGTAACTAGAATTCGTGCCCTAAAATAACCTTAACTTGAACTCTTGCCATGCACTTCTTGTACCCTCATATATTACATCACATGACATGTTCAGTGACTGCATTGATAACAACCCTAATGACATCTGAAAGACTTCAATTATAACAGCATTGTGCATGGACAAAGCACAAAATATAATTACTTTAGGGTAAGAGTTCTAGTTACTTGAGTTAACTATAAATGGTGAATTTAGGTGATTTTGTTGGTGTAACATAGGTAGTTTTATCATATTTATTTTTAGCTGACATTTTCACCTAACTAAAACGTCCCTTACACACACTGCAGTGTGAAGCGTACCAAAGAAAGTATATTTTCTTTAACAAATGTGCACATCTTCATATATTAAGTAAGCCCTGTTGCTACATGCGTTTGAGCTACTTTATACAGTCACTGCAGAATCGTTTGCCTTTACTATGGTTGACTGGGACACTGCAGTCCTTAGTAAGACTTGCTCTTACTGAAAGCATGGCCTTAATAACTAAATTTACAACCTCTTGTAATGTCTTATTAAAGAGCTATGTTGTACAAGGTGGGGAAAAATCAATTAGAAGTCATTACTTCCAGAAGAGGAAAAAAAGGTACAAACCATACCGCAAACCTCAATGCAGTCACAAAACTGGAGGAGTGAGACTTAAGCCAGGATCTTAATCATAAATATTCTAAAAGTAAACGCAAAGCAAAATGTAGCAGTGAGGTAGGTATAAAAGACAGCAAGTATGAATGGAGAAGTTATAAGTGATAGCACTTTAATTTGAGAGAATCATAAACCAATATGTATTGTTCTGACAAAAAGTTACCCCTCTCCACAGACACACTAACAATTAGGCTTTAAACCCTGTTCGTTATTGGATATATTGACACACTATTTTAAGGGTTACATATGGTCATTTCCCTCACAATTTTAATTTCAAAGATAGAAGCAAGCCCACCCTTAAAAGAGATTCTCAACCTCTTCAAAACTTGGATTTTGCAGCCCCTGAGTCTTTATGTCATTTTCTGATATATGGAACGTTGTTTATGTGCATGTTTACTCAGTCCTATATGAACTTCAGGCTGCGCCGCTTAACGCCAGGATGCTCCATTTGGAATTACACTCTGTGCTTTATAAAATCAATATTCATTCATTTATTCATTCAATCAAACCGTATTCAATTCTTACTCACATATAAAACCAGCTAAAGTAACCAAAAGTGCATGCACAATCTGCGGGTAAACTATCTGCTGTAGCAGTGGATTGTGTGCATCAGCAGAAGCCATATTTAAATGCATTTTGCTTTTTTTTAACAAAACCTGTTCAGAGCCATCTTTGAATGGGATTTGATAATAACACAAAAGCTACTTGAAGATGACAGCTGCACATCAATGCACATGTGCATATTTGCGTGGTCACTCTGGAATAGATGAAAAACATATTTTTTAAGTTGGCCATCCTCTGCCCCCACACAAGTACGCAGGGGTGTGGGGGCTGAGGAGACTGTGTAGGGTGTGGGAAGGGGAGAGAAAAGAAGGGGATGAGGAGGAGATGGACAGGGTGGGATTAAATGGGAAAGTAAATACTCTCACAAGCACTGCAACACTCGGTCTGATGTCAGCATTGAAAACACCATTAGCCAATCAAAAAACAGTGAGACCAAATGCCCCTGGGTAAGCCAAATACAAGAACAGGGAAATAAAATCCATCAAATCAGAAGCAGGTAAGTCTGAGAGACAACAGAGCCGTGTAATGATGAGCAAGGAACTCACCCAAAGTCTACACTAAGTACATGCCATGTGTTTGAAGCAATGGATTACAGTGAACACTGCCTGTAGCGGATACAGAAACGCCTATAGTTCACGGGTATGTGTTCTATAGAGAAAGAAACTGCAACAAAGTGGGTATAAGTCAATGTGTCTGTTGGCACGCGTTTTACGTGCTATGCTATCAAAGGTTTTGCTTCGGCTGAGAGTTATCAAACGTCATGATTGCACCCAAACGGTATTCTTGAAGTGGCTACCCTTTTGTATAAATGCCAATTTTTTTTTCGTTTGATGTGGGTTAAAATGGCCTTAATTACAGGAGTATGCCCTGTAATTATAGCACCTTTCATTTGCAAGCCATTACTGAACTCACTTCTGTGATCAAAAACAAATTCACAAATTCACCATGCAATCAACACACAAGTGAAGCCAACTAAACTACAACAGGTGTGTGGATGTAAACAAATAACATCACACTCACTTTAGGCTTGTAATTTCATTAATGGCCATAGTGCAACATGCAGCGTTCTTAGATGCAACCCATGAAAGAAATTGCAGCACTGGTGTAGTATTACTTTCTAATGAACACTTGCGATTAGGGTGTAATTTCATATTTCAAATGTATGTGTCCAACTTTGGTGCCATATTCAAATCGAATAAGTAGTGGAGACAAGGCTTGGCCATCATCGATATTTTTGTGCCTCCTGATTTACAACTGTGCATCACGTTTCATGGACGGATTGAGAGACGTAGCGCTTTTGTTTTGTTTTTTGATTTCAGCCAGGTGTCCCATTAAGCGGTTCTCAGAAAAGCAAAAATAGAATTAATTTCCAGTTGGGGAGTTCAGAGTCTGCCAAGGACTGAGCCTCCTTTATCACGGCATGAACCGGGGCACAGTAAGTCCAAGCACTTTGGTTTCTCTCTCAAGCAGGGTTCTCCAAAGTCGCTCCTGGAGGGCTGGATCCATGACAGATTTTAAGATAACTACATTTATCTAAATGGGGATATGCAATATTTAAAAAAAAAAAATCTGGTTAAAATGTTTTTTGAGCAACAGGTCATTCCAGGTGTTTGATGGACAGACAGTGTCTTCTAGCATTCCCCTGAAGCGTGGAGTCCCGCAGGGCTCCTCATTAAGCCCCGCGCTCTTCAACGTCTATATGAGGCCACTGGCTGAGGTAGTTCGTCCGTATGGAGTCAAGATCATATCCTATGCGGACGATACCCAGCTGGTGGTCTCACTAGCGCAGGAGGCTCTCCAACCACGATCAGGGGGACTTACCGAATGTCTGGAGGAGGTGAAGACCTGGATGACTCGGTCATCATTAAAACTAAATGGTGACAAAACAGAGCTCATGCTCTTGGGCCCTGCCGACCCCACATTCATCAACTCACTGTGGCCCCCCTGTCTAGGTCCCCCTCCGGCCCCAAAGGATAACATCAAAAGCCTAGGGGTATGGCTGGACAGGAGTCTCTCACTCAACACCCAGGCCACAATGCTTTCAGCCACCTGTTTTGGAATACTCAGGACACTGAAGAAAGTCCTTCCTTTGCTCCCAATGGAGGCAAAGAAGATAGCCATACAGGGCCTGATACAATCACGGCTGGACTCCAACAACGTCCTATATCTGGGTGCACCAGAGTACACCTTAAAGAGATTACAACTGGTACAAAACTGTGCTGCGCGTACTCTGCTGCAGATTCCTCGTAGATTGTCAGTAAAGGCGGCTCTGACCAATCTTCACTGGCTCCCAGTGCGCAAGAGAGTCACTTTCAAAGCAATGTGTATTGCTCACCAGGCTTTCTGGGATTCGGGGCCCCTAATCACCCGTGATCTAGTAAGCCAGTATCACCCAGGGAGAAATCTACGTTCTAGTCAGGCCTTTATGGCAGCAGTCCCCAGAGTTAAAAGGTCTAGATCTGGCGGAAGGACGTTTGCCTTCAACGCCGCCAAGATCTGGAACTCCCTCCCGTCTCACTTGAGATCCAATCCTGATCTCGTTTCCTTCCGTAAACAATTAAAAACACACCTATTCAATTCCGTTTAATTTAACTCAGTTCTCCCTCCTTTTCTGGTTCTCAACCTCTTTATCCTTCACTGGTTCCTTTTTTAGCGCTTGGACGCCTCAGGGCAGCAATCGCGCTGTTATAAATTCACTTTCATTTCATTTCATTTCATTTAAAGGTTTGTTTGGAAGGATGGCAATGGAATTCTCTAGAGAAAACAATCACCTGTCCTGCAGTCCTGCCAGACGTTTTGTTTACACTACGGGGTAAATTTTGCCCTATTAGAGTTGTAGTATTTACACTCATCCCGAGTGGTGCATTAGCAGACTTGAACTAGGCAAAAGTTCTCCTGGTGAAGCAGCAGAGGCCACTTTCACAGTATTTCTGGGAAGGCCGCATTCCTGTCAGCGTTGGGCATGTGTCCCTACACTTTAAAAAAAACATTTTGTAGTTTTATATGTCATGAACTCGACCCAAAGGTATCAGAGTGTTTTACATGAGCACCAGTAAGGACACATTAATCTTTTAGTGATTTTGGTGATTTGCTCAGGATCACAGGGTGTTGAGCTGACGCGAAGGCTCAACATCTAACTTCCAAGTCAGCAGATCTGGCTATAACGCTACAACCTCAGCACACTTCCAGCTAGACAACCATCTCGCTCATGCTACTGCAGTATGCTGTAGTTCACCCAGTGTAGTCTAGAAAGACAAGCATTTGCAATGCAATAGGTATCGCATTAGGAAAGTTTGAGCAATTGGTATTGCAAATGACACATTTTTTATTTATGTGTTGGTTTTGAAAATAGCAAAATTAATAGCTTTGTCATTTACAATGCTAATAGTTATAACTTTCACAAATGTGACACTTATAGAATTTGTAATACAATACGTGTTGTATTTACGTGACTTACATGTCTTGCTATTACAAATAACAATGGCTTTTATTTTTTTTAAATAATTAATACTTAAATAAAAGTTATATTAATTTATAATGGGAATAGCTTAAACTTTTGTAAATAACTTTTGTGAAGATTATGTTCAGTGTTTTTTATTGTGACGAGAATACAAGAACAGAAGTGAAATATTAACATCTTTTTGTGACATCTATATCTATTCTAATATTATAAAGAGAGAGCCCACACCTTTGAGGCGGGTAATCTCAGGAACCACAGCACCAATCACAACACCCAATCAATACAGCATTGGAAAGGGCAGTTGCAGCAGAAGGACATAGGCTATACAGATGCCCACCAAATACATTTGAAAGGTAAAAGAACCTTACCAGCAAAGTAGTCCCTTGTGGGCGTGGGCGTGGGCGGGGCGCGGCATGACAACAAAAAAAGCGCTCCTTAAACGTGTGCGTTGTGCTGGGGGCGTGTGCTGGGGGCGTGAACAAGGCCAATGGGTGCGGCAATTGCGGGGCAGCAAGGGGTGTGGCCAATGGGCGCGACAACCGGCAACAATCGCGTGGCACATCCCCAAAAAAAAGCGTGCCTTGAGGGCGTGTGGAAAACAAATGTGTGCGTTGGGCCGGGGGCGTGGCCAAGGCACATGGGTGTGGCAATTGCGCGGGAGCAAGGGGCGTGGCCAATGGGTGCGGCAATTGCGTGGGCTTAGGCGGGGCAGACGCGACTGATCGTGCCTGCGGGGACAATAACTGCACAATATCCTGCGCGCTGTCAGCCAGTCAACTCTCTGCATAAAGGACCGTGCCTGCGGGGACACTAACTGCAGCGTCTCCTGCGCGCTGTCACACACTCAACTCTCTGCATAAATGAATTGACACCAGGTGCTCAACATCAACCAGGGCTGGAGCCGGACTCAGGCGGCGGATGACGTGACTAAGCGCCTGCTGGGACACTAACCTTTGAACTAACTGTACTTTCCCACACGCGCAGCGTCTCCAGCGCACACTGTCAGCCACTCAACTCTCTGCATCAACGACTTTACACCACAAGCACAACATCAAACAAAAGTGGAGCCGGGCCCTCAAGCGGGGGATGACGAGATTCAGCGTGCCTGCGGGGACACGAAATTTACAACTGAATGCACTTTCACACATGCTTACCTACGGAAGTGGAGTACATACACACTAGAGACATCTGCTAATACTTCCTACTCCGAGGTACACGGATCACTGACATATTATCGAAAGACACATTATCGAGATACTAAAATATTGACACAAATATATCGGAAGCATTAATATCGACATCCTATACTTAACTATACATATACCAAAATATCGGAAACATATTATCGATATACATAAACACCGATGTCAAAATTATCGACTACATACATATCGAAGACATAAATATCGATCACATTAAAATGTATACACAAGTACTAAAATATCGATTTCACTAATATCGCCAACAATAATATCGTAATTTAAAATATATCGATAATATTAAATATGTATATAAACATAATTGCTATCGCCAAAAATTATTATTTTCTATAAAATAAACACCTCTCATTTATTTATACATTTTAAATAATTTTTTTATTTCAACAACATATAATAATTATTATTTATATTTCCAAAATATTTAAAAATATTTATTTTATTTACTTGTAATCATAAATAAATTACATTAACCTTATCTAACAACATGAAAATCCTAACCGAAATTCAAATCTACTAACTAACCAATAAACACACAGAAATACTAAATTAACCAATAGCAAACTAATTGCTAATTACAATACTCTATATAAACAATTATCCATTAAACACAAACCACATGCTAAAAAAAACGAAAGGAGACACATCTATGGATGAATTGCACTACAACGACAAGAACATCAAAATTAGAAGAATTGATTCATGACTTTCAAGTAAGTAAATCAAATAATATAAATATATTTTACTACTAAAATGTAAATTAATTACTAAATATGCACTTTTCCATTTCTCAATTAACTACAGATTAGTATACTAAGATATACCACACAACTGATTTATAATTAAATAAAACACTAAAGTTTGTAAATATATTGTCTATATTTAAAACACATTTAAATCTTTTTAATAAAATACAAACCATATTATTAAAATCCTATACTTTTTTATTTCTCTTCTAACGCTGCAGATAACTATCCTAACAAATACAAGAATACAGAACTCAAACATAAAGCTACAACTAAGAAAGTAAGTATAATGACTCACTAAATTAAAAGCTAAAATCCAAATAAATGAGGACATTTTGTAACTAATTATACATATCTCCTTTCTATGTTTTACTACCACTACAGACAATTCGACAGACAACAAACAGAGAAAAATACTCAGAGAACGAAAGATACACAAAGCTAAGTAAGTATATTCAACATCTTCATTAACTAGTAACATGTTTAAAATGAAACACTGGTTTACATTTCTAAAACATAGGAAAATTTGTATTTCAGAAACGACTACATAAGACTATACTACAAAAGAACAAACAACAACATTATACAATCAAAAAGAACACTTACAAAGTAAGTACCTCCAAATACAAAGCTAAGAGTTAAAACGCCAAAAACAGCATATGTTCTAATTAATAACAAATGTCTACTTTTTTTCCCTCCTAAAACTACAGAAAACTCTACTGTCAAAAACAAGAAAATAAATTACCAATTCACAAAGATATAACAAAATAAGTGTGTATATATAATAACGAAAGTAACAGATAAAATGTTAAAAACCTAAAGACATGCTAACATTTCTAATACATCTTTTTTTTCCAGATACTACTACAGAATACTCTACTAAGAAATAACAGACAACTCTACTCCAACGTCCTATCTAAAAGTAACAAAGTAAGTATAATCACAAATTTTTTTAATATCCTAAAGTTATTAGCAGCCAATTTTATTGAAAAATTGGCCCTGAAACTCTAAAAATCTACAAAAGCAAATCATTAAAATTACTCTTATTTTTACCTTACAGATCAGAGACAAACAGAAAACACAGTCAACAACCGAAGAATAAAGCATATCAAAATATTTCACAGATTTGAACAAATTGTAAGTATATACTAAAGTATTGTTTAATTAATTATTTTTATACACAAACATTACCATTTACATAACTAATAAATATATCTCTTGTAGATTTACAAACAACAAAATGGCTGAGGGAGCAGAATTTGTGATCAGCCAGAAAGGAAAGCTATTACTCTGCTACATGGGTTACACTTATACCCAGGAGAAACAATATGGGTTGAAAGTAAATTGGAAATGTTGCAAATATTATTCTAACAAGTGTTATGGAAGGGCAACAACTAGAGAAGCAACTGTACTTTATACAAGGGAACACAACCACCCACCAAACATAACAGAAATAGAAGTTAGAACAGCATTAGAAAACATAAAAGAAGCAAGCACAGGTTCCCAAAAACCAACCAGTGTCATATTAAAAGAAGAAATTCCCAAAATTCCTAAAACAGCAACAACACAGATGCCAAATGTTCATGCACTAAAAAGAACTATAGCACGAACAAAGAAAAGTACTACTACTACCACAACACCTCCAAGAACATATAGTGATATAAGTTTAAATGCCAACCAAACCATAACTCTAAACAAACAACCATTTATCATTTACGACAATGAAAGCAACGATAAAAGACTTATAATTTTTGGAACAAATCTTAACTTAATAAAACTTCAGCAAACTCAATATTGGATGATGGACGGGACTTTTAACATTTGTCCCAAACCATTTTTCCAATTATACACCATACATGGCCTATATAATAACTGCAACATACCTCTTCTTTATGCACTACTACCAAATAAAACTAATTCCACATATATGGAATTATTAAATATAATCAAACAAAAAACTAATGACTATTCCCCAGAAAAAATAATCCTAGATTTTGAACAAGCAATGCTTTCAAGCATATTGAAATTACACCCCCATACCTGCATTCAAGGCTGCTACTACCATTTAAACCAGTGTATATGGAGGCATCTACAAAAGACAACCTTAAGTATAGAATATGCAACAAACTCATCTTTTGCATATCAAATAAAAAAACTCATTGCACTAGCTTATTTCCCAGAAACAGACGTAGCAGAACACTACAACATTCTAATAGATAGCCCCTTTTATAAACAAAATGAAGCAAAACTGAGTCCATTTTTGGACTACTTTGAAGACACCTGGGTAGGCAGACTCCATAGATCTGGCCACAGAAGAAATCCTAAATTCCTAATACCCTGGTGGAACGTTTACAAAAGCACCTTAACCACTTGGATGCTAAGGTACATCCACCTCTTCCCATTGACTTTCCATTGAAATCAATGGAAACTCCATGACGAGTTACCCTTGTCATTAGCACTGAAGGGGTTAAACGGAGAATCTAAAACAAATAACGCAGTGGAAGGTTGGCACAATGCCTTTATAAAATCAACTGGCAGAACTAAACCAAGTTTAGAAACATTCATTAAATGCCTTCAAAAAGAACAAAGCTACCAGGAGTTTAGAATGGAACAATCCATTACTGAACTAGTCCCTAAAACATCTAAACAAACCAAACAAATGCACAAATACCTAGAACAACAAGTAAAGTTATACCCTAGTACTAAAGGAATTGAATAGCTAAACTTAATTGCCAAAACACTACTCTAAATAAATAATACCACCAAACAAGTACATAAAAATGGAACCTAAGCAATTAAAACAACATCAAAATCTTTATTTTCAAAACTCTTAAATGTATGCAATATATTTAATATTTTTTGACATAAATATGCACACATTACTTACAATGCATTACTATAACACAGAACCAAATGTATAAATACATTACCCACCCACAAAATATTTTAAAAAAAAAATAACTCACCATGCATGTCGACAATCCAGGAAATCCTTCTCCCCCAAAATAATCCAGGTAGTGTAAAATGTTCCCAAAAAAAAATGCAAAATTACAAATGTACAAAAAAATCGATAATCCATCCAATGAAGATCCTTTGGAAAACCATAAAAATCCCGAAAATTGTTCAAAAATAAAATAAACGCTCCAGGAAAACCGAAAAGTTTGAAGAACTGTTAGAAATGCAGTAGTTAATAAAACTAAGAAACACTTCCTTAAAAAAAAACGCTCCTTCCGAAATGGCAAACACCTAGAACAGAAACATATAAAACATACATTCCCACCCACATAAAACTACACATAAACAACTACTAACATTAGTATTAACATTATGGGCTCCATTAGGATATCGGGCGGATTGCCTCCGCCAGGGTGGCGGTGGCCACCGCCACCCTGGCGGAGGCAATCCGCCCGACAACCACTCTTGTTTTCCCCTCCGCCTGATTAGGATGGCGGAGGGGACAATGGCGGACGGAAAGACCGTCCGCCGCTTTACCGCCGCGGTCGCCCTGCGACCGCGGCGGTAATAGATTAATATGGTGGCGGTGTCCAATGGACACCGCCAGCCATATTATGATGGCTTACATTAGGGGCCTTTCCGCGGCGGCAATGCCGCCACGGAAAGGCATGCGGCAATTGCTGCGGGGGCCCCCTGCAGGGCCCCCAGGTTGGCTCCACTGTCAGGGGGGCACATCCCCACATTTGCATTTGCAAAGCGGCAGGCACCGCGCGGTGCCTGCCGCTTTGCATATGCAAATGCGAAAATGCATTTTTTGCATTGTGGCGGGCGGTGCAGAGTGCACCGCCCGCCACAATGCTAAAACTACAGGATGTGCCCGCCACTGTGGCGGGCACATCCTAATTCCCCCCACGGGACCCCCGCCCTTATGGCGGGCGGTCCCGTTCTCCGATAGGGTGGCGGGCGGACAATGTCCGCCCGTCATCCTAATGGGGCCCTATATTCCTAATACTTATACTTTAAACATCTATATAGTAACTCTCCAAACAAGCCTAAAAAACGGTAAAACTACGTGTACCTACCACACGTAAATAAACAATAATAAATCCTGTAATACCACTCACTTAAATCTAACAACAATAAATATCACCACACTAGTCTCAAAAATAACATTAAATACACATAAAACATATAAAACAAACCTTACCTTAAGCGACGTTAAGTTTCTCCCAACCGCGAGCTGCTCTCCATCCAAATGACACAAAACGACCTAACCCGGTTACAAAATAAAAGACCCAAAAGCAACAAAATAGTCCATAATGACAAATATATTAATTAATCTGTGTAAAATGACCTTCAATGTTTGCAAAATTAGTACAATATTTAACACAATGTTTTTTTCTCCTTATATTAAATAATTGTGAAATATGTAGTAAACTGTAAAAAGAAATATAATAACAAAATGTTTAATATTAATTTAAAATATTTGAAAAATTTAATGTAATGTTACAAAATTTTGTTATGACAATTTTCAAAATGTATATAAAGAAACCTATGTTAAAAATAAAATGTATCGAAATACATTGTTTAAATAATTAATATTAATATATTAAATATGAATATTAATACAATAATTGCATTTACTAAGAACATATGTAACACTATAAAAATGTGATATGACAAACAATACTATGTTTTATTTTTCATATGTAAAATTTTATTTTACATTTATATAATGTTTTTGTTTCAAAAATATAAATTTTTCACAAATGTCAATAATATATGTTGAAAATAATTTACTCAGCAAATTATACAATACCTAATAAATTTATGTTGTTTGAAAAAATGTATTAAGTGTGTGTTTTACTATTAATATCATAAAAATGTTTTTTTTCCCATACACAAAAATAATATATATTATTTTATTATACATAAATCAGCAACTCTTCCCAAATTAATCCACATATATATCAATTAGTTACTGGACACTACATAAATATAATTTACTATCCCCACTCCAGTCTACATTAAATTGAAGTAGGTGCTGGACACTAATTAAATATAATTTACTATTCCCACTCCAGTCTATATTAATTTGAAGTAGGTGCTGGACACTAATTAAATATAATTTACTATTCCCACTCCAGTCTACATTAAATTGAAGTATGTGCTGGACACTAATTAAATATAATTTACTATTCCCACTCAAAACTGACCCAGAACCCTAAAAATACCCCTTTACCCAAAAACTGACCCTGAACCCTAAAAAGACCCCTATACCCAAAAACTGAAAACTGACCCTGAACTCTAAAAATAGCCCTTTACCCAAAAACTGAAAACTGACCCTGAACCCTAAAAATAGCCCTTTACCCAAAAACTGAAAACTGACCCTGAACCCTAAAAATACCCCTTTAGCCAAAAACTGAAAACTGACCCTGAACCCTAAAAATACCCCTTTACCCAAAAACTGAAAACTGACCCTGAACACTAAAAATACCCCTTTATCCAAAAACTGAAAACTGACCCTGAACCCAAAAAATACCCCTTTACCCAAAAACTGAAAACTGACCCTGAACCCTAAAAATAGCCCTTTACCCAAAAACTGAAAACTGACCCTGAACACTAAAAATACCCTTTTACCCAAAAACAGAAAACTGACCCTGAACCCTAAAAATACCCCTTTACCCAAAAACTGAAAACTGACCCTGAACCCTAAAAATACCCCTTTACCCAAAAACTGAAAACTGACCCTGAACCCTAAAAATACCCCTTAAAAAAACAAAACCATATAATTTACTATTCCCACTCCAGTCTACATTAAATTGAAGTAGGTGCTGGACACTAATTACATATAATTTACTATTCCCACTCCAGTGTACATAAAATTGAAATAGGTGCTGGACACAAATTAAATATAATTTACTATTCCCACTCCAGTCTACATAAAATTGAAGTAGGTGCTGGACATAAATATAGGAAATGTTTAATTGTTATATATGAAAAAACTTCTAATATTATAACAGTTTTAAATTAAAACTAAAAGACTATAAAACAAAAAGATTTTTTAAAAATATTATATAAAATATATATATATATTTTATCATTTTTATACAAATCTAAATATTTAATGTAGAAATTTAAAATTTACAAAACAAATATCAAAATGCAAAATTTAAAAATTTAAAAATAAAATTTAACAATATTTATAATTATTAATACATATATTTGTAAAATGTTTATATTTATTTAATAAAAATATATGTATACATTTTTTTAGATTTTTTAATTTGTTATATATTGTATTATATTTCTAATGATTATATATTTATTAATAAATATATAATCTATATTTAGGAAATTTTATGAATACATATATTTTTCAAAATCTTTACATATTTTATTTAAATTTCTAAATTCTAATTTGGATTTTTTATTTGTATTTTGCAAAATTTATAAATTTTTTATATTAATTATATATATATTTAAATTATATAATAAACATTTTGCAATTTTTTTTAATACATATAATTTTTCAAAATTGTTAAATATTTTATTTACATTTCGAATTTCTAAAATCGAAAAATGTAAAAAAAATTTAATATGGTTTTTTAAAATTTTATAATCATTATATAAATATATAAATATTTTAATTATATAATCAATATTTCGAAAATTTTTATTATACATATATTTTTCCAAATTAGTTAAATATTTTATTTAAATTTCGAATTTCTAAATTCGAAATTTTTTTCAAAATTTTAAATTGTTTTTTTACATTTTATAATCATTATATTAATATTTATAAAAATATATCATATTTTAGAAATATAATTTTTGTAAACATATATTTTTAAAACACTCCCCACCCTTATCCCCTATAAACCCAATAACCCGCTCCTAAAAATATATATGTATTTATAATTATTATAATATAATCAATATTTCGAATTTTTTTTTAATACATATATTTTTTCAAATTTGTTAAATTTTTTATTTAAATTTCAATTTTCTAAATTCGAAAAAATTTCCACATTTGTTACATTTTTTATTTAAATTTCGAATTTCTAAATTCGAAAATTTTTAAAAATTTTAAAATTGTTTTTTTAAATTTTATAATCATTATATTAATATTTAAAAAAATATATCATATTTTAGAAATATAATTTTATTTAAACATATATTTTTAAAACACTCCCCACCCTTATCCCCTATAAACCCAATAACCCGCTCCTAAAAATATATATGTATTTATAATTATTATAAGATAAAAAAAATTTAAAATATTTTTTGTTCAATAACATTAACTGATTTCAATAAAATATTAACTTAATATGCATATTTTTTACTATTATTTACTATTATACAATATTTTTTTTATTCGATATTTTGTCTTCCGATATAATTACTTTCGATATTATGATAAACATACTATTTACGATATTTTTGTATACGATATTTTTTAGTTCGATATTTTTGACCTACAATATTTAATGTTCGATATTATGTCAGTTCGATATAATAATTTCGATATTATGTCTGATTACCGAGGTACACACAGCATCTGCACACACATGCCTAACTATTGTGACACTTCATGCTAAAATAATTTTCCCTTGCCGATTACACACATTCTATTTCATACCCGGACAACTTCGGGATGGGCTGCTAGTTTGTAATAAAGCTTGAAACATTGAGAGAACATATTTGTACCAGTGATGCTGTGGTGGTGCTGAGTGATGCTGTTGTTGCGCTGAGTGATGCTGTGGTTGCGCTGAGTGATGCTGTGGTTGCGCTGAGTGATCCTGTGGTTGCGCTGGGTGATGCTGTGGTGCCGCTGAGTGACCCTGTGGAGGTGCTGAGGGATGCATTCTTGGCCCTGAGTGATGATGTGGTGTTGCTGAGTGATACTGTGGTGGTGCTGAGTGATGCTGTGGTGCTGCTGAGTGATGCTGTGGTGGTGCTGAGTGATGCTGTGGGTGTGCTGAGTGATGCTGTGGTGGTGCTGAGTGATGCATTCTTGGCCCTTAGTGATGATGTGGTGTTGCTGAGTGATACTGTGGTGGTGCTAAGTGATACTGTGGTTTTGCTGAGTGATGCTGTGGTAGTGCTGAGTGATGCTGTGGTGGTGTTGAGTCATGCTGTGGTGGTGCTGAGTGATGCTGTGGTGGCCCTGAGCGATGCTGTGGTGGCCCTGAGCGATATTGTTGTGTGCCGAGTGATGCTGTGGTGGTGCTGATTGATGCTGTGGTGGTGCTGAGTGATGCTGTGGTGGTGCTGAGTGATGCTGTGGTGGCGCTGAGTGATGCTGTGGTGGCCCTGAGCAATATTGTTGTGTGCTGAGTGATGCTGTGGTGGTGCTGAGTGATGCTGTGGTGGTGCTGAGTGATGCTGTGGTGGCGCTGAGTGATGCTGTGGTGGTGCTGAGTGATGCTGTGGTGGTGCTGAGTGATGCTGTGGTGATGCTGAGTGATGCTGTGGTGGCCCTGAGTGATGCTGTGGTGGCCCTGAGTGATGCTGTGGTGGCCCTGAGCGATATTGTTGTGTGCTGAGTGATGTTGTGGTGGAGCTGAGTGATGCTGTGGTGCTGCTGAGTGATGCTGTGGGGGGCGCTGAGTGATGCTGTGGTGGCGCTGAGTGATGCTGTGGGGGCGCAGAGTGATGCTGTGGTGGCGCTGAGTGATGCTGTGGTAGTGCTGAGTGATGCTGTGGTGGTGCTGTGGTGGTGCTGAGTGATCCTGTGGTGGTGCTGAGTGATCCTGTGGTGGTGCTGAGTTATCCTGTGGTCGTGTTGAGTGATGCATTCTTGGCCCTCAGTGATGCTGTGGTGGTGCTGAGTGTTTCATATCCTATGCCGCACCTGTGTGTCTAATTCACAGTAAAGGCACATTGCACGTTCCTAACATCCGGGTCCCAGATTCATATACAATCCTTCATTTTCCGAGCACTGCGTCGCGTGATACCTGCTGCGAACAGCTAGCGTTTTATGGGGCTCGCAATGGACTAATTGAGCACACGAACAAGCGGGCGTTAGAAAAGTAAGAAAGGTCTGCATTCATCGGCCGAGTTCCCATTCCCCAAACATCTGCAGATTTCACAAGGCAGTGCAGTATAACGCAAAAGATGCTTGTGTGAGCAAACTGTATTTCAAATGCAGATCTGTGACTTCACCCGCACTCCCTCAAAGGCCCTTTATAAATGACGGTCTATGCTGCAATGTGTAAATGTAAATGTAAATGTAAATGTGAACACACCAGAGATGCCGAGGGTATGTGCGAGAAATAATGCACTATATGCCGAAGGAAGCAAGAGTGTTTTCATTCAAGGTGTTAATATTATAACACAAATAGCAATAAAAGCTGAAAGCAAAACAATTCAAACCATCCAAAGAGCGAGCACAAGGTAATAAAACGCGATGTTAAAACTGTCGCAGTAAATCCTAAAAACAAATGAAATCATATCCGTGTCTATGTTACAAAATAAATCCCTTTACATTTTTTGTTAAATTTTGAATGATTGTTACATTTTGAATGGCCCAATTTTTGTGTCGTTCATTTAACAGGCGTTTACCCATACGCTAGACAAAATAACTGCACTTTTAACAACACAGTGGTAAAGATCTAACCGTAGAAAGGACAGGCTTATGGGGGATGGAAGTGTTGAGAAGTAACCATAAACAAATGCTCCGCGGAGGGAAAACTGGAACCAAGGAGGATGGCTCTGTCGGTCTTGTGCCACAGTGGCGCCTCTTGTCTGTTTCCTTCTAACACTTCATCATATTACCATTTGAATGTAATTGCTACCAAGCCGCGCTGTCTGCATTTTTTGCACATCAAACACTAAATAATGGGTTGTCGACCTTGCTGCAGGAACACCGGGACCATGCAGTGAACCATCCATTTAACAAACATTGTGCGAATAAGGAGGGAACTGCAACTCTTAGTTAAAGTGAAAGTACAATATGCGAGGCACATACTGGGGGGGAGCGGGAGGCTGGGGGGCGGGGGAGTAAGCGAGTGGGAGGGAAGGAGCATGGTGGTGTGCGAGGCAGATGGGGGTGGAGGGGCGGGGGAGCAGGAACTGCAACTCTTAGTTAAAGTGAAAGTACAATATGCGAGGCACAGACTGGGGGAGCGGGGGGCGGGGTGCGGTGGAGCAAGCGAGTGGGAGTGAAGGAGCATGGTGGTGTGCGAGGCGGATGGGGGTGGGGGGGCGGGGGAGCAGGGACTGCAACTCTTAGTTAAAGTGAAAGTACAATATGCGAGGCACAGACTGGGGGAGCGGGAGGCGGGGGTGCGGGGGAGCAAGCGAGTGGGAGGGAAGGAGCTCTGCTGGTGTGCGAGGCGGATGGGGGTGAGGGGGCGGGGGAGCAGGGGAGCGAGCAAGTGGGAGGGAACCAGCATATGGGGTGTGAGTGAGGGCAAGCGCGCGCTGGCGCAGCGTCACGCTTCAAGAGATCACATGCATTGGGAGGAATCCGCTTGGAATCCACTTGGTCAAAGAGTTTGTTTCAACCACTATACTCTCGTCTATTTATCCCTGCGGGATAGAATAGTTGAGACCTAAAAAACTATGTTTAAAATACACAGAAAGGGCATATTGAAGTTGAGCTCAATATATGGCTGGTCGTTTTACAGCAGAGCTTCGCACCCGAGTTGAAGAGCTGAGTCTCACTGCTGATAAAAGCAGATGCTGATGCCGGAGCAAGGGTGTCATGGGCCCTAATGCAAGATAGGAATGCTGACTGCACTCCACCTCCCCGTTATTGCTTTAAAAAAATAGCCATTAACTGGGATGAACTGGGCTAACGGGGATGAACTGGGCCCCAGTATCACTGCAACTAATGCAATGAACCCGATATATATCTGAGTCTCATGATACTGCTCTTTTACAATTAAATAAGGAAAAGGAATTATGACTACTGCTTCAGATACTGCAGGAAGCAGTGGCTGTGACAGTGCCCTCCCCGTTGTATCGCCGCTCCCAACATGCCCTCTATCCCGCCATCTCAGAAATAAAATAAGTTCCATAATGCAGGCAGTTCTGGCTCTGTATAATGCTATTTCTTATTTCAATTTCTACCACATTACACAGCAGGTGCATTGCTGAATAATAGGATTGAAAAACACTGACAAAGCCAATAGTGCACACGTAGGATAGACATATTGGCTTTGCCAATGCTTCTTTAATGAGGCATCAAAAGAAGAAAGCAAAAAAAAAAACACCTGTGAGAAAAATGAGACTGGTGCTGATAAATGTAAAAAGGCAACATGAATAGCTCTGGAAACTATGGATATATTGATAACTAATGGATGGTGTCACTGTCACTTCAGAAGCGGCTTTAGAGTGCCCTGCTACAAAATAAACCACAAAGTCACCACAACAAAACCGAAAGCAATTTAGAGACCGACAGGCAATATGTGTTCATTAATGAATGGGGTTTTAAACAAGCCTCCGTTACAAGCTGAACACCGCCCAGGGCACAATCAGCCCTAGTTGTTGCAGGCTTGTCAATCGCTCTGGCTGGTCCAGAGCCTCTGTGGAATTTATTCAACAGATTTAGCATGTGATGACTTCTGATGGGTGAACAGTCAAAATATCGACTACAAAATATCGACTGGACATAATATCGAGTTTTAAATATCGAATGGACAAAATATCGACTGGACAGAATATAGACATCAAAAATATCGTTTTTAAGGTAAGTAATGTAATATCGAATGTTAAAAATATAGACAGTTAAAATATCGAAGTATATAATATAGGTTATAAAAATTATCGAATTTTTAATAATATTGAATTATTTATAGTGTATTTTATGTTATTATATGTGTTAAAAGTGTGTATTTATGTTATAAATAATTTTAATTAATGAAATATTTATTTTTTAACTTTTGCGTAATTTAATTCTGTAGCGGGTTGTGGGTTTATAGGGGAATAGGGTGGGAAGTAATTTAATTATAGTTAATTAAATATGTAAATGTATTTATTGTTATTTATTTTTAATTATTTGTTAATTAATTTATATTAGGTAATTAATTAACTTTTAATTGGCAATTAATTAAAATTAATTGATTAATTGCTAATTATGTTAATTTTACTAATTTATTTTCTGTAGCGGGTTGTGGGTTTATAGGGGAATTGGGTGGGAAGTAATTTTTTTATAATTAATTAAATATGCTAACATATTTATTGGTATTGTTTTAGAATTAATTGTTAATTAATTTTGTATGGGTAATTAATTAAATTAGAATTGCTAATTAATTTTATTTAATTGATTAATTGCTAATTATGTTAATTTAATAATTTATTTTCTGTAGTGGGTTGTGGGTTTATAGGGGAATAGGATGGGAAGTTATTTATTTATAATGAATTAAATACATCAATTTATTTAATTGTATTTAATTTGAAATTATTGTAAATTAATTTTAAAATGTTAAATTATTAATTGTTAATTTGTAATTAATTTGTATTAATAGTTAAATAATTGTAATAATTAAATTTAATTTGTAATTTTAATTGATTAATTATTATAATATATTAAATTAGTAATTACTTTTAATTAATTTTTGATAGGTATTAATTTATATTTATTGAAATAATATATGCAGTATTTAATTTCCCTACTGTTGCACTCTCTGGAGTGGGAATAGTAATTTTTACCTCTACGCTATCCAACGTTTTCCCTACTGTTGCACTCACTGGAGTTGGAATAGTAATTTTTACCCCTACGCTATCCAACGCTTTCCCTACTGTTGCACTCACTGGAGTGGGAATAGTAATTTTCACCTCTACGCTATCCAACGCTTTCCCTACTGTTGCACTCTTTGGAGTTTGAATAGTAATTTTTACCCCTACGCTATCCAACGCTTTCCTCACTGTTGCACCCACTGGAGTGGGAATAGTAATTATTACTGCTACGCTATCCAATGCTTTCCCTACTGTTGCACTCTTTGGAGTTTGAATAGTAATTTTTACCCCTACGCTATCCAACGCTTTCCCTACTGTTGCACCCACTGGAGTGGGAATAGTAATTTGTACCCCTACGCTATCCAACACTTCCCTACTGTTGCACTCACTGGAGTGGGAATAGTAATTGTTACCCCCACGCTATCCAACACTTTCCCTACTGTTGCACTCTTTGGAGTGGGAATAGTAATTTTAACCCCTACGCTATCCAACGCTTTCCCTACAGTTGCACCCACTGGAGTGGGAATAGTAATTTTTACCTCTACGCTATCCAACGCTTTCCCTACTGTTGCACTCTTTGGAGTGGGAATAGTAATTTAAACCCCTACGCTATCCAACGCTTTCCCTACTGTTGCACTCTTTGGAGTGGGAATAGTAATTTTTACCCCTACGCTATCCAACGATTTCCCTACTGTTGCACTCTTTGGAGTTTGAATAGTAATTTTTACCCCTACGCTATCCAACGCTTTCCCTACTGTTGCACTCACTGGAGTGGGAATAGTAATTTTTATCCCTACGCTATCCAACACTTTCCCTACTGTTGCACTCTTTGGAGTGGGAATAGTAATTTTAACCCCAACGCTATCCAACGCTTTCCCTACTATTGCACCCACTGGAGTGGGAATAGTAAATTTTACCTCTACGCTATCCAACGCTTTCCCTGCTGTTGCACTCTTTGGAGCGGGAATAGTAATTTAAACCCCTACGCTATCCAACGCTTTCCTTACTGGTGCACCCACTGGAGTGGGAATAGTAATTTTGACCCCTACGCTATCCAACGCTTTCCTCACTGTTGCACCCACTGGAGTGGAAATAGTAATTTTTACCCCTACGCTATCCAACGCTTTCACTACAGTTGCACTCTGTGGAGTGGGAATAGTATTTTGTACACTTCTGCTATCGTACGGTTATAATATTGGATATTATTTAATTATATTATGTTTATATATATATATATATATATGTTTTAACAAATATGATTGTACATTTTTTTATAACTTTCATTAATTATTTAATTATTATAAGTTAATTTAAGTATTTTTAAGTATATTTTAGTAATTAATTTTTAATTTTAATTTAATTTAACACTGTTTTTAATAAAGTCGATATTTTTTAAAACTATATTTTTGTAAACGATATTTTGTACTCGATATTTTTGTACTTACATGTTTTTAGATACAAACTCGATATTTTGTCTGTCGATATTTTTTCCTCGATATTTGTGCTAGTCGATATTCTGTCACTCGATATTATGTCAGTGATCCCTTCTGCTGGTGCCCTAATGGGCTTAATTGTCACAGTCAGTCAGTCAAATATCTTTATTTTGGCAAAACAGCCATAAAATAGGAGATAGATAACATAAAACATGCAAATACGATAAAAACACTGCACAAGGGCATATGATCTATTAGAATACTCAGTTAAGACACAGTAAAAGAATTTAAAGTAGATGAAGTAGAAAACAAGTTAGATTAAAAAGCAACGCATAAGTGCCACCAACGACAGTGAACACTGACCAGACTTGGGCAAAGTGCTAAATTGTCCCCACCTTCAATAAGAGCAGTTTTTATCCCAATTTTCATAAAGTGCAATATTTATCCTCACAATCTTGATGTACAAAATTCGTAGGGTGGGAGGAGAAATAAAGGGTGGGCAGTGTTGTCAATGCGGTGCTTAGTAATGGTCGTTAGAAGTTTGCTGCCTCCCTCTATGTTGGTTGGCCGAGAACTATGTTTGTGCCTGATTCGCCACATGCAATATAGGAACCTAGAAACTGCAAATACTATATGTTAGCTTGTATCAGATTGCAAAGTCCTATAATCTTTTTGCCGCCTAACTCCTATATTGCAGCATACTTGAATCAACCATTTAAGCCTGGCTTTCTTGTATGCAGGACAGAAGAAAAGAGTGTACACCACAGACTCTGCGGATACTCCGCTGGACAGACAAGCCTTCTTAGTGGTTTGTGTGGCGCTAGCACAACTAACAGTGAAAGAATGCAAAGGCCAGGGCCTGAGCCTAAACAAGTTAAACAGCTCATCGAGGAACTGCTCTGCTTCATAATCATCCTTCAACTGGACAGAGACGGTCAAGGAGCCCAAAGTGTTCATCGATAGTGAGGTACTTAATCTACCCAGCACATAATTTCTCTTTAGGACTGGTTTGGGGGATAGGGCAGATGACCTCGTTAGGCCCTCCCCCAATCTTTCGTTCCCCATTTTCTTTGATCCAGGAAAGGTTTCTAGACCCTGACCTACTGAGTATTTTTTCCAACCCTTGTCGGTAGGAATGCAATTCAGGAGTAGCCCAGATCCTTCTCCAGTACACGATTGGCCTAATGCCAGCCCCATCGGAGTTTGGTCTGAGCCCCACACCCAACCTAACCGGGAGAAGGGCGTGTTGACCACAAGGCCCAACATCTGTCTTAAGAATCGATTCTTTGCAATCACAAGGGCATGTTCATCCTTCTGCCCCCACAACAAAGCTCCGTAAAGAGTAGCCCCCCCCAGCTTGATATTTAGAGACTTGAATCACCGGGGAGATGGGCCTTGAGTAAGAACCCCATTCCACTTATAGCAGCCTCCCAATATAATGCTCCAGTTTAAGTCTACGCCTTTAGATATGAGTGGCCCAATCCAACTGCTCAGTTAAGGGAGATCCCAAGGTATTCAATTATTCACACCCATTCAAGAGGAACCCACTTCAAACAAGGGTTGGATCTAGTGGTTGAGCAAGGATTGAATACCATGAATTTAGTCTTTTCTACATTGATGTCCAGGCCCCTCTGCTTGCAAAAGCTACTAAATCTATCTAGAATGTACTGTAGTCCCATCGGTGATTTAGATAACTTAAGTGTATCATCTGCAAATATTAGAGCAGGAACTTTCATTTTAGCTAGTCTGGGAGAGTCACTATCATATGCGTTTTAGTGGGCTAATAGACCATTTACATCAAGGTGAGGAAGGTTGGAGCAATGACACAGCCCTGTCTCACCGCCCTTATGATAGTGAATGGTTCTGCAGCTTCGCCCAACCTACCACATCTGACCTAGGTAAAGTTGTAGTTGTGTAGCCTGATAATCATCATGTGGATGTAGTAGGGTATCCTCATGTTGGCTAGCACCCGCCACATTAGGTTCCTGGGCACCAGGTCAAAGACGGATCAAAAATCCACAAACACCACATATAATCATTCACACTTAAGGGCCGCTCTTCCAGAATAATGGTTGCAGCCAAAACACCTGGTCAATAGTGGAATTACTGTTGCGTAAGCCTGCTTGTAATGGGAGACAAATGTCATTGGCCTTCATCCACTCTTGTAGGCTAACTGGAATAATTCTACAAAACAGCTTTTGTGCACTGTCAATGAGGCTGATCGGCCTAGAGTTGACAGGCGAGAGAGGATAAATAGGTATAATTTTAGCTCCCGCCCAGGTTGTGGGAATTGGTGCCTCACGCATGATGGCTTTTGTCACAGGGGAATATTTATAAAAGTGACACACAGGTATTTGCTGCTAAAGAATCCCGTTTCCCACGGACATATATATAAAGTAGATAATTAATATGAAAGAAAGCCACTCCTCTGGTCTAGATTAGTGAAACGCTCCAGGGGTTCCTACCTTTTGAGTCACTTGCACTTTTCAGTATCATGTCAGAAATGTCAGCGCAGGGCACTTCTGTGATACGCTTTGCGCAGGTGACTTTTTTGTTCACGTGAAATAGCAACTGGCCATTCCCTTATTAGCATGGTGACTTGGAACTATGAAATTATGGGCATATTTTTATGAAAAAAGTGTCTTCTGTACATACACTAGTAGGGTAGGGAAGTGTCTTAGTAATGAACTGAACTGAAATAATATAAACAGGTTAATAATGCTGACAAAAAGAAACATGTTCCGACTCCAGTTTAAAAAAAATGTATGATGATTGAATGTAAAAAGAAGAACTTTTTAGGGGGCAATGGAATAATTATTATTTTCAGAAGGGCTCTTGCTAGTCCTCTTGTAAACTGCGGTGGCCATTTTATAAATAAGTTCTTCAGGACATAGAGAAATTTTAAGTTACATTCACTGATATCCTGGAAACGAATATAGGTCTTTAATGTTGACTTCTGGCTCCTGTTGATATTTTTTAATCAGTACCATCTCCCTAGTCATTTTTTGTAATACTCGATGGAGTCCAATGTTTGAAAACAACTCTGCCCTGACTGAGTTGGGTAGAAACCATTTCAAACTGGTCACTGAAAGTTCCACCAGGAAAGGGCTTTTGTTCATATTGATGCATTGTGTGACAAGCAAATTCTGCAGTAGCTTCAATTCCCTTGTTGCCATGACCAGGCGCAGGGGCGGCCTTAGGCATGTGCAAGCTGTGCACCTGCACAGGGCTGCCAATCCCCAGGGGCTGCCACGCCAATATATATCCTTAATATAATAATTCTCTGAGGATGGATACATATTTGCGTGGCGGCCCCTGGCAGGGATTTGGCGGCCTCCGGCTCTGTTCCACTTTCAAACACCCTGACCCCGCCTCTTCCGGGGCCCTGCCCGGACCCCCTCTTCCAGGGCCCCCTACCTACGCTCTCTGCCCAGGGCCGCCATGAACCTAGAGCCACCCCTGCCAGACGCAATCATCTCCCTGCATATTTCATAACCCACCCACTATCACAAGCCAGACATGATTGTCTGGTCCGGTAGGGACTGGGTGCTTTTTACAGGCACAGTATCTTTTAAGTGTTACTCACTTCCTTCTTTGCATACCTACAGATAAGTAGCTTACACCGGGGCTAAGTCACAAAAGGATTTAAGAATATGGATAGTGATATCACTGGAGCACTCTTATGTACTCTTACATGCTTGTGTGGATCAGTCCTAAATGTCCAGCTCTATATCAGTATGGGTGCAAAGAGGGCACAGTCCGTTCTTTATTTCTATTAGCCTTATATGAAATAATCTTTCAATACACCCGTTTTATTAATCTTTTAGATGTTTTGGGACCAATTCAAAAAGACATGTAAGCGTTCATAAAAGAGAAGTACAGGAGTACTACTTTTTGTACTCTTAAATATTGTTGTGAATAGGCACACTGTGTTTGGGATTCTATGGAGATCCTTCTCTTCCTTGGAGAGTTAACAATGCATCTGCCTGTTCTGGACTTTAAAATGTAGTTTTCTGGTAACAAGAGAACTCAGAGTCTGCTTGAGTCTTAGGAAACAACATACAACTTGTTTTATCAACAGTTTGACCTGACCATACCTGACAAGCCAGACTCAGTAAAACTATGATGAACTCATTTATTTTCATACCTTATAGATAGTGCACAAAATGAGAATATATTATTATCGGATATGTTTGCGCTCTTATTAATGGTAAGTGTAATGTTCTCTCTTTCCCCTTCAAGTACAAGCTGAGGCAGTAGAAGGTGTATAACTCGCGTTTTATTTAATTGTATAAATCCTACAGAGCTTAGGGCGCCGAGCGTCTAACAGTGACCGCTCCGGTCGCCAACTGCCGCTTTTGCCGTTCGCGCCTTTCACCCGCGATGCACTGCGCATGCGTGCGCCTCCTGCTCTAGTCTATGGCGTGACGCGTCATCGCGCACACGCTCATAGACTAGAGCGCATACCACATATCTCCCCCTTTTATATAAACAACAAACAAATCTCCCCCTTTAGGTAAAGAGTCCCCAAGCAGGCATATCAGTCTATGTGGGGCACCTCGGGAGGTGGCACCAAAAGCTAGTGTCCATCCATCACAAAGTCTCTATAGCGAGAAGGCACAGTGACTGCCCTTCCGCTGCGGGTGTGTCTTACCGGCATGTTCTCTCTCTCTTCTGTCTCTCCTTGGGACCTCTCATCTTCTCTCCCATCAGCACTCTGCTCTGCATTCACCGGTGCGCCACCTCCATCAGTAGGCCTTGCTCCCAGGCCATCCATCTCAGTGTCCTCACCTACACCTTCCCCACAGTCTCCTGTGCTGTGCCCCACTTGGGTTCTTGCTTCCTGTAAGTCCATCCGTCTCTCGTCCTCTTCAGACTTGGGCCAAACTATTATTTTATTGACTCTGGCCATGCGGTCTTGCGACCAGACCTTGCCGTCACTGAGAAGAGCCGCCCTGCCTCGTACCTCCTGAACTTGTAGGGGCCGGCTGAACTTGCTTTCGCCTTTCTTTTGTAGGGTAGGGAGTTTAACCCTGACCCATTCCCCTTCTTCCAGCACGGTTTCCTTTGTGTTGCGTCGCTTGTCATAGTGTGCTGCGTAGATCTTCTGGGCCTTCTCCAAATTGTGCTGCACCACCGCTGGGGACCACTTGCTGGTGATGGTCTTTTCCCTCCATGCAACGTTGTCCCGGGTGAAGGGATGCCGTCCCCTTAGCACTTGGAACGGACTGTACCCCACCACTGAGGGCGTGATCCTGTAGGCCCATAGCATGCTCATTACTTCCACTTCCCAGTCCTTTCCTTGTGATATGGCTGCCTGAATGGAGCCCATGAGCACCCGATTGAACCTTTCGACCTGGCCGTTGCATGCCGGGTGATAAACGGCCGTGTGTTTCACCTCAATCCCATTCCTTTTCATATATCGACCCCACTTGTCTGATACAAGTTGTGGTCCGTTGTCACTGAGAATGGACTTGGGTATGCCCTCGCGTAGGAACACCGATGTCAGGAATCGCAAAATAGTGTCGGTGTCCATTGACTCTTGCATGTCCACTTCGGGCCATTTGGAATACTTGTCCATTATCACACATATGTATTTATTCACCCCTCTGTTGTCTAGGACAGGTCCCAGAATGTCTATAGCCACATCCTCCCAGGGGCCTTGCGGGGTGTCAAACTTCCCCAATGCAGGTCTGAGTGGGCGGAGCACTTTGTCCGCTCCTTGACACTGCCCGCACTCCCGCACTTGTCTCTCTATGTGGGCATCCATTCCTGGCCACCAATACATCTGCTTGACCAACGCCTTGGTTTTCACTATGCCCAAATGTCCCTCGTGCAGTAACTTCAAGAGCCTGGGTATCAGTGTCACTGGGGGCACAACACGTTCTCCTCTGTACAAGAATATTCCCGAATCGCTCAATGACAATTCCTCTCTCATCTCATAGAATCGTCTCACACCCTCCGTGAGCTTCTTTTTGTCCGGCCAGCCCGACGTGAGGTGTCTCCTTACTTCCACCTTCTCCTCATCAAGCTCGTAGGCCGCCTTCCATTCCTGTGCACTGATCGACATCTCGTGATCCTCCATGCTGGCCACCATCTCCTCTTTGTCCGGGGCCTCCTCCGGCGCCTCCTCCATCGCAGCAGCCCGGCTGAGAAAATCAGCCACCTTGTTTTGCGTGCCTGGAAGATATTCTACGTCGTAGGTGTAATCCAGCAGCTTCAACGTCATTTTGGCGATTCTTGGGGTCGCTGTGTCATGGCCCGAGGACGTCAACACCTTGATAAGCGGTTTGTGATCCGTTTGAAGCTTGAATCTCGTGCCCCATATGAACTGCCGAAACCTGTTCAGGGCCCACGTGACCGCCAGCATCTCCTTTTCGATTACGCTGTACCTTTGTTCCGTCGGAGAGAGCGCACGGGACGCAAAACTGATCGTTTCCTTGGATCCATCTTCTCTTTCCTGCGCCAACACCGCCCCTAATCCCTTGTCGCTTGCATCTGTCGTCACTATGGTCTTGCCGGTGGGGACGTACCCTTGCAGTGGGATGGCTTGGCTGATGCAGTCCTTTACTGTCTCAAATTCGGATTGAGCCTCTGCGTCCCATTCGAATTTTGCATTGTTTCTGATCAGTTGTCTCATCCTGTAGGTCCGAGTGGCAAAATGTCTGACAAACTTGCTATAATACTCGGCCATTCCAAGGAATGACCGCACTTCCTCTTTGGTTGCTGGGGCTTTGGCATCCTTTATCGCCTTCACATTTTGTTCTTTCGGCGAGATGCCGTGTGTTCCTATTTCATGTCCTAAGTAGGTCACTGAGTGGGTCCCGATTCTACATTTGCTCCATTCCGCTGTTAAGCCCTTCCCTTGCAACACTCCTAGGACTCGATGCAGTTTCTTGTCGTGCTCTCCTTTGTCGGAGCCCATCACTAAAATGTCATCTTGAAAGTACTGCACCCCCGAGATGTCCTTAAACAGCCTGTGCATGAGCTTCTGGAAAACGGCCGCGGCGGATGCCAAGCCAAAGGGCATTCTCCTGAATTGGTATCAGCCAAAGGGTGTTATGAAGGAAGTGTACTTCCTACTTGAAGGATGCAGTTCTATTTGGTAATATGCTGACGTGAGGTCTATTGTGGAAAAGTGGGTTATGCCTTTCGTTCTCGCCAGCATCTCCTCGATCCTGGGGAGCGGGAATCTCTCCACAATGAGGTTTTTGTTGAGCTCTCTGAGGTCCACACAGAGCCGGACCTTACCATTCGGTTTCTTGACCACCACCAAAGGCGATAGCCATTCTGCACTGTCCACTGGCTCGATGATGCCTTTTTCTTCCAACTTCAGCAATTCCTGTTGCACCGCTTCACTCGTGGATATGGGTATGTTCCGGACCTTATGGACAACTGGTACTGCCCCCTCCTTAAGGACTATTTTATGTACAAATTTGTCCAGTTTGCCGACCGTGCCCTCAAAGACCTTGGGGTATGCCGCTTTCCAGTCCTCATCCTTCGAGAGGGGCCATTCATCTGTTAACAGTATTTGCTCTTTCCCTCCTGGATTGAGTATGATGCCAAGATCTCCTGCGTCTCTCCATCCCAACACCGATGGGCCCTTCTCCGCCACGTATAGGGTGCACGTGGCCGACCGTCCTCTGAATTCAAACACGAAGTCCCGGCACCCCACCAGGGGGATGGAATTCTCTGTATACGAGATGGGTCTGATGTCCGGCGGCATTAGATCGGGCCCCACAACCGGTGCGAAGTCCTCTTCCCATATCGATCTTTGCACGATGGTCCAGGGGGACCCTGAATCGACGGCCACATGTACCTTCACACCCCCAATGAGCATGTCCGTGCGGGGCTTATCTCTTCGCTTCCCTGCTACATCCAGTACCTGATCCTCTATGCACAGAACCAAATCATCGTCTTCTGGGTCTTCTTCCTCACTCAAGTTCGCTGTGGCAGAGTCGATGCACTTGACGGTGGACTTCGACCCTTTCTTCCGACACACCTTTTCGAAATGGCCAGTCAGCCCACAGAACGAGCACCGAGCGCGGAACGCGGGACAACGTCTGTCCTGCGCCGTGTGCGCTGCACTGCCGCATCTGTAACACGCAAATTTGTTACCAGGACTGGAGCGGGCCGTCTGTTTTCCAGTTCCTCTTGTGTCCTTCCTTTGGTCTCCATAATTGCTTTTGGGCTTGCTGGACTGTGGCGCCTCGTCAATCTTGTTGATCATCTGCCTCGGCCCACTTTCCCTTTTTGCCGCGTCGGCACCTCGCTTAGACATTTCTGCCTTCTTGACCATCGCCACCACTTCTTTAAGGGACGTCTCGTTCATCGCCCATAACTTGTCCTGGACCGCTCTGCTGGTGGTGTGCATCACGATTTGGTCTTTAATGTATTCATCCTGCAGGGCCCCATACCGACATGTGATAGCTAGGCGTCGGAGTGCCGCCACGTAGTCATCAATGGATTCTCCCGCCTCTTGTTTTCTTTGTTGAAAATTATAGCGGTCTATCGAGACACAGACTGCCGGGCGGTAGTGGCTGTCCAGGTCGTCCAGTGCATTCATAAAGACATCTGTCTCCGCTGCACCTCTCTCCTTGGGTACCAGATTCTTGAACACCCTTACCCCTTCTGGGCCTAAGTTGTGGAGCAACAGTCTCTTTTTCCTTTCCGGCGTGTATTCCCCTTCACTCTCATCTCCGAGGGCCTCTATGTAGTTGAGGAAGTATTCTTTCCAGTCCTCCCATTTTAGTTGGGGTTCTCCCGGCCTGGGTAGGAAGGGGACGGGTGCCATCAGGGCTGAAGCTTGATTCGCCATTCTGACGTCGCCTCTAGGGTCTCCCTCCTGGGCCCTTCGTTGGGTAGGCTCACCGGATGCTCCTGCGCTCTCTGCCGTGTCGCCTCGGCCCCTTGGGCTACCTGGGGTATTGTCCCTCGCACTTTGCGCGGTTTGCTCGGTCTTCCCCCCGTCCTCTAGCTTGGGGGTGTCTCCCTTGGTTGCCAGGGTGCTGGCTGAGGGCCCCTGGTGTCTTGGGCAGCACTGACCTGACTATGGAGTCGGTGTTAGGGTCTGTATCCTGCTGCTACGCTGCTGCCACGCCCTTAGCTCTTCCTGTAGGTATCCTGCCTTGCTGGCTCGTGCGAGAGGTTTGCAGGGGGTTATGGTTGTCGTCCTCTGCTCCTGGTGGTGTTCAGATGCCAGCCTCGTCGCCACTGTAATGTTCTCTCTTTCCCCTTCAAGTACAAGCTGAGGCAGTAGAAGGTGTATAACTCGCGTTTTATTTAATTGTATAAATCCTACAGAGCTTAGGGCGCCGAGCGTCTAACAGTGACCGCTCCGGTCGCCAACTGCCGCTTTTGCCGTTCGCGCCTTTCACCCGCGATGCACTGCGCATGCGTGCGCCTCCTGCTCTAGTCTATGGCGTGACGCGTCATCGCGCACACGCTCATAGACTAGAGCGCATACCACAGTAAGTCAGACTGCTGAGACGTTGTAAGGTACAGAACACTTGTGAGGCAGGCATAGGCTGCACAACATGTCAGCTTCACCTCTGCACAGAGGTGTTTATTTTTGTCCTTATCAAATATAACAGCTGCTTTGGTTAGCTAGCACAGCTGTCACCTCAAGGTCTGTCCTATCATGTTTCTCTCCCACCACAGGATTTGTTTTGAAGGTGCTGCCAGGATGGAGGGTGAGAGGGACTTTCCAAATCTGCCACAAGCGGATCCGCCTGTTCTTCTCATCAGCCTGCGAAATTTGACAATGATGGCATTTTGAACAGTCAAAAAGCCATGATGAATGTAATGTGGAACATACCTGTGTAGTGCCCACCTAGTGGGGAATGGGATCATGTTACAGCCGTCGTGACAGGTCAGGGTATCAAGTCTACACCTTCACTGTAGTGGGGATGCGTGTTCTCAGAGCAGCGCCAAATTAGCTCTGCTATGAACTATGGGCCCGTCCCACAAGGATTTTCTGGGACTTATTTTCAGAGTAAGCTGTCTTACTCTTAGGAATAAGTCAACAGTATTCCTGCCAATGCAAACGTACGCCACACCTACCTACAGCGAAATATACTTGAATCTTGTCCTACAGATTTCATGCAGAGCAACAATAAGAATAGCAAGAGAGCCTTTGCTCAAAGGCCTGTAGGCTATAAATTCAAGAAATGGCTATGATGATGAGCTGCTTGTTAAAGGTTGTCATAACTTATGCATGACAATTCAGAGGAAAATGTAAAAAATAAGTTTAAGATTTAGGGGAAACATCATGATGTGGTCGTTATTGGTCGTTATTGTGAGACGTAAAGATAATAGTCACAGAAAACGGTGGTAGGAGATGGCGTCAACAACAGAAGCAAGTATCTATTAAACAAATGCACAAATTATTAAAAATCTTATTTTATTCCAAAAACAAAAATATAGAAAAATCTGAATTTTACTTTTACAAGAAAGGCTGAAGCTTTTCTAAAGACCAACTGATACACTAAACTGCAGCAAATCACGTTGTCTTTTTTTTATTCTAATGGATGCCATCTTTTTGTTGGCGCATACAAGTGCTTCAGTTGAGGTCAGCAATCTTTGAACCAAAGTCCTGTTTTCTGTACGTGCTCTACTCCCACAGATCAAGCTAAGGATACAAACTTAATTTTTGGCCTACAATTTCAAATTCCTTCGCATTTAATAAAGTATTTGAAAATTTTCAATTTTAACTTTTACTTTTTTTTGTAATACATATACACTATTAATTTGCTAATATTTCTTTTGTGAACAGTTGTGGACTCCCAAGGGTCCTGCAAAAGCCGAGGTTAAGAACTGCTGCTCCAACATTTTAGTCTACTATGTTTTCTAGACATGCTGTAATACATATTTTTTTCGCAATTGCATGCATTGAAATATTTAATCCAAAGTAACATAAAATAAGCAGATGATTAATTTTCGTCATTAATTTATAACTGAGGCTCAAAGAAGTGTATAGAATTGATCATGCTGCTTTATAGAAATTAAAAGAGTTTATACAACTCTACGTTCAAACAAGCACTAGACCAGGCTTTTTTAATAAAAAGGCTTCTTCATGATTTGCGAATTCATGTACGTTTGGTTTTATGGATGGGCGAATTGCTAATACAAGAATGAAGCCAATGATTTGACCAAAAAGCAGATAAGTGAGTTCAGGAATGGATGAGTGAGTGATTGAGTATATGGATTCATGTATGTCGATGGATGAGTACATAGATGGATCACCTGGAGTGTGAACACATGGATGATCTGATGGATGAATAGATCGGGCAATGGTAGAGTTCATGGATTAATAAATGGTACTCGTTAAAATGTTCACAGAGCCTGGGACAGTGTCTTGTCATCAACACGCTTTACTTTCATATGCCTGGTAGTGAAAGACAATATGGCCAGAATATGCCAAAAACTACTAGCATGATGCCACAAGTTTGTACTAAGATGGTGTGGATGCCAGAGCCAGGATCACTGTATGGGTGGCACCACTGTGTCAAGGCTCTCACAATCATACATTGGAATTCCACTGAGAGGTAATTTTGGTCTTTTGTAAAGCTCTCCTTGGCCAAGACACATTAAATCTGAAAAAGTGTGTCTGATCCACTCTGCTAAAAACAGACTGACCACCATGCTGCTCTGTGGATATTGCATTAAGCAAGAAGATGGGAGTCATATGGAGGGTTGTATATGTGTGTATGTGTGTGTGTGTGTGTGTGCACACACACTCTAGATCTGTCTGAGAAAAAATAAAAATACTGTAGTTATGTACATCTACTGGTTGTTTACCCTGTGACTATACTGGTGTGTAGTAGGTCAAGGTAACACCATTGATGAAGACAGGCCTGCCAAGTGTCACGCTTCAGGCGTGACTCTAACGCATTTCAGTTGGGTGTTCCCGCATCACCGCACTGAAAAGCATTGTCACGCATTTTGCCACTAACCGGGCTGCCAAAGCCATCCTGCCTGATGCTAGCACGCGCGCTGGCTCCTCTGCACATGTGTGCCGTCCGTGCGCCGGCCCGGGCTACAGCAGACTTCACTTGCGGCTGCCAGCAGGCTCAGTAACAGTTATAAAGATCGTGCTCATTGAATCAATCTGCCCTGCTGCCGGGATTGAAATTCCTGCCCGTTGCTTAGTGCCACGGCTGTCACACCCACTAAGTCACATTGACTGCCCTATACGAGAGACCCGGCGAGGCCTGCCCTCGTTTCGTTACCGGCTGTTGTGGCGCCAAGAGGGGGGGGGGGGGGGGCGAGAGAGATGTGACCTCACGTCCTTACCAGAAAGGAAGTGAGGTCCCGGTTAGAAGAGTCGGGCCAGGCTCTCGAGGAGTTGTGCTCGTCAGTCGGCGCAGAATAGGTCCCTTTCAGTGAGTTTGAGAGTCCGAGTGTGCTGCTGCCTGCGCAGGAAGCGCATTTCACTGAGGTCAAGTCACTGCATGGCAATGGTTCATACCGAGCCATTTAGGCAGTGAGGTTAAGAGTGTGAGTTTCCATCAGATAGGCGAGTGTGACGATTCCTTAGGCTGCCGCCCTCCCGTTGCGCGAGGGCCTAGCAGTTTAATTTAAGATTAGTGGCTATGCTGCCCGCAATGATCGGGCTGTGTTAATGGGCGACCGAAACCATGGCGAACCCGCCCCAGCCGGGCCCACCGGTGCTACCTGATTACTCCCTGCGGCGGCCGAAGAGGTCTTATGTTGGCAGCTCAGCTGGGCTGCACAGAGCAGTAGGTCCCCAGGCACAAGGAGAGAGGCGAGCCAGACAGCCGTGTACCTTCTGTCACTGGCTGCCGCTGCAAAAGTGAGTGTTTCTAGAGTGAGGGACAATAAATTATTCGCCAGCACACCACATGATAATGCTTTGAATTCCAAATGTGCTTCAACACACACACTACCCGTACTTAAAGCCACACACACTTGACGTGCACATTTAGCTTAACGCGGAAAGACTGCAGTGCTGCAACAGTTACGACTGTGAACACCGTCGACCTCTCCGGATGGTGCAGGAAGTCCCTGATTTGTGAAATATATTTGGTGCCTGATGACAGACAGGAGCGGTAGTCAGTAGGCGCTTAATTAGAAAGGTCGAACAAAACTTTACCTTCATTTAAAGCAAACCACCTGGGTCTGAAGCTAGCAGCAGCCACGTGTCTGCAGACAGAGTGTGGCTTTTATCACATAAAATAACAGGCAGACTTCGACAAAAGTGTCAGTGAAACAGTGACATCTGAGTATGTGCTTTTTAGTTCATAGCGTGTGACAGAATCCCTGACATTGGATATGACATTGAGGAAGGAGGATGTCTATTGTAATTTCTTGCATACTGTGTGATGACCCCGACCTCCCATGCTAAGGCACTGGCAATCGCCCGAACCTGCCGGATGGAAGCAAATTTCACATGCCCAGCTCTCCACATGTTGGAGTGAGTGCACTTCACAGTCCCCCCCATCGGATCAAGAAAACATCATCTGCCCATTTGTGAGGGTGCCAGGGGGCCAAGACACATGTGTCTGGTCCTGCCAGGATCACTGAGCACACAGTGACTGGACTTAGCTTTGCCAGCAGTCTTACTTCTCTACCTCAGCCCACCAGAGACCCACTGCCTGAAGCTGCTCATCAGCAACATTGACTGAGGCCAGTAAGCTTTTAACTGGACTGATGCATGATTTGCGGGGATTCAGAACTGTCCTGAGCTCCAAGACAGTGAGAGACAGCCTCCAATACTGCCCCTGCCTACCGTACGACTGATGCCTAAGCAGGATAGTAAATGACTGGTAAGTAGGGTTGCCACCTTTTATAAAGAAATACCCGCCATTTGTTCCCCTTAGTTTAAGATTTGGAATGTGTCAAACAAGATATACAGCACTATATAAATTGTCCTTATAAAATGTATTTATTTTTATAGATCGCCTTTCTGTCTGTTTTATTTAATTAGCAGCACGTGATAATTAAGTCGGCAACTCTAGAACACTACAAAAGCTTTCTTGTTCTTGTTTTTGCTGTCTTAAGTATGTACTACTGAGGGGAAAATGCAGGCTTTAGAGGCTTTTCACAACTTTTGCAAAAGCAATAGAACATTCCTCATGCCAATGAAAAGACAACCAGGTGTAACTCTACTGGTAAGTGGCCAGTTCAGGAATAGATACCTGTGAACTGCTGCAGTTAATAAGGGCAATAATCCACAGAGGCCACTACAGCCCTGGTCAGACACAGGTGTTTATTACAGCGAGGAGTGTCAATGTTCAGACTGAGGAGAATTTGCGGCCTGGTTGTCACTTTTTTTTAAGGCCTTAACCTGCTTATAAGGTGACATTTGTGTCAGTAGGTAGCTTTGAGGGTCTCATGGTACAGGAGTTTGTGCTTGTTCCTACTGGGGTTTCTCAGCACAGTTTGATCAGTCCATGCAGAGGGAGCATGAGGCATGTGGTTCTATCCTGTTTTTATGGGCAGTGTACTAGATGGGGCGTTATGGAACATGAGCCTCGTTTGCAGGCAGTATGACCTCTAACATCCTGTTTGGTACAGTCGGGTCCAACAGCTCCCTTCTTTTCTGGTGCGTTGAAGCAGTTTTAAGATCTTCTTAGAGTTTCTCGTAGTTCAAATGGGTGTAATTTCTGATATTTATGTATTTCCCTTGTCTTTAATGATTGATTTTGCGTGCAAGAAAATGTCACTCATAGTCGTTGAAATGTCACTCGTAATTACACTGAAATTATGAAAATGTCACATATGGCTTTCTGACACCTTGGCAGCTATGTGAAGACATTCATTTATTTATCTTAGCACTGGAATAAATAATTAAGTCCAAAGAAAGCATTTGACCACAATTCAAGATGTGGAGGGGGATTGATCTGCATACAATACACGACAAAGCCACACTTCTTCATAGTGTATTTCAGCTGGCTGCTAATTGTCAAATGTGTGATATGCCAGTACCCCTAAATGAACGTATATCATGTCCTGAATGCTACGGCGAATCAGAATTTTATTCACAATATGTCACACCTACTTAAAATTTTTCAACATGTTTCCATAAAAAAGGCTTCTCCTTTGTGAGAGATAAAGAATGACTTGCAGTAGTTTTAAACCACTTCATCAATACATCCTTGGTCCCCAGTTTCTTTTTTTCCCAGACATAGAAATTTGTCTTTATAGTAAATGCAAAAGGAGGGAGCTCGCGCCTTTTAAGATCCGGGCTGTCTTCTCGTTAAGTGATTCAGAAAGAGAAAATATTATTAAAAAAGAAAGAAGTCATGGCTCTTTTCTTCTCCAACTCACTGTACGAAAGACGATGATCCGTGGGAGTTAGTTCTGCATCACGGTCCTAATCTCCAGGCAATAACAGTCGGGGTGTTTCATCTTCCCGTGAATGATGTATGTGCACTTAACCGGAGTGACGACCACTACTTTCAAAGACTCTTAGCATGCACTCAAGCAGGCCCCCACCCTTCGCCACTCAGATATGAGTCATAAATAATGAGCATTCTCTATACGTCCTGACTTACGATATGTAAAATATCAAACATGCAAACACGTTTTCAGAAACAATGCGCAGTGAAAACTGCAGGATTGCTAAAGGGTCCGAAGGAATCACGTGTTCTTAAAGCCCAAGCATTCTATACACTTTTAAGCTATCCATTCGACCAATTTTAATTTGTAAAATGTTTGCTCGTCCGGGGAGATATGATTTATTTGTTAATTCCAGTCACTCATGCTTGTATTTCAGATTATTTTCGATCATGTATTGCTGTATCTGTGTATCTTACAGTGAACTCTGATATATTGTATATAAAAGGGAAGAACATGTTTTTGTATTCAGCATGGGCGTTATGAAATGGTAGCTTGTAAACAGAAGGTAAGTACCTCTTCCCCATCCTCTTCCTCATAGCCCTTAGTTACTTGAGGTGCACACGGACTGGGGTGAGGATGATGGAACCACAGTAATGAGATTACTGGTAATTAATCAAGGCATTGCTGAAAAACCTCAATTTCAAGGGACAAGAAAAGAAAACTGGGTAAAAGTATAGTGAGAGATTAATTTAGGAACACAGAATATAACTGTAGGGAGAACAACGCAGGCGTAAAACATAGTTTTATTATTTATATTATTTGGATGGGCGCATGATTACATTGAGGCATATTTAGAGAGCTACCATAGTAAAATAACAAATTTACTAAAGACGTGATCCATATTCTTGCTACCTTCCTTTTTTCCCCTTTGGGGAATGTATTTTCCCACGAGGAAAAATAACTTCATTTACACTCCATCAATTTAGGGAGCTAGAGTGGCTTTGGTCCACTCCCACCGTAGAAAGGGTTTTCTCTATGTGTTACAGTAAATATGAAAATCAGATTTGGTCAGGAAAAAGTATGGAAAGGGATTTATTCCTGCTCTTGTGAGGACTTGAACTTCTACCTCGAGAACAACAACAACTCCACCGCCCTGATCGACAACCTCGCCAACCTCGGACTCAAACAACTCATGACGACACCCACCCACGCCACTGGACACACACTGGACCCCATCTTCTCCGCAAGTCCCACGTCTCCTTCAACCACACCACCGAACCCCACTGGACAGACCACAGATGCGTCCACTTCACCTTCAGGAAACCCACCACACACTTCTGCACCCAACAGATGCCATGCCACTGCTGGGGCAAGGTCACCGAGGACAAACTGACCACCACCCTTGCCCTGGGACCACCCATCGACCCCACCGACCCCGACACCGCCGCCATCAACCTCAAAGAGTGGATAAGTGACAGCGCCAACACCCTCGCCCCACTCAAGACCTCCGCTACCAATCACACCAACATGAAAGCCGCATGGTTAACCGAAGACTTCCGGACCTCCAAGCACACCTGTCGGAAGCTAGAGAAGAGCTGGCTCCGCAACCGAACACCAGACAGCTACACAGCCCACAAGAACGCCACCCGCAGACACCACCAACTCATCAGGACTGCCAAGAGGACCGCCTTCAAGAAAAGCCTAGACAGCAACGCACACAACAGCAAAGAGCTCTTCAACATCGTGAAAGAACTCTCCAACCCCAGCTCCAACACCAAAGACATTCCAACATCACAAGACCTGTGCAACTCACTGGCACCCTTCTTTCACTGCAAGATCACCGACATCCACGACAGCTTCGACACCGCCACCCCCACATCCACAGCCGAGACCATCACCCCTGCGACCACCACCCGCACCGGTCACCTGACCGCCTGGTCCAACATCAGCAACAAAGACACCATAAAGACCATGAACTCCATCCACTCCGGATCCCCATCTGACCCATGCCCTCACCACGTTTTCAACAAAGCCAGCACAGCATCGCACCCCATCTCCGGAAAACAATCAACATCTCCTTCGAGACAGCAACTCCCAGAGAGCTGGAAGCACGCCGAGATCAACGCCCTACTGAAGAAACCCAAGGCGGACCCCAACGACCTCAAGAACTTCCGGCCCATCTCCCTGCTCCCTTTCCCGGCGAAAGTCACAGAGAAGATCATCAACAGACAGCTGACCCGCTACCTCGAAGACAACAACATCCTGGACCCATCCCGGTCCGGCTTCCGCAGCAACCACAGCACCGAGACCGCCCTCATCGCCGCCATCGATGACATCAGTATCCTTATTGTTAGACCTGACACCTTTTGGCGTGGTTCTTCCCCCATCTTTTTGCCTCTGACTCATGTGTTTTGATGCTGTGCTGGATTTCGTTTTTGCTGATTAAGATGCTTTGGACACTCTGCCACTGCTGATCAGTGTCAGAGTGTAAGTGCTACCTCTGTAAATTGTGATATTGATTGGCATATTTGTATCACCACGAAGTCCCTAGTAAAGTGCACCTTGTGTGCCAGGGCTGGTGATGACAAATGCTACTAGTGGGCCTGCAGCGCAGATTGCGCCACCCACATAAGTAGCTTTTAAAATGGTGACTCAGGCCTGCCAGCGCAGGGCCTGTGTGCAGTCAGTGGACTGCCCTGTCCCCCTGGCCAGTGTCTCCACTGGCTGGGCCTAACCCTTCCCTGTCTGTGCACATCAGCCACCCCTATGGAAGGCTCAAGGTACCCCCCTGGGCAGGGTGCAGTGTATAGCTAAGGTAGAGCATGTACTAGTGCAGGTCACATGCTCTGGTAGTGGGCAGCAGCCATTTTATGTGCTCACTGCTGTAAGGCTCTCTTGCTCCATAGAGTAACATGGAGGAGACTGGCCCCATGTGATGCCAGCCTATCTTCCTATAGGAACAAGATGGGACATAAATGAAAGATATCCCTGAACTCAGAATTTAATGACACATCTTTTAGTGAAGGGTGTTTTTGAATCCTGTGTTGGAGAATAGCACTTTTAGAAAGTGGCTGTTCTCTTGTCTAAACCTTTCTGTGTGCCTGGGTTTGTGGAATGCCTGCCTGGTCTGGATGTGACAGGGGGGCTGCAGGGCCCCCGGAGGAGAGGGTCGGAGCCAGCCCGGGGATGAAAGGGCACATCTGCTGCCTGGGAGGTGGGAGGAAGGAACGCCTGATAAGTACTGGGCTGTGCCGGCCTACCTCCCCCATGCTAGCTCCCTCCTGGTGGTCAACTGACACCTCTGGCCCTGAAGCTGACAGGAAGAAGAAAACCAGAGACATCTCAGTGCTCCGCAACCCCCAGAACTGGTTTAGACTGGACCCAGGGCCTCCATGCACAAAGACTTCAAAGGACTTCAAAGACATTGAGGGGTATAAGGAAAGGACCCCTGACTACAGAAGTTTAGATTCTGAAATTATACAACCAAGAAGGAACCTCGGCTGGAAGGAGGACGGCTAGAGAACTAAAGGAAGACTGCCTTGCTGTGTGCTCTAAGGGCTGACCTGTTCTGCTGCCTATCTGGAAGCTGAGGAGGAGAAAGGGACTTTGCTGTGTGCTGTGACCCTGCCTGCTTGAAACTGCCAAGACTTTGCTGTGTGCTGTGTCTACAATCTTGAATCTCCAAGGCCCTTCGAAGAGCTGGCCCCCTGTCTGCAACCCAGGGACATAAAGGTTGCCCCAAGGACTACAAGACCCTGCTGTGCCCCCCCCCTGAAGCTGCTGGGTGGCGAGGAGATCGTGAAACCCTGTAATCTGCCTGCCCAGCGCGTGGGCTGCTCTCTCTCATCTGCTTGAGAGCGCCGCGCTGACCCAGCCTGCTGAGGGGCCACGATCGGCGTGTTCATCGACACGCGTGTGTGTGGGGCAGCCCGGAGACTTGTGGGCCTTCCCAGTGCAAGGCGCACTGAAAACCCTGTGCCGCCAAATCACCACCACGGCCCGGGGCCAGGAAACCCCCCCGTAACTTGCTCCGAGGTCCAGGAGCTGCCGCGGCGAAGAACGAAGCCGCCGCGCTCCCATTGGTGGAGGGAGCCGAGCCCCCTCACTAACGCCGCGACGGGATTGGCCCGTGCGGCGCAGCGTCATCGGCGAGGCCGCGCTGCCATTGGTTGGTGGCCTCGCGCTCAGAGGGGCTCGTCTGAAGAGCCAACGGGATTGGCTGCCTGGGTCGAGGCGGCTGGAAGAGCCGAAGAACCTCCGTGATCACCGCCGGGCCGCGAGGAAGTGACCTGACCCCGCCGAGGGACTTTGAGGCGTCCCGCACCCCTGGCCAGCCGTCCCCCCACAAGGTGAGCCTCACCGCCTCCCCCGCCGCTCGTTGGATTGTCGAGAGCGGGCGGGAGAGGAAAGGGGACCGGCCGGGGCGGGGACGCGTGCACTCTGCACGGCCTGGGGCACCGGAGGTTAGAGAAGGCACGAGGCTGCACCTGGGACGAGAAAGAGTCCCCGAGCCTCGCGCAGAAGCGCATTGACAGCGCTGGAAGCCCCTAGGAAGGAGCACAAGGGGGCATTGTGTTTATCGCTCGTTTTTAGAGCTGAATGAATAGGCATCAGGTGCAGTATTTTTGAGTTCCTGATTTGAGAGACTTGAGACTATACATGTTTTTTTTTTGTGCATAAGAACTTCCTATTTACAAGCAACATTATTAAGATTAAGTGCAACCCGTAAAGATAAAACGCAACAGCTTTCTAAAGAAGTGTTTATCATGCAACTGCTTTAATTACTTGCTGAAACTAGATAAAGTTATATATTTTTATAAAATATACTTACCTGTGTGGTCTCAGTTTGTGGTGGATTGGGGATTATTGTTGTGTTAAGTGCAAATGTTATCCACATTGCCTCTGTTTAGCCTAGACTGCTCGCGCCATGCTACCTAGAGGGTGAGCAGGGGTTATCTCAGAGGGTTATTCCGTCCCCCTGACTAGAAGCAAGGGTCCCTACTTGGTCTAAGGTACTTACCTCTGCCAACAAGAGACCCCGGGTTCTAACATTGGTGGCTTGCGGTGCGGATTTTTGAACTAATAATTGCACTTGACCGGCAGTGATCTCTTGTACATCACTAGTCTAGTTTAGCGGCACAGGTTGCACAAGATTTTTTTTCTTTTTGGTGAAACCTTTTTAGTTGAAAAGGTTAGGAAGCATCATGTCTCGGAAAGCGCCAAGCGTGAATGGAGAAGCAGAAGTGGAATTTGAAATCCAGGAGTTGTTAAACTATAACAAGGAGCAACTGAGAAAAGTCTGCAGACAGCTTGAATGCCCAGTAAGGGGCGGCGCAAATAAGGAAGAGCTACGGACAGCTCTGAGGGCCTGGTGGGAGGCCAAACATGGTGACCCGGAAGCTGCTACTGGAGAGGGAGACACACAGGAGAATGGGTTTTTGCCCAGTGAATTGCCAGTGAGGAAGCCAGGGTCTAGGACCGGCAGCGACCACTCCAGTAGGGTTATGTCTCCAGAGGAAATAGAGGAGAATCAGCGAGTTAGGGCCCATGAGATTGAGCTTTTGAAGCTCAGAGCGGAAGCCGATGAGAAGAGACTGCGCCTGGAAGTTGAGAAAGAGGCGCAGGAGAGAGCGGCGCAGGAGAGAAGACATACTCTCGCTTTGGAGGAAAAGAAGCTCCAATTGGCTCATGAGAGGAGCATGAAGGAGTTGGACTTCAAATATAAAGAGAGGGTGTCCAGTTCTAATGGTGGCAGCGCACAACCAGTACAGGCGGGTAAGGTATACATACCAAAGGATCTGGTACAGAATTATCAGAGGGGTGAGGATATTTATGCGTGGTTCAGAGCGTATGAACTTGCCTTAAAGATGAATGAGGTGCCTGAGAAGAATTGGGGAGCAGGATTGTGGAAGCATTTTGAGGCCTCTGGGAGGGATGTTTTGGCACCCTTAGAAGCAAAGGATGCTTTGTCCTACTCCGCCATGAAGGAGGCTTTGTGCCTCAGGTATGGGCTCACTGCTGAACAGTACCGCCAGAAGTTTAGGAACTTCAAGAAGCTTGATTCAAGTACTTGGGTGGAGTGTGTGAGTATGTACACTCGTGCACTGGAAGGTTGGATGAAGGGCAGCAAAGTTACTGATTATGTGGGGTTGTGTCACTTGATTAGTAGGGAGCACTTAAGTAGTTTATGTGTCCCAGAGCTGCGCCAGCATCTGTTGGATAGCAATTTAAATGATCCCAGTGAGCTTGCTAAAGAGGCGGACCGGTGGACGAGCACCAGGGTCCACAAGGGGGTGGTAAGTACCCCAGCCAAAGGTGGACAGGGTCCCCAGCAGAAGAGTGGGGGGGACACGGGTAATCAAAAGGAGTCTTCTAAAGGGCCCCAAAGTAGTTCCCAGGAGAAGGTGTCTCAACCCCCCAAGCCTAAGAAGTCCTGGCCCCATAAGGGCCCGCAGGACAAAAAGACCCTTTCTTGCTATTCATGCAGGGAGGTGGGGCACATTGCTCCAAACTGTCCAAAGAAGAAATCAGCACCCACTGGTGCTCCAGCTCCAGCTCCAGCGTTAGCCAGTGGAGCTTTGGGAGGGGATTTGATTTCTAGTGGGGAGGAGGGGTTAGCCTTGATGACCCTTGTCTCTCTAGGAGACCAAGAGATGGCCCAGGAAACCTTGCTGCCCCAAAACACTAAGAAGTACGGGCAGAAGGTGACCATCAATGGACGGGAGGTGGAGGCTCTGAGAGACACAGGGGCCAGCGTGACATCTGTCCGGTGTCGGTGGGTGTCTGAAGAGCAAATTATTCCCCAGGTACTCCGGCCTGTGGTGGCAGCTGACAGTTCAGTGCGCTACTGCAAGTTGGCGAAAGTTCCATTTGAATGGGGAGGAGTCTCCGGTATTCTGGAGATTGTTGTAAGTGATGCCTTGCCTGTAGATTGTCTATTAGGTAATGACCTGGAGAGCTCCCCATGGAAAGAGGTGGAGCACAGGACTCACTTGGAGATGTTGGGTTTGCCTGCGTGGATCTGTGTGTCCACCCGGCAATGACAGCCAAAGAGGGCGGTCTAGCCGAACTGGAGCCTGGAACCATGGCCCAGGGACCTGCCAAGAGAGGAAGGGGTAGAGGGCGCGGGAAACCGGCCCCCACCGTTCCCACGGTCCAGGAGGAGGCAGACCCCAAAGGGGATGCCCTGGAACCTACAGGGGAGCAGGTGGCCGAACTAGGGGAGTTGCCTGAGCTGTCCCAGTGGCAGCAAGAGGGTGGTCCCTCCAGGGAGGAATTCTGCCAGGCTCAGAAGGAGTGCCCTTCTCTCATTGGTGTGCGGCAGCAGGCTGCAGACCAGGCCGCAGGCCTGGGGTCCAAGGAGCATTTGATCTACTGGGAGGATGACTTACTTTATAGTGAGCCTACGTTCGCTGAGCCCGGTGCAGCCCGTGTGCTGGTGGTACCGGAGCGCTTCAGGAACTTCCTACTGGGTCTGGCTCATGACGTGCCTCTCGCAGGACATCTGGGGCAAGACAAGACCTATCACAGGCTTGTCACCCATTTCTACTGGCCCCAGATGAAGACACACGTCTCTGCCTTTTGTAAATCGTGGCAAACTTGTCAGGCCAGTGGCAAGAGTGGAGGGAAGCGCGTGGCTCTCCTCCAACCCTTTCCCGTGGTGAGCACCCCTTTTGAGCGGGTGGGCATTGACATCGTGGGGCCCCTGGATCCCAAGACAGCCCTAGGCAACAGGTTTATCCTGGTCTTGGTGGACCATGCCACTCGGTACCCGGAAGCCCTCCCGCTCAGGACAGTCACCGCCCCGGTGGTGGGCCGTGCCCTGATGGGGATCTTTTCCCGGGTGGGATTTCCCAGGGAGGTCGTTTCAGACCGCGGGACAAACTTCATTTCTAAGTATATGAAGTCCCTGTGGAGTGAGTGTGGGGTGACATACAAATTCACCACTCCTTACCACCCTCAAGGAAATGGTTTGGTTGAGAGATTCAACCGCACATTGAAGGGCATGATTATGGGCCTGGAAGAGCCCATGAGGCGGAAATGGGATGTCTTCTTGCCATGCCTGTTGTTTGCCTACAGGGAGGTGCTTCAGAAATCCTTAGGGTTCAGTCCCTTTGAGTTGCTGTATGGCCACCCTGTCAGAGGGCCTCTGACTCTGGTGAAAGAGGGGTGGGAGAAATCCCGTGGGAAAACCCCTCAGGATGTGTTCAGCTATGGGCTGGCCATTCGCAACCAGACCAAGCGCTTCAGGAAGCTCGCTCAAGAGAACCTGGAGGCTAGCCAGGAGGAAATGAAGAGGTGGTATGACCAGAACACTTCTCTAGTTGAGTTCCAACCTGGTCAGAAAGTGTGGGTGATGGCGCCAGTGGAGCCTTGTGCGCTCCGTGACAAGTGCTCTGGGCCATATGAGGTGTTGGAGCGCAAGAGCGAGGTTACCTATTTGGTTAACCTGAAGACTCCCAGGCAGCCCCTGAGAGTGCTACATGTGAACCGCCTCAAACCCCACTTTGAGAGGACTGAAGTAACTATGCTCATGGCTACAGATGTTGGAGGGGAGGAGGATAGTGATCCTCTCCCTGACCTCCTGGCAGTCAAGGAGCAAGATGGGTCAGTGGATGGTGTGGTCCTCTCCCCCACCCTGACTCCAGAGCAGCAGGAGGACTGTCGCATGTCTTGGGTCAGTTCGCCCCCCTGTTCTCCCTGACCCCAGGTGTCACCAAGTGGTGCGTCCACGACGTGGACACTGGAGACAGTCTGCCTGTGAAACAGAAATTTTACAGAGTGGCTGACAAGGTCAGAGCCAGCATTAAGGAGGAAGTTTCCAAGATGTTGACGCTAGGGGTTATTGAACCCTCCAGCAGCCCCTGGGCTAGCCCAGTGGTCTTAGTGCCTAAGAAAGCTGCTACCCCCGGTGGCACCCCAGAACTTCGGTTCTGCGTGGACTACCGTGGGCTCAATGCGGTCACGAAGACTGACGCGCACCCCATCCCCAGAGCTGATGAGCTGGTGGATCGGTTAGGAGCTGCCCAGTACCTGAGTACTTTTGATTTGACTTCAGGGTACTGGCAGATTGCCTTAACTGACGGGGCAAAGGAGAGGTCAGCATTTTCAACACCAGAGGGGCACTTCCAGTTCCGTGTCATGCCCTTTGGGTTGAAAAATGCTCCCGCCACATTTCAGAGATTGGTCAACCAGGTACTGGCGGGGCTGGAGCAATTCAGCGCAGCCTACCTGGATGACATTGCTGTGTTCAGCTCCACTTGGGAGGAACACCTGCAACACCTCACTGAAGTGTTGAAGGCTCTGCAGAAGGCAGGCCTCACTATCAAGGCCAGTAAATGCCAGATAGGGCAGGGATCGGTGGTGTACTTGGGACACCATGTGGGGAGCGGCAAGGTGGCGCCCCTACAGGCAAAAATTGATACCATTCTGGCTTGGGAACCCCCCAAGACCCAGACTGAGGTGAGAGCCTTTTTAGGTCTCACCTGGTATTACAGACGGTTTGTCAAAGGCTATGGCACCATCGTGGCCCCTTTGACAGAGCTGACATCTAGAAATCAGCCCAGGAAAGTGAATTGGACGGAGGCCTGTCAAACTGCTTTTGACACCCTCAAAACTGCCATGTGCACAACACCGGTGCTTAAGGCACCTGACTTTTCCAGTGAGTTCATTGTGCAAACTGACGCTTCAGAGCAAGGCGTGGGAGCAGTGCTCTCACAGATTAATGATGAGGGCGGAGACCAACCAGTGGCTTTCATTAGCCGAAGGCTAATCCCCAGGGAACAGAAATGGAGTGCCATTGAAAGAGAAGCTTTCGCTGTGGTCTGGGCTCTGAAGAAGCTGAGGACCTACCTGTTTGGGACTCACTTCCGTGTTCAGACCGACCACAGGCCCCTCAGATGGTTAATGCAGATGAGGGGTGAGAATCCAAAATTGTTGAGGTGGTCCATTTCCCTACAGGGGATGGACTTTACGGTGGAGCACCGCCCTGGTACAGAACACGCCAATGCTGACGGTCTGTCCAGATTCTTCCGCCTTAGTGATGAGGACTCCCAAGAGGTTGGGTAGTTCTCCCCACTTTCAGCTGGAGGGGACACATGTTAGACCTGACACCTTTTGGCGTAGTTCTTCCCCCATCTTTTTGCCTCTGACTCATGTGTTTTGATGCTGTGCTGGATTTCGTTTTTGCTGATTAAGATGCTTTGGACACTCTGCCACTGCTGATCAGTGTCAGAGTGTAAGTGCTACCTCTGTAAATTGTGATATTGATTGGCATATTTGTATCACCACGAAGTCCCTAGTAAAGTGCACTGTGTGTGCCAGGGCTGGTGATGACAAATGCTACTAGTGGGCCTGCAGCGCAGATTGCGCCACCCACATAAGTAGCTTTTAAAATGGTGACTCAGGCCTGCCAGCGCAGGGCCTGTGTGCAGTCAGTGGACTGCCCTGTCCCCCTGGCCAGTGTCTCCACTGGCTGGGCCTAACCCTTCCCTGTCTGTGCACATCAGCCACCCCTATGGAAGGCTCAAGGTACCCCCCTGGGCAGGGTGCAGTGTATAGCTAAGGTAGAGCATGTACTAGTGCAGGTCACATGCTCTGGTAGTGGGCAGCAGCCATTTTATGTGCTCACTGCTGTAAGGCTCTCTTGCTCCATAGAGTAACATGGAGGAGACTGGCCCCATGTGATGCCAGCCTATCTTCCTATAGGAACAAGATGGGACATAAATGAAAGATATCCCTGAACTCAGAATTTAATGACACATCTTTTAGTGAAGGGTGTTTTTGAATCCTGTGTTGGAGAATAGCACTTTTAGAAAGTGGCTGTTCTCTTGTCTAAACCTTTCTGTGTGCCTGGGTTTGTGGAATGCCTGCCTGGTCTGGATGTGACAGGGGGGCTGCAGGGCCCCCGGAGGAGAGGGTCGGAGCCAGCCCGGGGATGAAAGGGCACATCTGCTGCCTGGGAGGTGGGAGGAAGGAACGCCTGATAAGTACTGGGCTGTGCCGGCCTACCTCCCCCATGCTAGCTCCCTCCTGGTGGTCAACTGACACCTCTGGCCCTGAAGCTGACAGGAAGAAGAAAACCAGAGACATCTCAGTGCTCCGCAACCCCCAGAACTGGTTTAGACTGGACCCAGGGCCTCCATGCACAAAGACTTCAAAGGACTTCAAAGACATTGAGGGGTATAAGGAAAGGACCCCTGACTACAGAAGTTTAGATTCTGAAATTCTACAACCAAGAAGGAACCTCGGCTGGAAGGAGGACGGCTAGAGAACTAAAGGAAGACTGCCTTGCTGTGCGCTCTAAGGGCTGTCCTGTTCTGCTGCCTATCTGGAAGCTGAGGAGGAGAAAGGGACTTTGCTGTGTGCTGTGACCCTGCCTGCTTGAAACTGCCAAGACTTTGCTGTGTGCTGTGTCTACAATCTTGAATCTCCAAGGGCCTGAGAAGAGCTGGCCCCCTGTCTGCAACCCAGGGACATAAAGGTTGCCCCAAGGACTACAAGACCCTGCTGTGCCCCCCCCCCCTGAAGCTGCTGGGTGGCGAGGAGATCGTGAAACCCTGTAATCTGCCTGCCCAGCGCGTGGGCTGCTCTCTCTCATCTGCTTGAGAGCGCCGCGCTGACCCAGCCTGCTGAGGGGCCACGATCGGCGTGTTCATCGACACGCGTGTGTGTGGGGCAGCCCGGAGACTTGTGGGCCTTCCCAGTGCAAGGCGCACTGAAAACCCTGTGCCGCCAAATCACCACCGCGGCCGGGGCCAGGAAACCCCCCCGTAACTTGCTCCGAGGTCCAGGAGCTGCCGCGGCGAAGAACGAAGCCGCCGCGCTCCCATTGGTGGAGGGAGCCGAGCCCCTTCTCTAACGCCGCGACGGGATTGGCCCGTGCGGCGCAGCGTCATCGGCGAGGCCGCGCTGCCATTGGTTGGCGGCCTCGCGCTCAGAGGGGCTCGTCTGAAGAGCCAACGGGATTGGCTGCCTGGGTCGAGGCGGCTGGAAGAGCCGAAGAACCTCCGTGATCACCGCCGGGCCGCGAGGAAGTGACCTGACCCCGCCGAGGGACTTTGAGGCGTCCCGCACCCCTGGCCAGCCGTCCCCCCACAAGGTGAGCCTCACCGCCTCCCCCGCCGCTCGTTGGATTGTCGAGAGCGGGCGGGAGAGGAAAGGGGACCGGCCGGGGCGGGGACGCGTGCACTCTGCACGGCCTGGTGCGCCGGAGGTTAGAGAAGGCGCGAGGCTGCACCTGGGACGAGAATGAGTCCCCGAGCCTCGCGCAGAAGCGCATTGACAGCGCTGGAAGCCCCTAGGAAGGAGCACAAGGGGGCATTGTGTTTATCGCTCGTTTTTAGAGCTGAGTGAATAGGCATCAGGGGCAGTATTTTTGAGTTCCTTATTTGAGAGACTTGAGACTATACATGTTTTTTTTTTGTGCATAAGAACTTCCTATTTACAAGCAACATTATTAAGATTAAGTGCAACCCGTAAAGATAAAACGCAACAGCTTTCTAAAGAAGTGTTTATCATGCAACTGCTTTAATTACTTGCTGAAACTAGATAAAGTTATATATTTTTATAAAATATACTTACCTGTGTGGTCTCAGTTTGTGGTGGATTGGGGATTATTGTTGTGTTAAGTGCAAATGTTATCCACATTGCCTCTGTTTAGCCTAGACTGCTCGCGCCATGCTACCTAGAGGGTGAGCAGGGGTTATCTCAGAGGGTTATTCCGTCGCCCTGACTAGAAGCAAGGGTCCCTACTTGGTCTAAGGTACTTACCTCTGCCAACAAGAGACCCCGGGTTCTAACACTTATGGACAAAGGAGAAACAGCCGCCCTCATCCTTCTGGACCTATCAGCAGCCTTCGACACGGTCTGCCACCGCACCCTAACAGCACGCCTCCATGACGCCGGAATCCAAGAGAAGGCCCTGGCCTGGACCACATCCTTCCTCTCCAGCAGAACACAGAGCGTCCGCCTCCCACGCTTCCGCTCCAAGACCACCAAGTTCATCTGCGGCGTTCCACAGGGATCATCCCTCAGCCCGACGCTGTTCAATATCTACATGGCACCACTCGCCCACGTCGCACGACAACATAGCCCCAACATCATCTCCTACGCCGACGACACACAGCTGATCATATCCCTCACCGAAGTCCCCCACACCGCTAAAGCCAACCTCCACAGAGGAATGAAGGCCGTCGCCGAATGGCTGAAAGACAGCAGGCTGAAGCTGAATTCTGACAAGACGAAGGTCCTCATTCTCGGCCCCACCCCCTCAGCCTGGGACGAATCCTGGTGGCCAACATCGCTAGGAACAGCCCCAGAACCCACCGACCATGCACGCAACCTAGGGGTCATCCTCAACTCCGCCCTCTCCATGATCAAGCAGATCAACGCCGTCTCCGCTTCCTGCTTCAACACCCTCCGAATGCTCCGCAGGATCTTCAAATGAATCCCCTCCAACACGAGAAAAACCGTCACCCAGGCCCTCGTCACCAGCAGACTGGACTACGGGAACGCCCTCTACGCAGTAACAACAACCAAGCTCCTGAGCGGCTGCAACGCATCCAGAACGCCTTGGCACGACTGATCCTCAACGTCCCCCGATGCGGCCACATCACACCACACCTGAGAGGCCTGCATTGGCTCCCCGTCAACAACAGGATCACCTTCAAACTCCTCATCCACACACACAAAGCCCTACACAACGCCGGACCAGCATACCTCAACGACCGACTCAGCTTCAACACCCCCACCCGCAGCCTCCACTCCACCAACCTCGCCCTCGCCACAGTTCCATGCATCCGGAAAACCACCGCCGGCGGCAGATCCTTCTCCTACCTCGCCGCCAAGACCTGGAACACTCTCCCTACCAGCCTACGACAGACCCAATCCTCATGAAACTATTGTATTCTAGGAGGACGCCTCATTTATTGATCGACAAAAGGACAAAGCCTAACAGAATCTTCCTTTTCGCCAGGGTAAGCAATTGATCCCATTGGTTTGACTTGACTTATCAATTTAATTTGGCAACAGCTATTTTAGACAAAATTCTTTGTCTTATAGGGTCATCCACTGATGTTTGGTTGCCCGATACAGTCCTGATGAAGACTCGCAAGGCCCAGGTTTAAATCACCGGGAGGCCAGAAGTCGAGTCGAAACGTCGACGCCCATTTTATATCTGCCTGGACCCATATATTGTTCCTTTGTGCACTATAATTTACCAATAGAGGTTTCTGATTGACTTACAATTGATGGTTTGACTTTTGGAAGGCCAGGCTCTAGTGTAGGGATAATTAATGGATCCTAGTGTATAGTATAACTATTGTATTTTTATGTCACTTATCTTTGCAATTCTTTTCTTTTCTTATCACTGAACTTTATCACTCTTTCTATTTTTGCACGCTCCACTTGGGGCAACCAATATGACCCAGATGTATCTTTTAGAATTATGTGCATAACTAAGAGTGCATTACTAAGAGTGGAAAAATAAATAAACCACTACTGAATGTTTAATTTTGCTGTTGCATCTTTAAGAGTATCTAATTTATTTAATTTATTTGAATAGAGTAGATTATTATACCCAGATCACGAATTTGTAAATTGTTGACTAACTGTGACAACATAAATAATAGTCTTTGGACCATTGTTTTATAATTACGACAGACCCAGGACCTGCTGTCCCCCCCCCGCCCCCAGCACCTTGAGACCCTCACGGGTATGTAGCGTGCTTTACAAATGAAATGATTGACTGATTGATTGATTCACAAAATAATCGACTTTTAAGTGTTGGGAAATGGTTTGTGAATACCCATAAACAAATACGTTAGTGACTGTGCATACATTTTCAGGGCATTCCATTACTGGATTACTCTCAAGAAATTGTTTGCATGATCCAATATTTTACAAATGTAACACCACCTTTTGTAAACATAACAGGGTTTATACCCAAGTAAAATACGATATTTGCTTAAAATAAGCAATTTGCGTGTGAAATTACATAAGCTTGAGTAGGAGACTTTTGAGTGGCTGGTAGGCCAGTTGAAGCTCAGTGCAGGGGTGAGTGCACTGGTGGGCATCCATCTTGGTTATATTAAAGAGCACTTCATCCTTGACTTTCACCTAGGCAGTCAAGGTCCTGTGTTTCGAGAGGAAACCTGACTAGCAAAGATCAAAGAAGTTTGTTTAGCTTGAGGTTGGTTTTTAAGCGAACATGGACAGCTTCGTTCGCAAATGTTTTCCCGCTTAAACATTCCTGTAATGGGCCACAAGTTGCTTAGAATGATGCACTAAAGGACGGTGTTTTTGTTGTTTTTAATAATGTGGGGGGGGGATTGTTGCCCTCTTAAAGGAATCTGGAACAACACAGGTGGTAAATGATAGGTTGAGTACTTTGTCCAAAGTATGTGTCCAGCACAGACGCCCGGTTCACCAAACTATTGGTGGTGCTCAGATCATATATGCAGCTTCTTCGAGGTGAGATGCTGACCAAGGCCCCCCCGGATGTCTCCCCACCATGTGTTTTAGCCTATGGAAAAGACCAAGGAATGAACAAATACTCAGGAGACTTCAAAACCATGAGTAAGCGACATATTGTCATTTTGTATAGTGCTAACCAACCAACAGAACACAGGCTTCGCTTCCTTGAACCCCAAAAGCAAGAAACAAATCCTAAAAACAGATGAAGGAACAAGAAGCACAGACAATGTGCTACAAAGTCACTCCATCATAGGAAGGGTAGTCACAACCTCTTGTTTTACAGTCATAGCTCAGATACAACCTTTGCAATGTATATTACTGGATTACTGCATTTAATATATTGTTTCCAATGTTTATTTTGATATACAAGGTACATGCAGGAATCGCTGAGGTTTGTGGTCTTAACTGGTACCCTGAGGAGACCTTCCTATCATCTGAATAATTTGCAATAGAAAAAGACTAGTTATTTGCTCAAAAGTAAAATGTTTTTTTTTATTTATGAAATAAGAGGGTCCTGCAAGTGAGAAATGGGTTGCCTTTGCAGCCTCGAGTCTCCGACGCCTCCTTGCCCCTTTAGACAGGGTGATAACTCGATTTGAGACCTTCTAATAACCAGTGTGAGAAGTCCCTGCCTGACCCTGCTCTTAAATTATTGTTGGACCTCAAGCCGCCCACACCCTCATAACCTGGCGCCGATGATGCTAAGTCCTCTGCATGAGGGTTATCTACCAGAGATGGGAGTGAATCTTCCTGCTTGCCAGGTAGGTCTTAGAGTTGACAAATACAAGTGTTTCTAAACGGTGAAATGCTCAAGAGTCGTAATGGTATTTAGTTTATGGACTTCAGTATAGGGATGGTTGAGATGTCTTTTTTTACATTGTCTTATCTTACATTTCCGATGAATTTATACTCATATTACAGGAAAGAAGTTAATATTAACCACGGAAAAATAAGCGGTCAACAGTGCCGCAAATGTAATTCATTCTTAAATAAACTTTAGACTAAATTACACATCAGAGGCAATTTACCTCAGCACGCAAAACCTCCAGTCACAGCAATTCTACAGTCTGGGTTGTTGATGCTCACTGTATATGTAATGTTTAAAAGAAAGGCACTTCCAGCAAGCAGCATCCAACACAGCAGGTTTTCCACCCCTTAAATGCCACAGCATCAGCATGAGTGAATTGAAATGAATGAAATGAACAAAATATCACACTAATTCCTCATTTGCAGGAATATCAGTGCAGTATTCCCACTTCTGATACACCGGGCACCTGCAGGGTTTCCAGGAGATGGAATTCCTTTGTTATGTGCATGGAACTTTCACTAGCTCTTAGTAAGTGCGATGACAGGGGTGGGCAGCAAGATTGCAGTATAACGGCATGTCTTGTAATCTCCACTTCGGGCAGAAATTCTGCTTCCATTCTACATGTGAAGTAAACATCACCCGAGTGTCCACTTAACTTGACCTGATCATATTTATAACATTCTAACCCTTGAGGCGATGACAAGATTGTGTGTGCCATCCATTCTACGCATTTTGGGACCCAAATACTATTCTGGGTAGCTCTGAGACCATTTGTTATTATGTTATGTTGATTTGTTTAGCACACTAATCACCCAAGAGGGTGTCCATGCTCATGGGCAAGGTATGTAGGTGTGTGGTCCCAAGGTGCTTATAGAAAGAGCCCGGTCTTTAGCTTTTTGCGGAACTCAATAAATGAGGGAGGTCGTTCCATGTCTTGGGTGCGATACAGGAGGATGAGCGACCTCCAGTTTTGCTTTTGCGAGGGGTGTGTGCGAGTGAGAGAGAGGCAGAGCATAGGTTGTGAAAGTGTATGCGGCTGTTCGGGTATTCTGGTCCTGTCGTGTGTAGGGCTTTGTATGTGTGAGTGAGAACTTTAAAATGGCTGCGCTTGTGAATGGGGAGCCAGTGAAGCTTCCTGAAGTGCGGTGTGATGTGGCGTGGCGTGGGAAATCAAGTATGAGTCTTTAAAATTAATGAGGATGCACGTCCTGTACTGTGGTATTGAAACACTTTGCAAGATGACATACACTCATTTCAACTACTGGACAGTCTGTGAAAGAGAGGGTGGGGAAACAAAGTTTGAAAACTATCCTCTATTTTAGCATCGGGATGGAAACTCTAGCAACACCCTAACCCATGTTCCACTTGTATGTTAAAGCGGAGTCCTTTTTGTTGAGGTCTGTGAAGAACTATAAATCTGTACAAATGAAATATTTAAAAAATCCATAACCTATGCTTTGCCGTAACACCAGTTAACTGTCTTTCAATGTCCCAACCCCTTATTCCTCAATCTGCATTCAAATATACTGGACGCAAAGATTATTCTGTTCCCGCTTTAGAAACGCCATGTTGATTGTCCACCACAATTAAGGCCTTAGATGCTAAACAGCTCCGTGCCCTCTTCATAAAACATTGAAGTGTTACAGACTTAAGGCCCTGAATAGTTTCTAATCTACTTGCACTGGCCACCAGAGGAGATGTGCTCGAGCGCCGGCTAAGCTGCCCACATAGCCACACTGAAAACACTGCCATGTTATTAAACTCTGACCTTTCTGTTTGCGAGCCCTGACCTGAAGTTTACAGCAGAAGAAACCCCTTTCACAATGCTTTAGCAAACGAACACAAAATGCGGGGGATTCACAATTTGCAAAAATAACACGGCTGATCCTGCCTCAAATCTTTTAGGCAAACACACAATGTACACCTTGTAGCTGTCAATATTGTGAAAGGAATGTGAATCAGGGAGACTTGGGTTAAGACGTGATAACACTGAACTTATCAACTTCACAAGGGTTATACGGTTTCTGAAGAATATTTATTGCTCGGAGCTTGTGGGATATTTGTGACACTGAAATAGGTCACCAGAATTTTGGGCAATGAATTTTGGTCAATTTGGGTCCAAAAGGAGGAGTTTAATACAAGAAACCAGGGTCATTTTATAGAGACATCATGTCATACGGGATTGTTCTTAATCACACCAAAGGGTAGAAATGCTCACCTTACCCGTGACCACACCAAATCAGCCCTAACGCCTTCTAAAAGTATTTCAAACATCTGGACACAGGTTAGCAACGTAATCTACACCTGGCCTCCAGAAAACAACTCGACAGACACAGAGTGCAGAATCGAGCTGCCAGACTGCCTCCTAACTTAAAAAGCAAAATACACACAAATGTACTACTGGATGCAAGCTATCCTGGCTGATGAGGGGTGAAAGCCTGAAACCGGTCCTAGGTTGCTTGTTTCCAGTCCAGGGAGGACCTGGCTTGTCAGTTCGGGCTGGACAATTCCCATGAGGCTCAGGGTCAAGACTGATTTGCATATGGCCAGGTCTAAACTGGGGTGGCATGTTGAGCAAAAGAACGATGGATTTAACCCAGCTCTCTTGACTGAGGGTGAATGTTTTGATTTGTTCTGCATTCCATCCATCAATTTTGTGCCTTTCCCTAACTTAAAAAGGCACAGCTGCCTTCAACCCCAATGACCTACAGCAGAAAGTAGACATTTAAATTAATATGCAAAAAAAAGGGACAGTGGAAGAAGGCTCCCTGAAATCTGCAGATATTTAATCCTCCTCAGCATAATCATCACAGTGCCAACAGAAGCAGTGGAAAATAAAGAAGAGGTGTGACTCAATCGAACATTGTAGATACTGGGACAAGCTCACACCATCCATGGCAGCACTCCTTCAATCACGCTTCTCTATAATACTATTGGCTGAAAATTAGGATTGAATGATGCCACTACCAAGTAGTATATTCTGCATTCCCTCTTCAGTGTCACCCGCCCTCTACTCAACCACCTGAAAGAACTTTGCACTCACTGTGATTCAGGTACCAGTTGCCCACCTCTCACCTCTCGCTCAATCCACTCCTGATTACCAGGACCTTAATAGAACCTGCCAAGTCTTCTACTTCCACCGGTAAACCCACTGAATCACACCACACAACACCCCTTCAGGACGCATAAACTGGTGATAACGCAACCAAATATTACAAAACAATCAACCTCATTAATTGTGTCATTGGTAATGTAGTATATGAATACATCGACAAATTTGAAATGTAATCTGTGATGTTATGTAAGGCCAGGAGGAGGAAATGGTAGATGAAGTCATGGCTGGACAGCTAAATTAACTGATAAATTTCACGATTTAAAAAAAATATATTTTCTGTCTTCAATGTCAACTAAGCTTAAGTACTCTTTCAGTGAACTACAAAAGATTGTATTGATATTGCAAAATGCTACGGAGCCCAAAATGTGGCCTGCTAAATATTATCGAGTCCAACATTTGCCCTGCAAAGTACTAGAGTACGTTTGCTTAAAGGAATAAATGATGTTACAATGCATGCAATTACAACGCATGCTTTTACCACACAGTCTTTACATCACAACTACCATTACATCTCATGATTTTACAACGCATGCCATTACAATGCATTTTTTTAAACTACCATTAAAATGCATTCCATTACAATTCATACCATTACAATGCATACCATTACAACGCATAATACATTTAGGGCAAAAGTAGGGTAAGTGTTGGATAATGTAGGTGTAAAAATTTCTATTCCCACTCCAGTGAATGCAACAGTAGGGAACGTGTTGGATAGTGTAGGGGTAAAAATTACTATTCTTATGTACCCCAAAACCCATACCCACCCTAATACTAAATAAATCTCCATTACTTACCTTATAATGCATTGTAATGGCATGCATTGTAATGGTATGCGTTGTAATGGCATTTGTTGTAGTGACTTGCGTTGTAGTGACATGCGCTGTAATGGCATGCAATGTGAAGGCAGTTGCGTTCTAACAATTGCGTTGTAAAGGTAGGTCATTGTAATGACTGCGTTGTGATGGATGTTTCCCACTTAAAGTCACTGCTAGGTAAGTACTTTACTGGAATTCCCACCGCTATGTAAAAAAGTGTGGAAGTGGTGGACAGAGTGCATGTGCTGCTGCAGTACCACACACAAAATATCAACATGCTCTACAACCTTTGCAATGTCTGCTGCATCTGAGATTTACATCAAGAGTGATGTTGCAGGTCATTCACTTCTGTAGCACACAGGTGTTGTAATCTCTATCTCCAACCTACAACTACTGTCCATTTCTTCTGCATCAGAGTTGTGTGCACAATGCATGGCTTGTCACTGTGTGCAGTGTCTACCACTCTATTGGCCAACACACATAAATACTAGTCATTGACCAGACCTTAGCAACATGCACAGAGGACAACGCTTTTAATCATCACCTCCGACTGTAGTGTGCACAGAACGTGGGCTTAGCCGGTGTCATGTTATGCCTGAATGGAATGCATACAAGACATGGTGTGTAGTTGTGCTCTATATTTCCTACAGCTTGGGACACTGCCCATGGATAACCCTCTGGGCGGTTTGCACAGTGCAGACCTGCAGTCATACCTAGTTTGCAGGATATGTAGTTCATGGGTAGCGTACGTGCCTTATAAATATACAACATGACACATGGTTATGACCTTAAACTACAACATGCAATAGTTACAGGGTTCGGCTGCGTCCAGTGCATAAAACACCCAGGAGATGGCCATAGAACCTGCTTCTCAAACACTCCTTGTATCACGAAAAGGATGTATCAAACTTTATAACAACGTTTTTTGTTTCCTGAAAATAATTGTAATTGCCCCTAATGATGCCATCTTCCAACCTTAAAGTTGCATCATGCGGCCATTAGGTGTTTACATCTGCACCCAGACTCTCGTCACGTCGCCAAATGTCCCATCATACGCTCTCAATGCCAACTGATATGCCCCAAAGGGTCATCTTATTCCAGATTTCTTATGCCACTTTTTAGTTTGTCCAAACCAGCAGAGGTCATGAAGGAGCAGGGTAAAACATGGCAATGGAAATGGACTTCATCCTTTTGCCCTCTGGGCAGGGGCGGCCTTAGGCATGTGCAAGCAGTGCACCTGCACAGGGCCACCAAACCCCAGGGGCCACCACTCCATTATATATCCTTAATATAATAATCCTCTGAGGATGGATACATATTTGTGTGGTGGCCCCTTGCAGGGATTTGGCGGCCTCCGGCTCTGTTCCACTTCCAAACACCCTGACCCCCCCCCCCCCCCCCCACCCCCTCTTCACTGGCTCAGTGCTCCGCCCCGCCCGGACCCCCTCTTCCGCGGGCCCCTACCTACGCTTTCTGCCCAGGGCCACCATGAACCTAGAGCCGCCCCTGCTCTGGGGTGCGCCAAGTCTCCAGTAGGCGATCCAAAATCGAATTTAAAAATGCAGCATTTTTAATCCATTCCTGAAGGATTGCAATGGCTCCATGTGCAATGCACTTTACTTCCACAGATTTACCATCTTGCTTTCAGGAAAGCTTTCAAACATCTGCTTTTTAACTAATTGCGGCTCCTGCGTTTGATCTTCTCCTTTACTGCTAGTGCCAGGAGGAGACCTCGGGTGACAGTGCGCTTTAATTACTAAACTCAATTATGCAAAGTAGGCCAGTGGCCTGCAGTGCAGCGCCATTCGACTTGCATTGTGCAGACCTGTACTGTCATTGTTTTCATGAATAGTTTTGTCTTGCATGCGAGTGTAAGATCATAGAGGGAACTGCATTCTTTTTTTATGCTAACAAACCATGGGCCTGTGTGCAATAAACACAGAGGAATGGCTAAGTATTGAGCATGCTTGCCAAAAACAGTCTTTCTAAATGATCTGTCTATGAGTGCAAAACCTGAACTCACTTTGGTTGATAGGACACTGCTGCGACTCCTCCGCTATCTTACGTTATATACATTTCTAAAGTGCAAAGGTTACCCGGGCGTGTCCTGGGGCTGATGGCTAGCTAACTCTCTGAGTTCGAGCACTTATGAGGAGATTATCAGTGGGGGAAACTATACGTTGAAAAGCCAAGTTTTCAGTTCATTTCTGAACACGAGGATGTCAGTGCAGTTCTTAAGATTCCAAGGGAGGTCATTCCAGGCCTTAGCCGCACACGTGATGAAACTTCTCCCCCCCCATGTAACTTTCTTACTGGGGGGTACGATCACTAGTTTGTTTGGCTCCTAGTGAGCGCAACATTCTTTTGGGAGTGTACCATTGAAACCGTTGTTTCAAATATTCTGGACTCAGGCCATGTAAGGCCTTGAAAACTGTGCATAAAGATTTGAAACGCATGCACACTATCGGAGAGGAGCATCGCCCCCGCCTCAAAACAGCAGGAAAGAAAAATATGTTTTATTATCATTGTATTTTTCCATTCCTGCTGAATCTTTGGGGTGGGGCCAGGGGGATGACAGGCACAGGGGGCGTGGTAGTGCACTTTGGTCAGTGTACATGATGGTTTGGCCGCCGTCTCAGGCCGGCCAAATAGTCATGCGCACTGAAGCTCTCTCCAACCCCAGCTGCATTGCTGGGTTGGAGAGAGCAAGCACAGGCTCACAAATTCAGAGCCATAAGGCCAATCGTGATGCTTCTCTCATGACATGAGAGCAGTGTCAGGATTGGCTGCAGGGGAGGCTGGGAGCTTGTGCCTGAGAGGAGAGAAGCAGAAGAGCGCAACAAAGCCGGCTGCAGGTACATTTTAAAAACAATTATTCATTTTTAAACTTTGTCCCGTAACTCCCTCCCACCCCGATGCCACTCCTACACAACACTGGCCAAAACTGGGACACACATGCAAACACACACACACTCTCTCTCCGTCCATACCCTTTCAAAAACTCCTTTAGGAGTACAAGTAGTAGTACAACAGGAGTAATCATTTAAGTTATCTTATATGCCTTTATGAATCTGCCCCAACAAGTCCAACTCCCTTTTAGTAAAAGTGCAAAGAAAGCACTGTCCTTTGTTTTTATACCAATCCGACACAACCATTCCCTGAATATTGCAATGTTAGTTGTTTTGAAGCCAATTCCAAAGGCATCTAAGGGTTTGTAAAAAAGTACTACAGTAATACTCTGTCACATACTCTTGCACGTCTTAAGTGAGCGGAAGTGAGACATTGAGTGTCTGTGTGTATTTTGGATTTGAATAAGTACGAGATATGCAAGTGTCACTCTCATGGCTCATCCCTTTAAACCACAAGCAACTTCTACCATAAGACAAGTAATGGAGATAATAGTGATACATTGTTATACAATTTAAGATCGTATAATCAGAACAAACCTCATACAACAAATTTCAGAAGAACTGAATGGCCTTCTTGGGGGATTGAATGGAGTTGGTAACCCATCCACAGATTATGTTATATTTACTTCTCCAGATTTCCCGACGAAAGGAATGCGTGGCAAAATATTGTATTCCATCCAGTTTCTGCAAACGCCGAACCACAATTATGTGAATCTTCATCACAACATCATTTTCACAGCCTTGCAGTTGTTGTAAATTTATGATCACTCCACCATACCAAGTTAGTTTTAATTCCTGGAATTCATCTGCTAAACCATACAAGGTGATATAAAATGGACCTCCTTAAGATGTTCCTTCTCTCTCACAGTACATTAGGTTGACTCACTTGAAGTGAACTTCCTCACATAATTGTGTATGTTACATACCAGACACTATGCCTTGCATGGTATCCCAGCTCTTTCTACGGAGAACAGTTTGTAAAGTCATCCACAGAGAGTAAATTGTCCTGAGAATCCATTGTTTATTGTACAATATGTAAATGACAATTAACAATAAAAACAATAAGACTGATGTGTTTTTTGATACAGTTTATGACGCACAGCCTAGAAATCTAAGGGTGTGTCATCGTCAGCAGGACAATATCATTTTCAAGGCCACCCAGTTCAGCCAGAGGTCATGTTGTTACAATTAGGACAATATAACTAAGAACCATGGCCGACACAATATTCTACTTTATCTGAGTTGTGTATTTCTCCTTTGGATATTTAGATAGTGTTTGTTCATAATCCTTAATTTCCTCTAAAAATCACTAAGCACACGTACGTGAATCGTTCCTGAATGTCCATGCTTGTGTGAACAAAATCTTTTTCATTGTTAAGAAAGGGTTAGGGAAATTAATAAGCATGTCATAGCTAAGGCTAGAGTAGGAGGCAACTAATCATAGAAAATGTTTTCATAATGAGGGCTGGATATTTTGGAGTAATTCACACCTACAAAAAGAATAAGATGAACTACGCTCAGAAAAAGCTCTGGTAATATGGCGTGTAATGTAAAATGATGCTGCATTTTTTTTAAAATATATATATATATCAAAACAGCTTCTTCTGCAGTTCCCGACTGCATCCATCTATAGGGGCTGGTGCTCGGCGGTGAAAGCAGGACCCGCCTTGAATATATATATGTTCTTTTCCGAAAATTGTGGAGTGCTGAGACGAAGACCGATCTGTTTCGGTCAAAGCGCGTCATGCTGAGGCACTGGCCAGGACTGACTAGTCGCTGTGTAGATGCCATCTAAATAAAGCACTGCATTGAAAATTATCAGAGAAAGTGTTATGTACCTGTTTTCCTTCACGGGTGGATGGTGGGGATTAAATCAGAATTTGCTTGTATTTATTTATTTATTTATTTATTTATTTATTTTTAACTTCAATTTGTTTATTGTGGGAATATCTTGCGCTGGACATTAGTAAACATTGCACACAAGTATGGGTTAACCATTCAAACTGTACAATCTTTACAAAATAAAATATTTTGATATGCTTATAGAGGACTACTTAAAACATGTGTTTGCTATTGAGCTAGTCAAAAAATTACATTTGAAAATAAAAATAAATACATTGTATTTATATATATATAATTTATCGGCTCACATAATGCAAAAATTGTATACCGTTAGTCTCAATGTTTTACTGAAAATCGTGTTACATAAAATGTCAGAGGTGTGTTTTGCCCCTCCCCTGTTATAATAACATACTCAATACTATCAATAAACATTGTGAGGGGTAGACAAAGATACTGTTTTTTGCACCACTGAACTAAATAGAGAGTAGTAGCTGAGGCCACAGACCATATGGCATCTTCCCTAATAAAAGGGATTAAAATCTGTTCATTGTGGTTTCTCAACGCTGAGCAGAATATGAGTAAATGTGTGATTGTTTCATCTGCTTGTCAATACAATGAATACATCTTATGGACATAAACAAATTGAAACTTAACTCCAGTTACTTCTAAAATAAGCATGCAGAAATATGCTTGAGTGGGTTATCCTGATTTACTGTTCACTTTACCCTAAGAATCTCTGTAACGAGAATTATGAACACTTATCCAAGAGATACACTGCAACCCAAAGTCTTACCTTTAGCTTAATTTACATCACAGGCCCTGCTAGGAATCTCTTTCTTATTCTCTCGTAGCTCTAATAAAAAAATCCAGCACCATTTCTATCCCCTCGCAAAACATTAAATACAGTCCCATCTTCCGGCAAAGTAATCCATAGAAAGTCTTGAGTAAAACACCTTATTTAAAAATAAACAGAGAAGTTTCCCTGAATCTCTGATCTTTACAGTGAGGTTTGTGGGCTGATTGGCCCCTGAGTTTTGAGGAGTGCAGAGGAGACATCTGGAACATCAGGAATACTCCAAACAGCAACTGAGGAAGGCTAAATGTATCCTGCATGTTTTTGAGGTTTACTCAGGTCTATTTATCAAGAAACCTGCCTCTCGGTAAAAAACTAGTAGTCTTTGTGACGTGCATGAAGGAGAAACTTCAGAACTAGGTGGCCAGAATGTGCTTAAACCCCAGGAAGTGTGGCCACATAAAATGCACACTCAAAGCACAGCAAAGACTGACAGTAGTTTCTAGGATCACATTTATGGTTCTCTGCAGTGTTCATGTAGGCAAAGGTCCATAATACCTGGGAAAACTGGCTATGCTTTAGTACCCTCCAGAAACCTCTGCAAAGTGTCTGCCCCAAATCAACCAGCTATCACTAAATAGTCGTAAGAGGCCTTGGTTTTCAAATACTTAGACTTGAGGCAGCCATCAATTCTCTCTTAAGAATCTGTACCATATCACAAACAGTTGAGGACGCTGCTGAAAATGGATGTCTTTAGATTAGCTTTAAAAGGAACCCTACAAGGAATGAGATTGTGACTTATTGTTGCCGTTGCCATTGCCATCATGGAGAGAGAGTTAGCATTATAGTCTGCTAAATACACATATATTTCTGTGAGCTTTAGCAACAACTGCGGATTTTGAGCCAGGACTTGTGAGTAACCTTAAGAAATTACATGAGAAAGGATTCAGACCTGTAATAGAAGCCAATCCAGAGCTTTTAGGCCTAGAGTGACATGTCAAAGAGATGAGCAGATGATGTCAAGTCTTGCTTCATATACAGAAAATGGTCACTGACAAACTGTAATCAAAGTGTTAACCCCTTGCCTGCTGGGCTAATTCCCCCGCTGGGCTGGGGGGGCGGGGGACGCGCACAGCGCCCCGGTGCTCATGACGAGCTCAGCTCGTCATGAGCCACAGTGGGCGTGTGCTCATGACGAGCTGAGCTCGTCATGGCCACACCCGTTTCTTCAGAACGTTCAGCACAGCGGGGGAATTTGACCCGCGTGCAAGAGTTGCGGCCGTTATGACGAGCTCAGCTCGTCATGAGCACACGGCCACCGTGGCTCATGACGAGCTGAGCTCGTCATGAGCATGGGAGGGGTTAATATACGTTTTGAGGCTTTTTCGGCCTACCAGCACTAGCATTCTCCAAGTTTTCGAAACTGCATATTTTTAATTTGTCTTCTTCCAGTCAACTCTTGTTGCAACTCAATTACAGTATTCTCTTCCCTATCCGAGGTAAAATACATTTGTCTTAAGTGTTTCTGGGTAACAATATCACTCACTGAATAAGGACAACCTGTAATATTGTAGTTATCGGACAAAAGGAGCTTAAAATAACTTGTAGAACATGGCTGGCACTGGGCTATCCAGTTAATCTGCAGTCTAAAAGCCTGTCTGAAAAGATGCATCCAAAGATCATTGGTGCACACATGCCAACATTTTACAGCTGGAAAGTGGGAGCGTTCAAAACAAACAAAACCGGGGGATTGCATTCTCCCCATTGACGAATCTGACAAACTGTTCATAATAAAATAGCTACTTATTTTTATAGTGCTACATTCCGCACATCTGCAGTTTCTAAGGGACACATATATCAAATAAGCATTTTACAATTACCGAATAAAATGTTTTATCGAATCGCTATTTGGCAATCGCAAAATGCTATGAATGTAAGAAATTGCTAAAGATTTGGCGATTACTCAATATTGCCTCATAGCAATTCAGTAAACAGCTAATCATTATTAGGTAATATTAAGTCATTTGTTCCTATGGGCTGAAAGGCCCATAGGTGCGAATGGTTTTGCATTAGCTAACTTGCGATTATCTAATTGCTAATCGCAAATTAGGTAATGCAAAGCCAAGGGTACCCGGGGGCCTAAGGCCTACTGACTCTCCTCCCAAAAAATAAATGTGCACGTGTAAAGCGCACACACATGCCCTAGGGCCATGTGTGCGCTACGTGGTACTTTGAAAAATGAAGTTTTGTGCATTTTTCAAAGTTTGCCCATGGTTACCATCGACTTGAATTAAATGTTAATCGCATTTTGCACAGTTTGCATTTAGAAATTGCTTAACACATGTGTTAAGGGAAACGCAATTTTGCGATTCCCTATTTGTATTCACAGTTTTTGCAATTACCTAAAGTTGCGACTACAAAGCATTTTATACATTAGGAAAAGCTATTTTGCATTTGCAAATGGCCGATTTTACCGAATCGCACTGTTTGCGAATGCAAAAAACATTCATACATGTGACCTTAACCCCCTGGCTGCGGCCCGATTTCTGCGCCTGTGCAGAACATTCCGATCGCGGGCGTGGTCATGATGGCTCCCGGCCGTCATCAGCACACACCCACCGTAACTCATGACGGCCGGGAGCCGTCATCAGCACCGAACAGGTTAAAAGTGCTGTAAATAACAAGAATTGCTATTACCGATTTTTCCCAAACAATTAAAGATGGGAGGCTGAGTTTCTTTTGCGAGTATTAGAAATCATAATTCAGGTCACTACAGTTGGCCACCGAGTGTTAATTCACTGATTCAGCTCACCATGTTCTTACACCATAAGTCCACAATATGTTAGCACCAGCTTTTCAATGCTCTTTATCACAGTGCAGTTAAGCATGCAAACACTCATGCATTTCTTCTAAACTGTTGCAGAAATTCTTCACAGAGTTTAACCATGTTTGAACAGTAAAACAGCTTGATTCAAAGAACACACTGCCTCACGTAGCAAATATCAGCCCAAAATGGATGGAAAAAACGAAGGGAACTTCCACTTAAAATTCAGACTCTGATAAACTTAGGTCAAATTTTAAATTGTTTAAAGGTATGGATTGCCTATCACTTGCTCTAGGAAAAACATATATCTATATACATCTTAGATGAGGTCCCTTTCATGTCATAAACCTTTAATCACTTGTATGGTATTCCAGTTTCTTCTCCTTATCCAATGTAATACATGCATCTAGCAGCCATCTGATATGTGAGTCAGCCATATGATATGCAAGTCTCTTCTGTATAAAGACTTCAAATGCACTGATTCATTCGCCTGGAGACTGTAAGATGAACCAGTATTATCACTTCAAGTAAACTTTCAAGACAGAGCTCCACTGCCTCCTACATCAACTGTTATGACAGATTCTTTGGTTTAGTTAATATGCTCATCTACATTGTCCTCTTGATCCTAAATCTAGCACCATGACACACCCTTACTTCTCTAGATATGTGCCCCATGCCCAACAGCCCATCAAGCTTCGAGATCCTATACTCTTCTTCAACTAAGTTCAAACAGGGCAAAAAGAAATTCAAGTCCACAATTTCATCCATGTACCTGAGACTTTAATTGCTGACTACTATCTCCACCAAGTAAAATGTGATATGACTACAGATCTAATGCTTTACACCTCTGCATAGGAGTGGACATTCATCCATTACTGACCGTCCTCCATCAGATTAGTGACACTTGGAAGATGGAAATTTGCTCTCTCTGTTTCATCCATCACCTTAACTACAACATTAAATATTTACAGCAGTGGAAAGATAATGATCGAGGCTAATCAGTTCAATTTATGCATCTTGGGGGCACATGCATCATTGGTTTTTGCATTCGCAAACGGTGCGAATCGGAAAAATCGGCCGTTTGCGAATGCAAAAACCAATTTTGGGATGCATCAAACTTTGTTGCACAACTCGCATTTTTTTGCATTTCCAAAAAAAGCGAATGCATTTAAGGAATCGCATTTGTGCGATTCCTTAAATGCAATGCATCATTTTTTTTTAAATTGCGAATTTGGAATTTGGAAGTGCAAATTAACACGAGGTTGACCCTCGTGTTAATTTGCGAAAATTTTTAAAAAAGCTAAAAAATGCATTTTTGACAGTGTCATGTTACAGACACACATGTCCTTAGGACATGTGTGTGTGAAACATGCACTTTCAAATACATTTCAGGGGTGCAGGGGGGGGTCCTTTGGACCCCCCCCTGCACCCGTGGAATGCATCAACAAATTGCGAATTCTTAACTGCCTTCCCATTGACTCCTATGGGCCTTTCGGCCCATAGGAATCAATGGGAATTGCGAAAATGCACTTTGGAATTCGCTATTTATTTGAGAATCGTTAAAAATTGCGATTTTTACCGAATCGCAAATAAATAGTGAAAACAATGATGCATAGCATTTTGCAATTCTTAATTTGCGATTCGGTAATTTTCGCAAATTAAGAATCGCAAAAGCTATCAATGATGCATGTGCCCCTTGGATCCGATATTTAGGAAGTTTAAAGCTGTCTCTATTGACTGCCCCTGCCAGCTGTGACAAGACTTTCTGAACCTCAGCTACCCTAGACAGCTGCTCTCCACTCAGTCTCCACAAGCCACCATGGACCACGTTGACTCTGTATCACCACCTCCACCTCACAAGCCATATCGGGAGTCTTCAGCAAGTCACCCATCCAAAAATGCCTTCAGCGAATATGACCTCATTTTAGACCACAGATTTCACTTCCTTGCTATCACACAGATGTGGCCCAATGATTCCTCTGAAGCTTATATATCCAATATCCCTTCTCCAAATCACAATATCTTACCGAAAAACTGAGGCCAGAAGTGGGGTGGTGTTAAAGTCTTAATCCATCATGATTCTCTTACCCTAAGGATGCTGGATCATACACCTCATTTTACTACATTTTAACTAAGTCCATCACCACCCCTACCTCCTTCCTGGTCTGTTCTGTTGTCTACCATCCATCCAAGATATGCCTTTCCACTTTAAATCTGCTCTCTTAGATTTTGGCCAATGTGCGCTAATGCTTCTGACTGTGTCTTCATCATCGGTGACAAGAACATCTGGGTGGATGTCCTTTAAACGCTTATTAGTAGATGATCAAAGATATGCATGCCTTTGACTTCTCATACCTGGTCAAAGAACCAATACAAGTTGCAGGTTGCAACCGTGACATCTTATTTTTAACAACACCAGAACTTCAGATTGTCAAAAACCATCATCTAACACAGTCAGGCAACTTCCTAAACAATGTATCTATAGACAATATGCCAATCAGTGGGCGGCATGGACTTATGACAAAGAAGATGGCCAACTGTTAGTGCGGCTTTGCGAAGGTTGGAGGCGTGCATCAGTATCCTAGTGCACTCCAACTTTTACAAACACTGTTATGCATCTTTTCGTCAGGTGAGCAGCAGCAGACCACATATTTTATTAAATACTGCAGGCACGCTGAGTGCCCACCGTTTTGTTTAACCTAATGCTGGATTGTCTGAGGAGAGTTTAAAGTGGCAGAGGATTTTTGTCCGTAATATGATTCTACTGAGCATAATGGTCTGTACATGATTACTTCTTGACTGCTTTCTTCTCAAAGAAAACCTCCTTCAATTTATGAATATTTTCTTAATATACATATAAATAATTGACTTCTTTCTCCCAAAACCTGGCACTGCTTATGACCTACTTTTTGAAACCACTACAGATCTTGTTTTTAGTTACTCTTTTATGGGGCAAACACAAACTTTAAAGTTTGATTTTCCTCGTTCAATTTCACAGTCCAAAACTCCTTCTTTTCTGGATCCTAATCCCTTCTCTGTTGCAATGGATACCAGGAAGGACTCACAGCCTAAAAACCAAGCCTTCCAATCCTCAGTAACTGTGTGCATCAAGCATACTGGTTTCTGTTAACAAATCTACATCAAAGCCCAGTGGTACCTTTGTTCTCTCATGAAATAATAGTGCTAAAAAAGCCCCCCCTCCGCCAGTTAAGTCTCCTCCTCCTATATCTATGGATGCAGTGCGTTGGTTTCGAGATGCGGCGAGAATGCGGGGCAAGGGCCTGCGCCATGGTCGAGGATTCCTTCGACAGGGCTTGCAATGCGAATTCCGGCATCGAGCAAGCTGTTTGCAGTTGGGGCAATGCATCCGTTCTGAAGAGCTGCAATGCGGAGTCTGGCATCATCATTGAGGCTGCAGTGGACAATGGATGCGCGGGCCTGTGCCGAGGATGCGTCGAGTAGCAGCTGTTCCGAAGGTGAGGCAGGCTGCGGTGGCGATGCAAGTCTTTGCAACGGATCCAATCCACGTAGTAGCAGGGCTGTGTCAGTTCAGCTGGGTGGCTGCGCCGCATAGCGGAGATGTTTCAGTTCAGCTGCATCTACAGAGTCTGGTAAGCACCTCAAGCCAACTTCCAAGTATCCAGAACTGAGGTAGCACCTCTTGGCAGGGTAGACTCATAGATCAGGCAAAATTCTATAATATGTATAGATGTCCTAGTACATTAAATCACAACAAAGAACACACTATATCAATAAATAGCTTCCCAGATGATCTAGGTAAACAGTCGCAAGACTTGATAGTAGATAATGTATTCTTTTTATTCAGACACACTTTACTCCTTTAAAACATCCCAGAATTGCTTGCCGCCAACGCGTTTCATCCCTCATGGGACTTCTTCAGGGCTTAGTCAGAGTTTTTTTGATGGAGGTTCGTACCACATGTAAAAAGCAACAGCAACGATGAAACCATGTATTGGTAGCACACTTGTCGTAATCCGTATCCTGCACAATGTATCGACTCGGCATTAAAACAAGAGGTTTTCCAAACGTCCGTAAAATACGATTCGCCAGTGACAAAACAATCAAATGGCAGTGTATATAGCCCTCCGAGTTCAAACACCCATCCGGTTTCTTCACGATGTACGAGAGATCGTCCAGTGCTTCTCATTCAGGCAAGAGGGCAGCAGTCAGCAGGTCAGCACAGCTAAGCAGTTGTCCAGGGATCACTGACATAATATCGACGACACAAATATCGAGATACACAAATATCGAGTCAAAAATATCGATTGACAAAATATCGACTCCCTATCTTCAAACAGGTAAGTACCAAAATATCGACTCCAAAATATCGACTTACAAAAATATAGACTGTCAAAATATCGATTTTTTAAAATGTCTTAAAATTAAGTTAAAACTAATATAGTAATACATATATTTAATATAAACTTAGAAATAATTATTAAAAAAATATAATTTTAATAAATAATTTATATAATTAAAAAAATTATATCACCAAAAATTACACACACACACATATATATATATATATATATATATATATATATATATATATATATATATATATATATATATATATATATATATATATATATATATATATATATATTTAAACATATTATTAAATAAACATATATAACATTTTAGAAAATGTTTAAAATTTATTGTTACAACTATAGTGAGTTCAACATTAGCAAAAGTGTTGGATAGCGTAGAGGTAAAATTTACTACTCCCACTCCAGTGGGTGCAACAGTAGGGAAAGCGCTGGATAGCGTAGAGGTTAAAATTACTATTCCCACTCCAGGGATGTATGACGTTACAACGCATACTTTTACAACGCCTACCATTACAACAAAACTTTTACAACGCAAAAACTTTTACAACGCATACATTTACAACGCAAGATTTTACAACGCATATACCTTTACAACGCATACCATTACAACATAAGTATTGGTAAGTATATAATAATTTTTTGAATATAAATTAATAAAAAATATTATAATATAATTTAATATAATTTAATTTTATTAAATAAATGTAATTTAAATGTAATTTTACTTTATTTTTACAAAGTACCCCTGTACCCCAAAAACCCAAAACTGACCCTGAACCCTAAAAATACCCCTTTACCCATAAACTGAAAACTGACCCTGAACCCTAAAAATACCCCTTTACCCGAAAACTGAAAACTGACCCTGAACCCTAAAAATACCCCTTTACCCAAAAACTGAAAACTGACCCTGAACCCTAAAAATACCCCTTTACCTACAAACTGAAAACTGACCCTGAACCCTAAAAATACCCCTTTACCCCAAAAACTGAAAACTGACCCTGAACCCTAAAAATACCCCTTTACCCAAAAACTGAAAACTGACCCTGAACCCTAAAAATACCCCTTTACCTACAAACTGAAAACTGACCCTGAACCCTAAAAATACCCCTTTACCCCAAAAACTGAAAACTGACCCTGAACCCTAAAAATACCCCTTTACCCAAAAACTGAAAACTGACCCTGAACCCTAAAAATACCCCTTTACCCAAAAACTGAAAACTGACCCTGAACCCTAAAAATACCCCTTTACCCAAAAACTGAAAACTGACCCTGAACCCTAAAATTAAAATATTTATCAATTAATCAATTATAATTAATTACCAATTATATTTTAATTAATTACCAATTAATAATTAATTAACAATTAATTCTAAATTATTATCAATAAATAAATTAACATATTTAATTAATTATAATTAAATTACTTCCCACCCTATTCCCCTATAAACCCACAACCCGCTACAGAAAATAAATTACTAAAATTAAAATATTTATCAATTAATCAATTATAATTAATTACCAATTATATTTTAATTAATTACCAATTAATAATTAATTAACAATTAATTCTAAATATATATCAATAAATAAATTAACATATTTAATTAATTAGAATTAAATTACTTCCCACCCTATTCCCCTATAAACCCACAACCCGCTACAGACTTATATTACACAAAAAATAAAAATTATTATTAACTTACCTTAAATTCGATATTTTTGTTGTCTATATTATGTCTAGTCGATATTATGTCCATTCTATATTTTTGATTCGATATTATGTCCATTCTATTCGATATTAATTTTCTCTAGTCGATATTTTTGTTGTCTATATTATGTCTAGTCGATATTATGTCCATTCTATATTTTTTACTCGATATTCTGTCCAGTCGAAATAATTGACTCGATATTATGACTGTACACCGTTGTCCAGCAGAGTGCAGTCCAGTAGAGTGACTGTCCTTCAGTAGCACAGTAGTCTTTCTTTCTGTCAAAGTATCCACAGGCCCAGAAATGTACTGAAGATTTGGTGTCTGAGGTCCAATATTTATACCCAGTTGTGCCTTTAGGTAAGTTGGGGACAAACTTCTAGAGGTTTTATGTTGAAGTCCCCAGGCATCCTGCTACCCCTGCATTGGGTCCAGACTAATTACAGGGGGTATGCAGTTCTTTGTGTGGAGGCAGGACACAGCATAAGCAAGTGCAAGTGGGGCTGTGCCCAGCTCCTCTCTCCCCATCCTGGCAGTGATGACCATCTCTATTGTGTGTGGCTGTCTAGGAGAAATACATAAAGCTCAACTGTCACCCACACCTAGTAATGCAACCAGAGACAGACTACAGGCACTAAACGGTTAAGGCAAGAACATTTCAACTTTCTAAAAGAGGCATTTTCAGAATTGAAATTTAAAAAATCCAACTTCACCATACGTTAGACATTTAAATTGTTATTCTAAAGATACCAAACATGAACTGGTCATCGCATCCCATTTGAAAATTACACTTATGATATTTAATATGGCAATTCAATTGTTATCCGAAGGGAGAGATAAGCGTTGCAGTAGTGAAAAACTAATTTAAGATCCAAGACATGTAAAACTTAAAACTACATGCCCTACTTCTTAAATACACTGCACCCTGCCATCTAGGACCTACCCTAGGGGTGACTTATATGTATTGGTTTATATTGCCAGGTCGAAATGGCAGTTTAAAACTGCACCCAGAGGCTCTGCAATGGCAGGCATGTGGCATGTTTAAAGTGCTACTTAAGTGGGTGGCAGAATCAGTGCTGCAGGCTCACAAGTAGCATTTAATATACAGGCCCTGGGTACATGCACCACTTAACTAGGAACTTACAAGTACATTAAATATGCCCATTGTGTATAAGTCAATGTTACCAAGTTTTAAGAAGAGAGCACAAACACTTTACCACAGGTTAGCAGTGGTGAGGTACATAGAGTCCAAAGGTCAGCAAACAAAAATTAAGCAAAAATTAGGAGGAGAAGGAAGACAAAAGGTTTGGAGATGACCCTACAGAAGGGGCCAGGTCCAACAAAATTCATGAAATCTTTTTGTCTGAGGAGCAGCGTATCTCAGCTTTAACATGGACCTGCCACTTAAACGCCTAAGATCAGCCCTGGCACTGGACTTCTGAAAGTACAAGGCTTTGATATCATTGTTAACTTTTAGTGGAATGTTATACTCTATCATTGCAAAGGGCCTGGTGAACACTATCTCTGCTGCCTTCACACTGACACATTTAGCTTCCACTCCTGTGTGCTCTTAAGCCATTGCTTTGGTTCTTAGCAGTGTGTAACAGAAATCCTAATTATTCCTGATTGATATTTTCTCAAATTATTAATGTTTAGAAATGTTAATAGTTTCTGTGAACTAAATTAGGTCGAGTTGAACTGGCAGGAATTTCTAAATAGGACCCCTAATGAACTTACCCCTGTACACTGCTTACACCATTTTAGCAAGCTTTGTGTCGCCTGGGGCAAAGTATTGAATTTGACTTTTAAGAAGAGATGTTTCTGAGTACAGAAGTAACCCAATTTGTCTTTAACTCAGACTAGAGAAGGAATCTATAATTAGTGGATGCCCAGTTTATTTCATGCGAGATGGCTAACTTAACACCGGCAAAGACAATTTAGTATTTCCAAAACTTTAAACTTTAACCTCTCAATGCTTGCAGAACGATCGAATCAAGAGCGCTTTTCCCCCTAGGTTCTAACATCATCATTTGCCTTATGGCCAAGCAGAAAATTCCTACTTCGGTATAGACACTTCAAGAAAATCCCTTGCAAGAGAAACTTCCTAAGTGCCTTAAAATTAATGCATTGCCTGGTGCACTGAAAACCAGGCACATGCATAAATAAACTAAAAGTAAAAGCCACTCAAAAATAGCCACCTGCGCACTCTCATAAATCATGCTTCACATAGTCTGACTGAATATGATTTGAATTTGAAGGAAAATGTCTTATGTGCCATCTTATTACATCAGTTTTGCTTTCAGCAGCCAAAGTTGACACCTCTATCATCGCAACAAGATACCCAATGCACACAACAAGATAAGTAGAGCAAAAGTGTGTGTCACTGTAGACACGTGTAAACTTCAATACAAAGCTGACAGAAATAACAACAACGTCTTTTTGTTTAATGAAAAAGTTTAGGTCTTCAATTAATTCCTTTAACAAGCCAGCCGACATGTGTTTCGTTGCATGTGGAAAATTATTTCCGCGACTCCTCAGTGCTATATAACAGGAAAAGCGAATGTATAAGTCGCTCCGCCGGCGATAATTCCGACCCGGCAGGGCCCGAGACTTGAATGGTGTTGTGTCTGGTGTATGAAGACAGGGATCAGAATCAGGGAAACCTCTGGTGTGGGGTCCTGTACGTATTTCAACAAGCGTCAGACTCAAGGTTGCGGTGGAGCCCCAGTTGGCTCAATACTAATCAGACGCAGAGCAAGTGATTCATTTTCATGTAGCCCCGCAGGCAGGTTAAGAACAATCATAACCTCGTTGAAGGAATTAAATCAAGACCTAAACGTTTTCATCAAACAAAAAGATGTTGTTATTTTTGTCAGCTTTGTATTGAAGTTTACACATGTCTACAGTGACACCGTTTTGCTCTACTTATCTTGTTGTGAGCATTGGGTATCTCGTTGCAATTTTACAGTGTGTTGGTTTCCCACCACACATTCTGGGGGGTTATAGAGCTCATCCCCTCACTCAGTTGCACCACACCGTAACCTTTTATTCTCTCACACCCTTTGCATCCACAGCTAGCAGAGTGCCCAGCAATTCCCCTTAATCTAAAAACCCTTTCACAAACATGACACCTCTATCATCATTCACAGTCACTTCCCTTGCAATGGCTACTCCTAGTGCAAGAGGTGGAACGTCCTTTTCGCTGAAACTGTACATGAAAACAGCATCATGTGTAACTGATTAAAGAACAAATAATATGTGTTGGTTGGCCCTGTTCAGCATGCAGGTGACTCTTGCTCTTAAGTATTTGATGTTTAGTGTGTCTTGCCTTGCCATTAATATGTGGTCAAATGTTCTATCTTTTATTCAAGAAAACCTCTATAACTGATTGCCAATATCACTTTAAAGTTCCTTTTAGGCTAATCTTAAAAATCCTGTGCCTCAAAGAAATAATGTACCCCTAAATACTGGGAAACTCAGATGTCTTGAGTAAGAAAGGACATATTTTTTGTTGTTGTGGTCATCCCTTTAGCTACCTTGTTTTACTGGACTATGGGATCTGTTCCCTATCACACAGCTAAACAGTGTCACAGTGCATGTGCTTTTCCTCTAACACGTTTTGTGTATTGGGGATTCTGCAAGAAATTTGCCAGAAATGGGTGTGGAAAATTCTCCAAACACCGGCTAATATACAGGATAAGACTGGCACCTCTCCACAACCTCCTCGGAAATTTCCTGAACCTGGAAGTAAACATCTTGAAGAAAACAGACTCTGCCTGGTTGCTGGAAAAAAAAAGAAAAGCAAAGGACTAGATTACTGCGGGCATCCATAAACTGAACTGTTTTCCATGGGTTAATGAATTGGCTTTCTGTAAAATGCTACAGGGATATAAAAAGCAGAAGGAATTCGGACTTCAAAAAGGCCCAGCTGACCACTGTGTAATAGACCATGTGGGAATCCTGGCTGGAGAGAGAACTCATGCCTAGAAGCCAGACATCAGGGCCTGAGTGCAGGAGTGTTTTCCAGCACAAAAAATTGATTGGGGCTTAGTCATTTTTCCACTTCTGGAGGACTGGCAAAAGAATATTATTGGCTATGGAATCATGGCTTTTCCGTCTCAGAGATGCTGAAATCAAAACTGAAGGCTTCAGCAGGAGTCCAACCACAACATATTGTGCTTCAAAGTATCATCCCCAGCTTCAGCTTCTTGCATTCACCTCCTGTTGGACTTGCTTCTCTAAGTCATTAGATAAAATCTCGGATCGGTTTGACCTGCTTGGCCTATGTGACCTCAGTTCCATCACAGTGAGCCTAATATCATGCATAAATTCCTGTCAACAGAGAACTGCAATTTCAATTTGCAAGTTATAGTTTTTGGGAGCTTTTTACCTCAAAACCTCAAAATTGCAATGGTTCTCATTCCTGGTTTGATTATTTTGGTATCTGTTCACTTATTTTTTTTTTTTTGTGGATTTGCCTAAATTGTCTTAGGAATTTAGGGTCACATGTACAAACATTAGGCATATTGATTTCCTAATTGCAACTCCCCCCAGGCTTATAAAGATTTAATCTCTCAGGAAAAAGCCCGTTATTTTAATCACAAAATTGAGTCATCACAAAACTCTTCAAAAGAACTGTTCGCTACTACTATAAAAAAATTAACCAAGTTCTTATATAATGAAACAACATGGCCAACCAAACCTTCTGCAATTTACTAGCTTCTGCCTCTCAAGCTAAGGTTAAAGATATATATAACATCTTTTCTGCCAATAACAAGCCACCTTTTTGCCTGTTAAGTGAAAATCACTTAGCAGAGGCTTGGACTTTACCGATCCACCCTCAGAGTCTTCTAGCACCCCTAATTCGACCCCTGACTCCATGACTTTTTTCTCCTTCTCCCCACTGACCTCCCCACTGACTATGGTTCAGGTCCAGGATCTACTCAGTAATATTCATTCAGGTCCCCACCTGAAATCTTGTCCTCTAAAAATCATGCTTATGATTCCACAAACTGTATTGATTCATCTTACTGAAATCTTTAACTCAATGTTTAGCACTGGTTACTTTCATAAAGCCTGGAAAAAAGCCTCGAGCCACCCCCTCCTCAAGAAACCCACCCTTAATGCTTCAGATCTTAACAACTACAGGCCAATCTCACGTCTGCCACTCCTGAGTAAGGTGGTGGAGAAGGCTATCAATCAGGAACGTACAACCTTTATAAACAACAATCACCTTCTGGACCGGCTTCATAGAGGAACATAGTACCGAACTGGCCTGGACTGCTGCCTCGAAAGATATCAGACAGACGCATGACAATGGAGTTAATGCTGCCTTGATTCTATTGATTCTATTAGATCTCTCATCAGCATATGCTATGATCATCCATAACCTGTTTATTGATCTCCTCTACTCCATTGGATTTAGAAGATCGGTCCTTGCTCTTTAAAAAGCTTTTCTCTCCACACGTGAGCAATTTGTCGCCTTGGATGAAATGACATCTACCCGGTTTTCTCTACCAAGTGGTGTGCTGCAGGGCTCATTTTTAAGTCCAACCCCTATCAACCTTTACTTTACCCCTCTGGCACATCTCATTAAATCATTTGGTATTTCAGTGGTATCCTATGCTAACGACACGCAGATTGGGGTTCTTGTGGCCAGTAATCCTGAGAATATCACCATCAGGTTCCATAACTGTATGCAACAGATTATCAGGTGGATGAACAAAAAATTGCTTGAACTTGAATTCAGTGACATAAGTTAAAAACCTGGGGATCTTGTCCAACAGCGAACTTTCATCTGAAAGTCAGATTAATTACGTCACATCCTCCACCTTCTTCAGGTTGAAACTTCTAAGGAAAGTTTTTCCTTTCATCCTGCAGGAATAGCAGAAACTGTGGTCTCTGCCCTCCTGCTGTCGAAACTGGACTACAGCAATGTTTTTTTTAATGAATTTCCAGAAAAGACTCCTAAACAAGCTGCAGATCTTACAGAACGTAGCAGCTCGCTTATTGGTCTAGCTCCACAAGTATCAATCTGCCTCTCCAGCCCTGACCAAACTTCATTGGCTCCTTATGAAGAAAGGCATTGATTTTAAAGCACTGTGTATTGCCTTTAAGGCCATGCATGAGTCTGGCCCTGACTACTTGAAACAAAGCTTCCAATGGTGCACTCCCTTCAGGTCCTTACGCACCTCTTCAGAGTTTAATGTAATTGTCCCCAAATACAGAAGATCAAACTGGGGAGGCAGAAGCTTCATTATCTGTTCTTCCAGGCTTTCAAATACTCTACCCTCAAAAGAAAATGGTGGGACTGATGCCCTTCAGGAGAGGTCTGAACCCATAGCTTTTCAATCAATAGTCACCTCTTATTCATATTTTTAGTATAACTTTTTAGGTTTCCACTTTATTGGCTAGCGCCTAAACGTCTCCAGGTAGCAGTGCGCTTTAGAAATCTTTATTTCATTTAATTTCTAATGTATGAAACTCATTGAGTTTCATTTAGAGACTCCAAGTGCGTCACAAATCGACCTACCTCATGAATATTAGTGAGGTAGGTTGCAGTTTGCGACCCTTTAGGAATCACAGCCATCACAGGGACGGTGGTCTGCTGAGGTCAGCCAACCACCATGTCAATGATTGCTTTTTAATAAAGCAACCTTTTTCTTTAAATGAAGCCCATTTTCCTTAAAATAAAACAGGATGTGTTTTAAAAAAAATGAAACCTTGAAGTTTCATTTTTTTAGGAGTAGGCAGTGGTCCCTGGGACCACTGCCTGCTCTTAAAATTATTTATATTTACATTTTCAAAGGGGAAGGGGTCCCTCTGCGAATAGATTACTGCCAGTTTTAACCTAGTGGTAAAGTATTACTGTTTTGCGACCGTAATTTGGTCACAAAACAGTAATAAATACCATACCGATTCGGTATTTGGAAGGGACGCCCTAAACACACCCCTTCCAAATACTGACTCACAAATGCGAATCACATTTTAAATTTTGTATATTTGAAAAAGCATTTCTCGGGTGTCAAGTGGCCCGATTTTGCAAATAGGGCCGCTTGCGACCGGAAAAATGCTTTGAATATATGGCTCTTAATTGTGTTGTGTTCAAACTTTAAAAGTGTTTGGTATTGCTGGTGTGTCAAATTACTACGAGGCTTTGAGCAGAGATTCTCTGTGCTGTGACCTAACCAGGTTGTGCTTTTATAACTTGGTAGAAGTCCTTTCTCAAAAATTTATAATCCGCCTTTCGGCCTCAGGAAACAAATAACCTTCTTCCAATTGGTTAGCCACATAATATGGGATCCTCACATCTCTTTTCATAGAAGAATGAGATCTCGAGTGTTACTTCCAACACAGGCTGAGCACCATAGTAAAAAGCACATTCTAGACACTGTATTTAAACTGCAGAGTCCTCCCTCTGCTACTCTAAATACACTGGAAAATGCTCTTCCTCACAGCAGTAACACCTAGCACAGGCTACTGGCTCTGTAATAATGACGAAACCACAGACTGCTGAGAACTATAAAAACCACTTCTTTTTGTTACAACTTTGTCGTAAAGGCTCTGTAGGGCCTTCTTTACTGAGTGCACGTGACTGTGCATGGCTTTGCCCATGGATATTTCTTCAGGGTGTTCCACTTCACTCAGCCATTTTGACATCTATGATCACCTTACCACCACAAACTGTGGATGAATGCCCAAAGAAGTGACATTTTGGGGAAAACTTGCCTCTTTAACCAAACATGAATTTTTGGAAGTCCCTGCTGCAGGAACTTCACATTCAATCAGAGTAGCAGTAATGCTGAGAGGGGCCCAAAAGTTTTACTCTGCTTAACCCCTTCGCCGCGGGGCTAATTCCCCCACGACGCAGGGGGGAGGAGGGCTGCGCGTGGTGCCGCGGTCATCACGCAGCACGGTGGCGCTGTGCTGATGACGAGCTGAGCTCGTCATGACCACGCCCGTTTGAATGGAACGCCCAGCACAGCAGGGGAATTATCCCCGCGTGGGCGTTATGCGGAGGTCATGACGAGCTAAGCTCGTCATCAGCACAGCACAACCGTGCCTCATGACGAGCTGAGCTCGTCATGAGTACGCAAGAGGTTAAGGCACATAGCCACACGCATGTATGCTAAACATTACAAGAAAAATTCATAATGACATCTAACTTATTTGGATATAGCTCTGCCTTCCACTGGTATTCCAATGTATGCAAGCTAGCAAAGATTTTCTGTTAAGCGCTTAACCACACCCTTTCCTCTCATAAAATATACTGAATCACACCACAAAAAGCCTTTTTGCTCCATCTATTAGAGACCCACTAATTAATCTTTCCTTCCCAAGAACAGAGTCAATACACTTCCTCTTTAAACTATGAATTACGCCACAATCCAAATAAATGCAAGTCCACGTATTCCTTTGAGAATTTCTCGTATACCTGTTCAGAAATGTCTAATTTTGTTTATTGCATGCATTCTGTTACTTCCCCATTTGACTGTATCCCAGCATCCCTTATTCCTTCCTTGAACCCATATATGTTCTCAAGTGATCTCTTCTCCTTCTACGTATGGTTTTCCGCCTTCATTAAAGCAAGCACTCTCCAACTAGCAGAGAGGAGAAGATACCCTGGGTCTCAAAATAAAAAAAGCAGCTACAATTGGCTTCCAAAGTGCAAGCACATTGCCTTCAAATGACTGCGGATGATTTTTCAAGCTATTCATGAGAGAGGTCCAAAATACGTTGGAGAAAGTATTATTCCTTGTCAACCGACTAGATCTCTTGGATCCTCTAACCAACGTCTACTGCAAATGCCCAGAAGGAGATGCATTCGAACTGGGGGAGACTCCTTCTCTGCTCTGGCACCAAAGTGATGGAACAGACTTCCATTGGCCACTCGAAGCTGTGAATCAGAAACTTTCAAAATGCAGCTACAGACCAGGCTTTTCCAGGTCAACTACCTTCTTGATGTGGTCTTCTTGCTTGATAGCGCCAGGATGCCCTTCGGGGCCGGTGAGCGGTCTCGAATTTAATTCATTCATTCATTCATTCATTCATTCATTCAAATCACTTGTAAAACGCACTGTATTTTTCTCCTGGCTGGTGTCTCCAAATCATTACATGTAATGTAAAGTCATCTTTGAATCTTTTCCATGTCTCAATCTCTGGGACTTTCATGCTGCTGTTCACCTTGCCCATTTCACAATCTCTTTTCTCATAGAGTTTTGACCGTGTCCTTAAACTGGTTTCTCGCCCATTTTATTTGAGTGCTAAAGTCTGTTCAGTTATAGCGCATCCACTGCCTTTTATGTCACATTCTCCTACATTTGGCCTGAACAGCTGGCTTTTTATGCTTGGAGGATTTCTTTGTCCACTATCATATGCACATTTCAATTTCTCTTTGAAATGTATGAAGATGGCTCACTGATCGACATCCCTGACCTTTCGTTAATCCCTTTAATTTTAATTCAAGATAATCTCAATTCGTATTTGTCAGCTTTCTGGGTCTGGATGAATCTCCACATTTTTGCCTTCAATCACTCACAAAACTGCTATTTTTATGCTCTTCTGCTTTGCGTTTGTTAAACCTTCCCCTCACCCACTAATCTCTTTCAGTTTAGTGCCAACTATGAAATATGCACTTATTTCACTCGATTTGATACACCCGAAAAGTATATAAATTTACATTTAAGACAACAAGTTTGCACATCATCATCCTGCAGAAAATGTATACATGTATTCATATATAATCTTTGAAGTGTAAAATAAGCAGACATGGTCTCATGTCTCACAATGTCAAAAACTAAAAGATCTATTATGGTTTACATAATAAAATCATTATTGTTAATAGTAAGTATGTATTCATGTATTGTCTGAATAATGAAAACCATTACAATTAAAACAAAATTAATAAAATCGGCATTTTAGCACATTTACATATATTGCAAAATTGACTCATACCAATCATAACTGAAATCTGTGCAAGGTAATACTAAAGTGCTTAGCTTTAAACTAATTCATTCCGCACAATGCTAAAAATTCCTATCTGATCACGCAATCATTACAATTATGTCAAGTAGTAAAAATATTCGCCTAAATAAACTTATTCCAATCATATTAAAAAATCTGTGTAAGGTAATACTAAAGTGCTTAACTTTAAACCAATTAATTCCCCACTATGCCTACATTTCTATCTGGTCATTGAAGTAGGAAAGGTAAATAAAATAATAATTTAGGACACAATATGTATCAAGTTAACTTGTAACCAATTATTTCTACATAATGCTAACATATTGTTGTTCATTACAATAACTGCAGTAAAGACAGATAAACATGATCAATTAAACACCTACATATGCGGTAGTTCAAGATTCATTATGTGCAAGATAGTGCTGAAGTGCTTAACTTCCAACCACAACATTTAGGTAAGGGACAAAACTTAGCATTTGATTCCACTCTATTAGGCATGTGCAAATCATTCTCTGCTATAAATACAAGAAGCCTTAGGTGTTTACCATTAGGTTATCACAGGACATGAATACATTTTTATATGAGTTAATTTTAATAGACTATGAGTACAAATTAATGACACTATGCAAATTTAAAACTGTACATTGTAACTTACTATACCAAGTGTCCATTTGGAAATCTTTTACCCATGATGGTAGCATCAGTAGATACACATCGCTCATTTAAACATGCTACATATGCCATAACTATGGAATTAGCTGAAACATTTCTGTTTTTGAACATGAAATACTTAAGTTAGCATCTATGGTATGGTTATTTTTTCTGGTTCAGAAACAAGTGGTTGAGAAATTCATTCACCTTCGAAAAGTCCAAATAACTCAATGATATTTGAAGCAACTTAACTACCAAGAGCACTTACAGGCATAACCAACAACTAAAAGATGCTCATGACCTGGCTTGGTTGCTGTTACCCTATTCTTACTTAACTGTAAGCAATTTAGGCGTGTATATATAGCCCACAATAAGCTACACAGAACACTGTTACAGAGAAAAATTATATTCTAATAGCGCAGTTCAAAAACACTGTACTGGGACAATTGACACAGTTCAATGTAATGTGGGAGGTAAAAAAATGATTTACAATGTGAAGGTGTTGGGACCGGAATGTTCCCTGCATGGTGAACGAGCATGTACGCCTTCCCTGAGTGCCCTACTGTACATGGAACTGGTATCTTTATTTTAATTTGACCCTGGCATCACGCTAATCTAGCAAGTCTGCAGAGCCCTAGGCCTGCACCAGAGAAAACAAGCTTCAGGACCTCTCCTGAGGACTGGACGGGCGCACCAAGGGTGCCCTCAAAGTGGCCAGAGGACTTATTACCCCAGTTCTGAGTGTAGCACATGAAGCAGTGGTAGCAGCATACCGTGTTTTGTGATCTTATACTTGACAATAAAACCTTTGTGTTGGAACCGGCCCTTCTTGCAGGGTCATCCTCAAACTTTTTGCTTCTTCCTCCCTTATTTTTCCTGACCCGTGGCTGTTGGCAATAGGACTCCGCGCACTTTACCACAGCATGTAAAGTGTTATTCTGATTGGATATACATGTTTGGCATATTTGTATCACCATGAAGTCACTAGTAAAGTGCACTGAGTGTGCCAGGGCTGGTGATGACAAATGCTACTAGTGGGCTTGCAGCACTGATTGTGCCACCCACAGGAGTAGCTCTAAAATGGTGTCTCAGGCCTGCCACTGCAATGCCTATGGGCAGTTTAGAACTGCCATGTCCTCCTGGTCAGTGTCCCCACTGACCAGGCCTAACCCTTCCCTTTTTGTACACATCAGTCACCCCTATGGAAGGCCCAAGGTACCCCCCTGGGCAGGGTGCAGTGTATGTGAAAGGTAGAGCATGTACTGGTGCAGGTAACATGTTCTGGTAGTGAATTATAGCCATTTTCGATTTTCACTATTGTAAGGCTATCTTGTTCCATAGATTAACATGGGGGATGCTGGCTACAGTGGTTAACAGCATTTCTTCCCATAGGAACATGATAGGACATAAGTATCTAGTATCCCTGAACTCAGAATTTAATAACACATCTTTTAGGAAAGGTTGTTTTTAAATCCTGTGTTTAAGAACAGCACTTTTAGAAAGTTGCTGTTCTCTTGTCTGACCCTTCTGTGTGCCTGGGCCTGTTTGTGTATTGACTGTCTGGTTTGAGAGTGACAGGGGCTGGGGAATTCCCCAGGAGGCTGGATGAGTCAGCACTAGGCTGAATGACTGCATTTGCAACTGGAGTGGTGGGAGGAGTTAGCACCTGGGCTGAATAGGGCTGTGCCTGCCTTCCACAATGCTGGCTCCACCCCCCTGCTGGGCGGCTGAGGACCCTGCCCCTCACTCTGAAAGGAAAGAAGCAGCCAGCAAAACAAAGTACTCAGGAACCACCCAGAACTGGTTCAGACCGGGCTCAGGGCCCACATGCACCAAGAGAACAAAGACTTTAGGGGTATAAGTACAGGACCCCTGACAACAGAAAATTAGATCATCCTGGAAATCAAGAAGGAACCTCTGCCAAGGAGAAAGCTGACTCTGAAGAAGGAAGATTTTCCTGCTGTTGCTCTGCTGGACTGACCTGCTGTTGCTTTGCTGCCAAGGAGAGGGGAAGGACTTTGATGTGTGCTGTGTCCCCTGTCTTGAAGGAATCTCCAAGGGCCTGAGAAGAGCTGGCTCCCTGTTTTGAAGTCCCAGGAACAAAAGGACTTCACCCCCAGCTTCCCTGAACTCTGCTGAGAGAGTTCTGTCCCTCCTAGAGTGCTTGATCCAGTTGTGGGGCCTCTGGAGGTTGGACCTGTGCTGGGAAGCTTGAAACTAAGCTTGAGTGACTTTTTGAAACTGAAAAGTGTCGCATCGCTCGCTTGCGGAGCGCATCCCCGACAGTGCGAGAAGTTCCCCGCCGCTACGGAGGTCGAGATCGTCGCAGCGCCTGACGCCGCAGCCAGAGACGTCGCATCCTTCGTTTGCGGGACGCACCAGACCGGTGCGGGAGAATCGAACATCGCTGCGAGTATCGTCGCAGAGCCTGTCGTCGCTGGGTGAGAACGCCGTACCGCTTGCTTGCGGACCGCATCACGTCGCTGCGAGCATCGTCGCAGAACCATCACATCGAGGAGCTGCGAGAGAGAGGATCACCGCTGAACCGCGCATCGTCGCCCCGGAGATCGTCGCAGCCCCTTCGAGATCGTCGCATCGTGCCTTTGCGAGAACAGACTTCCTACGGAACCTACGCACCGGAATCCATACAAGTGGCCTTCCTCCCCCTACAGACCAGATTCGTCGCAACACGCCCGCTGCTGCAGCGGGGCTGTCGCAAACGCCTCCCCAGGGTCTCAGGAGCAACGCATCGCTTGTTTTCCACCGCATCAGCTTCTGCTTTTGGAACTTTGTTGCAACTAAAAGGTACTGTGAGTAAACGTGACGCAACTGTGAACTTTTCACGCATCTGTAGAGAATTCTATCGCAACGTAGAGAATTCTATCGCAACCTAAAGAATTTTAACGCAACCTTAAGAACTCTTTTGAAACCATATTCTTGAACTGTGTATGTTGGATTTTTGTCGTTTTGGTCTTGTGTAGTTTAGATTAAATACCTTTATTTTTCTAAACTGTTGTGGAGTCAGTTTGTGGTGTTTTCACTGTGTTACTGTGAGTGTTGGTACAAATACTTTACGCATTGCCTCTGGTTAGCCTAGACTGCTCGTGCCAAGCTACCTAGAGGGTGAGCAGGGGTTATCTCAGAGGGTTCTCTCCTTGCCCTGACTAGAAGCAAGGGTCCCTATTTTGACAGTGGTACCTACCTCTGCCAACTAGAGACCCCCAGTTCTAACACTTTGCATCTGTGTCAATGTGAGGGCAGGGTCTACTGACCCTCTTGTGTTAAACCCCGCTGTTATAGGACATTCAAACCTTACACTCATCCCTTTAACTGAGAGTACTAGAGTTCTACATCTGCAGTTGGAACATGAATACTGCAATGAGCCTACTCCAGCACCAGGACTTGAGGCTGGCTCTTTCCACATAAACACTGGGGGTAAGAAGAAAGGAGATGGCTCATACGAACCTGTGTCCGATTCAATCCTCTTCCAAGGACTACTGCGGATTGCAAATCGTAGAGCACACGGGCAGGAGGGAGCACTGGAGAAAGGGGTGGGTGTAGCGCACATGGGGGTTAAAGGCATAAGAAGGAATGCTAAAACATAAATCATTGCTTTCTTACCATCATGAGTGTCGGGGAGAATGGTTATCTGAGCAGATGGGAATTCTGAGCCAATCCTTCCACCCATTGGCATGCTCAAGGTGACGTTGAATGATTCAGCTTCCTCATACAGAGAGTCGTCGATGATGACCACGCGACACATTTTCTCCTGTTCACCCCTGTCAAAGCGCAGAACACTATTGTGGTCCTCAGGCCTGGATATGTAGTCAGAGTAAGACAGCACCGATGTTGGGACTGTACCTACAGCAGTTCCTGTTAAAGACAAAAAATGCAGCTTTATACCTGAGATACCTCTTTTGTTTACTGGGAAATTACATCTAGAACAAGGTGGACATCTTTAGGCAAACACTTGATAAAAGGCACAATACACTGCTTGCAACTTTGCTGTCTGTATTGGTCTGCCTAGGCCCCTGTGTGATTCTGTGCAATGGATGACACATTCAGCACCAGTGCAGTCACCATGATTTAACGAGTGCATCGTGGCTTTTTCACAAGACCAGCTGTACCATAGCTGAGTAGTACATTTTTATTAAAAGTGAACGCCAAGCTCATGCATAGTCATTTTGTTGCAGTGAAACGCTGCTTGTCACTAAACATCATTTCGAAGAGCACAAGGAAAATATTTAAGATTTTCACAAACTATCACGACTGCGACACCCAGCACAAATAGAACAAAAGAACATTTGGGTTTCTACCTTTAAGCTTCATAAAATAATAGAATATATAGGTAATCTATTTTTGGTGATACACAGACTCATCCATTTACATGAACACACACTCAGAACACACACATCAATTTACATGCACACTCACACTACATGCATTCACAAGGGTACACACATACATGCACCGTTCACAAGCACATGCACACAAACCCATTTACCTGAAATACACATACATTCTTATATACACACATGCACACCCACATCAAACTTACAGGCTGCATCAGTGACCTCAGCCTCCAAGTAACCTGGAGGATTAGCCCTGCCATCAGCCATTGACAGGAGGCAACTGACAGCTGATTGACACACAGCCCTGGGCACTTCAGGACTTATAACTGAAGTGTCCAGGCCCAAGGCTTATCAGTGTTGCTCCCCCTCATCATATGGGGAGTCCTGTCAGCACTTTGCCAGGCTTAGGTGGTCACGACCACTGGGATATAACATCTTCAGCCCAGCAAAGTGCAGCTCAGTCTGCCAGGTGCCTGCCCATTCAGAGAAAGTACAGCGCCTGGCTGCCTGACCTGACCATAAAGAGTGCCTGTCAGGCTGACCCTTGCACAGTCTAACAGACACTCTTCATGTTGACCAGAAGGTGGGGGGCCGGGCCCCTTTACCCTTAACCCCTTTGGTGCATCGGACGGCCCACGGCCGTCTGACGCACCAGTGCTCATGTGCTAATGGCAATTGAAATTAATATATATTGTTATAACACATGCGATATATTGCATGCCATTACAACGTGGTTGTTACAATGACTGTGTTGTTACATCGCAAGTCGTTACAAAGACTTGCTGTAGGGGGCGAGCTGGACTTAGGAATAGTATAATTTACTATCCCAGCCCCCTGAGCAAGTCAAAAGTCAGGAGAGGTATCGTTGGAAAGGTGAGATTCTCCCCTTTCCAATGGCACTCCTCCCTAGTGGATCCCTGCTTGGGGATCGAAGTAGGGATCCACCCACTAGGCACCAGGGAGGGGGGGCCAGTAGGAAATCTGTGCCGTGCGGCGATCCCACAATTTTCCCCCACAGATATTAGTGGAAAATGTGACTTTTTAGCTAAATTTGAGGTTTGCAACACATTTTTGGAAGGAAAATATTGGGGGAATCAACGCAACCCACACCTCCCTGGACTCACATGGGTGCCTAGTTTTCAGAAATGTCTGGGTTTGTTAGGTCCACCTAGATGTCTGCAAACCCAGGACAAAAAACATAGGTGCTCACCTATCTATCACAAAATTACCTGGTTTTTCAAGGGGGTCACCTGCGTTTTTGGTCCCGGGTTCAGCAGCCATCTAAGGAAACCTACCAAACCCACACATTTCTGAAAACTAGAAACCCTGGGCAGTCCAGGGAGGTATGGCTTGTGTGGACCCACCAAGGTTTTCCTACCCAGAATCCCCTGCAAACCTCAAATTTAGCTGAAAAAAATTAAAATGTTCTCAAAGTTCTGTGTGGGAAAGATGTGGGATCACAGGGCTGATACAAATTTTCTACCACCCAGGGTTCCCCCAGGTCTCCCGATAAAAATGATACCTCACTCGTGTGGGTGGCTCAAGTACCCGTGACAGGCAATGGCCCAAAACGTATTGAGGAGACATCAATATTACCTATCACAAAACGACCTGGTTTTGCAAGGGGGGGTCACCTGGGTTTTTGACTCCAGGCTCGGCGGCCATCTAGGGAAACCTACCAAACCCACACATTTCTGAAAACTAGACACCCGGGGGAGTCCAACGCAGTATGGCTTGCATGGATCCCCCAAGGTTTTCATACCCAGAATCCCCTGCAAACCTCAAATTTAGCCGAAAGAAACACATTTTCCACATATTTTTGTGTCGGATCACCATTCCGGCACAAATGTCCTACAATACAGCATTCCCCTTAGTCTCCCAAGTAAAATTATACCTCACTTGTGTGGGTGCAGCAAGGGCCTGTGACTGGGAAGAACCCAAAACATAGGCATCAAGGGTATAGCCCAGCAAATTCTAAGCACTACATTTTAAAAATAAATAAATTTTTAGCCAATTTGGCACTGCGACCATCTCATGCAGTGGTCACATTGTTGGCAGGCTTTGGTGGTAACTCGGAGGACTGGTAATGTTTCACATTTGGGTCAGCTAATTTTGTTTCTCCGAAAATATGGTCTCTATTAGCGACATCAAAGCAGCCAATGAGATGTTAATATTAGTGAGGGTCATATGGACATTGTCCACGTGGAATTTTTTTTAATTTTTTGTTTACAAAAACAAACTCTTGCTTTGGAAGTTCGAGTTTGTACAACAGACAACCTTGCTCTGCTTGCGTTTCGAACATGGCGCCCACAGAGCAATGCTACAGCGGCTTCAGGATGGCTTCCATGGTGATAGCTCCTCTGAAGGCACAGAGGTCTTCACCAGGCAAGTGGAGATGTCTAAATATGGCATGCTGTAGTCACCAGGGCAGTAGAGTGCATCTCTCAGTGCTTTAATGGTACAGAGAACAGCCTCACAGGGTCAAAATAAGGCCTTTAGTGCCAATTTTGAAAAAGTTATGAATTGAAATAAAAAGACAACTAAACAGATATATTTCAAAACTTTAAAAATGCCAAATTGAGAGTCGCATATGTGTTGCCTCCTGTTACATGCAAACTATTGTAGCGCAAATGGACATCAAGTCCATGTAATAGTATTTAGTACTCTTGGTTTCCTTACCTTGTTGAGTGAAGCAGATGACCATCAGCTCCTGGTTCACATCTCCGCTGCGTCTCACTGGGATGAACAGCTCGCCGGTGTCTTCTTCAATGTTGTAAGTCGATTGAGGAATAAAGACTGTCGACTCTATTGAGAAAACAAACAGAACAATGTGGCTGTAACTCTGCTTGCATTAAATAACACACTTACAAGAGGAAGATATCCTTGGCATAGGACTTTCTGCATTACTGCAGTATGCACAGAGGACAAACAATGTTTCTATAAGCATGACAGTTACACAATTGTGCATGTCTTACAATTAAACTCGTCAGAGAGTTAGTAAAAAAACAAACCTTCCAATAATTTCAAACATCAAATGATTTCTATGCTGCTAAGACAGCTAAGTGGGTTACTGTACCTGTTGCAAAAATGGCATCTTATTGATGCACGACACAGGTTCGAATTACAGCAGGTCACTTGTAAAAACGTGAAACAGAGTGGCCAGGAGGGTAATACTGTCTTTTTTTTTTACAGCACTATGGAAATGTAGATGGTGTTACTGAGATCTACTTGAAAAATTGGTGATTGTGTTGTTTATATAACTGTTTACATTACAAGTAGCATATCCAGGTCATCCACTTTCCATCGACTTTTCTAAAGTCTATTACTTGTTAGCCATCTCCTGCTTGGAACTGCTTTTTTTCGCATTTTTTTAAAAGAAGAGCACCGTCTTGTTTAACGCAGCTGGGCACTCCCACTCCTCACAAGCCGGTGTTCAAAGCCCTTGGCACAAAGTCAGCTCGCTATCTCTCCAGGCTCACAAAGAATAGACTTCTCTTTCAAGTTCTGCCGAATCCCTTTTCTTATCATAATATTTAATTCCGGCCCATCTTTTGTGAGGAGCATTCCCCTCACTTGGCTGTGATTTGCTCTTTTAATTGAGGCTCGTGGTCGTCCGGTGCCATCCAGAGATGAATTAAATGGCACAGGAAACTTTTCAAACAGGTTTGAACATTTTTTCTTGAGTCGGACTGGCCTGTAGGGCAATCAGGCTATACACGTGGGGCTGGTCAGTGTGTGGGCCGGTTTTTGGCTGTTTGTGTTCCTGATTTATGGTCTGGTGGGACGGTTTTTACTGTTCATTTCAAGATATTTAAACAAACAGTGACTATTTTAAGCTGAAAATCAGGGCCGGTTCTAGGATTTTCGTGGCCCTGGGCAAAAGAGAATGTGTGAGGCCCCTGAAATTTACATAAGTGACACCTTCTGGGCTCGGAGAAGCTGCTTCATGTAGATTCCTCCTGGGCCTCTGCTCCCCCTCTCAGCCACCTACAAGCACATCTTTTACAGCCCCTTTTGGACTGAAGGTGTGAGAATTGCTTGGGGGCTGAGAGTTTAACCTGTGGGCCTAAAGTGCCGACAATGGGCGTCCTGCAGAGTCTTTAAATGGGCAGCCCAAGAAGTGTCCCCCTCCCCTAGGCCTTCCCACACCACTCTGAAGGCCCAGGGAGAGGGCCGCCTCCCAAGGCTCCAATTGTAAAGAGGCAGCTTTCTTTTAATTTGATTGGCAGGGGTACATGAGGAGTGGTGGGGTATTGCAGTTGTGCGGGCCCCATGCTGGAAGGCTGAGTGCGAGGCCCTGGGCAGCTGCCCACACTGCCCATGCCTAGCGCCGGCCCTGATGAAAATCATGCAGCCTTTTGTAGCTCGTAAAACACTTATACAGCGTGTCTTCGCAAGTTCAAAATTGCCCAACATTATCTGAAAACTTGGGCCACTCTTGTCGCTAACTAATTCTCCAATGGGGGCACTTTTTATTTTGGTGCCCGGGGCGTATTTTCTGTCCCAGTCCGACCCTTTGTATTGACCTCATCTTTCGTAAGATGCCGCCCAGCAGCCACAGGGCAACTGTCCTCACACCGATGGTAACTAACCACAGCAATGAGGCAGGCATCACCCGAAAGAAAATCACAACATTGCTGACCTGGGAACCTTGTACCTGGCTCTTACCATCAAATTCTAATTCTCAGTTTCTTTGTGAACTTGATTCGCATATCCTATAGAGTTTTTATCACTATATCATCACATTTTAAAACATTTGTGTTTACTATTGGTATTATAGCACGTCTTAACCTCAATGGATGTCAGAATGATTTTGGAGGTACATGAGAATAACGGCTAGGGCGCTCGACCTCGGACCTGGGGATCTGGGTTCGAGTCACGGTAACAACGCCAAAAAACCTCCTGTGATTCTGGGCAAATCACTTAATCTCCCCGTGCCTAAAATGAATGCGTGTCCTCATGTAACGTAACTGGTGCTATGTAAAGCGCTCTGATACCTGATTCAGTTCGGGTCTAGTTCGTGCTATATAAAACTCTGCAAAAAAATGGTAGAACATGACTGCAAAAGATCTCCGTGGGACATTCAATATAGTTTACAATGTTCCTATACTTTCCCATAGAGAGACCTCTACCACAGTGGAGTGTGAATCCGCTTAAATATGAAACGCTACAAGTAGTAACTTAACACTTGTAAATCCAGGGGAAAGAGATTCCAGCAAAGGTGGAGACAGATATATGCATAATTAGGAGTAACTGTACAATCAGAAATGGGGAACAACAGAAAAGGGTGACATTACTACTAGGAGTAGTAGTAAGTATACACGTGAGCAAATCTATACACATGCTTAACCTTAGGAGGTAAAAAAAAAAACAACTTTACAACAACAGAATCAATCCACCGTCCAACTCCTTGTATGCTAATCTGTAGATAGGGGGAGTTGGAGATTTCCATCAGCATTAATAATTTCTGATAGAGTAGTTAGCAAAGCTTGTTGTCTTGCATTCTCATACACGCTGATAGATGCCTCCAAGTACGTTCAATGTTACTATTCCCAAGGATCTATTTACCTAAGCAGTGCTTTGTGGGAGGAGTAGTCTTAAATGTCTGCACGTGACACAAATTGACAAGTACAGTTGATGACACTGATGTGTAGGATAAAAGGCCATGACTGGACACAAGTATATTAAATTAGATGGAGCAATACAGAGAATATAAATACGACAAATGTTAGTCCGAGATTCATGCAAGTACTGAATTGCAGAGCTCTGTATGTTTATACCTCAGACACTAAGGAAGGCCTAGGCTTGAATAGTGTAGTCTTCTAATGTTTCATACAGCTGATCATATTTCCTGCTTATTTCACAATTCATTCTCATTTGGGAATGAGAACATGTTAGAATGAGGACATTTTTCATGAGGGAATAAATGCCACAAATAGTTGGTAGGAAGAGAACCAGTCTCAGGTGAAGCTGGAAATTCCAAACTGCTAGCGTAAAAATAGAACAAGAAAAGTGCAGGAAAGCCCATTCAGTCTGCCAAAATAAAGACATTCACTCAAATGGCAAAGCCAACGTCAATACAGAGGCTTGTGAGAATGTGAGACTTAGTGAAGGTAATCCTCGGAGACAAACTTGACTTCACATTTCTGGAATTATCAGACAAACAGGATTACATGGCGCATCCTCTCTTGCTTGCCACAGAGTCATCCAAGCTTACCAGAGTCATCCAAGCTTACAACTTAGTAAGCCAGTGCAAGGATGTCCTTTAATTTGTGACAGGGTCTGCACACGTTTTAAAGCCCAAATACTAAAGCTTAAAAAAAAGCAGTGGCATGTGATGTTTTGAATTTTAATAATATTTGATAATATCCCTTTGACACAATTTTGTGGTTAGCTTTCTCTAGGTGTCAGTTTTAGATTACAGCTTTTTTCTACCATTCATGTTATTTTTCTTTTATGTTTTCTTTTAAATCAGCCCTATTTGGCAAATAGACTTTACTTCAAACTCCTGGCGAGAGCCCAAATACAAAGAGCAGATGTTAGGGGGATCCGCAGCTCTGGCACATGCCTTCTTTATCTCCTCTCCTCTTAGCTACACTCCGCTGTCATTTTCTCGATGTGTTGCACGCCGGCCTTCAAACACAACACAGGGCGCGCACAGCTATTGAAAGAGGACTTGCCAGGATTCCAAACACTACATTCCATTTCCTTCTTCCCTGCCAATGCTCTCAGAGACAGTATTTCTGATATTAACACCCGCTGAAATCTTTTATCCAAAGTGCAGGTGTAAATTCCATGAGAGTGGCTGATTACGGAGTTCCGTGAGAAAGCGTCAGTTGGGCCTTCTGCTCATGAGAAGTAGTTTCATAATCTCAGAAAGGTTCATGATCCAGCTAGCATATGAACTACGTTGAATACAGTGGGCCAGCTACTCCTAATGCGTGGTTGTGGAAGTTGCAAAAATGCATTTTGGTATGTATGAATTCCAATTTGAGATCAAATTGCAATTTGGAAATTACGAATACATACCGATTCGGTATTAGGAAGTGGCATGTTCAGGGCGTCCTTTCCTATTCCTATTACCGATTCGCAGCGGTATGTAGGAATCTTTTGTGACCGAAAACCTTTGCATTTTACCATCTACTTCAAGCAGCTGGTAACCCATTCCCCAAGGACCCTGTTCCCCTTTGTAAATGGTAGCAAGAATGTTTTTTCAGGGGACCACTGCCTACTAAAAAATGAATAGAATACTTTTAATTTTTCTTTTTTGAAACACATCCAGAATTCCTTTAAGGAAAATGGGCTGCATTTTTTTTTTTAATAGACGGATTTATTTAAAAGCAATTACAGACATGGTGGTCGGTTACCCCAGCATGCCACCACCCTGTGATTATTTTTTTTCCTATTTATTTTATTTATTTATTTAGTTAAATTTATGTGTCAGCGCAACAGCTACCCAAAAAGGGTTTCGCGGCGCCGTGAGGGGACAGCAAAAAGAAGGGAGAGAACTACTGGCTAAAAAGCCAAGTCTTAAGAGACTTGCGGAACAGAAGGAGATTGGATTGCGTGCAGAGAGAAAAATGCAAAGTATTCCATAAAACAGGACCCAAGTATGCAAAGGAGTGCCCTCCCATACGGGACAGTCTGACCTTAGGGACTTGGAATTTAGCTTGTGTGGAAGACCGAAGAGTACGCGAGGGGACATAGAGGCAGGCTAGGCGTTGTAGGTAGAGGGGAGATATTGCATGCTTTATGCGAAATATGTAGGTAAGGGCCTTGAAGACAACCCGTTTATCCACCGAAAGCCAGTGGAGGTTCCGCAGCAGCTTGGGGGCCGATGTGGGTCTGGAACCCCGGCAAAGTAATCTGGCAGCAGAGTTTTGCACTCGCTGCAGCTTACGCGGTTAATCTTTATTGACTCCCAGATAGAGGATGTTCCTGTAATGGGTCGAAAATAGCGACCTACCTCATGAATATTAATGAGGTAAATAGATTTGCGACCCATTAGGAAACACTAAATAGCGATTACCTAACTGCGACTCGCAGAGAATCACAATTATGTAATCACTATGTCTAATAATATGCATGGGGCCAGAGGCACAAAAATTCAGTTAGCTTTTTCCTAATTGCAAATTTTTGCAATTTGCAATAAGAAGTTTCAAACACCCATGTACAAATGTGTCTTAGACACATTTTGCTATTCCCAATGGGAGGCAAATAGACCTACCTCATTAATATGCATAATGTATGTCTCGCTTTGCGGCCCATTGGGAATGGCCTGCACTCACAGGGATGGTGGGCTTCTGGGGTCAACAGACCACCATGTCTGTGGATGCTTTTTAAATAAAGCAATTATTTTTGTAATGCAGCCCGTTTTCTGTAAAGTAAAACAAGATGTATTTCAAAAATAAAAATGAAATGCTAGCTTTTCATTTTTTAAGAGTAGGCAGTGGTTCGTGGGACAGCTGCCTGCTCTTAAAAAATGTTGGTGCCCATATTCACAAAGGAAAAGGGGTCAATTGGGGACACCTTCCCATTTATGAATGGGTTACCACCCCTTGAAGTTGGTGATAGCGGAAAATGTTTTGCAACCACATTCTCGGTTGCAAAGCATTCGTACATACCAGTGCAACTCGCTATTAGGAAGGGACACCCTTAACACACCCCTTCCTAATAGCGACTCGCAAATGCTATTTTAAGAGTCGGTAATAGGTTACAAATAGACAAAAAACATTTTATCGGTCGCAAGTGGCCCGATGGGCAGTTTGCGAATGCTAAAATGCTTCGAACATCTGGCCCAAGGCCCCTGGTCCTGTAACACACTAATACCAGATTACTGATTGACTTTATTTTAGTTTGTAACACATTGATGATCCTGATCACATTCAAACCTCAATTTCTGTTCCAGGAAAAGGAACATATTTAAATTATATAAGTTTCTTGCCATTGGGTTTCGTCTCAACATGCTTAGTGCCAAGGTCAAGTGAAGTCATAGTTTTAAGGCTCCAGAACACTAAAGGCATAAGGTCGCTGGCAAGGACAAAATAGAGGCAGCCATAAACTTCTCTAAGTTCAGCTCAATTGGAATCAACTTCTGCGATTTACATCCGGTGACCTGCAAAATCTTACATGTGAGGATCTTAGTCCAAAAGATGGAAACCCCATACCCAAAGATCGCAAGATACGTCCCGGCAGTAGGGATTTATTGGATGTATTCTTGTCATTCTCTATTCTATGCCACCTTGGTAGGTGATCTGGGGTATCAATACTAATACTAAGACATGGATGGCAACCGGGAGCCAGTGAAGCTTATGGAAGGTATATGTAACGCGCTCCTGGTGAATCAGGATAGCAAAAAGTATTCCCAATATTTGATTTTACTACGTATAAAAAAGGGTGTGCAATAGACCATTCTGGACTTTACTAGACTAACAAAACAGTCTGGCAGACACAGACACACCAAAGGTACAGCAATACTTAGGACATTCACATTGAAGACTTAATGGAGGGCCAGGACAGTTTGGGGGTAATTGATGGACTTTACACGAAAAGGCGTTTTACAGACCTACAGAAAACATTTTTATTGTTGGCCGTTGAGGGTAAAGGTGACAGGGACACTGCAGATAATAAGCGGGACATTATAACATGTACCACAATGACGCTGATGCTACAACTTGTACTGAATATACTATCAATCAATAAATCAGGGGTTTATAAAGCACAGCTACTCACCCGAAGAGTCTCAAGGTGCTGAGGCGGGTGCGCAGCTCCTGGATGTTCATGGCGACTCGTCGAAAAGCCAGGTCTTGAGGTCATTCAGGAACTTGGGTAGAGTTGGTTTCTGGTGGAGAGGGAGGGAGTTACATCCTTAGCTGTGAGGGGGGAGAAGGAGCATCCTCCTGTTCCGGTCTTCTTGATGCGCGGTACCTTTGCAAGGGAGAGCTGGGCTGAGCGGAGGGATCTTAGGGGTGCGTGGAAATATAGGGGGTGGTTCATGTAGGTGGGTCAGGTGTTGTGAAGGTCCTGGTGGACGTGGGTGAGGAGCTTGAAGGTGACTCTCTTCTCAACGGGGAGCCAGTGTAGTGTCCGTAAGTGTTGGCTGATGTGGCAGTGGCGGGGTAGGTTGAGGACTAGTCTGGCAGAGGCGCTCTGGCCTTTCTGGAGTTTGCAGGTGAGGTTTTTGTTGATTCCAGCTTAGAGTGCGTTGCCGTGTCCAGTCTGCTGCTTATGAGGGCGTGGGTGATGGTTTTCCTGTGTTCAGGGGGAATCCAGTTGAAGGTCTTTCGGAGTAGGCTGAGGGTGTGGTAGCAGGAGGCGGTGACAACGTTGATCTGGCGGTCCATATTGAGTTCGGAGTCCAAGATGATTCCGAGGTTGGGTGCGTGGAGGCGGGACGGTCCCCGAGGGCGGGGAGCCACCAGGTGTCGTTCCAGGCGTCAGGGTTTGGGCCCATGATGAGTACTTCGGTTTTGTCCGTGTTGAATTGTAGGCAGATGGTCTTCATCCACCTGGCGACTGCTTCCATTCCTTCTTGAAAGTTTTGTTTGGAGATGTTGCGTTCGTTGGATAGAGAGAGGATGAGTTGGGTGTCATCTGCGTACGATACGATGTTGAGTCCGTGTGATATCTGACGATGGATGCGAGTGGGGTCATGTAGATGCTGAACAGGGTGGAGCTGATGGAGGATCCTTGGGGAACTTCGCAGGTGTACGGTCCGAGAGGAAGGGAGGGAGTCTGACCCGTTGACTTCAGTCGAAGACTATACATTATGAATGGATACAAAACAGTTGTTTCGGTATAAAGTTATATGTAGCAAGACCACATTCTTGATAGTACGGAGTCATTGACAACATCATCAATTCTATGAAAACAATAATGGGATTTGATCAGATAAGTTTTAGGTGACAGAAAATTTTTAATATTAGAAATGAAAAGTCATTACAAATGAATAATGAATAAAAATAAAGGTAAGAAATATGGGTGCCCAGATAATTTGTGGCAAATAATTCAAAGCAGGCATTCACCACACTTTTTTCTATTTGAGAATAGAAAATTCTCAAATGGAAAATGAAGAAAATTTTATAAAACATTTTAGTTGGCATGCAGAGAAAGAAACGAAATAAGAAAAAACTGTTCATGAAGATAATTAATACTGAAACATAGAGGCACTGGCATAAAGGTAGCCACATTTAGGGAATTTATATTTTCACAAAATAATTCTTCAGTGCACATTTTTATGGTTATATGTTAGTTACTGTGACTGTTCAAATGCACATGATTAATCACAGAAAACAAGCAGTGTCCTTACCATCGCCTGGATCAATGATCTCCACAGTGGCCACCTCTGGGAACTCTAGGACTGCCATTACCGGGTCGGAAAGAGCAATCTGAAATGTTTCAGACTGCTCATATTCCCCATCTGTCAGAATCCGTACTTTCCAACTGGCTATGGTTTGGCCTGGGTTGAACTGCACCTGCTTCTGCGCTTTCCCTCTGAAATCTTTGTCCTTCTCAGCAGTACCATCAATGGTACCAATACCTTACAAGAGAAATAAAACCCGGGTCAATTAGTAGTCAATTAAAAAGCATATGGTTTAATCAGATGTTTGAAAATTATTTATTTAAATACTGTATGTTCAACTTAAGCAATTTAGAACAGAACGCGAGAGGTGATCTTTTATTTTGAAGTAGTGTAACTACATTAAATTTCACCACTGACAACATTTCCGGACATTCCTAGATATTATTAAAAGGACCTTCACCCCCCCACCCCCACTTAGATTACTTTGACTACAATCATTGCATGTACCTGATGCTGTGATTTCTGAGTGACCAGTGCAGAATTAAGCAAACCGACCTATGGTGGTTCATGAAATTCTTTTTTTTAAACAATGGGGGGCAGTAACTTTTCAATGGTTACAGCTGCTTTTTCAGTCATATGCCAATTAAACATATGGATAGAAATCTGTATTTGGAAGGGACGGCTACAACATGACTCTTCCAAACAGCGGGCCCGATTCACAAAGGTAAACTGAGATGAAAGTCTAACTTTACGAATTTCAGTATTCACAAAGGGGTTTAGGAGTAGTAAATTTAGAGTTTTGTCTCAGTTAAACTTAAGTCCAAAACTTAAGTTTAACTGAAACAAAAGTCTAACTTTACTACTCGTAAATGCCCTTAGTGAATACCGAAAGTCGGAAAGTTAGACTTTTATCTCAGTTTACCTTTGTGAATCGTACCCAGCAATTCCTACCTTATTCTTAAACCTATTTTAGGAGTTAGAAAAAAGTTACAGGCCCCTAAAATTAGTTTAGCACATTGCAAAAAGCACTTTTGTCAACGTAAACCGAGAATCGAAACATTTGCAACCACAAAAAATCTTTGTACATCTGGCTGTGAATCCTGAAAAAAACAGTTTTTTTCAATTAATGAGATCTCGATATACAGGTTTCTACAACTGCCCATCTCACTACTCCAAAACTAAAGGGGATGATGGACGAAGTGTTGAACATTGCAAGCATTCACCCCCAGTCAACGGATCTGGGTCTAATCCATCATCATTCTTTAGCTCACTTCACCACCCCAGTTCAGACATGGCCAAATGCAAATTAGTCTGACCCTGTGCCTCATGGGAACAGTCCTGCCCAAACTGCCAAGCCATGTCTTCCCTGGACCGGAAACAAGCATCCTGTGACCGGTTTCTGGCTAATCAGCAGTCATAAGCCAGGCTAGCTTGAATCCAGTGGCAAAGTGAGCAAGGGACCCACGTCTGGGCATACCTTGCCAACTTAGGGCGAACAAAGCAAAACCAAAGGGGATGATGGACGGAGTGTTGAACATTGCAAGCACTCACCCCCAGTCAATTGACCAGGGTTTAATCTATCATCATTCTTTAGCTCACTCTGCCACGCCAGTTCAGACATGGCCATATGCAAATCAGTCATGGAAACAGTCCAGCCCGAACTGCCAAGCCATGTCTTCCCTGGACCGGAAACATTGTCGACTGGTTTAGAGGAAGTGGCCATGTGGGATGCAGTTCACTGCATATGAAATGAATGAGAAGCAATTGATCCATTAGCACTGCCTGTGGAGCAAGAGTGGCCTAAGAAAACATAAAATAAAAAGAAGACAAGCAAAAAAATGAAAGGACAACTATAAAAGGAGACAGCTGAAAACTTACGAATTCAAGTTTTTTTAAAATTACAAGATACAGGCAGACAGCTACACCTTCCAAAGAGATTTTGGCACGAATACTTACAGTGCAAATCTTTGACACCTAGGGTTTGTTAGAGTGGGTAACCAGCACCAAATTCCTTTTCTACAAATGTAATCTGTGTAATTTTATGTAACAAAAATAAACATGGCACAATCCACACTTAGAGGCTATTGGTTGAAGCATATTTGTTTCTGGTTATTTGTCTTTTGCCCATATTGCTTTTGTGCCGTCTGTTCTTGTGTCTACCTTGCTTGATTTATTTGTTTTATTTGCTGTTTCTGTTTTCCCCCCAATGCCCACTCACTTCCTGCTGTTTTTCTCCCACCTGCAGGCCTCACCCAATGCCTCTGTGTGACCTCCCACCTCCCAGGACCCACTTAATGGACGTTGCAGTGGGACTGCAGGCATGCCAAAGGCAAGCCTAACTGTGGCCGTCCGCACCTGCACCCTGCCCAGTGCCAGCAACCCGGCCCTCGTGCCACTCATAGATACTCCTTCCAGAGCTGTGAGCTCCAAGCCCTAGTACACAGATGCTGCAACAACAACTGCTGCATCTCCTCGATAAATGAAAGGATCTTTTACCTCCAGCCATTGCCTCTTTGCCTGCAACTCAGGACCTCCTACCCTCACGGAAACCCTCGCCTCACCAAGCTCACTGACCACCCCAGAACTATTCCACTGCCTCCTGCTTTGTGACCATTCACTCTGCAAACACACCACTGAAATCCGGGACACCATCACCACCTGTACCCTTGATGTTATCTTCATCGCAGAGATCTGGTTCAACCCCTCTTCTGCACAGGACTTCGCCAGCACGATGCCCTACGGTTACAAAATGATACACTGGGACTGCACCAACAAACATAGAGGAGGCATCACCATCATCCACAAAGAAACCATCCGCTGCCCAACCACTGAAGACGATACCACACCGATCATGGAACACCTCAACTTCCAACTCCAAACTGAATGCAAAACTACCATCAGAAGCACCCAGGCCTACAGACCCCCAGGACCACACCCCAGGTTCTGCAATGCCATTCCCAAATGTATTGCCCCACTCGTCAGTCCACACACTACATCTTCCTTGGTGACCCTAACTTCTACTTTGACGATTCCAAAGTCGTAAACTCTGCCAACCTCCTGGAAAGCATGAGTAACATTGGCCCCACCTAACTCGCCACCGAATCCACACATTGCAAGACACACACTTTACTAGGTCTTTACTGCCAGCGACAAGTCAAGTATAGTCATGTCACCAAACTCATTTGGAGGGACCACACCATCGTCCACTTCACCATCGCAGGATCCTCATGCACCACCACCAAACAACCCAGCTCCTCCCACTGCAGCTGGAACAAAGTGACAGAGACCCAGTAAACAGACGCCCTCAACACCACCCAGCCTGACTCCGAAACCGTACTTGTACAGGACGTCCAAAAGTTCTCTGCTTGGATCACTAACTGCGCTGAAAGAGTCACCCCCATCAAGCCAGCCAAGACCAGCAGATCCATCAAACAGGCCAGCTGGTATACACCAGAACTCAGGACACTGAAACGCAACTGCAAATGGCTGGAAAGCAGATGGCACACCAGAAGAGATCTCACAGGCCGAGCCCCCTTCAAGTAAGCCCTCAACAAATACCACCAATACCTAAAAGACCCGAAAAGTGGCACCCTGCAGACTGCATCGAAGGAAGCTCCAACCACAGCAAGGAAATCTTCAGCATCGTCGGAGTTCTCCTGCCCATAAGCTACCAAAAACACGATCTTCCCTTCCCCGGAACTCTGCGACACCTTTGTGGACTACACCCACAACTAGATATGCACTATCTACAGTAACTTCCAACCCATCCCACTGTCCTCCACAACCTCCTCACACCAAATGAAGACACCCACAACCACCTGCTCACTGCATGGGTGCAGCTCACCACTCAGACCACCACAGCTGTCATGAACTCCATCCACTCGGTAGCACCCACGGACCCCTGCCCCCACCACTTCAACCTTGGGAGCAAGGACATCAGTGGGGAATTCTCCTCCATTGTCAATGCATCCATCACCAAGCTGCCTTCCCAGATGAATGGAAATATGCAGAATTCAGACTACTTTTCAAGAAACCCTCCACTGACCCCAGGGAACTCAAGAATTACTGCCCCATCTCTCTGCTCCCCTTCCCCATCAAAGACTTCAATATGGCCATCAACCGCTAACTCAATGAACACCTGGAGAGAAACAACCTCCAGCCTTTACAACAAAGACTGAACAATGTGATGACTTTACAGCGCCTGCCTTTACAACAAAGTGTTTTTACTGCAAGTATGTTTTACCATGGATGCCTTTACAATGAATTTCGTTGTTAAAGTAGTGCGCTATATAAATGCTATGATTGATTGATTGATTGATTGATAGTAGTAGTAAAAAATAAAGTAAGGATAGTATTAAATGGACGTACCACATATATATAATTTTTAGGGTTTCGGGTGGGTATGTTAGCTTTTCGTAAAGCTTTAAAAACCTTTTTGTTTTAATAAACCAGCTCTTTGTCTTTTTATCTGTTGTGTTTCCTTGTAGGTGTTGCATATTGCCTGCCATGCGCCAGGACGCCCCTTAGCTGGGGCAGCTGTGCGCAATACAAATGTATGTAACATAACATAACATAACATATGCATTTTTGGGTGGTAAGTATTATTTTAGGATTGTTTTAGGGTTTAGGGTGGGTATGGTTTTTTTGAGTGGCAAGGGAAATTTTAGTGTTTAGAGTGGGTACTGATTTTTGGGTGGCAAGGGTAATGTTAAGGTTTAGGGTGTGGGGTGTATTTGGGGTTTTGGGTGGCAAGTGTAATTTTGGAGTTCAGGGCGGGTCTGGGTTTTTGGCAGCAAAGGAATTTTTAAGATTTAGGGTGGGCATGGGTTTTTGAGTGGCAAGGGTAATTTTACGGTTTAGGGTGGGGATGGTTTTTTAGGTGGCAAGGGAGCTTTTAGGGTTTAGGGTGGGTAGGGGCTTTTGGGTGGCAGGGGAATTTTTAGAGTTTAGGGTGGGTATGGGTTTTGGGTGGTAAAGGACATTTTGGGATTTAGGGTGGGTATTTGGGTGGCAAGGGAATATTTAGGGTGGCAAAGAATTGCTAACGGTGCTTAGAATTTTATATATATGCTATATATTTTCTATATGTTTAAAAAATAAATATTTAAGATGTATATATATCTTGACCAAGGTGCTGTGAGCACTGAAACGCGTTAATGCATTCTTCAGACTGAGTAATGAATCATAATTGACATTCTACCAGAGTGGTATGGAGTTCTTTCATTAAAAAAGAATGTGGAATCTGGGATTATGGTGTAGTGTGCAGCTGATTACGAGCACCTCCGGTGGTCTGGCTGCTGATTATATATATATGTCCAACAAAGTGCCGTAGCTTTCGAAAGAGCACTCAACCATGCCCCCACCATCTGGCATTATGACCTCATGCAGCTTGCCTCTCAGATGCCATTAATAATTCTCATGGCCGACGCGTTTCGAGGACAACGCCTCTTCTTCATGGGCTCTGGAACATGCAATAGAGGCTCAGATCACCACATTTCCGGTATGCTTTTATTTCCTTTTGCTTTCATTGGCTTTTGCTTCGCGCATTTATTTAAGGCATTATGGATGTTATAGTCCCGTGAGGTGAGTCAATATTAAATACCTATAGTAGGTTCTATGCATGTCATATATTAAAAGCTTCGTTTTTCACCTGTAGTAGGATTGGCAGTCTCGAGGCAGGCCCGTTCACAGCTAGAACACGGCGCTACGCAGAGCCAATTGTTTCTGCTCCACAGCCTTTCAACTTCAATATATATATAAATATATTTGCTATATATATATATATATGCAATATATATACATATATGCAGTTATAAATTACATATATGAGCACCGCCGGTGGTCTGGCTGCTTGGAGACAACACACTGAAAAGAAGTATGCATGTGTGTGTGTGTGTGTATATATATATATAATCACAGTTGGCAGAACAATATACAACTCATTAGGGCCTGACAAGAATTATCACAGTTTCAATCTTCTACTTTGGGGGTTTGTCAGATTAAAGGACCATAGGACCATAACCGAAGCCTTCAATGCTAATCTGTGAGATTCCAAGTAACAAAATTACAATCTGTAAACTTTAATATAAAGTAATACCAATCCAGTCATATAAGTCTATTAACTTTAACATATTCTTTTCAAAATAAATATATTTGACCTACTGCCTTTTTTGTAACATCTAATTATAAACTGATCGGGCCTCTAGCCAGAATCTCTGACTTGCCATCCTAACCAACTCGGTCCTGCTACATCTGGTTAGCCATAATCCGAAATGGGCAATGTAAGCTCGCTTTTTAGTGAAAGTATCCAACTTCAACCCAATCAAATTCTCTACGTAGGGAAACCAAAATGTAAGAAGAGCCTAAGCCACTTTCTCAGTAGTACACTGGAAGGAAGAAAGCGACCTCACCCTGGACAGATCTATCTAACCTCCGACCTATCTCTCTCTTGCCATACATCGGCAAGATGACAGAGAAGCACGTGAACACCCACCTTTCAAACTATATCGAGACAGCGGATGGCCTAGATCCTTCACAATCTGGATTTAGGCCCAATCATAGCACCGAATCAGCCCTACTGGCTGTCACCAATAACATCAGGATGGCGCTGGACAGCGGAGGGTCGATGATTCTGGTGCTATTGGATTTATCCGCTGCCTTCGATACGGTGTCTCACGAAGTGCTTCTCGGCCGTCTGAGAGAGATAGGATTGGGAGGCGTTGCTCTGTCCTGGATGGAGAGTTTTCTCTCGGGCCGCTCTCAAGAAGTCAGGTTGGGCTCCCATAAATCCATCGCCAGGGAGCTCACCAGGGGTGTGCCACAGGGCTCATGCCTAAGCCCCACATTGTTTAATGTGTACGTGGCCCCCCTGGCTGACTTAGTGAGGTCCTTTGGGTTTATTCCGGTGTCTTACGCCGATGACACCCAACTTCTGTTCCCTTTTAAAACCTTCTCTCCAGCCTTACAAAAAACTTTTGCAGAAGGCATGAGGGCAGTTTCAAAATGGATGGCTGAGAACTGCCTACAGTGCAATGTTGCCAAAACTGAGGTTGTACTCTATGGGGATGCGGTAACACTATGGTCCAAAGATTGGTGGCCTCTTGAACTGGGACCTGTCCCTATCCCTAAGTAGACCATAAAAAATCTGGGAGTGTTATTTGATCAATCGCTGACATTCAAAGATCATGTCAACCAGGTTGCTGGTACATGCTTTGGGGTTATTGCACTGCTGAGAAGGGTGTTTCCCTATCTGCCGGATCATCACAGAAAGACCTTGGTCCAGGCTCTGGTCATTAGTAGATTGGACTACTGTAATGGCCTTCTTTTATCATCTAATGAAGGCCAATTTAACAAACTACAAGTAGTCCAGAATACGGCTGCGAGGTTAGTCCTGAATGTTCCATCTAGGACTCCCTCCCGGCCTCTACTGGTGGAACTTCACTGGCTGCCAGTGCGACAACGTACCAAATTTAAAATCTTGTGTACTATTCACAAATGCCTGATAGGGAAGGGCCCAAAATTTCTCACCACAGCCTTTCTACCCTATGTTCCAGGTCGTTCACTACGCTCCAGTAATCTCCAGCTCCTACAGGTTCCTAAAATTAAAAAAACCCGCCAAGGAGGCAGGGCTCTGGCGTACGCAGGACCTGTTCTCTGGAACTCCCTCCCCCTCCCATTAAAACACATTACTGATCATTTTTCTTTTCGAAAAACCCTTAAAACCCACCTTTTCTCCAGCATTTAACCACTTCCCGCTATCCATAACCCTCTGGTACTGCCCGGGCATAATATTTGTTTTTCTTGTATGGCAAAGCGCAGAGATACCCCTGCGGGGGTTTATTCAGGCGCTATAGAAGCACATAAATAAATAAAATAAATAAATAAGGACTTTTTTGCTGATGACATAAGGTCCAGCAACAGTTGATCTGTCAAGGCATACTTAAAATATTTATGGAGATTAGCTTAGGACTGGGCACCCTATACTTCTCTCAAACACAGAACTGCACTCTGAATCTAAAGTTACCGGTGGAAATGGAAGGGAACTTGTGCTTCCATCAGAAAAAGAAAAACATTGAAAATGATCTAGTTATTTGAGACAGTTTAAGAGTATTATAATGCTATGTATTTGCCCCCAAACTTTATGCGTTGGCAAGCCTTCTTTACTGCAGCTGAATAAACAAACAAAATAGTCATGGCTGCGTGGAGGGAAGCACCCTTTATTTGGAAGCACTAATCGAATGATCAATCGAAACAGGTAATCCTGTCCACCAGCATGTGGGCAAAACCAAACCCCTCTCTGTGGTACTCACGGATGTTCTATTTAGGATTATCACTAGTGATGTCACGCAAAATGTCAGGCCTGTTAGACCTGACATCCTTAGAGTGGTCTTCCTCTCAACCTTTCCCTATCTCTTCCACTTCTATGGCCTCGTTTTTGCTGGCTTTAGGACTCTGTGCACTTTACCACTGTCATCCAGTGCTAAAGAGTTTGTGCTCTCTCCCCTAAACATGGCAATATTGGCTCATGCACAATTGGCATATTTAATTTACCCATAAGTAAATTATAAGTCCCTAAACAAGTGCAATACGTGTGCCCATGGCCTTTAAACGAAATGCTATTAGTGGGCCTGCAGCCCTTATTGTGCCACCCACTTAAGTTACCCTCTAACCATGGTTAGGGCCTGCCATTGCAAAGCCTGTGTGCGCAGATCACACTGCCATTTGGACCTGGCAAGATTAACCTATTGCCAGGCTCAAACCTTCCCTTTTATACATATAAGTCATCCCTAAGGTAGGACCTGTACAACTCAGAGGGAATGGTGCGATGTATTTAAAAGGCAGGGCGTGTACTTTTAAATTTTACATGTCCTGGTAGGGAAAAACGCTCATATGTAGAATAAGTGAAAAGTGAACAAAAGAAATATTTGCACCCTGATTTTGAGTTAACTAAAGAGCATTCTAATTTTGAAGCCAGGGAATGGAAGAGAAGAATTGTGACAAGGACTTTAAATGACACTATTCACTTGGCTGGTAACCAATAAAGCATCCTTAGGATAGGAGCAATATGATCTTTAGAATGGCACCATCAGTAGCCGGTTGGTGATATTTTGTATAAAATGAAGTCTTCCAAAATGTTTTGTCTGGTAGTTCTAGGCATTTCTATATTGCAACTGTGGCTGTAACTACAGGGGTATTCTACCACGGTGCATCATAAAGGAGAATTTTTTACTGGAACTGATTTCCTTGTATCTCTGCATTTCCAAAGAAAGGGTATAATATGAGTAAATACCCAGATTCCAGATGACTCTAGTTGGAGGAGCAATGGGTTGATGGGCATCCCTACCGGCCAGCAAGCCAGCTTCCATTTGTGAATGGAATTATTTTATCAGCAGTTCAATTTTTATTGGATTCAGTTTGATAAGACAAGAGGCCATCCATTGGTGTACTCCAAATATTTCATCAATTAACCACTCCAGCAGGCAACCAGATATTAAACATTTTGCCTGTACAGGTGTTGGTTGGGATGTCATCGGCATAGATATATAACTATGCTCCTTTAACAAATACCATGGAGGCTGATAGTAACATGTACATGTTAAAAAGTCGAAGGGAAATTACAGACCCTGGGTCACTCCACCGTTAAACTGACTTGGCAATAACTTGAAAGCACAAAACTGTCAGGGCGTAATCTGTCAAAAATGGGTAGAATCATTTTTTGACAAGATTATTAAGGCTAACAGTATTCTATCTGGGAAGCAGTAGTGATTGGTCAGTAGTATCAAGGGCTTCAGAAATGTTAAAAGACACAACAGTCCCTTCTAAACCATGGTCTGCCAGCCACTGGAGATCATTCAGGGGCGAAGATTGTACCAGGTTTGTGATATGACAAGATCTGAAGCCTGCTTGAAGATGTTGCAAAACATAGATAATTGTGTGTGTTAGACCTGGTATCCTTGGCGTGCCTTCCCCTTAACTTTTTGCCTTCAGACATCATGTTTTTGATGACTTCATTTTTGCTGGCCATAGGACTCTGCACACTTTGCTACTGCTAAACAGTGCTAACATGCTTGTGCTCTTTCCTTAAAACATGGTAACTTTGGCTTATACCCGACTGGCACATTTAATTTACTTGTAAGTCTCTAGTAAAGTGACACAACCTGTGCCAGGGCCTGTAAATTAAATGTTGCCTGTCGGCCTGCAGTACTGGTTTTGCCACCCACTTAAGAAGCTGTTTTAAACATACCTCTGTCTCAGGTTTGCCACCACAGACCCTGTGTTTGTAGTTTTAAACTACCATTTCCACCAGGCAAAACCAACCCTTTGCCAAACCCAAACTTTCACTCCTGCTACATATAAGTCAGCCCTAGGGTAGACCCTGGACAGCCCATACGTCAGGGTGAAATATATGTAAAAAAGTTCAACATGTACTTTTAAGTTTTACATGTACTGGTAGTGAAAAACTCTTCAAAACGTTTTTCACTACTGCAAAGCCTATCTCTTTCATTGGATAACATTGGAGATGCCTTATTACATTTTATAGGTGTCATTTCCAAATGTGAAGAGATAATCCGTTCAAGTTTATTGTCTCTGGAACCATAATTTAAAATCATAACTGATGGTGAAGTTGGGTTTTAAATTGCAATTCTGAAAAGGCCACTTTTCGAAGTTGGTATTTTCTTGCCTTAGCCATTTGGTGCCTGCAGCCTGTCTTTGGGTCACATGACTGGGTGTAGTTGATAGTTGGGCTTTCTGTATTCCTCCTAGACAGCCACACACAATCAGGAGCTTAGGTGTGACTGGATCGGCCATCACTCCCTGTAGTTAGTCTGGAGCCAGGGCCAAGAAGGCTGGGCATATGTGCACTTTAAAGGCATTCCTATAAGAGCTTCTCCCCACTTCAAAGGTACACCTGTGTATAAAAGAAGGACATTAGACACCAACACTTCAGTAGACTTCTGGGCCTGTAGATATTCTACCAGGAAGAAGGACTGTTGTGCTACTACAAGGATAGCTACTCTGATGGACTGCTGCTCTGCAGTAACTGCTGCCCTGCTCTCTGCTATCGTCTTGCCTGGGGAAGAAGCCCTGGACCTACAACTTCATCTTGAACCCAGGACCCCAGAGTGACTCAAACGGCTAGCCTGCTGCCCGCCTGATCTGAGTCTCAGGGGCATAAAGGACTCCCTAATGAGCTCATGGACTCAGCTGCAGCGAGTTCCTGGACTCAGCTGCAGCGAGTTCCTGGACTCAGCTGCAGCGAGTTCCTGGACTCAGCTGCAGCGAGTTCCTGACCCCCAAGTGGTACTTCTCATGTCCTGGATGCTTGTTGTGGCTCACGGGCTGTGGAAATCAAGCTTTGGGCTCTTCGCAATGGCAAATGGGCACGTTCGCGCAGGAAAGGCGCCACTCACACCTAAATTCAGTGGGAGCCACTGTCAGCCCATCTCCTCGCACAGCAAGCATAGATCACCCATAGAGGACCGCCAATGCGAAGCACTAGCCTACCTGTCCACGACGCCCAGCCTGCTCTTCGAGCTAAGCTGACCACCGCCAGCCATACTCTCCTTGTTTCAAGTGGGACTAATCTGGGACTGTATCCAACCCACGCTCCATTGCGGTCAAACTGAACTTTTGACTTTGACCTGGTTCAGCATGACCCGATATCCCGAGTTAGCACTTTCTGCTTTTAGGCGCTATTTTTCACTTTATAATTTAAAGATTCATGTTAATAGCCCTATCTGGTTACACAAATCACAGCCAAAAAGCAAAGAAAAAGTCCACCTTCCAGCACTCCACTTAAGCCTTCGACCTAGAAACAAAAGCAAAAACTCAGCTTGAAGTTTTTGATTTAGGACATGCTTCTGGTAAAATTTTATCGAACATAGCAAGGAGCGGGAAAGTCATGTGAGTGATGACTTGAATATTACACATGTACTATTTCATAAGTTTAAGCTCGACAATTACTTATATACTTGTTTTTTTTTAACAAATGTGAAATATTCCTCATAGATAACTGTCTTGTAATACCTAATGGGTCCAGAGTTGTTTCATGAGGGGCCAAGTACAGTGGGTGTGTTGCTAGCACAAAATATAGAGTACATTTTAACAACTCTATTCGGCATCAGTTTATATGTATTAAACGGATCCTTTGAATCCAATTATGCCAATTATATCTTTGTGTCAGGCTGTGAAATAATGAAAACATCCAACTCCGAAGACACAGCTACTGCATGGCCGCATTGCAGTTTACGGCCAATTTTGCCTCTTGGCTTTTCGCACTCAGTGGGAAGCTTTCATCGTCTCTTGCATCACCTCTAGCTGACTGCCAATGTGCAATGAATTCCATGAGCCGGCTCCCTAGGACTCCTGCAAACAGCAAATGCTGGCCTCCGCTTGATCACATCAGTTCACACTGGCATAATGGAAAGCACTCCTTTTATAGTGGCTTGACAGCTGGTGCCCAGATAGCAAGACCACAAGTGTGCTACTTGATTTTTAGGAAGAGCCATTACAGATCACATGTTGTGTAAGTAGGGACCATGCTAAGGTTATTTCTTAGGGCCTGGTTATGAGTAGGTCGTAATATTCCGACCCATATGTCAACCCCTGTTTAAGCATTGGTCAAATTACAAGTTTGAAGGTATTTAATGATCCAATATTTATTGAATGCATTGAATAACTCAACCTCCGTTACATTTTGGAGGCCAAACCTGACGAAAATGAACAGGGAAAAAACATACAGTATTTACTTGATCATGCAGATTTTAAACACGAAAATCCACATCTTTTTCCCCAAAAGCTCATAATAAGTAACACCTCTCATCAGCCCGGTATGATGGATTTGGGCCCAGATCTTTGGATTGGGGTGAATGTGTGACATTGATCCGCATTCTGTCCATCATTGTTGTTTTTGCAGTTACCGCTCTAAGTGTACTGGGGATGCTCAGACGTGAGTCCCTGGCACTCCACACCACTGGAATCAAGCTAGCCGGGCTGAAGAGAGGTGTTACCTCGAAACCGGGCCGGTCCTCGGATGCTTGTTTCCGTTCTGGGAAGGACATGGCTTTTGTAGTTCGGACTGGACTGTTCCCATGGGGCACAGGGTCAGCGCTGATTTGCATATCGCCATTGTCTAACCCAGGGTGGTGTGGAGTGGAAAAACGATGGATTTGGGCCCAGATCTTTGGACTGGGGTGAATGTGTGACATTGATCCACATTCTGTCCATCATTGTTGTTTTTGCAGTTACCGCTCTAAGTGTACTGGGGATGCTCAGACGTGAGTCCCAGGCACTCCACACCACTGGAATCAAGCTAGCCGGGCTGGAGAGAGGTGTTACCTCGAAACCGGGCCGGTCCTCGGATGCTTGTTTCCGTTCTGGGAAGGACATGGCTTTTGTAGTTCGGACTGGACTGTTCCCATGGGGCACAGGGTCAGCGCTGATTTGCATATCGCCATTGTCTAACCCAGGGTGGTGTGGAGTGGAAAAACGATGGATTTGGGCCCAGATCTTTGGACTGGGGTGAATGTGTGACATTGATCCACATTCTGTCCATCATTGTTGTTTTTGCAGTTACCGCTCTAAGTGTACTGGGGATGCTCAGACCTGAGTCCCAGGCACTCCACACCACTGGAATCAAGCTAGCCGGGCTGAAGAGAGGTGTTACCTCGAAACCGGGCCGGTCCTCGGATGCTTGTTTCCGTTCTGGGAAGGACATGGCTTTTGTAGTTCGGACTGGACTGTTCCCATGGGGCACAGGGTCAGCGCTGATTTGCATATCGCCATTGTCTAACCCAGGGTGGTGTGGAGTGGAAAAACGATGGATTTGGGCCCAGATCTTTGGACTGGGGTGAATGTGTGACATTGATCCACATTCTGTCCATCATTGTTGTTTTTGCAGTTACCGCTCTAAGTGTACTGGGGATGCTCAGACGTGAGTCCCAGGCACTCCACACCACTGGAATCAAGCTAGCCGGGCTGAAGAGAGGTGTTACCTCGAAACCGGGCCGGTCCTCGGATGCTTGTTTCCGTTCTGGGAAGGACATGGCTTTTGTAGTTCGGACTGGACTGTTCCCATGGGGCACAGGGTCAGCGCTGATTTGCATATCGCCATTGTCTAACCCAGGGTGGTGTGGAGTGGAAAAACGATGGATTTGGGCCCAGATCTTTGGACTGGGGTGAATGTGTGACATTGATCCACATTCTGTCCATCATTGTTGTTTTTGCAGTTACCGCTCTAAGTGTACTGGGGATGCTCAGACGTGAGTCCCAGGCACTCCACACCACTGGAATCAAGCTAGCCGGGCTGAAGAGAGGTGTTACCTCGAAACCGGGCCGGTCCTCGGATGCTTGTTTCCGTTCTGGGAAGGACATGGCTTTTGTAGTTCGGACTGGACTGTTCCCATGGGGCACAGGGTCAGCGCTGATTTGCATATCGCCATTGTCTAACCCAGGGTGGTGTGGAGTGGAAAAACGATGGATTTGGGCCCAGATCTTTGGACTGGGGTGAATGTGTGACATTGATCCACATTCTGTCCATCATTGTTGTTTTTGCAGATACAAACTGCTAACATCACTTTGGTGCTAATGGAGGTGAAACCCCACTACTGTAATGGTAAAAAGCCATGCAACATACCTGTCGAACTGTGCATTTAAGCGCTCACATGCCACAAAGGGTGGTACCAGAGTGATAGGCAACATCAGATAAACAGTTTAGACAAATACGTGTTCAGGATGGAAATGAGTGTACCTCTGACTAGGGCAGAAGCTAACTCTACAACAGTTCTCAACACATAACTGAAGCATGAACATTAAAGCAAACGTACTGTCAACAGATGCTAGGAAATTATCTTATGGAGTGGGAGTTACAGAATAGGGTTTGCAGCGGGTGGCTGGCGGTGTGAAGCAGATGCAATCACTTTTGGAGAAACTCACAAGAGGCTCAAAACCTCCTTCAAATAGCTAGAGACACAGAGGGGTACTAAAGCACCAACAATATTGATTTCATTTACATTTCAAAGGCACCAAAGAAATGGGATATAAATATATATAACCTACTGGTGGTTGCAAGTAGGCATTTATAGTTAGGACCTAGTTTCCATTGGAAAAGTGGTTTTTGTTTTGACAATAACTTGGGTGCCGTTTGAAGAATCCTCGTCACTTTTTCAAAACTAGTTTGCCACTCACTGCAGTTGCTGTGCTGAAAGTTTCCAGATGATCTGTCAAGCGGGGGCCAAGAAAAAGAGGGATCCCAAAACATGTTTTCCTTATGCAATTTCCCATGTGGATTTTGACTACAGCCTGAAGCGCTGAACAGAATTACACCAAATTTGGCAGAAAGCTAGCTCTTGGTCCAGAAAGCGCCCTTTTTGGTGTAAATCCGTGTAGTAGTTTTAGAAAAATGACTGAAAACAAACTTTGTATATCTAGGGACAGGGACCCTCCGCAGATCCACCAGCGGTGACTCTGCGACTCCAATCACCAAAGCAGGGTTCTGATTGGCTGTGCGCACCTTCACAGAAAAGTTGCAGCTACCATTTTATATTTCAGAAAACGGTCCCTAGAGCTGAAAGGTTGCTTGTATACTAGATGAAGGGGTCAGGTGAGAGCTTCTCTGAACCCATGTGTTTGTTATAAATTAGGTAAAAGTATGCTTAATAGGCAGTAAAATGCTAGAAAAGTTTTTTGGGTCACTCCGGTGCGCAACACAGCCCCAATATAAATCTGCGAATCTGGCTGCGTAGTTAACATGGGGGGGGGGGGGGCACGCTGAATGTCGCGATGGAGCAGCTGATTCTTGGAAAAAAACACCAAATTGCGCTTCTTCACCTGAAACATGGAAAGGGTTTAAGAAATATTGACAATTTAGAAGTGGTATGACAAAAAAGAAAGATGAAAGGAAGCCTATTATTTTCCAACTAGAGCAGCATTACTAAGAGTTCATGGTAAGGGGTTGCCACTGTAGCTGCTTTTCTACAGAGAGAGGAGGTGATATCAGGAGTTGTGATTTGGAATGAAAATAGATGTTGCCAGGCATAGAAATAAAACTAAGAGAACAGCAAACAGCCTTTACAGATATGTTAATTAGGTTGTAATATATAAAAGTATATTAAGGAAAAAATAATGAGTGCATATAAGGTGAAAGAAAATGTGCAGCTTCTAGACAGTATAATAGAAGGGAAAATAATAAAAGGGTGCTTAGATGAGAATATTAAGTAAAAATACAGTGAGCAGGAAAGAAGAAAGAAGAATTGCTATTCTGAATGTATAATAATTTTATCATGCTAGTGTGAATGAATGTGTTTGAAATTAGAGGTGGGTGTTTGCTTATAGCATGTAATTTAATAGTGTGTAAATCACACATGCTCATGCAGTCAGGGAGGTACTGACAGACCCAGTTACACTCTCACATAAGCAGTTATGTACCCATCACTCATATAGCCAGACAGTGACTGCCACACTCACGCCCCAATAAGACCATTCACACATCCATTTACTCATGAGTACTAGTTTGCCCTTAGAGCCTGGGGGCACATCCATAGATTGCAATCTGCACCACAAGAAGAGTTTGAAGAGGACTACTACAGCACTCTTGAAAAGGGAGAACCTTGATTATAGTTTACCTCATAACCAGGACTCCAAAGGGTAGTGTGTTTCAGAAAGAGAGAGAGAGGAGTGGAGAAATAAGTGGATAAAGTCTCCAGAGGAGAGAGTGGATCCCTCAGAGAGAACATTCTCTATTAGACACAGTGCAGGAAGTACTGTCTCCTCCCAAACCAAGTCCCCTGAGGACTTCAAGGACAGACAGGCTGAGTGGGACCTGAGGCTGCAGCTGGCCCAGCTGCATGCAGAGAAGACGAAAGCTGAGGCTAAGAGAGCCTTGGAAGAGAAAAGGTTCCTGCTAGCTGGAGTGTCCAGGAGGTCCTCTCAAAGGTCAAATAGCTGTTCGAGGTTAACAAACATGGTGGGAGCACCACTACTGTGCCCAGTGCAGAAGAGTTCATATATTCAGAGGGTTGGTGCCTGACTTTAAGGAGGGGGTTGATATAGACAGGTTATTCTGGCATAAGAAGTAGGTATAGAGGTACAGAGGATCTCTGAGGAGGATTTGAGAGGTGACTTTGAAGTCATATTGGTGGTGATGGGAGGGACAATGTACTGGCACTAGAGAAAGGGGAAGAGGTTGAGGAATCCCACTATAAAGGATGCCCTTGTGGAGAAGTGTGGCTCAATGGTTAGAGCGGCAGACCCTGGTGCAGAGGTCTAGCCCGGGACCAGGGTTCAATTCCCCGACTTGGCGGGCGGCGGGCCTTGGGCTCAAAAAATTCCACGGACCTGATAATTCTCGCCTCGGTGCCTATTCCAATCATGGAGTCCCACTCTGCAACTCTGGGCAATAGCTTGCTTAATCTCCACAACGGCCCCCACAACGCTAAGGATGCCTGGCTTCACCTTGGGGGTGCCCAGGAGTGGACACCTCACAGGGAAAGCCAGGATGGGTTCCACAGCGGTATTCGTACAAGCGCCTTGAGACCCCTGTGGGTGAGTAGTGCGCTATACAAGTATCAATTTACATTTCAATTTACATTTACTTGTCAGGAAGTATGAATTAGCCTAAGAAATGTGCAGGTTGAAATTCAGGCTTAGTCAGAAACTGTGTCAGTACAGCTAGGAGGATTTTGTGGAGTACTTTTGAAATGTTTGTTAAAAGTACTGCTGTTTTTAAGGTGTTTCTAACAGTTTTAAACTTTTTCTTTTTCAAAGAGAACTAAGAAGCAACTTTCTTCAAGCAACAGGTGGAATACATAAGGAATATGAAATCTAGGGTCCTCAGAATATAATCTTGTTGCCCTGTACTCTGCTGCAGTTATTTGCACAGGGGGGGGGGCATCATACAGTCCGCCTACTCCAGTTCAAAGTAGTTGGGGAAAACATTGAGCCTCTAAACTTTTCTCCAGATACTCATTGGCATTCTTTTAGCTTGCTTTATCTGATATAGTTCTATAGCATCCCCAATAACCTCTTTGAACATAGTGGATGGATACAGAAATGCTCATATATTTCTAAAGATCGTCTTCTATCCACTTTTTCAAACTGTCCACTTGAATGCAACGTTACTTCCTCAATGCAACTTCCATGTTAGCCAACATCTACATCTTTAGAGAACACATTAATGTCTTTAAGATATAATGTAGCTCTGTTCACCTTATTTACATCAACTGGTTCCTGCCAGATTCTTTTTCCGTGGGAACACCTTTCACCAGAATAACAGGTGGTTCTTCCAAATTCCAGTCTCTACACCCACAGTTTCAATATTGCGTTTAACATCTAAAGGTAAATACACAACTCTACCTTTAAGTTCTTTCTGAAGCTCAGTGGATGATACTTTTAATGTTAGAGTTTGCTTCTCTCAGAAAGTAATGTAAGTGATCCCACAGATATTCTGCACAACTAAGGGTTAGAAACAAGGTTGGTGTTCATAAATTTCGCAACATGCACTTAAACATGACGACTGTTCCAGTACTCATTCGTCCCAAGTTTGCAGAGGTAAAGAAAATAACAGCACTGCAAGTAAACAGGTGGGGTCCTACTGTATCAACTGATTCCTGGCAAATACTACAAATACTAACACACTCCCATTTATACACAGGAGCATGTTATGTTATATGGTATTTGTAAAGCGCAGCTTTCATTCTGAGGAGCATCACGGCACTGAGTAAGTCGCTAACAGGCAGGGTGGCTGAGACTAGGAAAGAGAAATTAGATAAGTGTTTACATAGCTCATCATGGGCCATAAAAATCCTCGTTTTCAGAGCTTTCCTGGAGAGATTTTTTGATTCGATGAAACGTAGGTGGTTGGGCAGTTGGTTTCAGGCTTTAGCCTTAGAACTGCAATTGATTTCCCCCCTTTTGAGACTAATCTGAAAACAGGGGGGTTTAGTAGATTAGCGTTCTAGGATTTGAGAGTGTGGCATGGCAGGTAGCGTATAAACCTAGGTCGTAAATTGTGTGGGCCTGAGGAATGAAAGATTTGGAAGGTAATTATGAAGATCTTGAACAAGATCCTTCTATGGATAGGTAGCCAATGTAAAGCCTTCAGTGTGGCAGGTGCTTATGAGTTTACTGGGCCATTTAAGGACTAGTCGGGCTGCAGTGTGCTGTACCATCTGTAGCTTGTGTGAGACAGACTTATTGACTCCTGCATAGAGGCTGTTGCAGTAGTCCAATCTGGAAGTGATTAAGGCAACTGCAACTGCCTGTCTTGTCATACAAGGAAGTAAGTCAAAGAACTTATTAAGTGACTTTATTAGATGGAAACAGGTTCCAGCTACCGCTAGGGATTGATGGTGAAAGGCTAGTGCTGAGTCGAATTGGACCCCCAGATTTCTGGCTACTGTTACTATATTGGGGGAGGGGGTTGGAATGTCAGAGGGCAACCATAGGTTAGGGGAAAAGATGTTCTCTTTCCCTAGTGGCATAATTTCTGCTTTTTCGGAATTGCATTTTAAGTGGTTTGTTTTGATCCAGCGAAGGACATCTGTAAGAGATTGTCGGACATTTTCTTCCGCCAGTGTGGTGTTTTTATCTAAGACTAAGATTAGCTGCTTATCGTCCGTGTAGGAGATAATCACGATGTTAAAGGATGATATCAGACTAATCAGGGGGGACATATGGACATTAAAGAGTGCAGGACTGAGGACAGACCCTTGTGGTACCCCAGAAAGCAGAGCTTTTTCTGCTGATGGATAGTTTCCAAGAGTAATGACTTGTCTTCTGTTTTATAGAAATGATTTAAGCCAGGCCAGGGCAAGATGAGAAATACCACATGACACGAGACGACCCAGGAAGATGACATGTGAAACTGTGTCAAAAGCATCTGATAGGTCTAATAAGACCAGCACAGCATTTTTCCCCTTGTATAAGGCAGCTTTCAGGGATTCAGCGATGTATAGGAGGGCTGATTCTGTAGAGTGTTGAGCCTGAAGCCTGATTGGTTGGGTGAAGGATGTTGGCTCCTTCCAGATAGGTCATTAGTTGAGAGTTAACTAATTTTTCGGAAATCTTATTAAAACATGGAAGTAGAGAGATAGGTCTAAGATTGGGAAGGGTGGTGGGATCCACAAGTTGTTTCTTTTGGAGAAGCTTGACTGCGGCAAGTTTCCATTCGTTGGGGACTTCAGCTAGTAGTAGAGAGGCGTTTATTATATTATTAATAACTGGGTTGACAGTATCTATAATGGCGTGTAACATTAAAGGGGTACAGGGGTCAAAGGGAGAGCCTGATTTCACTGCAAGAATAGCCTGACAGGATTGTTCTTGGCCAATAACTTGGAAAGCTCTAAGTGATGGTCTATTAATATCTATATCTAGATCGGCAGATGGAGTAACATGCGAAACAGAGAGAGCAAGAAAATCTTGTTGTAGTGACTGAACTTTGTGTTAGAAGTAGTCAACTATGCAATCGCAAAGAGACTGTGATGGGGGAATATCTTGTTTCAGAGGTGTGGGATTGGTAAAAGAGTTAATTATCTTAAAGATAGTTTTTTCATTCGCCTTGGCCAGTTTAAGCATCTCAGTAAAATAAGATTTCTTAGTGACCCTAATTTGTTGATGATAGTGTTTAAGGGCAATTTTAAACCTGATTAGATCTTCCTGTTTATATTTTTGTCGTCATCTACATTCCAGGGTCCTGAAGTGGCTGTGTAATTCTTTCAGGTTATGGGTGTCCCATGGGGCGGAGGGTTTTTAAAACAGTTGGTTGTTCTTTGGGATAGGAGGGGTAAAATAGTCCCTCAAGGTGGTCATCCATTGTGTGAAACATTGGTTGTCTACAGCTGGGTCTCCCGACAGCATGGGCCTACAAATTGTAGCTTCAAGTTTGAGGTTGGAAAGAGCTGTCATATCATTCCATCTAGGCCTGATATTTTGGGAGATAAAGATGTGGCTCTTCAATTTATTTCGCCTGCTGATATCTGATTTCTAGAGTAATAAACATGTGATCGGACCAGGTTAAACCGACTGGAGTCTTGACTGTAAGGGTTGTGAGATTAGAGCAGATACCATCCAAGGTGTGGCCTGCATTATGAGTGGGGGTGGATATCCGCTGGTCAAGGCCAAGCGTATCAAGAATTTCTAGGAAATTTACTGCAGCTGGGTCACTTTGTACATCTAGGTGGATGTTAAAGTCTCCTAATAAGGTAAAATTAGCAAGACTAAGAATAAGTGAGCTTGCGGTGTGCCTAATGCTATCCAGAAAGTTTTTGAAAGGGCCAGGAGGGCGGTAGAGCAGAGCCCCTGAGAAGGCGAAGGAGTTTTCTAATTGAAAGCAGAAGCCAATGCTTCTGCACCTTTGATGTTGGATGTTTCAAACACTCTAATCAAATCAAATCAGGTGTTTGTAAAGTGCGACTACTCACCCATAAGGGTCTCAAGGCGCTGGGAGGGTGAGGGGGGTATTCTCAGGTTCCAGTCCATCAAGGAGGGGGTCTGTTGAAGAGCCAGGTGTTGAGGTTTCTTGCGAAGATGGGGAGCAATGTTATCTGTCTGAGGTGGAGCGGAAGGTCTGTCCAGGCACTGGCCGCACGGAAGGAGAAGGAGCAGCCTCCCGATCTGGTCTTTCTGGTGCAGGGACCATGGCTTAGGCGAGCTGGGTTGATCGTAGGATCCTTTGGGGTGCGTGGAATTTGAGTCGGCTGTTCAGGTATGCTGGTCCGGTGTCGTGGAGGGCCTTGTGAGCGTGGATTAGCATCTTGAAGGTGATTTTAGCTTTGATGGGGAGCCAGTGGAGTGCGCGCAGGTGCTGGGAGATGTGGCAATGTCTTGGCAGGTTGAGGACCAGTCTTGTGGTGGCGTTTTGAATGTTCTGTAGCTTGCGGGTGAGGTTTTTGTTTATTACGGCATGGAGTGCATTGCCGAAGTCAAGCCTGCTGGTGACCAGGGCATGAGTGACGTTCTTTCTGTGTTCAAGGTGGATCCATTTGTAGGTCTTACGTAGGAGGCGGAGGGTGTGGAAGCACTAAACATTTAAGAGTGTTTCGGTAAATAATCGCTAGCCCTCCTCCTCTTTGTTCCGGTCTATCCTGTCTATGAAGGAGATAGCCAGGGCGTAATGCACAGAGGATATCGGGGTTGCACCAGGCTTTAAGCCCTTTCTGTTATAAAGAGGCAATATAGGTTATAATCTAAAATGAGATTGTGGTTGCTTAGGGCATTTTTACTTAATGAGAAGGGCATTTATGAGGCCTCCACGTAAGTTGGTGGCATTAGGGTTATTTCCCATCGGTGTATTTTGTGGGGTACTGAAAACTGTTTTACAGTTTTTGCAGCAGAAGGAGCCCCTCCATTTGATAACATCAAGGGTGTTTTACAAATGTGAGGATTGCTGTTAAAAGCCAGAAGAGAGTCTGTAGAGAAACACCTGCCTGACGGAAACTGGGCCGCGTTTCTGGCATTGGTCCTATTCCGGACGCGGACGGGCGCAGATGGGCTTGCCTTTGGCGTTCTTTCGGCGCGCCAGTGGTGTGCCCGCTGCGTGCGTCTGATGCGCATTGGCACCATCCTTCCCTTAAGTAAGTGGAGGCAGAGGGACTCGGGGAAGACTAGAACGTCTCCCTTCTAAAAATGGCCACCCTGAAAAGGCAAACCCTGAAGTGGGAAAGTCTGAAGACAGTCCTCCCTCCACTCAATCAGCCAGGTATCTGCGGTGGACTGGGGAGAAATGGCAGGAGGAAGACAGAGAAAGCCGGGACGGGGTGAGTGATAAAAGAAGGCATCAAATGGTAGGTGCATAAAATTCTAAAGATAAAAACAATTATTAAAATGAAACGGTAATAAAATAGCAAAAAAACTAGAATTAACGCTAAATGTGGTCGGAAGATTCTCTCCAAAACAGTCTTGCACCAAGTACCTGTATGCATCAATTTAACCAGCATGTCTACGCTTTCCTTGCACCTCTTCAAATATCTCTTCCTCTGTATTTTACTTCATAACATCAGCCAGATTTTCAACTGCATACACTAATTAATTCTCTTGTAAGTAGCTTTCTTCATTTAAGAAAGGCTCAGTACTTGATGTACGATTCCATTTTGCTTTAAAAAAATTGTAAAAGTTATTTTTATTAACATGCCTTTTTTGGCCTTGTTTTAATTCATAGGCAACACTGTTTTATCCAGTGATTTCATTCTGTTTGGTATCAAAATAAATAGTTTGCGCCTCAGAGCAAACACGTTATCAACCACACTCTCAATACATTGTTTTTTGCTTGAGAGCTGCTCTTCGTAGTTTTAGTGTCCCTCATTTTTCATGCCAAATTCTGTATTACACTACATCTAAACATTCTGCTTTCACATTTCTTTAAACTGTTTCTGCCATTGTCAATTTATGTTTTTTTATGAACATTTTTACTTTTAATCTGACTTACTCTTTCTCTGTTACAAATTTGGAGAGGTAATTAAATAGACTTGCAGGACTGTAAGGACATGGGTGGGGGTCCTACAGTAGTTAATCAAAAGTGCATGTTTCAGTGTGTTTCTGTATTTGTAGATAGCTAAATAAGTTGTGTTATGTTGTTTGTTATTAGTTTGGTTCTAATATGCTAATAAAATGTACTAGTAAAGTGATACATATATTTATTATTAATTTAACTTAAGGGTCACTCACACAGCCATATATGTACTCATACATGTACTCACACACCAGTAAAGTCATTCACACAGGTACTGACACACCCAAACACTCTCTCACACCTACTCAAAAACCCATACAGTCAGTGACAGACCTATGTGCGCATGCAAACATTGACTTACATACACATAGTGTGCTGTTTTTTTTTACTACTGTCTTTATGGTTGTTTGTTCCCAGCTCTTCGATGATTATTATTTCAACAGTACTTCATTTGTGCTGTATGCTTCCAAAAGGCGGCATGGAACATGAGCAGGATACTGATGACAGTCATGAAATTGGCAGAAACATGTACTTTTCATGTACAAACAAGCCATCAAGGGAAAGCGACTGGGGAAAGGGAAGAAGACCAGCTGGCAGATTTCTCCTCCACAATAGCGCATTGATGCAAATGAAGCATTAGCTGTTTTCGAAATTGTCAGGAGCAAAGTGCCATGCTCAAATAATCCTATAACTTCTGTGGGAAGTGATGCTTTTGGTAATGCACTACAGTAGTCACTGGGACTTGGACAAAAAGAGAATGTATTTCTACTAATCCCCGCCACTGATATTATTTCAGTAGTGGTGGTAGAATATCTGTTGTGGTAGTTAAGGTTCTCTCACCACTGAAAAAAATGCTAACATTCAGCTGGCATTTAAAGTGTTGAGGTCCATCCACAGCCCATAGACAAATGCCCATATAATACCAGACCAAAGACCAGAGGAATTAAAGTATTAGATTAAGGTTATGAAAGGAATGGTAAGGAAAAAAAGTAGAGGTTGAACGATATATTTGATTCTGGCCTTTCTTCTTACCTAGCCCTTAAATCTTTTCTAAGCTAATCTGTATTGTACATTTCCTACTTTAAAAAGATGATTTTTTTGCTAGGAAACGCAAATTTACAAAATAGGGTAACTTTAAATGTAAAATGCAGTTCAATTTACTGCACGCCAGTGAAAAACAGACATCGGCCAATGCTACACATGGAAGTGAAACTGCTAGTCTCATACATTATATTTTTGTCATTGATAACAACTACCTGTAACTTATTAACATCTGGAATTCAGGAGCATGAAGTCAACACTATTAAGAGTGCCAAGCAATACTTATTCTCTGACTGGATATGTTTATCTTGAACGCCAATAGTCATGCGCTGCGGGTACATTTGAAAAAGAAAGTGCATCCATGGCTTAGTTCTGTTGTCAGTGCAATTTAAATACATAAAGGTAAAATAATGTTCTACTGGTCCTTTATGACAGGCACGTTTGAATGGCAAAGTTTCTTAAAAGACAGTAATAGCATGAAACATCTGCAAGTCTCCAGAGTCAGTGTGAGTACATTTGCATACAGGTATTGTGCAGCTTTCCTTTCACCAATGCTAAACCATAACTACAAGTAACAGTAGACCAGGCCAGAAGATGAGCTCCTTACACTCTGACAGCATTGGATCTCTGCTTCAGTAAGTAGTAAAGGAATGCATATTTGAAGACAAATCTGAGGATGTAGAGCCTTCCCAAACACAATTGCATGGTTTGTGCTCTATTGAAATTTCTACAGAGCACTAATGTTTGACCTACATCAATTGATTTGTGAACAATGTCATATCATTGCCCAACACCATGAATTTCAGGCATGTACAGCAACCACATTAAACTGGGATATTGAAGAAACACTGAGTAGGACAAACGAAAGTCAATGACTTCCAAGGTGGAAAGTAAGATCTGGCCAGCATAACCAAACAGTTCTGAGTGACAGTAAGTGGCAGGCTTTTGAGCTGCAGTTATGGTATAAGTCTTTGCTCTTCTTGCCTACAGTGAAGTGTCTTAAATAAAATGTCTGATTTTGCAGGAATTGTGGTCATTGAACCTCTGTTCCGTCTAGCACATGCAGAGTCTGGATAATGTTTAGATAAATTAGAGGGCCAGTTGCTTCTTTCTGGATGAATCAACATAGGCGAGGCTGAAAATACTTCTTGTGAGTTTTAACCCAAAAAGTGAACACCAACGGTGGGCCGGCCTTCTTTATTGCCATAAGTTAAATGTGCATGCTCTTGATGATTGTATTTATCTGCAGGATTAATTATTGCATTAAGATTCTATACCTTGTCTGGGTCACCTTCCACAACCTATGGCAAGCCAAAGGTTATAATGTTCGGTAACAAGGCAAAATATCGAATTCAAAATATAGAATTACCAAAATATCGAAGTCAAAATATAGAATGGACAAAATATTGAATAGACAGAATATAGTGGTGAAAAATATCGAATTGAAGGTAAGTAATTTAATATTGAATCATAATTTTTTCCCCTACACTATCCAATGCTTTCCCTACTGTTGCACTCTCTGGAGTGGGAATAGTAATTTGTATCCCTTCGCTATCCAACGCTTTCCCTACTGTTGCACTCTCTGGAGTGAGAATAGTAATGTTTACCCCTACACTATCCAACGCTTTCCCTACTGTTGCACTCACTGGAGTGGTAATAGTAAATGTTATATTTATTATTTCATTAATTTTAAATTACTTTTAAGACATTTAAAAAAATTCGATAATTTGACTAACTATATCTTTTAAAACTATATTTTTGATTCGATATTTTTGTACTTACCTGTTTGTAGATAGGAATTCGATATTTTTGCATTCTATATTTTTTCTTCGATATTTTGGTAATTCTATATTTGTGAATTCGATATTATGTCAGTGATCCATAATGTTCCTTTGTGTGGCTCTCAGCATGAGGATACTGGTTTTGGCTCCAATCAGGTAAAGGTACTTCTCTTTTGTCCAAAATAGAGTCTCCTTCTGCCAAGGTTCTTAGATCCATTAAAAAAAATGATGGTGCAAGATGTGATCATTGTACATTTGGAAATGTGTGTGTTACACACTTAGCTAAAATCATGTAGAGATAATGCCAGGGGATATGAGCCCCGTGTTCAGGAAGTACCAGAAGGCTGATATCTCCTGGCAGGCTGACAAGGGTTGTACCCCTAGGGTCCACCCAAATAATCATATTTTTTTTTATAGAACCTATGATTGATTGTAGGCGATGTAAAATAACCACAAATGGCAAGTGTGATACAGCTGAGGACCAGTCTCACATGGGTAACTAAGCTTTATATCGAAGTCATCAACCTAGGTTTTCAAACACTTTGTATCCATTCAAGGGCACGGTGTATACAGAGTCAGCTTTTTCCATTTGCAAAGCACTGGGAAATCTAGCCTACTGTTTTTTGCCTGTTTTGTTCCTATTCCCCAGATTAAAAGTGATATGCTTCTAGTGATGGCTTATGAAGTCAAGAGAAATGTACTACTATTATTGGAAACCCTGCCAAATAATTAACTTCTGGTTGTTTTAGGGAAACCTTGGACTACCAAATGCCAAGATCACTGGTACAACCGTATACTTGTTTTAGTGTGGCATCCAATTTGAATGTCTTACAAAAACTTGTCTGGTAGCACAATTCAAGAACACAAATGTTAAAGCACATAAGATTAGAACCTCAGACTAGCTGAACGTTCATGTCATCTTGACTCTGAAACTACTATTCTATACCTGGGCAAAAACTTCTCTCTTCTCTCTGATTACTAAGAAACTGTGACAAAAATAGTTGTCCCTTAATAATTAACCAGATTTGTACATTTGGAATCCGCTTACTTATGAAAGAGGTTTCACCCAAGTATCCGCGGCGCTTCAGGAAGACCTCCAGGTATTTGGCGTCTTCATTTACCAGGTAGTGCTCCCTCTCTAGGGATATCCATGCCCAATTCAGTCGAAAATTTTGATTCTTCAGCTTATTGCCTCCTGAAAAGGAAGTGAAAGTAACTATGAGTTTGCTTCGAGATTACAGGTTTAATTACAACGAGAAGGCGAGGTCTTTACTGAAAAAAATGGATCTGAAATATTTACACCAGAACATTTTGACGTAAATCCTTAGAATCAAATGATACAGAGAAACACAAAGTCCAAAAAAACAAAAGTAATTTGGAGAGAAATGCGCGTTTCGGAAATACACAATGCAGCTGTTGGAGCGAATAACTTTTTCACGTTTTTAATGTAAAACTTCGTAAATGCCAATAAACGCAATTAAGGAAAGTGTTTTCTACCCAAGAGATGACCTTTCCTGGTCATAACCAGAAGCCTGCATTAACTGTTGCTCATTAAAACTTCAAAGCTATGGAAACATGTAGCTCTTTCTAAATAAGACTAACTGCACATTAATAGTTTAATGTAACTAACGAGGCTCAAGGCACAGGTGTGCACCAAGAGATCTCTAGAATTTATAGAAGATGCCAAAAATCCAGATTTGAATAATTTCACATTCATGCCTTCGGCACAGGAAAATTACATATTCCAAAGGCTCATATGTTTCTGCTCTCTTGGTCCAAGAAATAGCAAGCAAATATCATTACGTACATACCTATAGGCATATTGTTCAGCACCAGTTTAAAGAGTCTTGCTCTGCGTGCAAGTTCGGAGTTTAAATACTTGCAGCTTTAATTCTAATACCTTCCGCCATGCTTAACTCATAAACATTGAGGGATCAAATTAATTTTGTGGTTCAGCTGCCCATTATAAAATGTACTATCCGAATTTAACAACAAAACACAGCCTTTCAATTAGTTGCAACATCCTGCACAATTCCAAATTAGATAGATCACTAGTTTCCGGTAATAAAAACGGATTATTCACATTTCAACCTGAATCTCCCGCCATTTTTCTACTCCATAGCAAACATCAAAAGACTGTACTTTCTTCTTGACATAAGCTTTCTACATTAAGTCAAGGTAGGCTGAGGACCGATTGGAATCAATTCACAGAAATACGCCCTCCATGGTATCACAACGTGCCATATCTGTTTGCGAACACTTCAAAGTGGGAGGGGACAGCGGAACCAATTACTCCCAAGTTACAAACTATTACTGTGCAAGGTACACTGCAAGCCTGACAAATATTCTTAATTTCTTAGCCAGTGGCTTGAAGCAGGGTTCTCCAATGTTGGTCCTGGAGGGCCAGATCCATGCCAGATTTTTAGCATATATCTACATTTAGATAAATGTAGTTATCATGAAAATCTGGCATGGATTTGGTCCTCTGGCATGGATCCGGCCCTCTGGTATAGATCCGGCACTCCAGGACCAACATTGGAGAACCCTGGCTTGGATCACTCAAATAGCACTGGGTATGAATCATACCCCTTCCCTCAGATAGAGTTTCATGACTCTACCCAGAAGGCTCCACCAACCAGAGACTTCCAAGCTTCGTGTCGGAAATCTGCATCATGATTTTGACATTTAGTAACAGGATGTGGATACTTGTGGGTAAAATCTCTTAGTTTGCCAAAGCACAAAATAATATTGATGATTATATTTAAAACGCATTACTTCATGTCTGTATTCAGGGACTTTCGTTCGGTCTACAGGTATACATTTAAATCGTTTTCCCATTTGCATTCAACTGATTCATTCATTGCCTTAGTATATTCTATCTACTCTAAGTAACTAACACTTCAAGAGGGTGGAGAAAATTAAGTGAAATGAAGGAGGCTTTGGTGTGAATGGAATGAGAGTACAGGTGGTGGCCACATACCGAATGCACTAATGTTTGTTTTTTCTTAAAGTGCTAACACAACTGCTCTAATAAACAAGCATTGGTAAATGTATTAGGTTTCGCCTATGTGGTTAATAATAAGCTGTTTTATGTTGTAAGTTGTAACTTGCTGAGTAGTTGTACAATATAAGTTACAGAAAGTCTCTTAAAGTGTTATGACGTGTTTATGTACAAAAAGCCAATATATTATGATGTTACTAGTGGTATAGTGCGGGTAAGTAATAGCAAAGTTTTGAAAAATGAAAGAGGGAAACAATAGAATTAATTGATATTATAGCAATATTATGTGTTTAAAAGAGTGCTGACAACTTTTGGGGGTAAGTAATAGCAAAGTTTTGAAAAGTGAAAGAGGGAAACAATAGAATTAATTCATTAATTCAGCGAGGACATCGCAGACTTCGTCAGCCCGCACGCCCTCCCCTCCGCTGACTACATCCTCCTGGGGGACCTCAACTTCCACCTGGAGAACAACAACGACCGCAACACCAGCACCCTGCTCGACAACCTCGCCAATCTTGGACTCAAGCAGCTGGTATCCACCCCCACCCACCTCGCCGGACACACACTCGACGCAGTCTTCTCATCCAGCACAGACATCGACTTCAGCCACGCCACAGAGCTTCAATGGACGGACCACAGCTGCGTCCACTTCACCTTCAAAAGAATGACGACCCACCACCACCAGCAACAGGCTGCCCGCAGAAGCTGGAACAAGATCACAGCCGACCAGCTCGCCACCTCTCTGAGCCAGCACCCTCCTGCCAGCTCAGCGAACCCCAGCCAGGCCGCCGACAACCTTGCGAAGTGGATCAGCAACTGCGCAGACGAGCTCGCCCCGCTGAGGACCCCGCCCAGCAGACCCGGCAGCAAGAAAGCCCCATGGTTCACCGACGAACTCAAGAGCTCCAAGAAGAACTGCCGAGCCCTCGAGAAAGTCTGGAGAAGGGAACCAACACCGGACAACATGACCACCCTCAAGCTTGCCACCCGGAAGCACCACCAGCTGATCCGCGCCGCCAAGAAAACTGCATTCAAGGACCGGCTGGGCAACAACGCACACAACTGCAAGGAACTCTTCAACATCGTGAAAGAGCTATCCAACCCCAGCGCAGGAAACAACGACATCACCCCATCGCAAGACCTCTGCAACTCCCTCGCCTCATACTTCCACAACAAGATCGCGGACATACACAACAGCTTCAACAACCAACCAACGCACACCACGACCGAACAACCACCCCCCACCACCACCCTCCACGCCTGGACTCCGATCAGCACCGAAGACACCATCCGCACGATGAACTCCATCCACTCCGGATCGCCGACCGACCCCTGCCCTCATCACGTCTTCAACAAGGCCGACGCTGTCATCGCACCCCACCTGCGAGACATCATCAACACATCCTTCGACACCGCCACCTTCCCTGAGAGCTGGAAGCACGCCGAACTCAGCGCTCTACTCAAGAAACCCACAGCGGACCCCACCGAACTCAAGAATTACCGCCCCATCTCGCTCCTCCCGTTTCCAGCCAAAGTCATTGAGAAGACCGTCAACAAGCAGCTGGCCACCTTCCTTGAGACGAATGGATCCCTCGACCCCTCTCAGTCTGGCTTCCGAGCCAACCACAGCACCGAGACCGCCCTCATCGCCGCCACCGATGACATCCGAGCCCTGATGGACAACGGAGAAACAGCGGCCCTCATCCTCCTAGACCTCTCCGCGGCATTCGACACTGTCTGCCACCGCACCCTAGTACAGCGCCTCAGCAACGTCGGAATCCAGGAGAAGGCTCTGGAATGGATCATCTCCTTCCTCAACGGAAGAACACAGAGAGTCCGCCTACCACCGTACAAGTCAGAGGCAACCGAAGTCATCTGCGGCGTCCCTCAAGGATCCTCGCTGAGCCCCACCCTCTTCAACGTCTACATGAGCCCCCTCGCGGCCATCGCTCGCCAACACAACCTCAGCATAATCTCCTACGCCGACGACACCCAGCTGATCCTCTCCCTGACCAACGACCCCGCCACCGCCAGAGCCAACCTGCACGAAGGGATGAAAGAGGTAGCCGAGTGGATGACAACCAGCCGCCTGAAACTGAACTCAGACAAGACGGAGGTCCTCATCCTGGGCTCTTCACCCTCCGCCTGGGACGACTCCTGGTGGCCTCCCGCCCTGGGCACCGCACCCAAACCGACAGACCACGCACGCAACCTGGGCTTCATCCTGGACTCCTCCCTCTCCATGACCAGGCAAGTCAACAACGTCTCCTCGGCGTGCTTCAACATCCTACGCATGCTACGAAAGATCTTCTGGTGGATCCCCACCGAGACCAGGAAGACCGTCACCCAGGCCCTCGTCACTAGTCGACTGGACTACGGCAACGCCCTCTACGCCGGTACCACCGCCAAGCTCCAGAAGAGACTCCAGCGGATCCAGAACGCCTCAGCCAGACTCATCCTCGACATCCCACGAACCAGCCACATCTCCGGACATCTGAGAGACCTACATTGGCTCCCCGTCAACAAAAGAATCACCTTCCGCCTCCTCACCCACGCACACAAAGCCCTACACGACCAAGGCCCGACCTACCTCAACAACCGTATCAACTTCTACGCTCCCAAACGCCACCTCCGATCAGCCAACCACGCCCTCGCCGCCGTCCCCCGCATCCGAAGAGCGACTACAGGAGGAAGGTCCTTCTCCTACCTGGCCGCCAAGACCTGGAACTCCCTCCCGACCGACCTGCGCCTGACCCAAGACCACCTCTCCTTCAGGAAGAAGCTGAAGACCTGGCTGTTCGAGCAGTAGCGGCACCCCCCTCCCCCCAGCGCCTTGAGACCCTACGGGTGAGTAGTGCGCTCTATAAATGTCTGTGATTGATTGATTGATTATCATAGCAATATTATGTGTTTAAAAGAGTGCCGACAACTTTTGGGCCTGGTGCCACTGCATCTGAGGCACCATTCAAATCAAGCCCCTAGCACCTGTAAGATAACTGCATTTGTGACTGCCTGTTTATTAGTCAAATATAGCAATATTTGGTGTTTAGAGGAGTTATTATGACAACTGTTGGCCCCGGTGCCACTGCACCAGCTGCACTATTCAAATAATGACCCTATTGACGGTAAGGTAACTGCAATTGTGACTGCCTGTTTAGTAGTAAAGTATTGCAATATTGGGTGTTTATAGGGGTTCCTATAGCTCTGGGCCCTGGTGTCACTGCACCTGCTGCACCACTGAAATCATGACCCTAGTGCCTGCAAGGCAACTGCTCTAGTGATTGCTTATTTAGTAGTTAAATATAGCAATATTTGGTGTTAGTGGAGTTCTGACAACTTTTGGCCCTGGTGCCACTAAACCTCCAGCACCATTGAAATCATGGCCTGATTGCCTGCTAGATAACTACTTGTTTAGTAGTAAAATTTAGCAAAAATTTGTGTTTAGTGGGGTGCCTACAGCTTTTGGCCCCAATACCACTGCACCTGCTGTCCCATTCAAATCAAGCCCCTTTTATCTGCAAGATAACTGCAATTCTGTCTCCCTGTAAGGTAGTAAAATATAGCAATATTAGGTGTTTAGAGGAGGTCTGAAAACTTTTGGGCGCTGTGCCACTGCACCTGCTGCTCCATTCAAATCATGACCCTGTTGCCTGCAAAGTAACTGCACTAGTTACTGCCTGTTTAGTAGAGAAAGATAGCAATATTGGGTGCTTAGTGGGGTGCCTAGAGCTTTTGGTCCTGCTGCTACTGCGCCATTCATGTCATGTCCCTATTGCCTGGTAGATAAATGCACTTTTGACTGTCTTACTTAGTAGTACAATTGTGCAATAATCTTGGTTTAGTGGGGTCCCTGGAGTTTTTGGCCCCAGGGCCAATCAAGTCCCTATTAATTGCAAGGTAACTGTAATTGGGACTGCCTGTTTAGTAGTCAAATATAGCAATATTTTTTGTTCAGAAGAGTTCTTCCAACCTTTGGGCTCGGTGCTACTGCACCTGCTGTGCCATTCAATTCATAACCCTATTGTTTGCAAAGTAACAGCACTTTTGGTTGCCTGTTTATGAATACAATATCAATATTAGATGTTTAGTGGGGTGCCGGGAGCTTTTGGACACAGTGCCACTGCACCTGCTGTACTATTGAAATCCTGACCCTAGTGCTTGCTAGAAAAGTGCACTTATGACTGCCTGTTTAGTTGAAAACTATAGAAATATTAGGTGTTTGGAGGAGTTCTTACAACTTTTGGATACAGTGTCAATGCACCTGCTGCACCAGTCAAATAATAGCTCTATTGCCTGCAAATAGTTGCACTTGTGACTACCTGTTTGATAGTAAAATATAGCAATATTTGGTGCTTAGTGGAGTTATGACAACTTTTGGCCTGGGTGCCACTGCACCTGCTGCACTATTTAAATCAAGCCCCTTTCAAGTGCAAGGTAAGTGCAATTGTGACTGCCTGTTTAGTAATACAGGTGTCTAGAGGAGTTCTGACAACTTTTTGGCCCACGGCCACTGCATCTGCTTCACCGTTCAAATCATGGCCCTACTGCCTGAAAGATAACAGCACTTGTGACTGCCTAGTTAGTTGTAAAACATAGCAATAATCCGTGTTTAGTGGGGTGCCTGGAGCTTTTGGTCCCAGTGCCACTGCATCGACTGCACTATTGAAATCATGACCCTAGCGCCTGCTAGATAACTGCACTTGCGACTGCCTGTTTAGTTGTAAAATATAGCAATATTTGGTGTTTAGAGGGGTTATGACAACTTTTTGCCCCTGTGCCACTGCACTTGCTGCACCATTTAAATCAAGCCAGTTTTAACTGTACGGTAACTGCAATTGGGACTGCCTGTTTAATGTAAAATTTTAGCAATGATCTGGATTTAGTGGGGTCCCTGAGGCTTTTGGCCCCGTTGCCACTGCACCTGCTGCACCATTCATATTAAGTCCCTTTTAACTGTAAGGTAACTGAAACTGTGACTGCCTGTTTAGTAGTCAAATATAGCAATATTATGACTTTAGAGGAGTTTTGACAACTTTTGGGCTTTGTGCTACTGTACCTGCTGCACCATTCAAATCATGACCTTGTTGTCAGCGAGGTAACTGCAAATGTGGCTGCCTGTTTAGTAGTAAAATATAGCATAGCTCTTGCATTTTAACTTTATTTTTAACGTGCAATATTTACTTCAACATTTAGAATTTAATCAATAGTGATCAAATACATTAAGTTGAAAAAATCAATCCGATAATGCCTACAAAGAGCAAAGAAAGGGACTGAGGCATGAATAGGAAACGCAACACAACTAAGTAATAAAAAGCAAGCATTCCAGCAAACCGTTAGAAGCTGTCTACCTTTTCTGTGGGAAGAGATATTAGCTTAACAGTGAATGGGGCTTAAACAGTGTGAACAGCTTTAGTAGAAGTATCCTTAATGTGTGCAGCCAGGGGAAGTTCACAAAAAAAAAGTTTCACACAAAAGCGAATTAACACAGTAATTTGGTTATGGGAACTAATAAGAGCTCCCTTTTAGAATATATTAAATACAAGAGATTTCCAACAGATGAAAACAAATAAAAGTATATGTACCTGCATTGCCGCCGCCTCCGCCGCAAGCCTTGCCTCCGTCTTGTTTTCTTCCCGGCTGCTGCCTGTAGCCTGCACCGGAAGCACCCAGACTTCCAGACTCTGCTAGCCAATCATGACGCTGCAGGAGCACGATCATGACTGGTCTGAGCGTCCTGTTTGGCAGCTCCGGCAGTCCCCGGGAGGCTGGGCATGTTCTCCACTCGGCTGTGCAACACAGCCCAATGGAGAACATGCCAACTACGCATGACTGTTTGACCAGCCCTAGAGGGCTGGTCAAAGCATCATGCACATGTTGGGAGGGAGTGCAAACCACTCCTGCTCCATCTGCAGCGAGCCAGCCCCGACGCGCCCTGAGTCTCAAAGAAAAACAAAATGATAATAACTTCTTGTTATTATCATTTTCTTTATACCACTGCCTTCGCAGAGGAGCCACCACTGTAAAAATGACTAATCTGATAACAGAGCAACAGTAGTGGCTGCTACGAGGCAGTATTGGTGAGGCAGGGAGGTGGTGTTTAATTATTTAAAAAAAAGAAAAATCCACTTACCGCCCGGCCACCACCTCTCCTCCGTCCGATGCAGGAAACGGGAAGCACAAAGGCTCCCAGACTTCCCTAAGCCAATCACAACGCTGCTGTCAACATCATGACAGCAGTGATTGATCGGAGCGGCCTGGTCCGGCACTCAGACAGGGGTGGGAGGCTGTGCATGACTGTCTGGCGGCCTATGATGGCTGGCCAAACCGTTATGCACACTTCAAAAGTTCCCAACACTCCTCCCCTGCTCTGTAGGCAAGCCAGCCCTGCTCGCACCTAAACTAAGCTCGTACAGAAAAATAAAATGATAATAACATGGTGCTATTATTATTGTAGTTTTTCCGTGGGGCGACACTCCTCCGTCTTAGCGGAGGAGCCTCCCCTGAGTGCAAGGTGGCTCTAATTTGCTTTATACCTAAGCAAACTAATACCACCACTCAAGTACTACAAAGGTGTGCCTTGCATATGAAAAATCATGATCTCCTTATTAACTAATGGTAGGAGGAACAATACAAGCCCCACTTTTGCATTGGTCCCACCAATGCAGTGTGGCTTGCTCATAAACGCTTGGCGAGTTAATACACATTCTGATTAAAATTCTTGTTCCTCATGCGTCATATTGTGCTTTTTTAAAAGATTAACAAATGTTACCTTTTTGGTCAGATGGCCGAAGCAAAAAGAGCATAGACTTGAAAGATAGAGATAGATCTCCAAGTCATCGCAAATGGCCTCTTGTGGCCAGTCTGTCTCTCTAACTCCTTGAGGAAAAAGTACTGATAGGACTGGCTTGTTTCGGTCTCTTTAAGAGATCATCTTAAACCAAAATGTGCTCCATTTAAACATGTCAGCATTCTTCCTTATTTTAGAGATTATATGTAATAGCAAACACTCTACTAGCGCCTTCAAGCTCAAGGGGCCTGATTCACAAAGGTAAATGAGATTAAAGTCTAACTTTACGTCTTTCGGTATTCACAAAGGGCATTTACGAGTAGTAAAGTTAGACTTTTGTCTCAGTTTTAATCTCAGTTAAACTTAATACAAAAACTTTAAGTTTAACTGAGACTAAAGTCTAACTTTACTACTTGTAAATGCCCTTTATGAATACCGAAATTCATAAAATTAGACTTTGTCTCAGTTTACCTTTGTGAATCAGGCCTAAAGTCTCTGACAGTTGCATGAATGGGCAACTAATGATAGTCTAATTTCAAGCAGGGAGGTAAAATAAGGTACAAAGTCATCTTTCTACAGGGTATCCAGTCACTTTTTCATATCCAATACTGCATTTGCCCTCTGGTAACATACAGAAACGTCTTTACAGCTACTTTCAACACAAGATGTTCTGCACAGTTTTGCCCATGCAGGTTCCTAGTGGTATTGCCTGGAGGAAACTGAGCGAGCAAATACCCATTTCAAGCCAAGAGATTTTATTTTTGCAGTTGTATATAGAGTGATCTCACCCCATGGGCATTGGAGAGATTCACATAAACACCAGATTACCTTACACAAGGTCAGAGCCATTTTTTTTTTAAATTATGGCACAGGAGAGCAAGTGTTTTCCCAGAATCAGAAGATCAGGGCGTAGGTTTGAGGGGTGTTACACCCCCCTAATAAATGTATTTTCAGATTAATAGTTGGGTACAGGTCCTTTCAGTCGGACATGGCAAGGTGTCTGTTGGATTTCACCTCGGAGTTTTGCATAAACACACAGACAAAAACACACACACTCTCTCTCCTCTCTGTATTGAAAGCTCTAAAAAAAATATTTTACAAAATATAGTGTTTCTCTCGTTTAGTACTTCTATTGATTAGTATTCTGGTCCCTTTCCACTGCATTTTAAGCTCTTCTCATGCGCCGTGGTTGTCATATAATGTATTTTAACATTATATGCCAGTGTGATGATCGGGAATTCAGATGCTCACCCCTCCCCCCCTTCCCCACCCCTCAATTTCACTGACCAAGCTACGCCCATGCAGAAGATGTTGAGTCAACGCCGAGAATTGGGACTGGTTCCCCAGATGCAAGGTCTGCAGCTCTGACCGTTAGGCCTCATCCCCCAATCGGGAACATACCTTTGAAACTAATTTTAAATCACAGCAGAAGTCAGAATCAGACCGCTAGGCTTTTTCCGCCCTATCCCACCAGAGAGATACAGATTTGTGCAAGTGCAGAAAAACAAAAATACCACCAAAATCCTATAACAATAGAAATCAGTTCAATGTAACAGCGGCCATTTGGACAACTGTAAATATGTTACTTTCACTCAATAGTAAGAAAGTTATACACAAAAAGAACAAATCAGTTTTGCTCTGAACATTTCTAAATTCACAGAGCTTAACAACATGTTGCCCCTAAACCTATTTACAGACCACCCTGTATTAAGGGAAAGGCTTGCAAATATGTTTTCACTGGTTTCCTCGGGGCAAATCGAATTTTAATTGCTTCCCCTCTGCTCACAAGATAATGCTAGGCAGGCGTGTCTATTTTGGCTGGGTCTGGCTTGGGGCCTATCGGGCCCAAACATAACGCGTGTGATCTCTCAAAGGTGGAAACCACCTGAGCGTGTAACTGGGGGAGGCTGATTATCAGATTATTGCCTCCGCAGGCCCAAGTATTGCTGTTTACTTTGATCTTTCACAGCTGCCGGGGTCAGGTGACGTGCACAGAATCTCTATCAGCAACCTCATAACTGGCTTCACCTGCTGGACCACTAGCTACCCATGGACTTACGGCATATTTGGTTTCATGTTTACCTGTGTGAAGGACATTGAAATGCTGCTGGAGTTTTGCAAAGAGAGACACATAATGGGCAGATTTTTAAAAAACGGAGGAAAACCACAGAGTTATAGACTTAAACTTGCGAAATGTGCAGATGTCTTTATTTCTGGAATCATAAAAGGCCCTGTACTTACACCTGGAAGTTTGTATACTCCATAGATTAATAGCCTATGCCTGTTTCACCTAGATCTACATGTAAGCAGGATGAGTTATGTGCGGGAGTATGGTTAGAGTGCAATGTGTAGTTGCACATATCATCCCCTCTTTCTACCACGTAAAGAAATCCCTTTACCTATGCCCTTTAAAAATATGCGGGTGTTTGGGGTACATTACCACACCAAAAAGCCTATTCACAAAGACATTTTGGAGTACGTAAACAGCACCTCTGTAGTATTATTTAACACACCCTTAAATGCCATGGTGAATTGCCCCCTATATATATAAAATGGAAATGTTTGTGGAATATTTATATACAGTGAGCACAGATAGAAAGGATGGTGCCCTCATTGCACGTTTACTAATAGGGAGTTGGACATTTCAAAGCCAACTCACAAAGGCATGTAAGAGTACGAAAAATAATACTTCTGTGGTGCTACTCTCCAAACGCCTAGATTATGTTGCAAATTGACCCCTGTATGCAGTGCTCATACATAATCAAAATCTATTACACATGTGTTTAAAAGTGCTGTTAGGGAGGCAAATGCATTGCCAATATTTGAGAATACACATAAGGGTTTGACTTTCTGGGTGTTTCCAACATTGGCAATCGCCACTCTTCCTTTGAAATACCCCTCTTTCCTCCTCAGGAAGTAGTTTACAATACCGGATATGCATGATTTCTGCTTCCATAAATGCAATAGAAGAACAGAAAACACAGAGAATATGGATTCTGTGTCTCCAGAACTTGAAAGTCCACGTGAATTTAACCCCTTGTGCGCTGCCGCGATTCTGCGCCTGTGCGGCACATTCCGATCACAGGTGCGGTCATGACAGCCGGGAGCCGTCATCAGCACACGAGCACTGTGTGCCATGACGGCTCCTGGCCGTCATCAGCATAGAAGGGGTTAAACATTTCCCACCTATAAGGAAAAGCTTATGCAGGTTTACATGAGAAGAACTAAATTGTCCTTTTCTGAGATTGTAGTGCCTGTTTATTCTTTAGGGGAGACTTGAGAAAGTCAACAGTTTCCATCAACCAAGTTCCCCAGAGTTTGAAAAAACATAATAAAACTAAGACACGATGTCAGCAAGTGAAAAGATATGTTATTTATCTTGAAAGAAATCGTATCCTAAGTCAGCAGTACAGTTCCATTACCTTACACTAACATTCCAACTAGGAAGGAAGACAGCAAGGACGCTTAAAGGGAAGGAGATGGGGATGAGACCTAAAGAATATGCATTATACGGGAAATAGGGATATTATAAAACAAGAAATTATAACATAAAAAATGAGGTGGCTTGAGGTAGCTGACCCTTAAATCCCTCCACTGCATATACCAACGTTTTTTTTATATTACAAGCAGAAATTGAGAGGGGCAACAGTACATCAGCTTACAATCTGGGTAATTCTAGTCCATTTAATGTAGGTTAGCCAATTTTGGTTGACCAAAGAATTCTGTTCAGTGCTCCTCAAGAAAAATATTTAAGTGTGGGGCAACCTTGTCATGGTTTAGGCCAATGCCTATTTAGTTGCGTAGCTTTGCGTAGCTTTTTACGGTGATGTTGAAGCTGTGTATAACACAGTGGCGGCTCCTCCGCTAAGGCAGAAGAGCATCGCTCTACTCCTTTTTAGAAGTGTAAATAAAGGAAACAGAACATTAAATTAACTGTTTGTTATTATCAGTTTATGCTTCCCTGCTGCTGCTGCTCTGCTCTTAGAGCATGCACTGAACAGGAGCGGCATATCACCCCGTGCCGGGTGCAGAGCCTTAATTTGCATTGCATTGCAATCATGCCAACAACTTTATCTTTTTCCCAAGTTCTTTTATTTTGTTCATTGTAATCCAAGGTTTATCATTTCTTCATGTTTTTTCTTAGAGCAGGCAGGGGAGAAGTGGTTTGTCCACTCTACTTGGCCGCCCAAACATTCATGCGCACTTTTTATGTTCTCCAAGCAGTCTGCAGAACAGCCTGGGTGGAGAACATGCCCAGGCCCTCAGTCCCTGGCTGAGCGTCAAACCACGGTGCTCAGACCAATCACAACGCTGCATTGCATCGTTATGATTGCTTATTGGGAGCCTGGGAGCCAGGTGCTTCCTGTTTCCCTATTCCTGGCCTATTCCTAGTCCTGAAGAGAAGACAGATGAGAGATGAGGAGGGACGCGGCAATCAGTTAAGTTTTTTCTTTTTTTAAACCCCCTCATTCCATCCCCCCAAATCTATACCTCAGATCCGTGCCGGCCGCCACTGGTAAAACAGACTTGTTTACACAATAACATTAATTCATTTCAGTGCTGAGTGTGTTCTTGTATGAAGAATTACGAAAGTGCTGCTTGGTGGGAGGCATTTTAAAAAGCAATGTAATTAAAAGAAAACAAAGTGTTGGAATGATGGCTGGAATGCCAAACACCCCCAAGCTCTACTCAGGTACTTTGACTCAGACTGAATTAAAAGGACCATCTGTATTTACTTTAATTTATCGATGAGCTACCAATATCATAGCTTGTAGGGAAGTTGTGAAAGCAATGTTTACAAGCGATACAAATCAAAGGAAGATGCCACGATTAAAATGAATCATGAGCTGCTGGAAAGAAAACTGCATAGTCTTTCCAAGAGATGTACCATGCCTGCCAGAGGGTTGGCAGCATCAGTAAATGTCAAAATGGTTCCCCTCCTTTAATACTGTTGCATGAAATCATGCTTAATAGCAGATTAATTGCAATGTGTTCTAACTGCAGGGAGGCCACTGCTTAAAACTAAAGAAACCTACTCATCCAATTTTGCACTAAAAGGTCAATTGTGATTGCAACAAATATGTATATTGTCTCATGTAGTAAAGCACTGCAGTTTCAGTTGGGAAAGCTAAGAAACTATCTTCGCCACATGAACCAAGAATACATGCCTTAAGTATGTGTGCCAAGTGAAACACCTGCAGTTACTCAGTGCAAGTCTTGATGGTAAGATCATTAGATTTGCACCTCTCGATTTCTACACTGGTCAAATGCATGGTCAGAAACACGGTCAAAGTATGGTCATCCTTTGCAGACTACAACTGATAGATAAAACAGGGATAACTACTATCTGACAAAAAAAATGTATCACCATTTATGGGGCATGAGTAAAAAGCACCAAAGCATGTACCATGCTGTGGTCAACCGAGGCAATACACTTTGGGAATAGCTGACTTGTGACACCATCAACCAAGGTGGTGTTGCAGCGCTAGCTACGGGCTGCTCTAATTAGATGGCAACAGTGGTTTAAACTGTGTTGCAGAGCTGACTGAACTATGCGACAAGGTAAGCCAAATTATGCAAAATCTAAACGTAAAGTTTATGACAAGGAAAGGAAGTTATACTGCACAATAGCGAATGAAATTAAAATTACTTGGTGAAGCTACTAGTAGCATTACAATGAGCTATTTTTGACATTGGAACACATTTTGATACAATGGGATCCTAATACTATAGAAAATAGAAATGCTCTTAAAAAGGACAACTATACACCTTTAGAAGACTCTATTCAATATGCTTTTCACAGTGCTGAATTTGAGTCGGGAGTTTCCGCCCTGGAACTTATTTTGTTTTTACTAATTAAGCACTTGTTTTTCACTAACAATTAGTTACTTTGTCCGACAGGAAAGAATCACACTGCCACAGCATTAACATTGTCCTTTCTACCTCTCAGAGTAAAATGGCGTGTCTACAAAATATTCAATGCTGCAATTGAACGGTGAAAGTAAGTCTAAATGTATGCAAATGTATGCACTTTGTTTAATTAAAGGTGTGCTTCTTTCAGACTGCACTTCTCAGCTGTGTTTAGAAACCTCTAAAACATCTTGGGCTTCATTTATGAAAAGTGATGCATCACTTTTCATTGCGCACTCCTTGCGACACCAATGATGCGTCATATTTATAGTATGACGCATCTTGTGTCCAGGAGTTACAGATATGTCAGTATTTCTGACGTATCTGTAGGTGCAAAAATGACACATTGCTGGAGTGTGTCACAAAAGTGATGCAACTCCAGCAATAGGTCATTACACATGGGCAAGTCCCATGTGAAATATACCTGCGTCAGTCTTACGCCTGCCATGAGGCAGGCGTAAGATATTGACGCATTTGCGTCCTAGAAGTGACGCAATGCAACCTGATAGATTTCACTGCGTCACTTCTACGAGTTTACTTGCGTCAGAACGCCCGCCCTGCATACATTATACCTGGCTCAGGTATAAAGTGGGACAGGGGTTTACAAAGTGACGCATCTACCTAGATGTGTCATTTTGTATATATAACGCAACATGGCACCATTTTTACCTTGCTGGTGCGTCACAAAAAGTGACGCACCGGTGGAGCAAAAGTGACGCAAGGGCTCATAAATAAGCCCCCTTTTGCTTTGTTTCAGACTGCGCACACTTGACAGGGTCTTCCGAAGCATTGATTTGTAACAAGGAACAGTCATAATAGCAGTATTATAGCTCACATATCTGTTATGCAATTGTTTCAGAAGTATAAACTTTAAGTCTCAGACATCACAGTGCCCTACTGAAGTAGCTGCTGCTAATACATCAATTTAATTGACCAATACAAGATAATATTTGTATAGCAACAACAAAAACATTTCCAACAAGACCTAACTAACTACAATTACATCGATAGGAGGTGTGCTTCCTACTGCAAAGGAAAGCCTGATTCCTACCGTAATCAAAAGCCTTTGGCCAATACCATCGATTGGACAAATTCTCACCTCATTAGTGCCTGAATAGGGCAATTAATAGATGAAATTATACAGCACTGAACAACAATCCATGTTCAGATTAATAGTAGCTTTTAATCCTTGTCAGAAGCATTTCTGCTATTGAAAGAATACAGTAAATGATAGACTAGATGACAAGTGTGACAAATCAATAATTAGACAGAAAATAACTCAGATGCACATATTTGTGGTGGCCGTGCCTGCATTATTTCTAGGTGTCTACCACTAGTACATTCCAGCAGTGAAATAAAGACAGTGAACAACATGCATGGACATCATCTTTTCAAAGAGGTGGTATGGGCATATGCTTGTGTTTTGGGCACAAGAAAAGATTTTTAAAAAACACAAATTAAGTCTTTTAGTGTCCTTTGCCATAGAAAAGAGAGTGTATCCCTTTATTCCCAGTAGATATCTTAGGCACTTACTATCAATTGTGGAAACAGATACAAAATCCACATCATATGAAATGCTACATTGTTTTTCTGTACCCACCCGTACTGTCCAATTATGTGTTGAAATACACCACAGGAACATTTAACACAAGCAGGTCTGGAATTTCATAAAACTGTAATAGTGGACTACTTTTTGTGTGTAAATGCACATCGTGAAAGAGCTGAATGCCTCACTCACAGAGAGGTAAGCCAATAAATGAAGTTGCCCGATCCTGTACACCATGCTGTATGCTGTGGTGGGCGGGGCAAAAAAGTTACTGACAGACCAATGAATGAAAAGAGGTGGTTAAAATCCCGACCACGTGAGAATAATATATAGACACAATTTTATTAAAATCATAGCAAATCAAAAGGCCTTGGCTAATTCCAAACTTAAAAGGTTGTGAACTTTAAGGTATTCATGCAAGTTCTGGGAATGCATGGGTGGTCGTGGTTTAAATTAGGCAAAATACACCAGTATCATAGCAATAACTCAGCAATTCTCCACAAGATGGTTCGATCAACTGGAATATTTATGTAAAATCTATGTAGGTGCTAGAAATTGGGTTTCTGGTTGACAGAAGTTAGCGCCCTGCCCAAGCAGGAATCACAATCCAAGTCAGGGTAAATGTAGTACACACTAAAAGTTTACCTGTTCTAACCCTCTGCTAGCTTGGCACAGAGCATTCATGTTAAACTAAAGAGGCAAAGTGTAAAGTAATTTGTATACTCACACACAGTTACACAATGAAAACACCACGAAAGAACTCCACACCTGTTTAGAAAAATAGCCAATATTTATCTGAGTAAAACAAGACCAAAACAACAAAAATCCAACCACCAAACACAAGTCAAGATATGTATTTTGCAGGATCAAATCAAAATGCAGTGCTTAGAAGTCAGTAGCTACAGCTAGGGCTATCTGGTCGAGCTTGATCAGGGCAAATGTAAAAATTCAGTCCAAACATGATGGAGCATGGGTCAGATACAGGAGTAATGCAGACCTGCTGACAGTGCCTTGGATGAGTTGATGCTTTTGGATAATGTGTTAAAATTTGGATGGGATGCGTTGCTGTAGTAGGTGATGCGTCGGTTCCAAAGTCGGACAAAGTTGTTGATGCATTGGTGTAAAAAGGCCCATGTGTCAGTTTCGCGGCATCGATGTTGAACCACTGAACTGAAAGTGATGCATCGGGAAGGAGCCAGGCCAGGGATGTGAATGCATCTGAGGCGCAGGTGGAACATCACATACGTTGGCGATGCATTGTCTGAGACTCACGCAGCAGCGGTGATTGTGAGGTGCTGTGTCTGCAAAGCCGGGGCTGTGTTCTAAGTCAAGGTCGTTGCGTTACATACTGAGCGAGTGGTGCCCACGGCTTCGGTGCCAGCAGCAGCAATGCATCTGTTTCGCAGGGAATGCGCTGATTTCGAGTAAGGCTTTGGAGTGGATTCATCAGTTTCATGGGTTGCAGCACCAAACACTCACTTCCAAGGGCCCAGAACTGGATTTGGCACAGCTTGGCAGAGCAGGACTCACAGCAGAGGAACCCAGGTGCTGGTAGCAAGATGCAGGTGAAGTCGTTGATATATCTGAGACTTCAGTTACAGGAGGCAAGCTTAAACAAGCCCTCGGAGAACCGTTGGATGCAGCATGCAGAGAGTAAAGTCCAGTTCTCTCACTCTCAGGCAAGAAGCAGCAGGCAGCAGGCCAAAAAAGCAAAGCAAGCAGCAAAGTGGTAGTCATTACTGGCAGCACAACAACTCTTCTTTGTGACAGAATGTCCTCAGTCCAGAAGTGTCCTGAGTATATGCGGTCAGAGGTCGACTACGTATTCCAATTTTAGTCTTTTAAGTAAGGAGACTTCAGAGAAAGGTCTTTGTAGTGCACAAGACCGTGCCCTTCCTGGTTTAGCTCCAGACACACTACAGGGGGGTATGGAGCTATTTTTGTGGAGACAGGCACAGCCCTATTCAGTGCAGGTGTCTGATCCTCCCTCTCACTATAGCTCAGGAAGACACTTCAGCCTGGTGATGGGCCATCAGGATATGCAGGGCTCACCTTAGCTCCTTTGTGTGTGAATGTCAAGAGGTAATGCCAGCTGTCATCCAACTTAGACATGTATTCTAGGCACAGAATGGTTAAGGTAAGAATATGTGTAAGCTTTCAGAAAGTGGCATTTTCAGACTTGTAATTTAAAAATAAACTTTGCTAAAAGATGTGTTTTTAGATTGTGAGTCCAGAGACACCAAACTTACTCTTCGCATCTTTTCCCTAATTTGAAGTTACACTTCTAAAGTGTTACAAGGCAGCTCCAATATTAACCTATGGGAGAGTTAGGCCTTGCTGTAGTGAAAAACTAATTTAGCAGTTTTTCACCACTAGGACATGTACAACTGAACAGCACATGCCCTCCCTTTTAAGTACACTGCACACTGCCCATGGGGCTACCCGGGGCCTACTTTAGGGGTGCCTTGCATGCAATTAAAAGGAAGGTTTGGGCCTGGCAAGGGGGTGATAATGCCAGGCCGACATGGCAGTTTAAAACTGCACACACATGCTCTGCAGCCACATGCCTAAGACAGGTTTGAAGGGCTACTCATGTGGGTGGCACAAGCAGTGCTGCAGTCCCACTAGTGTAAAGAACAAAACAGTTGCAAATGCCACTAATTTTTCAAAATAAACATTTGTTGAATAAACATACGATAGAAACAATATGTTTAATGAAATCAATTCTGTTTGTTTTAATCTTTTTGCATTTTCATTTAAACACTTCTATTTGAAAATAATTTTTCTTATATTCTACAAATATTAAAAACCTGGAGTGCACAACAAATATCATATACAGTGATAACAGACTTGTTGAATATTTACAGTGTAATGCAACTTGCTCACCATTCAATCTTCACTCATACAACACTCAATCCACTACAGACCAAACAGACTGACAACAAAAACATAAATGATTCGAAAAATTACTGGATTCAATCTCCAGTAACAAAAGCCAAATGTTATTTTACAATCTGTACAAATGTTTCCTCATTAATGAATCAATTGTGGATTTTTTGGGCTATTAAAGGGGTCTGCGCGTTTCGAACTACCATTCTTGCGTAGTTCTCTTCAGGACCAATCTGTAATGAGAAAAACAAAATCTATTGTAGGGGGGAATAGATTGACACTACACTGCCCTACCCCAAAACTCAAGTGTCCTCACCTACCTTGCGCTCGACAACACAAGCTGGAAGGGTTGCCATCTGTAATGAGAAAAACAAAATCTATTGTAGGGGGGAATAGATTGACACTACACTGCCCTACCCCAAAACTCAAGTGTCCTCACCTACCTTGCGCTCGACAACACAAGCTGGAAGGGTTGCCCTTCCAGCTTGTGTTGTCGAGCGCAAGGTAGGTGAGGACACTTGAGTTTTGGGGTAGGGCAGTGTAGTGTCAATCTATTCCCCCCTACAATAGATTTTGTTTTTCTCATTACAGATTGGTCCTGAAGAGAACTACGCAAGAATGGTAGTTCGAAACGCGCAGACCCCTTTAATAGCCCAAAAAATCCACAATTGATTCATTAATGAGGAAACATTTGTACAGATTGTAAAATAACATTTGGCTTTTGTTACTGGAGATTGAATCCAGTAATTTTTCGAATCATTTATGTTTTTGTTGTCAGTCTGTTTGGTCTGTAGTGGATTGAGTGTTGTATGAGTGAAGATTGAATGGTGAGCAAGTTGCATTACACTGTAAATATTCAACAAGTCTGTTATCACTGTATATGATATTTGTTGTGCACTCCAGGTTTTTAATATTTGTAGAATATAAGAAAAATTATTTTCAAATAGAAGTGTTTAAATGAAAATGCAAAAAGATTAAAACAAACAGAATTGATTTCATTAAACATATTGTTTCTATCGTATGTTTATTCAACAAATGTTTATTTTGAAAAATTAGTGGCATTTGCAACTGTTTTGTTCTTTACACAAGTGTGGCAAGCAATGCCTGTGGGAGCCCATACCCAGTGGTTTTGTGTTCATCGCAGTCCCACTAGTAGCATTTGATTTACAAGCCCCTGGCACATGTAGCGCACTGTACTAGGGACTTATTAGTAAACTAAATATACATAACATGGAGAAACCAAATGCTGGTAGATTTTAGATGCAAAGCATGTGCACTTTAGCAATGGTCAGCAGTGAAAAAGTGCCCAGAGTCATAAAACCAGCAAAATGAAGTTCAGCACACAGTCAAAACAGGAGGTCAGAATGCAAAAAGTTTGGGTAATCCCACAAAAAGAGCCATTTCCAACAGTACCTATTTCTTATGACGGCAGACACGTTCCTTTCCCTGGCCTCGGCCCTAATGCTTATAAAACCAGTGTGACTTATCGTGAGTTCAATTAAATGCTACGGCAACTGTGGAGATCCATTTGCTTTTCTCGAGTCTAAAATGTTTCTTGAACAAACTTCCAGTGAGCTCCACACCCTTACTCTCTAGATGAACAGCACGTGGTTTAAGCACACTACATAGCCTTCAGCATGTGGCACATGCATTACCACTTTGACAATATATTCTTCAAATAAATCTCGCAGTCTCCTGGTATGTGAAGCTTCACGCCTGGTGTGCTGACAGCCTACTACTCACTGAAAAGGCAGCTGTGCCGCGAGTGCAGTCAAAGAAACATTTGCCTGTGTAATATTGTGGAGAAACTAGTTTTATGCAGAGAAGAGGGAATAGCAATCGTATATTGACAACTCCAACATTTTAACTTCACTAAAAAAACCTTACAAACTTTCGAGGTGCTGCTGAAAGGCAACAATTTACATGCATGCACATTTTAGCTCTCATCCAACAGGAGGCAGCACAATTAGAAAGAAAACATTTCATCCAGAGACGGTCTAACCAGAACTGTCTATACCACCTCAGTAGACCTGCTTCTGTTTCAATGGAAAGGGGAAAATGCATTACAGAATCCTAAAGTGGATCTATCTAAACTCAGGAAGGCACAAACCTTTTTGAAATACTATTTTAGAGTGTTTCACTTGGTACACTTTCCACATATATGGCAGGACAATTGCGAGAGGGACACCGGCAATGCTAGGCAGCTGAGATGATGCGAAACATGACCTTCATGGAGCCCCTCTCACAAGTTTAGATCCTGCTAAGAAGGTGCTTATGTTTGCTACCACCAAACCAATGCCATCTCGTCCTCCTACTTCCACACGCACCCCCTCCTTCGTAAGCTCTTCAAGTGGATCCCCACAGAGTCCAGGAAAATGGTCATGCATGCACTAGTCAGCAGCAGACCCGACTACAGCACTGCACTCTACGCCGGCACCATCCAGAAACTCCCAAAGAAACTGCAGACCATCCAGAATGCCTCCGCAAGACTCATCCTGAACATTCTTCTCACAGGTGCCTACAAAGCTCTCCACAACACCCGACCTGCATACCTCAACCACCGCCTCTCTTTCTACAGTCCCGCCAGACATCTCCGCTCCACCCAACTGGTAAGACCACTGCTGGAGGCAAGATCCTTCTCTTACCTTGCTGCAAAGACCAGGAATTCCCTGCCTCTGCACCTCAGGCAATCACCATCGCTGCCGTAATTGAGGAAGGACCTCAAGACGTGGCTCTTCGACTGAATAGCAGACCCCCCCACCCAGCACCTTGAGACTCTCGTGGGTGAGTAGCCACACATTTAAAAGACTCTGATTGATTGATTGCTGTAGATCACATCTTGATAAAAAAGCTGCCCAGGAACAGTGCATTCCTTCTAATGTACACAAAGTGCAAACAACAAAGCTTACTCACCATTTACATTGAATCAGGGCATTTGTTCCAAAGTGCAACTCTGCATTATCTTGCTTTGACTAGGTTCTACGTGTGAAAAAAGTGTCCCTGTTACTTTTTTTGATAAAGGCCAATTGGGCACCCACTTCCATTAGCAAATAATGTATCATTTTAAAATCTTTGGAAGTGGTGGAGCATGGGTGTGAAACAGGCCTGTCAGAAGTTATTGCAGGGCCAGGGTCACGCAACTCACATCATATGGTGCCATCTACTGGTACTAGCCATCGGTTGCCATGTACATGATAAAAAGGGTAGGCATGCTTTAAAATCTATAAATAATGTTGCTGGACAGATTGAGGGCCTGGGGAATAATGGCCAGTCTGCCACCCCCACTCTAATCTCTTAAGCCTAGTATGGTGGGCCGTAATGCAAGAAAGGGAAATGGGCACCTTTACCCATGTTTTGTGTAGTAGTGTTAATATTGATGTTGATGTACGCAATGATACGTGTATGTACAAAAACGATATCGAATCAATGTTGTCTAAATCAGTCGAAAAGCCCTCTCCATCAACCCTGAGTCAGAAATACGTGGTCAGATAGGCCCTGCACCCTAGGCCTGATACTACTGATTGACCGTTCACAGGTAGGGTGGCAAATAACCAGCAGGACAATCGCGCGAAGAGGAAAAACCCAGAAAGTCCCACAGATAGGTAGCGACACCTCAATGGTCCTGGAAGACTGACTTCAATAAAACCCACATGGCCGGATGGGGCGAGCGTTTCCAAAACAGCATAAAGTTAGATGACACACGAAGTTAGGAACACTCAGCCAATCATCACAGAGCACACACTACACATGCAGTGATCAGGCGCTCCCCATACTGGACATCTGGACACGTTACCCATTGCCATCATTGTGTCCATGCAAGGTCAAGACCCACTTGCATTTGTCATCAGGTGGGAGTAATTTCTGGCCCACATTCCACTCCAAAAACAGGACCTATGAATTGTTTTATGACACTTCAAGAAATGTATAAAACGACGTTCAAAACGATTATACTTGGGTCGTCCTCAGACCCATTTCTGTACGCTGCACATAATGTTTGATTAAACAACTATACCTGTTTAGCCAAACGCCTCCTTTCTTCATTTTTTTCAAGGTAAATTCATACTCGAGCAACAATAGCTAAGCTCCTGACTTTTAGTCTTGCACAATCACAATGCCCCTGCCTGCAGTCTCACAGTCTCAACTCTCAAATAGCACCTAAATAGCTGTGTTACGCCATATTCACCATGACCTCTAAAGTCGACCAATGTTCCCTTCCATCCAACAGCACATAGCACTGATGCACGTGACCACACCTCCCCTGTTCTTCAAAAGTTAAATTCAAGAGGAAGAACTGCATTTCTGGGAAAGGGGTAGGTGTGACGCGAGATCCACTACCCACAATGGGCACTAATCAAAACTAATTGCAATAATTTACTTTACTAAAACTAGGGAAGGGAGAGACAGATCACTGTATTGTAATGATTCAAAGTAAACAGAATCAGATGATGGATGGAGCGCTGAAACTTTTCAGACACGCAACCCCAGTCACAGATCTGGGTTGAATTTATCATCGTTCTTTAGCTCACTTCGCTACGCCTGTTCAGACACAGATATATGCAAATCAGTCTTGACCCTGAGCCTTGTGGGAACAGTCCAGCCCGAACTGAAAAGCCATATCTTCCCTAGACCAGAAACAAGCATCCTGGGACCGGTTTCGGGCTAACAGCCCTCATCAGCCAGGCTAGCTTTAATCCAGTGGCAAAGTGAGCAAGGGACACACGTTTGGGCATACCCTGCCAACTTAGGGTGAACAAAGTAAACACAAGGAGATGGTGGACGGAGCGTTGAAACTGTTCAGACACTCACCCCCAGTCACAGATCTGGGTTGCATCCATCATCGTTCTTTAGCTCACTTCCCCACCCCAGTTCAGACACAGCTATATGCAAATCAGTCTTGACCCTGAGCCTTGTGGGAACAGTCCAGCCCGAACTGCCAAGCCATGTCTTCCCTAGACCGGAAACAAGCATCCTGAGCCCGGTTTCGGGCCAACAGCCCTCCTCAGCCAGGCGAGCCTGAATCCAGTGGCAAAGTGAGCAAGGGACACACGTTTAAGCATACGCTGCCAACTTAGGGTGAACAAAGTAAACACAAGGAGATGGTGGACGGAGCGTTGAAACTGTTCAGACACTCATCCCTAGTCACAGATCTGGGTTGAATCCATCATCGTTCTTTAGCTCACTTCGCCACCCCAGTTCAGACACAGCTATATGCAAATCAGTCTTGACCCTGTGCCACATGGGAACAGTCAAGCCCGAACTGTCAAGCCATGTCTTCCCTGGACTGGAAAAAAGCACCCTGGGACCAGTTTCGGGCTAACAGCCCTCATAAACCAGGCTAGCTTGAACCCAGAAACTGCGCTCAGGATGCTTGTTTCCAATTCAAAGAAGACCTGGCTTGGCAGTTCAGGCTGGACTGTGCCCATAAGGCACAGGGTCAAGACTGTTTTGCATATAGCTGTGTCTGAACTGAGGTGGCGAAGTGAGCTAAAGAATAATGATTCATTAAACCCAGATCTGAGACTGGGGGTGAGTGTCTGAAAAGTTTCAGCACTCCGTCCATTATCTCCTTGTGTTTGCTTTGTTCACCCTAAATTGGCAGGGTGTGCCCAGACATGGGTCCCTTGCTCACTTTTCTACTGGATTCAAGCTTGCCTGGCTGATGAAGGGTGTTATCCCAAAGCCATTCCCAGGATGCTGGTTTCTGGTTCAGGGAAGACCTGGCTTGGCAGTTCAGACTGGACTGTTCTCATAAGGCACAGGGCCAAAACTGATTTCTATATAGCTGTGTCTGAACTGAGGTGGCAAAGTGAGCTAAAGATTGATGATGGATTCAACCCAGTACTGTGACTGGGGGTGAGTGTCTGAAAAGTTTCAGTGCTCCGTCCATCATCTCCTTGTGTTTGCTTTGTTTGCCCTACATTGGCTGGGTATGCCAGGCGTGGGTCCCTTACTCACTTTGCCACTGGATTCAAGCTAACCTGGCTGATGAAGGGTGTTACCCAGAAACCGGTCACAGGATGCTTATTTCCAGTTCAGGGAAGACCTGGCTTGGCAGTTCAGGTGGGACTGTTCCCGTAAGGCACAGGGTCAAGACTGATTCGCATATTGCTGTGTCTGAACTGTGGTGGCGAAGTGAGCTAAAGAATGATGATGGATTCAACCCAGATCTGTGCCTGGGGGTGAGTGTCTGAAAAGTTTCAGAGCTCTGTCCATCATCTCCTTGTGTCTGCTTTGTTTGCCCTAGGTTAGCAGGGTATACCCAGCCGGGGGTTCCTTGCTCACTTTGCCACTGGATTCAGGCTAGCCTGGCTGATGAAAGGTGATACCTAAAAACCGGTCTCAGGATGCTTATTTCCGGTTCAAGGAAGACCTGGCTTGGCAGTTTGGGCTGGACTGTTCTCATAAGGCACAGGGTCAAGGCTGATTTCCATATAGCTGGGTCTGAACTGAGGTAGAGAATTGAGCTAAAGAATGATGATTGATTCAACCTAGATCTGTGACTAGGGCAGGTGTCAGAAAAGTTTCAGCACCCCGTCCATCATCTCCTTGTGTTTGCTTTGTAAAGACTCAAACCACACTTTCAGAAGGGCATAATCGTCATCTACATTTGGGAAGCTGTTTCTGAATTGAATATGCTACTTTGACAAATAGACTCAACAGTGCCATGACCAATTTAATCACTTGCAGATGCCAACAACGCAGTCAACAATAAAATGTCTCTATTTGCAAGTTCCATGAACCTAAAATTGACTGTGGATAGTTGCAATCTGCAGGCATTAAACCTTAGCTTGCAGTCTCATGTAGTTCTGCTGTTAGAATTGTAGGCAACACTTGCTGAAAGAACAAGCACTTGTGGTGACAGAGCCTGAACAATGCACTCAGTAAATTGCCATTTTATTAGATTTTAATTTTGCGTTTCTCACAGTTCTGGCAGGACAACACAAAAATGTCGGTATATAATTAAAGAAAATGCTGCGAACGTTTATTCTACATGAACTTTAATTTATTTCAGATTAATTGCGCTTTACAAACTTTAGGGCTTAACTTTTAATATTATTTATTCAGGCAAAGCCCTTTGTGACTGATTAGTATCCCTTTAAAGCTGTGCCAGACCAATTCATACTTCAATTGAGGTCATCTAACTGTAGCAACACAAAGCACAGTTTGATGAAGGACAAAGGCTCCTGGAGTCACAGGTATTTGTAAGATCTCTAGTGCAGTATACAGAACCCTTTCAAGAAAAATGCCGCTCATTTAAGCACCTGCTCTTGGAAGGAATGTTGATAACCAGTTGTAGGCCAGTGGTAACTGATGGAGAGCTGGACCCACTGGTTTCTGAATGTATCAAAGGACATTCATTCACACGTAGATTTCTATGTTCAGAGGGAACATGCTGTGTTCGGTTAAGGTATTATGATGAGTGAGTGTAAATATAATGTATGTGGCTCAAATGATCAAAATTCACAAATAAGCAATTCCATACACTGGAAATTCAGATTTATTTTTAAATTCCTGACTAAATTGTTCCAATTTGCTGGAAGATTTGCCTTCTTTTTTAGCCATGCTTGCAGTTGCTTACTTCCTTCCCACCACTGTTTAACTTATCTTACAGGAATGAAAATATGCAAAACAGTATATTTACAGGGCCTGACTCTTAAAGTTAACTTTCACTTTTAAACAAGTTTAACCTTTTCAGTAAGTTTACTACTCTTCAGTATCAACAAATTGCACTTTTGCAGTAACTTACACATTTTTTGTAACTTACAGTTTTGTAGTAAGGCCAGTTCAGTATTGCTTACAACCAAGCACTGGTACTGCAAATTGCAAACCTTGGCACCATCAGATGGATTCACACGAAAGTAGAGATACTAGAATTGGTTTCAATTGCAAGCTTCATGTTCAGCTTGAAAGTGGTCACATGGGGTTGGCTGTCCATAGCAAACTACTGCTGCACATGTCTACATGCTACGTGAAGCAATAATTAGCTGCAAGTTGGGTTTGTGTGGCACCTGGCCAGTGGTCTGGCCCAGCAGTCAGCCCTTCAACATGATACAGAGGCATTATAACTGACCACCACACAACCACCTCATGTCCTCGCAACCATCAGTAAAACACTTTTATATTTGAAGTAATGCCTGGTGTGATTAAAACTCCTTCGATTTATTTTAAAATACTGTAAAATATACTTTAAAAAAATCAAAGTTAAAGATCGGTTATGGTTATTAAATAAAACTGAAAAACTCTTGAAATTTCCCAGTTATGAATAGTTCAGTAAACTATAGTTTGGAGACCTTGTATGGAAATCCTAACCCACACACTAAATGTAATGGTTATGAACACACAATATTCATAACAATAAATAAAAGGACTTTACTCCGGATAGTTAAACTTAAATATATACACATAGAGATCATACTGTATCCATAGTCATGTCATTCATAATGTTAATAGTTAGCAAATATGTAGCGTCACTAGTGAGATCATTTATGTCATTTCTGGAGTCATATTTTGCATCAAGGCTGAGGTTAGGAGCATTGCAATTGGAGCCCGAGTTATGGTTTGTATGGCATGAGTGCGCACTTTGAGAAGAGCTTTTTAAACCTAACTACCTGAAAACTGACATGCAACATGAAAATACATAACAAATCATTGTTAATGAGGTGCTATATTGTCACCTTTGAGTTCTGGTGTCATTTACCCACACTCAGAGAACTAGAATGTCTCCCAGTCGAATTGCGTGCCAGCTTCAGATCTGCCTGCCTCACACACAAAGCCCTGCACACAGGAAAACTGGACTACCTGGCCGCCAAACTCAAGAGGGCTGGTCAGACATGGAACATCAGGAGCTCCAATACCCTACTACTCATCCCTATGAAAACACGCGAACATAAAACCGGTGCAAGGTCCATCCCAGCCGATTTCAGGACTACCCCGTCCTTCGAAAAATTTAAAAAAAGACCTCTTCCTCAACCGCTCCCTCCCGAACAGATAGCCGCCACCAAAGCGCGCAAACCTGCTCGCAGTAGCTTCCCGACACTCTAACATTAAGACCTACATCCTCCTTTGCTCCTTGACCCTTACCCTGTTCCCTCCTACCTGAAAGAGGTTCAACCCAAGACAACGTGCACTCAATGAGGTTATCTCAGGACTCGCGTACTACCTTAATGTTGCACGGCACACTAGGATTTTCGAACCAATATGTATAATACTGCTCTAATGTGTGACTCTTGCATTAAAACTGTTGTAAAGTACTCTGATACCCCCAGGTCCGGCTAGCGCTATATGAAACTCCTTAATAAATAAATAAATTTACAAGACAAAAGCATGTAATTTGGAGAGAGTGAAGTAATTACCACAGATTCAGCCATGTATTACGACACTGAAAAGATAAAATCTCATATTATTACCACAGTACAGTTGGGGCTTGTGAGCCATCGTCCTCCGGAACTTCAATACTCACACTGTGGGCCTGTGCAACCAGACTGTGCTCTTGTTCTGCTAAACGCCTATGTTTCTAACTAATACACATGAAAGCACATTTGGCAAATCCATAAATGCAGCATGGTAAAATGTTATAAACTATCAGTGCCATATCATGGTACCATACCGAGCCACTTTATGAAAGCTAAGGAAAACCTAACTGCAATCAGGGCCCATTGTTAGCTGAGCCTCCTGGCAGAAGCTTAAAAAGTATTTCCATTAACAGACAGAATTTGACTTTAACAAAGCAAAGCCGTTTTTGCCTAGAAATCATCATTCTTAACTACCTAATTAGAAATGGTTCTTAGAACATATTTCAAATTGAATATCTATGCCTGGAAGATTGCTTGGTAGCTTAAGTAAATGTGTAGACATTTAAGTGAAATCAATGAGTCAGTGAATGTGTGCAACCAAGATATCTGGACAACCTGCAATTCATAATGTCGAATCCTGATGGCATGGCTTACCTTTCCTGGGGTTGACAAAAAATAAACATTGCACTGGATAACAGTAAAATCTATTGTTAACTGCACTATGAAAATCTGCAAGAATATGGTAGAAAATACTATGTTACAGCAAGTACTGGCAAAGTTTCTGGTTAGGGTGTTTTCTAACAGTTAGGCAACTGTGCCTGTGGGGGTGGTGTCCACAGTTGTCCTAGAAAGAATATACTGTAATGAGGCAAGATCTTGGGCTACAATAGTAACAAAGATGGCAGTAGTGCATCTATGCTTAACACAATGAATTAGCATAGTAAAGAAGTACCCTCACGGAATCATGGTATGGAAAGGAGTCAGAGGTAGAGGTTTATGTTGCAAGTGAAGATCATAAAGGCATACAATGCAAAAAATAGAATACAAGACACTCCATCCAATGTGACTCCTATCTAAGAAAACTTACCAGTCATAAAATAAATGTAGTATTATTAATGAAACAATGACTGTTGAAAATGTAGATCTCAAAAACAGTGAATAACTTAGGGCTACATGCATCAGAGTTAGGAATTGAGATTTTTAAGAAATCGCAATGTAGGAATCGCAATTCCTTATGCACATAGGAATAGCAAAGAAAGTGTGATTCCTACACATTCCTTATTTGCGACTCGCAAATTGCAAAACGCAAATAAGGAACTGCTGCCCATTCATTCCTATGGGCCACTGCTGCCCATTCATTCCTATGGGCCAAAAGGCCCATAGGAATCAATGGGAATTGCATGCGCAATTTGCGAGTACCAAATAAGTACTCAAAATTTGAGCATGTAATTTCAAGGGTGCAAGGGTGCCAAAAGGACACCCTTATGCACCCCTGAAATTGCAATTTAAAAACATGTTACACACACACATGCCCTATCTGCAACATAGAACTTTGTGCATTTTTCAAAGTTCTCATAAATTACCATCAACTTTGAGTTGACGGTAATTTGCATTTCTTAAATGCGAATTCCCCAATTTTCTTTTTGTTGCATTGCATTAAGGGAGTCGCAGTTTGCAATTCCCTAAATGCAATCGCAATTTAAGCAATCGCAAATTTAGCGATTACTTAAATAGCGAGTTTTGCATTTGGGATGATGCATCCCAAATGCAAAAATTGCGGTGGCAAAGGGGCAGATTCTGCAAATCCGCCCTTTGCGACCGCAATTTCAAATGATGCATGTGCCCCATAGTGTGTTAATAGCACTGTGCAGGGTGCTGGAGAGTGGACCATGGCTGGTTCCCCCTAGTCTCTCGGTATCTGGCACTAACACTAGTGCAAGTAAGTTCACTTCATACACACGCTGTGCATCCCAAGTACTTTCTTGTATTTTGGAAAGACTGAATAGAAAGTGAACTTCCAGCAGAATGTGACTGGACAGAGAATGTTTGTGCTGGTTTTAGGTGGCAAAATGGAGAAACATGTAAACAATCAACTTTAAGTGGAATCGAGTAAACTAAGGTTAGATTAGGTGCAAGGCCAAGGCCCCTTCATATTCCTCTATAGCTAAAGGGAAAGGAAAATCTGGTGTGATTGCACATTGGCATAAAATGCTGGTGTAGAAGACCACATCCCTAAGATATTTATTATTACACAATTTGGTTGTATGACATTATATCAAGGATCTTACTACCTACCTAAATATTGCTGCATCCAATACACAAACCTATCATTATATTCTAAGGTAAATGTATATTTACTTGTCCTAACCCCGCCCAAGCTTATCTTGTGAAGTAAGTAGAAATGGAATTTAGAATAGCAAAGATATACTATTTAAAATAGTGGATGTAATAATATTGATACGCAATATATCACATGTAAAATGATTGACCACCACCAGAAATTCTAGAAGGTTACACTAAACAATAATTGTGAATCACATTTGGATGAATAGAGGTGCTGTATTTTTGTAGACAGCAAGTACAGTGGCGACGACAGCAAAGAAGTCTCTGAAGCATCACAAAGAAATCAAATCAAAATTAAAAAGCTAATTAGTTTGACTAATCATTTATTTTCCTTTAGCACTTGATAACATTTTGTTATATAGGAAGCAAGCTTTATGTTTTATTATTTTGACACTGTTCTAACTTGTATACAAATTAGTGTACATTGCTTCATGAGTAGAAAGAAAATCCAAAAGGAAGGGTGATTTTTGAAAGGTAATAGAATGGTGTTATGAAAGAAAGGGCAGTTAGATATACTACCAAAACCAGAAAATATGTACACAAATATATTTATATATGTATACAGGAGCTTTTTTACATCTTAAAAGTCGTATGTATTTAGTATGTATGAAGTAGTGTAGGAAATACGTTTGGTGTAATAGCCTGGTAAAGCAAAGTTGTTTAGTGTGTTTTAAAGTTAGTGTTAGTGGAGATAGAATGTTATGTACGTGCAAATTATTGTGCATAGACATATGAGATGTTTAGTAATAATGCTGTAATAGCCATGGGAACATAGGCAAAATGCAAGTATTTTGTTGCATTTTGAAGAAAGCCTGTGTGTGAACAAAAAATTTAGCCCCAACAAGGTTTCCTGACTGCAAAGTCAAACAAATGAACACTCAAAGGAAATTAGTGAGTAACACTGTGTCCTTGTGATAGGCTACAGATTTCAAATGACACACATCCCCTGAACAAAATGTCTATAAATCAGCAATTAAAATGAAGGTGTGCCAGCAAAGTAATTACATCAAATAAGAAAAGTGGATATTAATTACAAGCTACACATTATGTGACAGCTGTCATGTACCAAAAAGACTACTTGGTACCCAGACACAGAACCCTAATAGGGGCATTGTAATTGTACGCACAATCACATAGCATTGATATACAGCCATCCAATCAAAGGCATAACATAACAAAAAAACATAAAAGCGGTACAAAATATGAAGAGGCTTACAGGGGCTAACCCAAAGCCCACTCCCTGGATTTACTTTTTGCACTTTTTAAGGCTCGGGGCAGAGCTCCGAGATCCTATTGTTAAAGAAAAAAAAAAGTTTCTTTAGGGCTCAGGAAAGACACATTCCTTAGTGCGCGAGTTTTTTTTTATTATCTGAATGGTGATTGGTCCTCGCGGTGATGTATTTTTAGTAGTCTTGATGCAATTGGGCAGATGTAATTGTCGGGCGCCATTTTGGGCATTTTCTGTGCGGTTACGTGCTCGGCAGTGCATTAATTTTAATTAGGAGCTGTCAGGGTGGCCGTGTAATGCATTCCAGATGGTGTGCGCGCGTTCACCATAGAGCAGTGCGTTTGTCGGGCGCGCGTCCTCCTCACGTGCACACAGGCATAGCGACTCAGTGTCTCAAACACTCTTGATTTAACCAGGGGACTCATGATCTCTTTATAGTCAAAATTATTTTATTTTGTCTTTCTCCTTGTTAAATCTCTCCACTCAATACATGTTAAGGGAGAAATTAAATTGCCTCGATGTTATTTACCACATTTCAAAGGTTATCATTTAGGAATTTCTTTTCATCTGGTGTTTTCGTAAAGCACTACACATACCTCCCAACAGTGTCCTCAGGCGATGTCTGCATTTCTGCTGCTGATGGTGTTTTTTGGAAGGGGAAATAACGAAATATAGACATTTTGGGATCGCTTGCTGAAAGAGTTGTAATCTGAGTGTGATGGTTTCCTTTTCTTATTGACTTGTTATGGCGGGAGCCAAAAAAGGTATCATTAAATACAGAAAAACAATATATCAAGGCGCGCAAAATGTGCACCTCTGGAGACCCCAGCTTGTTCTCAAACACCCAATATTTATTCAGTATATTGTGCACAGCCCCAGCTCTGTGTGGCACACGTCTCCCAGTCTCCGCAGGCGCTGGGACTTCCTTTTGTTATGTACTCGCTTTCCAATACATCCGGCTGCTAGCCCGAGGCGCTCCTGCGCGAGAGTCACCTGTCAGACAAAATGGCGGCTCAGCTTGTATTTCCAAATGAAAATTATTGGGAACACCTTTATATTAAGGTTTCGGGAAGGAAAGCAAGAACCGGTTTAACATTAATTGCAAACCTTCCCACCCCACTGACCCCGGCCCCCGGCAATGCCCGCACAAACACGATGACATTGGGGCGCGCACACACATGAAATATAGGCACACAGGTACATGCACACATTTTTATTCGTTTCATATCCCAAATAAATGTAGCTCACCGTTTTCACCCCAACACAGTGGGTCCCTCAAAACATCCCATTTTAAAAATAGATTTTCTCAGATTGACAGGGAACAAAGAGGTCCCTGGGATTTTGCCTCGCATGGTCAAGTCAAGACATTGTGTTGGAAAGCGCTGTTACTCGGTACCACACAACAATGTTAGTGCAGAGTGAGTGTGCAGAGTAGTGAGTAGTGAGTGCAGAGTGAGTGTGCAGAGTAGTGAGTAGTGAGTGCAGAGTAGTTAGTGCAGAGTAGTGAGTAGTGAGTGCAGAGTAGTGAGTGCAGAGTAGTGAGTAGTGAGTGCAGAGTAGTGAGTAGAGTAGTGAGTAGTGAGTAGTGAGTAGAGTAGTGAGTAGTGAGTAGAGTAGTGAGTAGAAAGTAGTGAGTAGAGTAGTGAGTAGTGAGTGGAGAGTAGTGAGTGGAGAGTAGTGAGTAGTGAGTAGAGTAGTGAGTAGTGAGCAGAGTAGTGAGTAGTGAGTGCAGAGTAGTGAGTAGTGAGTAGAGTAGTGAGTAGTGAGTAGAGTAGTGAGTAGAGTAGTGAGTAGAGTAGTGAGTAGTGAATAGAGTAGTGAGTAGAGTAGTGAGGTGAGTAGAGTAGAGTAGTGAGTAAAGTAGTGAGTGCAGAGTAGTGAGTAGAGAAGTGAGTAGTGAGTAGAGTAGTGAGTAGTGAGTAGAGTAGTGAGTAGTGAGTAGAGTAGTGAGTAGAAAGTAGTGAGTAGAGTAGTGAGTAGTGAGTAGAGTAGTGAGTGGAGAGTAGTGAGTAGTGAGTAGAGTAGTGAGTAGTGAGTGGAGAGTAGTGAGTGGAGAGTAGTGAGTAGTGAGTAGAGTAGTGAGTAGTGAGCAGAGTAGTGAGTAGTGAGTGCAGAGTAGTGAGTAGTGAGTAGAGTAGTGAGTAGTGAGTAGAGTAGTGAGTAGAGTAGTGAGTAGAGTAGTGAGTAGTGAGTAGAGTAGTGAGTAGAGTAGTGAGGTGAGTAGAGTAGAGTAGTGAGTAAAGTAGTGAGTGCAGAGTAGTGAGTAGAGAAGTGAGTAGTGAGTAGAGTAGTGAGTAGTGAGTAGAGTAGTGAGTAGTGAGTAGAGTAGTGAGTAGAAAGTAGTGAGTAGAGTAGTGAGTAGTGAGTAGAGTAGTGAGTGGAGAGTAGTGAGTAGTGAGTAGAGTAGTGAGTAGTGAGCAGAGTAGTGAGTAGTGAGTGCAGAGTAGTGAGTAGTGAGTAGAGTAGTGAGTAGAGTAGTGAGTAGAGTAGTGAGTAGAGTAGTAAGTAGTGAGTAGAGTAGTGAGTAGTGAGTAGAGTAGTGAGTAGAGTAGTGAGTAGTGAGTAGAGTAGTGAGTAGTGAGTAGAGTAGTGAGTAGTGAGTGCAGAGTAGTGAGTAGTGAGTAGAGTAGTGAGTAGAGTAGTGAGTAGTGAGTGCAGAGTAGTGAGTAGAGTAGTGAGTAGAGTAGTGAGTAGAGTAGTGAGTAGTGAGTGCAGAGTAGTGAGTAGAGTAGTGAGTAGAGTAGAGTAGAGTAGTGAGTAGGACATCACAGGCAGCAGCTGTGCAAGCTTCTTACACTCACAAGGAGACCACAGGCAGCCGAGGTGCAATCTTCTCCCACTCACAAGAACGACATCACAGGCAGCAGCAGTGCAACCTTCTTACACTCACAAGGAGACCACAGGCAGCAGAGGTGCAAGCTTCTCACACTCACAAGAAGGACATCACAGGCAGTAACGGTGCAATATTCTCACACTCACAAGGAGCTCACTGGCAGTACACACCACATGAACACACTCCATAACACATAGCAACAATACATTGGCATTTACAATGCCATTAGCTCAAACTCAAATAAATCCGAGCCCGATTGCATTTCTAATGCTTGTTTGAAAAGCTTATGCTATATGATCGTCTAGAAAGCTAAAGCGGTCTGTAGCTTGTTCTAAATTGAAAAAGTTTTAATGGAGGGACGTCAAAAGAACAATTATACCCTTACATTTTAGGACTCTCCTGTGCAGCGCGCATGCGCTGCCCAGGAGGAGACCTTCAGGAATCTATTCAGTTTTTCGGCCAAAAACGTGCACGCATTGCATTGCTTTCACTGGCAACGCGTGCATGTTTGGCGATTCCCTTGCGGGAGCGAGCTTTGACGACATCTGTTTGCAATTATCTTGAAAACAGATGGTGACAAAGCTCGCTCCCGCAAGGGAAACGCTGTGTGTGTCTGGTTTTCACTGTATCTTTAAACAGATTTACTTGTTGCCCCTACATGGAACAACTTCGTTGTCACACGCCTTTTTTTCCCCTTCTATTTCTTTATTTTTGTTTCAATAACTGCACCAGTGCTTTGGTTTTAAGCATCCAAAGTTAAAACATTGCTTCCAAAATAAAGAAATAACAAAAAAATGTTTACAGTGGAATAGGGATTTGGGTCGGAGACTTGACTTTATTTTAAATGAGAAATTAAAATGGTGTTTGTGTACAGCTTGAAAACCCATTCTTTCATAGGCCTGACTGTGGATTGCGCGCTCATTTTAGCTATCCCTGACCCGGTAGCTCCTGCTGGGCTCCTTGCAGGGTCTCTGTACAGCTTCACACGCACTGCTGCAGAGCACAGAAATAATGGCTCCACTTTTAGGAGCATTACAGCCTGTTGTTCGTCAGTGCAGCCAAATCTCCTTTCACAACAGAGGCTCAGAGAGAATATTGTGCACTATCACCACACACCTGAGAGTGGCCGAAAACATGAACGTTAAGTCGATTCGGAAGGAGGCTTGTGGAACTAGAGTACTACAGTAAGGAACTGAGTTTTACCCCATGCCCCCGCCCACACACAATAATAAACGTAGCAGCTGACCCCATAATTATAAAGCAGGGTCAACCTGTTAAACTGCAAATTCGTCCTCTTGAAGGCACTACAAATAAGTGATCACAATGCGAAGTCCCCTAATCATCGCCCCCAAATCAGTATTCAAAATATCTAAGAAGCGAATGAAAAATTGTGCTGAAGTCATTGGCAAAGTGGTGTGTGGGCTGAGTTTGATTTTGTAGGTAGATTTACTCCCGGATCAGGCTCCATGATACCCCTGCCAGGGTTCTGGGGTGCGACAAATATGATCCCTACGTCACCTCCCCAGCGACTACATCCTAAATAAGTATTTAAAAGCACTGCAGTGAGTATACCAAGGAAGGAGACTAAGTAACGCAAAACCCCCCCAACACTCCCTTCTCTGTAACCCTAGCTGCTGTTTGGAAATTGCCAGCTCCGCCCCCTGAAATCAAGCTGTCCTCGTACTGATATCACAGTGGCTTACACTCTAAAATGTGTGTTGTTGTTGTATACATAATTGACTAGAAAGTAATCCCTCCGTTGGTGCGAGGAGTGCCCGCAACATGTTATTTCTTCTGCAAATACATTTGATCAGAGATTTCCGCTCTCACGACACTTGAGATGACACCCATGCCTTCAAAACGCTCCCCAGTGCGTGTGTCCACTTTCGGGGGGAGGGCGAAGAGAGAAGCTGACCAAGCGCTTCTGGGGTTGGAACTTGTGGTGTATACACAAGACTGTAGCAGGCACCGGAACCACTGAGCTATCCATCCGCCATTTCAATCCTGAAGTGTCTCCGCGTGGGAAGGGTGCGAAGGAGACCGAGTGGAGCTGTGAGGGGTGGTGTCCGGTGTGGTAGGAAATCCAGTTCTACTTTTCATTCTGGTATTTGCTTTCCACGTTATAAATCATGGCCTACAAGTTCTCCAATACAAGTAAAAATAAACATTGTCCAAGCCAGTTGGTCTTGCCAGAGCTATTGGCTTTATGTCATAATCTTTTAGACCCGTTGTACAGTGCCGCTGTGCAGTATGGCTAAAAGTAAAGTTAGAATAACAAACATTTGCAATGCAATAGATCTAGCATTTACGCAAGTTTAAGCTATTGGTATTGTAAATGACAATGCCTTTTATTTACATTTTAAAAACCAAAACATAAAAGTCATTCTCATTTACAATGCCAATAGCTAAAACTCACGTAAATGCGAGACCTATTGCATTGCAAATGCTTGTTTTTAGTTGGACTTTGTTTACAATAGTGGTAATTTTGTGTGCCCTCTTCCCATAAGTTGAAAAACTGCATATAATGAGAATGTAAAGATGACACAGAACCCTGTGGTCTGTCTATGAGAAAGCAATTGTTTTTTTCAAGGAGAATTAATTTAAAACGTTTTAACTTGCAAATCGGAAAGCATTTTTTACAAGCTAATTTCTCAGATCTCACGCACTATTGTCAGCCAGTCAGTGCCAGGACACCTCCGGGTAACAGCGCGCTCTAAAAATGTGAAAAATAAATAAATAAATAAATCGAAGGAAACTGCTTCGATGTATTCCTTTATTCAGGCAAGCAGGCCTCTCAATCAATCAGTAGGACATGCATAAAGCCTGAAAAACACTCCGCCCTCTAAAAAGGAGTGAGTTTGCATATTTCTGGAGATGAGTTTCTTACAAATACATCCTCCTCACGCATTTGTGATTTATATAAAACTACGAAGAGGTTGCTTCTTTCTAAAGATGATCAAATGAATCGCACACGTTGTCCTAAATAGACCTGGAAGTGCCTGTGCACATTGGTATAACTGTAGGTAAAGGAATGCAAAACATTTTTAGAGCACCCACTAACCTGCTGTAAATATGTAACCACTATTCTGGCATTATACAGATATTTTGTGCCAGTAAAGTTTACTTTTTGGGTATAGTTTAAAATGTGTTATGCAGGTATAATGTAAACTCAACATAAGCAGAGGGATGTGTCTGTTTTGTAGAGACAATGCTTGTGAAAAAAAAGCCTGTGCTGTCCATGAATCCTACATGATGTTTCAAAGTAACAAAGTGACCAGAGTAGAAGATAGGGGAAAAGAGGCAAAGAGGTGAGAGAGAACACCAGACTGATTTTGCCCTCTAGATTGATCCATTTCACCTTTGAGGGAATAACTGGGTTTATCTCTGATGTGAGGAGACACCAAGTTACCCGGAAATACCTGACCAGCTACAGAGCAAGTAGTAAGATAAACCTAAACATAAAGTACTATCTGGAATAAAACAGTAGTGTAAAAAGTGGAATCAGGCTTATCAGTCCTTAGAAATGGAAATTGTGTGACAAGCATCCTGCAGACCAGCATTCCAGCCAAGAACTCCAGGACACCACAAAGATTTATAAGACCAGAGCTGATGATGTAAGTGGTAGATAGGATACTCGAAGGTTACAAACACAAACAACAATGCAAACAAATGAAGGGATGCAAAGGAGAATGCTAACCATGAGAGAACGAGAAAGGTATAAACAACAAATGCTTTGGAATGAATATGCTACTTACCAGTATGCATCTGTTCTTGGCATGTAGGGCTGCTAACATTCATATCTTTTGCATTAGATCGCCGCCTAGTGTTGGGTCCGGATGATCGCACATTGTTGTCCTGGAAGAGTCTTCGAAGTATCCTGAGATAGGTGGCTCCTCCCCTGGACTACAGTGCGCATGGGCATCGGCTCCATCCCCAGATTGTTTTTAGCCATTGTGGCAGAGATGGAGTGTAAAGTGTAAAGGATGTCCATGCTAATGATTGTATACAAGAGTATGTCTGCAGCTGCGACAGGCACCGGGGAGGAGGGCGGGCGATATGAATGTTAGCAGCCCTACATGCCAAGAACAGATGCATACTGGTAAGTAGCATATTCAGTTCGAGGCATGTGGGCTGCTAAATTCATATCTTTTGCATAGAATGTATAGCAGTCCCTCCATTAGCGGCGGTTGCCTGTGCCAGCTGCAGAAGCCTGAAAAAGTGTTTTGAGAACAGCCTGTCCTACAGCTGCTTGCTGCTTGGAATGTACATCAACACAGTAGTGTTTTGTAAAGGTATGTGGTGTAACCCACGTGGCTGCTCTGCAAATGTCCTCTAAAGGAATGTTCCCCAGGAAAGCCATAGATGCCCCCAATTTGCGAGTGGAGTGCGCTCTTGGGGGTATTGTCAAGGTACGTTTTGACTTTTGATAACATATTTGGATGCACTTAACAATCCACCTGGCTATTCCTGCTTTGGAAATTGGGTTGCCCTTGTGCTGTGGTGCGAAGGCAACAAAAAGCTGTTTTGTTTTCCTAAAGTGTTGTGTCCTGTCAATGTAGTACATCAACGCCCTCCTAACATCCAAAGTATGAAGCATTCGTTCCGCCACCGTTTGTGGGTTTTGGAAGAATGCCGGCAAGTCAATAGTTTGGTTGAGATGAAATTGTGACACCACCTTCGGAAGGAATTTGGGGTTAGTACGTAGTACTACCCTATTTGGATGAATCTGAATGAATGGCTCTTGGATTGTGAGCGCTTGTAGCTCACTAACACGCCTTAGTGACGTAATAGCAATTAGGAAAGCTACTTTCCACATTAGGAACTGGAGTTCACACGAGTGCAGTGGCTCAAAAGGTGGTCCCATCAGTCTGGTGAGGACCACATTGAGGTTCCACACCGGAGCTGGCGGTGTTCTTGGGGGAATGACTCGTTTCAGACCTTCAAGGAAAGCTTTAATGGCAGGCACCCTGAAGACAGAGAGATGCTGCCTATTCTGAAGATAAGCTGCTATGGCGGATAGATGTATCCGAATAGAAGTGTACGCTAGATTGCACTTGTAAAGATGTAGCAGATAGCAAATGATGTTAGGGATAGATGCATCTAGCGGGTTGATGTCATTGGCTGTACAGTAAATGACAAAACGCTTCCATTTTGCAGCATAGCATGCTCTGGTAGGTGGCTTCCTTGCCACCTTGATGATGTCCATGCATTCTGGAGGTAGGTGAAGGTATCCAAACTCTAGGATTTCAGGAGCCAGATCGCCAGGTTGAGCTGCTGCGGATCTGGATGCTGAATGTCTCCATGGTTCTGCGTCAAAGGTCTGGGCGTGAGGCGCAGTCTTTGATGCGGCACCACCGAGAGTTCGAGGAACGTGGTGTACCATGCTTGGCGCGCCCACGTTGGAGCAACCAGGATGAGAGTCATCGAGTGCTGCCTTAGCTTTCTTGCCACCAGCGGTATCAGAGGGGCTGGCGGAAAAGCGTACGCAAATTTGCCTGACCAGTTCATCCATATCGCATTCCCCTGCGACTGTGGGTGAGGGAACCTGGCGGCAAAGTATTGGCATTTTGCGTTTTCTTTTGTTGCAAACAGGTCTATCTGCGGATGACCCCACTGCTGGAAGTACGGGTGGAGTACAGATGGGTGTAACTCCCACTCGTGCATTTGATGGCTGTATCTGCTGAGCAGATCCGCCATCTGATTGTCCTTGCCCGGGAGGTGTTCTGCCATGAGGAAGATGTTCCTCTGAATGGCCCACTTCCACATGCTCTGAGCCAGATGAGACAGCTGTGGCGAGTGGGTGCCCCCCTGCTTTTGAATGTAGTACATCGCGGTCATGTTGTCCGTCCGGACTAACACTACCTTGTTGCACAGATGTACAATGAAGGACTTGAGCGCCATGAAGATTGCCATCAGTTCCAGATAGTTGATGTGCATCTTCTGTTGCTGTGTCGTCCATAGTCCCTGCACTGTGTAAGTGAGCAGATGAGCTCCCCATCCCTGGAGAGATGCGTCCGTTGTCAGGATAATCTGTGGCACTGGCTCCTGGAACAGTCGGCCCTTGCAAAGGTTGTGTGGAGTCCACCAATGCAGAGAGTCGTATGCCCGACTGGTAACCAACACTAGGTCTGTTAATTGTCCCTGAGCCTGTGTCCACTGATTTGCTAAGCACTCCTGGAGCGGGCGCATATGTAACCGTGCGTGAGGGACTATGAAGATGCAGGAGGCCATCATGCCTATTAACTGCATGAACACTCTCGCTGGAAGAGAGTGTTGTGGTCTGAACTTCTGGATTAGAGACTGCATGCTGTCTATCCTGACTTGGTTTGGCTGAGCCATGGCCGTCAGGGTATTGATCGTCGCACCTAGAAACTGCCGGACATGTGCCGGCTGAAGATGCGACTTTGGGTAGTTCAACGAGAAGCCTAGATCGTGAAGGAGGTGAATGGTAGTCGACATGTCCGCGGCGCACTGTTGTTCCGACTTGGCTTGAACGAGCCAGTCGTCCAGGTAGGGGTAGACATGGATGTTCTGCCTCCTGAGGTGCGCTGCTACTGTCGCCAGACACTTGGTAAACACTCTTGGGGCTGTGGTCACTCCGAAGGGTAGGACCTTGAACTGATAATGCCTGCCTTGGATAGTGAACCTGAGGTATTTCCTGTGGGATGGGTGTAGTGATATGTGGAAATAAGCATCCTTGAGATCTAAGGTTGCTAAGAAGTCCCCTTGGTTTAACAAGGGAAGAATCTGTTGCAGTGTAAGCATATGGAAAAGTTCTGACAGTATGTACAGGTTGAGGGGACGCAGATCCAGAATGGGTCTGAGAGATCCGTCCTTCTTTGGAATAAGGAAGTACAGGGAATATACCCCTGTGCCTTCCTCCCCCACTGGCACGAGCTCGATTGCGCCTTTTTGCAGCATCACCACCACTTCCTGCTGCAATAAGTGCAAGTGCTCTGCGGACATAGGCCGTTGCCTTGGTGGAATGTTGGGTGGAGTGGATTTTAACTCTAGACAATAACCGTACTGGACAAGTTGTCGCACCCACCTGTCTGTGGTGATGTTTCTCCAGACGGGCAGGAACTGCTGTAGTCTCCCCCCGACAGGTGTCAAGTGGTCGGGGGCAGTGACAGAGAGTCACTGTTTGCTCGGGGCAGAGGAGCGGGAGTTGTTGTTCCCTCTGCCACGTCCTCTGGTGCTGTTTCCTCGGTAACCCCCCTTGTTTTGTTTGGGGTACGAGGATTGTGCTCCACCTCTAGAGAATTGTGATTGTTGACCCATCTGTCCTCTGGTGACTCCACGTGCACCTGAGCGACGAAAATTGTTGCCACGAAACTGTTGTGATTGGAGGGCCCCCATAGACTTAGCAGTTTCGGTGTCTTTCTTAATTTTTTCTAGGGTGGTGTCAACATCTGGACCAAACAGTCTATCAGGATTGACTGGCTGATTAAGTATGGTTGTTTGAATGTCAGGTTTAAATCCCGATATGCGGAGCCACGCCTGTCGTCTCAGCATGACGCTAGTGTTAATGGCCCTAGCTGCTGTGTCTGCGGCATCAAGTGCACACTTTATGGCTGCGTTGGAGATCAGTTTTCCCTCTTCTATAAGCAGTTTGGTGCCCTCTTGAAACTGCGAAGGCAGGTGTTCTAAAACCCGCTCTAGGGTGTCGTAATGCGCCCTATCATAACGCGCCAAGAGTGCCTGTGTATTTGCAATACGCCAAAAATTGGCAGCCTGTGCAGCTACTCTTTTGCCTCCTGCCTCTAGCACTTTGGACTCCTTATCCGGGGGAGGAGCTTCACCCGTTGTTTGGGAGTTGGCCCTTTTGCGGGCATTTGCGACCACCAGGGAGTCAAGCGGCAACTGTCCCCGAATGTATGCAGGGTCTGCAGGTGCTGGTCTGTACTTCTTTTCGATACGTGGATTGACCACTCTCGCCCTGGTAGGTTCTTTAAAGATGTCCGCAGCATGCTTGAGGACCCCTTTGAGCATAGGCAGTGTCTTTACTGTCCTTTCAGAGACTGAAAAAGTGTCAAATAGAAAGTCTTCTTCTACTGGGTCAGCATGCATGTCCACATCATGATTAGCAGCTGCCCTCTCAATGAGTGCATGAAAACCTGCAGAATCTTCTGTTGGGGATGCACGTGCACTGAAAGGCTGTGGGTCTTGCCCCACAATTTGGGTGCCTTGGTCACCAATGTCATCATATGGATCTGGTTGTGCATCGGGTTCATTGATGGGGAAAGTGTATTGGTCATCTTCATTATATCCCTCACCCTCAGAGTGTTCTGGGGAAGGAGTTGGGCTCCTTCTTGGAGGAGGCTGGACAGGTTCCATGAGGCCTGAAGCGTCCTGAGGAAGCCTTTTCTTCTTCAGGGGGATGACATAGGAGTCCACTGGCTGTGAAGTGATCCTCATCTTGTAAAGGGTCAATTTGCCCGTGTCTGCGTCGATAAAACGCTCAGAATCCTCTTCTGAGTCGAGTACTCGACTTGAAAGTGCTCCTGCCGTTGAAGAATCCGACTTCTTTGGCGTCGATTTTGTTGAAAAGGCCTTCGGCGCCTCTTTTGGCGGCAGAAGTAAGAGAAGTTTACTTGCAGGCTTCACCGGAATGTCCATCGACTTCTGTGGCGATGGCATCGGAGCCGACGTAGCAGAGGCCCTCTCCCTGATTCTCTGTAGTGAAGAGGCGATGGGGGACGCGTCACTTACAGTGGCCTTTGGCGCCGACGAGGAGGTCTTGACCTTGCCCTCGGATCCGACGTCCTGTTGGCCCTTCTGAGTTTTGGACGAAGATGCCACAGTCGCCGACACCGAGTCCTTGGACCTATGCGTAGATGTGCTAGCCTTCGATCCGTGTGATATTGCCGGCTCCGTCTCCACCACGCGTCCGACTAACGAAGTCCCAGTCGGAACTGGAGCCGTGTCGCTGGCTTTTGCGGGCTTTGACGGCGTCGCAGCGGTTGACCCATGCCGACCACCCTTCTTAGAGGAACCCTCCTATGGCGCCGATTTTGATACTGTTGAATCGACAGATTTCTTCGACTTCTGTGGACCGGGGGCCGACGGAGTCGATGAAGCAGCGGGTGTAGGTGTTTTTGGTGGGACGGCCGCCATTTTAGGGACGTTCGAATCCATAAGTTTCGGTTTCGTTTTCGGGTCGGCCATTTTAGGTGTAGTCGATACCGTAGGTTTCAGTTTCGGTTTCGATACGGGCTGCGCAGCAAGTATGTCCGTGGCCGGGCCTGAGGGCGGGGCCGTGGCTTGCGGTATGGGGTCTTGGGTAAGGCCGACAGGCGATCCCGTGACCCGATCCTGATCTTCGTAACCTTCGGGGCATAGCTCGTCCCCTGAGCTATCTTCCGCGGCCCCATAAATCTCTTCGACGTCCCCTACCTTGTCGACGTATTCAAGGCCTTGACCCACGACTCCGTCGTCGTCTTCCGGATCCGCCTCGACCTCCGTCTCGGGCGGGGATATTTGAAGATGATGGCTCTGGTCCTCTTCTTCTTGGTCGCCGAAGATGTTTTCTGGATCTGGGGCCGCTTGTCTGGCCTCAAGGCGCACCGCGCGCCGAAGCTTGAGTGTCTTCTTTGACCTGAATCTTGCGCAGGCCCTGCAGTTGTCTTCGTTATGGTCTGGTGAAAGGCATTTGTTACAGACCGGGTGCACGTCGATATGTGGGTATTTGGACCCACAGAGCGGACAGTACTTAAACGGACTCCGCTCCATGCTGAAAAGTTGCGGTCGTGTCGCGATGAGAAGGCCTCGATGTCCGAAGAGTGAAAGTACTCCGCTGATTCCGACTCCAAGAGATGGAAGAACTCGAGACCGTGCGCAAACAATACCGACGCAAAGAATACAAGGCCTTTTGGCCGTAAAAAAGCTAGTTTTTCTCGGTTCCGACAGAGAGACGTCGAGACCGCATCCGAACCCAATGGCGGAAAAAAACAATCTGGGGATGGAGCCGATGCCCATGCGCACTGTAGTCCAGGGGAGGAGCCACCTATCTCAGGATACTTCGAAGACTCTTCCAGGACAACAATGTGCGATCATCCGGACCCAACACTAGGCGGCGATCTAATGCAAAAGATATGAATTTAGCAGCCCACATGCCTCGAACTATAAATCTTATAGGGAAACTGATATGAGGAAGACAGCCAAACAACCAACAAGCTGCCAGTCATGTGCCCCATTTTGAATTGGCTCTAAATATCAGTTGTAGCCACTAGGTTACAGAAGTGCAGCCGCAAACCAGAAGTGAGCAAACAACTGTCAAACTCTGTTGTGCGGTTAAGTGTTTATGAGCTTGCAATCTACACTGCCCATTATCCAAAGTTGTCAAGATCTTCCACACTCACACATAATCCTAAATCTGTGTCACAAACTTATCCTGACAGTACTATAGAAGTGAGACACAAAAGTTTTTGGACGTAAGAGTGATACAATGAAAAGCAAGATGTGTCCACTGCACGCATCGAACTTCGGGTTGGAGTCAGAAAAGTAGGCATCTATAGGTACATGTCAGAGATGTGGGCAGGAAAATTGAGATCAAATTTACTACCCTCAAAGTAGTATCCTTATGGTTATTCACAACCATACTGGAATACACTTAACACACAGTCTGATAATCTACTTACAAGTAAATCCATGTTTTGCCATGTTCTTCCATATTTAAGGTCTTGACCATGGATTTTGCTGTCTGTGGTCGGAGATCTTTTGTCTACAACATATTAAAACATACAGTAGCTTTGGTTCACCACTTGCTCATTTCTGGATAGTTTTACTGTCTATCTCAGTTCGATGTTCCTGAACTGACTGCCTTGATCTCTATTCGTGTTTTTGTTCCACCCCTGGAATATAGCGCTTTACCATTATGTTCACTGAATGCGTTGTAGCCTTCCACTGATGACATCAGGGATTTTTGTTTTTTTGCATAGGAATGTTCCTATCATGTGTTAACGGCCACGTTTTAAAGGAAAATAATGCCCACTAAGAAACTGTGCAACTTTTCAACTGTTGAATATTTAAACACAAGGCTATACCAGGTTATAGAAAGGAAAAATGCTGTAGAAACCACAGATTCCATGTTAGTTTGGGTGGGCACAGCACTGCCAAAGTACATTTAGAATTACCAAGACAAAAAGACAATGAAAGCTAAAGATGCATTTGTGTATACACACATTGAAAACAGCTCAGCTAGGACGAAAACAAACGAATCCAGAGTGGGAAGAGTTCCAGTTCTCTGTTGTTGAGAACTTCCTTGACTATTTAATTAAACAAACATAAGTTTCTTAAAGTCTACATTTTGTAAGTGGTTTCTGTCTCCAGCACTAGCCAAATTCCAATTAGGGAACTAAGCTGAACAAAACAGCCAGTGTGCCCATAGATGCGTTTTCTAAAGCCCTAATTAAGAAGCAGGTCCATTTTCCCCTTTCTAGTGCCTGGAGCAGTGGGTTACTAAGGCGCGCGGTGCTACTGGCCAACACCACACTTAATGCCACGACACGAAAAGCGATTCTTCCGTGAGGCCAGAAGTTGCTGTGGAAACCATTGGGGGAGCTGCGCCGCGGGTCACCGAGGTTCCGACCGCACAATACTTCCCAGGAACTACAAGAAATCAAATACATTCTCAAAGTCTTAATCGGGGCCTTTGGCTGGCAAGGAGAGAACTGGGATTGAAGGTCACGGCTTTCCATAATTTTGTATTGTGCTCCACTCATTCACTTAGAGGCGCCGGCTGGCTTCTAGCTGCTCCAGGTCACCAATCTTGCACGGATATAAACTGCTGTACTGTACGCCACAATGGCTGCATTGTGTAAAAGCAAAGGCCACACGCACGTGTTATTAAACACGCGCCTTGACACGCTGTACAAAAGAGAGGGGCCAGGGCTGTCGGCCCGTTAGAAAGGCCCGACGTAAACACGCTCAAGTGACAGGCCATGGCCACGTTTCAAGTCTCTGTTTGCAAAAGATCAAGGTAAAGTTTACATCTTGATAAAGACGGAACCATTCGAGCCGCTTTCCAGAGGGGCGCACTGGTGCCAGTCTGAGTGAAACTGTGCCGAGTCTAAGGTAGCTGGCAAAAGCTTCTCGGTGCTTATGGCTGAAATAAATTACCACAGGGCACTCACTTGATGATGATAAACTGAGTGTTGTGGAGAAAAAGTAAAATTCAATTATTACAGAACTTGAAGGCCCCCTAAATACTTCCTGCGAGCATGTATCGCAACTGTTTGCGCTTCACATATCGAAAATGGCTGTGCAACTTTGTCCACTTAATTCATGTTTTTATTTATTTATTTATCAAGGTGTATACATCGCGAACTTGACCCATATGCATCAGATTAATGGCACACAAGCACACAGGAACGACAGGCACAAAGCAGAGGGGTGCGGGGAGAAGTGATGTTGGCAAACCAACTCTCACCGATGGACGTTCTTTTATTTTTAAGACTTGTTTGTTCAGCGTTTTAAATGACGATTTGTGTAAGAGTGAGCATACAAAGGAAACACTGTCGACAGCGAGCTTTTAGTATCGAAAGGCACGCGATCACAGCATGACGTATTTATAACGTCACTAAACTCTGAGGGCGAATCAAGGTGCACGGGGTTGGGGTGAGTGGAGTCTGGCGCTGCTGAGTTCACTCTGTCTCGTCAATCGTCAGCGTAATGACTATGGTCTTGACTGTTTTCAGAGCAGCATCTTATTTTCTGGTGCGTCCATGCAGGGCAGGCCTTTAGCATGGGCGAGCTGGACCCAGGGCCAGGTCGCCAATTTCTGAGGGGCGCATGGAGCTGCATGCATTAAGGTTATGCGAACAGAAGCACCTCATTTTGCTCCAACCATGTCCAACCCCTGCCTGTTCGTTTCTGTATGATTTGGCAGTTTAAAGTGGTTTTAGTCCTCCATTATCATACAGCGAGCAATATTTTTAACACCCCTTTATCCCTTTCCATGTCTTCCCTTCATCCTCTGACCCCTGCTAGCACACTTCAACAAAACCATCATCTGTGTAAGGCAGCTAAGCTATGTGTGATTTAGGTGAGCTGGGGGAGGTATGCTGGTGTGTGTGTTCAGGGGCAGGTCCCTGCTCACCCTGGTAATCCCGGCACTGACCCCTGAACCCAAAAGGGATCACTGCTACCTCATTTAATGTACTACCATCAGCAAGGGCGGTAAATTTCTCTCCGCCCAGGGCGCTATCGTAGCAAAGGCCGGCTCTTCGCCCATGGATACTGCACAGGTACAGTGGCTGGCTAGGGGAAAAAAAGCAAGCACTGGCAAATAGGTTTCTGTGGGAGACCTATTGGCTTTCCCAAAGCTTCTCTGATTTGAGTTATTACATGTTGTTACACAGCCTTTGATGGCGCAATGTCTTATGGATGCAGCGGAGCACTTTAGAATTAACCCTCTTGAAGAGCTAGAGATACATGATCCTGAAGTCTCAAGCACATTATAGCTCGCTCTGCTTCGTTTCTCAGCCTCTGTAGGCTTTGCATGATGTATTTTGTGGTGACCAAACAGCCAGTATTAACATGATGCAGTCATGATAGCACCAAGACCATTTATGCTGCCTTGACCTGGTAAGGAGAGCTCGGTATCTGAAGGTTTTCTTGATGTTTCCCAAGTGAATGAATCTATTTCTAACTTGTGAGATTTGAGGATCCAGTGTGGATTGTTTATATTCCAGGCCTTCTTACCTTAATCGCTGAGTTACACAAAGGCTCCAGTTCTAAGGTTGAGATGGCCGTCAGCCACAGAGTGACAGATTTCCATTTTGCTTGGGTCCATTGTTAGTAGTTAATACTCATATAGTGCACAGTGGCAAAGAAAGATGACATTTTTTGTTTTCCCTCAGGGAAGATGGACGATTCAGCATATCCTACACTATATTTGTATACTTAAACATATGAACTTCGATTTAGTGTACTAAAGTAATGACTGCAATCATGTAGATATAAAAAATGCCGATGTGAGTTAAGTCCTGGGGTAATTAAGAGTCAATGAATGGAGAGAAGACTGAACACACACTGGTAGAGTCAATAGGCCTCACCTTTTGCATCTATTAGCTTTACAAATGCAGTTTGGCGGTGATGTTCTGTATCAACAAAAAATCATCTTGTTTTTTGCCAATCCTGCACAGCAATGTGCAAATGAAAAAGATGAAAAAAAGGCATGATCATGCTTTTCATTTTCGATCCTCGATGGCAGACGACACTTGGAATAGTAAAAAATTGAACTTTTCTTAGCGTGAAAGCGCAACACAAATATATAAACAGAGGCCGTGGGTGGAGCAACGGAGCAGTGGATGGGAGAGTTGCGGGGGGTGGGGGACAGGGAAAAGCAGTACACGAGGGAGAGAGCAACACAGTGGGTGGGGATAGAAGCACACAATGGAGAGAACAAGACATAGTACAGGGAGCTTGGCAGAGGGAGATGCATTCAACAGAGAAAGCAAGCAGAACATGAGGAAGCAAGCAACATGAGGAAGCAAGCAACATGAGTAGACAAGGGAAGAAACACAAAGGGAAAGAGAAACACACAAGACCAAGCAGCCACAAGAGGGAGAGAGAACACCAACCACATAACAGGTATTTGGGGAGAAGGGCAAGAGGGAGCGAGCTGGAATACATTTGGACTTTCTTAAAATGCAAAATTAAAAAAAGAAATGAGTTCCCTAAAAGTGAGCAGTGAAAAATACATGTCAGCCAATCAAAAGTATGGTAAAGAGGCTGTGCTTCCAGGAAGGGAGAAGAAGAGAGGGCAGTCCATCAAATAGGAAGCAAGCAAAGGAGAATGCCAGTAAAGCCAATCAATGGTAAGGAATCGGTGGACTTTAAGCCTAATGTATGTTCACAACAGGTCATTTGCAACCAGACAGAGGCAAGATCTAAAAGATCTCCCAAAGAAGACAGCTCTGACTCATTCTAAGAGTGAGCTTTAAAGAGACTACTACAAACTCCTAATAAAAAGGGTAGCATGGTTGGAAGCCTTCAAGGCTTTGGACAAATTAGATACAATGAGCATCCTACCACCACCTACTTCCATTCTCAAGTCATCTCAGAATGCAGTGATAATGAATTCTGTAACATGTACCAGCCAAAAGGTCAACCAAGCTGTGTGATGATTTCTTTCCTTCAATTGTTCACTCAGTATCCACTCCATCACCTTAGCTGAATAGGGTAGATTTCAAATTGGCCAACAGTTTGTCATATCTTTAAGATTAACCAGCAGTATTTAAGCATGGATGATGCTACAGAATTCTTAAATGTGGTATGAAGTGCAGCATGCACTGTAAGAAACTGACTATGCACCACGGCTAAGCCGCAATCCTGGATATGTTTATGCTTTTGGCAGCCCTGTAGATTTGGTGTCAACGGCTCGTCCTGTTGGGGCATGGGTGGGTAAGGGTGCCAGACTTGCCGACTCAAACTCAAAAGTTGGACCACACTGACATACTTACTGGGAAATTCTCAACACTTCCCGAAGCCACAGAAATAGTGAAACCGGGAGAAGTTTCTGGGGCAAACAGCTGATCTCGAGTCTCCAAAAACTCAGTACAGGAAATGGAGGAGTGAACACTTGTAGGGGACAGAACCACTCACCAGAGGATCAGCACAGAATTGTCCCTCTTCTCACCAGGTGGGCCAATGAGGACGAGTGATGGCCATCCAGGGGTGCTACCTTCCCCATTCCTGCAATATGTAAACCAGGGCTGCCTGACTGGCATCAAAAAGACACCATGAACACTGATCGGCTCTCTCGTCTGTCCTCCAGGCAGGTGGGACTATGAAGGACTGCGGGGTCCCTGTGATTACAGTGGGTGGTTTTGGGTAAGGGAAGGGAGGGAAATGATGCCATGAAAACTACAGATACACAAATGGGTTCTCCCTTGTCTTCTCCATGACTCATATGTATCTAGCCATCGAGACTAACTATCATATTCCTGAACCTTTAAGACCTAACCTGTCACTTAAACACTTCTTCCTTCAGACTCTAAACAGGAAAAGGTTGAGTGCAACCATTTGGGACAATGTATCTCTAAAATGGATCCACCATACAATAAACACTGTGCATCCCATATTGTGATTCCACCCTCATTTCTACCATAATCTGGGACAGTAAAACTCTCCTGTCACCCAGTCACAGAATTCATCAAAACAAGTCTGCCGATCTAGAGGTAAAAATTCGGCTAACTGAAGCTCTTGTGGGGGATGTTCCTGGCACATAACACCCATTTACTGCCTTACTAAGAGTTTAATTAGAAGCAAATGTCAGCAAAGGACAGTACAATGATCAAAGTACACCTGTGACAAAAAGGATAGCTTGTGATTTGTTTCTCTGCATAAATATACAATATCTATGGCAAGTTCTGTTGTGCAAATTGGTCTAATCAAAAGGTAAAGGTAATGACTTTCTGGATTGTTGGTGAGGCCGTTTAGGGGTGCCAGGAAGTGCACGATCCATCCACAGATAAAAGTTCCCTGATATGGTCTGATTGCTATGTTCTAAAATTATTGAGGCTAAGTCTGATAACATTTTGGTTAAAGACAAACAGTGGAATGTGGGCTCTGGGCTGACAGAAAGTGTTCACTGAAACAGTTCTTTGAACTAGTATAGCTTCTGCATCAGATTGTGTGTCATGGTTGGTTTCTTTGTATAAGTGGTAGACACTCTGCACACCTATTTTTTAAAAAAATATTCGTTGCACGTAATTATTCAAATTATCTGTTTTATCTTATGGTGCTGCCGCCTCATCTGACAGGCTCACGTCAGTAGCAAAATATGAACACAATGTGTATTTGTATTGACAACATATCAGCATGCTTTACAGTTGTTATTGTCATTGGACATATGTAAGCAACTTTGTCAAAATTAGTATTCACTTAGTTTAGTTTTTTGTGAACATCACACGTTTTTTACAATACCACACGTTTTTATAATATCACACGTTTTATAACATCACACGTTTTTTATAATATCACATGTTTATTTTGGATTTTGGTCCGTGGTTTATAGGTTTGTTAAGAGTGACATTATTCGATTGAGTGTCTTTAGGTCAGACAGCAATGGCGCCCACAGTAAGAGTTACTGCATGAGTCCGTTTTTAATGTTTACACGGAAACGCTGGTTTTCCTTTAAAGAAGGCGGAGGGGCGACTGCACGAGGACGCGACACGAAGAGTAGGAGAGAGGAGTTTCTTTGGAGCAGGTACGCGGATGAGAAGGGGGCAGCAGTTAGGCGGTGAGACACTAAGTCACATAACGTAGAGGGCGCATAGTGATGGCTATATATTTTTTACAGATAGAGAGACAGCGACATAGCGGACTTGGGTCGATTATTGGTACACGGGAGAACGAATACAGTAAGGTAGGCGGAGGACGCTGTTTGGTTATCTTGGCTTTTTGATAGAAGTTTGGTGATAATGATTACTCAAGAAGTTATTTTCGATTCATTTAGGAACACCATTCTTTTGAAGCTTCGAGTTTACCAGTGCGCAGAGTCAGGTACTCATTACATAGAGTGTACTGTGAATGGACATTGGATAGCGCACGTTTTTTATTCATTCATCTATTCTTTTTTGCACGTGGTGGTGAGGGTTTATTAGTATCATTTCAAGCCCACGGAGGTGAGGGTTGAGCTAAGTCGGTACTCGTTATGACAAATTTGCACAATGGTTCACATGTACATGAGGTGGTGACTGGGGCTCCCTCATTTCTAATTCTGATTTTGATTATTGTTATTGCATTGATTTTTATTGTAGTATTCCCCTGATGAAGGTATAACCATACCGAAATGCATTGGGACTGACTGAACAGAAAGAAGGGATGTACATGATGTAATGTATCATCTGTTTGAAGAACCAAGCATAAGAAAAAAGGAAAAGAGCAATTAAAAATACAACGCTTTTCATTTAGTTTGTGTTTATCTTTGAACATCACGGATATGTGTATATGATTTTGGTTGAAAGCATTTACACTATGGGTTGTTCACAATTTGTTTTCTAAAGTTTGGTGAAATTATGTATTACTTTTGGATATAGAGCACCCCCAGGGGGCATGTGAATAGTGCGTCGCTTCCAAACAGTGCATGTTTGTGTTCATGGTTGGTTTCTTTACCATCAGATGTTCCCTAGTGATAGCAGACAGTCTGCATCCTATCATCAAAACCACAAAACCCTGTCTCGTGGACGAATGATCAGTCAGTATTCTTTGCAACAGAGAAGTCAAATATCAATTTCTACTGTTGCACTACCCCTTCCACTAATATTTTCTCTCTGGGGGTGTATTACCGTAACTCGTCCAATTTCCTTAAAAAACCTACGATCTTCAATTGACAGTCACACAGAACAAACAGGATGTCTGGACCAATAATTTGCACAGTACATCCACACACAAAATGAAGTGAAAAATGCAAAAAATGTGTGAAGAATAAAATGACCCCTCACGGGCGCACCACCATCAGGGTAACTGGTAGGTACTCACCAGATTGGGCCCCTTTTCTCATCATCGGTAGTCATTTAGTTCATAGAAAATAAAAGAAAAGTGTCCCAAACAAAGCAACTAAAATTGTGAATAGTGCAGTAGAGCAGAAACTTTCACTCTGCTCGTGACAAATAGTGATTAAAATCAACAGGCACACCTTTCTTTCAACTTTATTCCTAATTATCAGGCGTGATCTGTTGAATTAAAAAGGCAGGTAGCTACATTCGCATACCATTACCTATTGCCAACATGTTTCCCTGCCTCAAAAGTTTCGTCAAATTCGTCAGGGCTACACACCTTGTCACCGCACCAATGTTGGACACCTCGTTCTGTTATGACCTCTGCCAGCTCACATCACTCGTACCAGCTGTAGAGGGAAATGACTGTGTCACAAAACTCCTCTAGTGAGTCTTCCTTTTTCAATGTTTGCCCTTACGATTGTATTCATCAATCGTTTGAAGCCTCACGGAGCACGTCGTCTCCTGCTGTTCCCAGGGCGTTCTCCGCCCTGCAAGTTAAATTTCAAGTGGCGCGTCCATGCAGGGCTTTCTTGATTTCATCACAATCTTGTTCTCCAAAAATTAAGAGAGACATTCACAAGTATGAAGACTACTGTGCTATAGTCCTTACATGAGCGGTCTTCAATCATTAAATACAAAATCCTTTAATTGCTTATTTTAGAGATTGCAGTACTTCTGATATTAACTCATTGAAGGTTATCAATCATCTACACTCCCCAAAACAAGGGAAGGAAATTCACAAATCTGAGGGCATGGGAGGTGCAGAGAGGACAAACGAGAAGCGCACTAATATCTCACCATTCAAATCTCACTAATAGCTTCACATTGTCATCATCAGTCCTCTTGTTCTCCACATGCGTCAACAGAATCTCACTGTCTTTGCACGCTATGGCTCATGAAATTGTGGACCTCACTGATGTTACTAAGCTCCCCGTCATCTCTCCAACCCAACCACTGCCACTGGAGCAGCAACCACTTAGAAATCACCCCCAGGTTTCTCTTCCTCACATTTAAATTTCTCTCTCAGCTTATGAAATCATCCAAGATTGCCAAGATCGAGTACCTCCTTGCAAGTCACCATCTCTCTGGCACATACCCACTCCGAGGCATGAGCCTAGAAGTCCTCACCGTTCAAACTGCTGACTGTGCAGAAGCTTTTCCAGCAGGAGGCGCTCGCCTGTTTTGGAGCCCTTTGACTGGCAGAGCCGTCTTTAGATGCTGCATTTTCTTACCCCCTTCAGAAATGATTTTCCTGAAAGATGCACGTTAGTCTCTCAGTTTCTGATGTCAACGCCATTTCCTCTGACAGTGGCATGGAGTTAAGTTGCACCAATTCCCACTGTCTTGTGTTTCCTCACGTCCACCCCTTTCCCCTGCATGGATGATCTGTAACTCATTACATACTCAAGAACCAGCTACCAGATTAATTTACAATGAATCAATCAATTTAATCATTGCTATCCCACTACTATTTCAAAGAAATTCATTTTATTTTACTTCTAAATTAATTGGATAGCAGGTTCTTGAGTGCATATTGATTTGTTATCCCCTGTCCCTGAGCTGCTAATAATTGTTTGGGGGTACCCTCCATAGAACCGTTCTTGAATGATCTGCAACAGCAGGGTTCCCAGGCACCTGGTCACTGTCTTCGCTTTGTGCAGAGTCTCTCTTTGGTGCTGACCAGCAACACCACCATAGCAGAAGGGATGGAGAAGTCTAGTTTTACACTCTTTGCCTAACAGAGATGTCCTGTACTTTTGAACTCTCTGGATATACCCTGCAGGCTTGTACAAGGCTCAGAAGCCCTTCGCTGCAGAAGCAAAGCAGCAAATTCTATCACACCAACACAGCGGGCGTGTAGGCAAGAACTTCCACTTCCAATTTGACAAATACCATTAGCTTTTGGCCGATGGGAAGGAAATTCCTTGTCACGTCCACCAGTACCCTAAAGAGATATCCAATTAGTGGGATGTCCTTGGTGTCTTACTGGCACATGCATCAATATTGCATTTTGCGATTCCTTAATTGCGAAAAATAAGGAATCGCAATTAAGGAATTGCAAACTGCAATGCATCAAGAAATTGCTAAAAAAATAGCGATTTCTTAAAATTCCTTAATTGCGATTCTCTACTTGAGAATCGCAATTAAGGAATACCTCCCCATCCATTCCTATGGGACTAGAGGCCCATAGGAATGAATGGAAAGAAATTCTTAATTTCCAATTCACCATTAGAAATTCGCAAATTAAGAATGCAATTTCAAGGGTGCAGGGGTGTCCAAAGGACACCCTGTTGCACCCCTGAAATCTGCTTAGAAGTTCATTTTGCACACTCACATGCCCCAAGGGCATGTGTGTGTGTAAAATGGAACTTTAAAAAATGCCCTTTAGGGCATTTTTCAAAGTTTTCGCAAATTACCATGAAGGTCAACTTCATGGTAATTTGCTACCCTTATTTGCGAATTCACAAATTTTTAGAGTTTGATGCATTGCATTTAAGGAATCTCAATTTGAGATTCCTTAAATGCAATCGCAATTTAAGAAATCACAATTTTGCGATTTCTTAAATTGTGAAAATTCCAAAAATGTTAATGCATCCCAAAAATGGAAATTGCTTTCGCAAACGGCCGAATTTTGCGATTCGCACCGTTTGCGAATGCAATTTCCTTTGATGCATGTGCCCCTTAGTCTGCTCCAGCAGCCAAATTGGTGAAGCCAACCCAGGAGCTAAGAGGGAACACATCTTTCCTGGTGCCTGGGTGATTCTGCCCAATCATTTTATTTTCATTCAATCCCTTTTACAACCAATTTGAATGTGTCAGTAAAGGATCTCCCTGTGTTATTACACTAACTTATATCTCAAAGGATCTACGTTTATGGTCTCGATATGGATATTTAGACGGTTTGAAAAGAATAAAAACTATAAAATGACTATGAGGTACTGTTAATACTATATTCGAGAAGATGCTTTGAGATCCCAGGGATGGAGAAGGTTGATACCTGCAAAATGCTACACATATATTTACAAAATTAGATTCGGAATTTCAGGAAATAAATGCACATCTGAGGAACCAAGCCCATCATTTTTAAATAAGTTGTTAAAATGAATATACATCATTTATTGGAAAATGAATGCATTCACTTTGTGCCATTAACTCTTGTTCTTGCAGTTTACGTTTTATTGATTTCATCAAAAAAATAAAAGCAGCATTTTTGCATTAAACGTCTACATACACCTAATAATCTGTTTCTAAAAATGAAAAGTTCTTCTGTTCTTGCTCTTGTCAGCCAATCGTACGCCTTTTCAAGAGAACCCTCTCTGTCACACACACACTGTCTATGATGGGGACCGCAATGTGAATACAACTTTTTAGAGCCGCTCTTCCTTTACACCAGACAGCTATAAATGCCTCACAACTGCCCTGTGACACAGACCCCGTCACCTTGGGGCATTCTTGGCGAGCTGGCGCCCGGGTGGCCCTGTAAATATATCTTGTCACACAAGCGGATCCTATGCTGTGGGCATAAATCTTGAGAGCGATCAAAAGAGTTTTCCCATGACATCAAACGTGATACATTGTATGGCTCCTGTCAATAAATCAACCTTCTGAAACAAAATTATGGAATGAAATTCCACAGAACATGTGGTTCTGATTCTTGCTTTCAGCGTTACACACATTAATCTGCACTATTAATACATTTAAGCTGCCCACAAATTTTCATATGATTGAAGAGTATTTCTTATATTTAGTGAAAAAATGAGGGTGGGCAATTAATTAGAAAAAAGGTTAAAATAGATGTATGTTGTATAGGCTGCATGTGTTCTGCTGTTGAGATGGAGAACATAAGAGCAAGCACATCATTTTATTAAATTTTAAATTAAATGTAAAAAAAAATTCAACATTAGAAAATCACAGAGTGAACACGTGAGCAAAGGTGGAAATAGGGGAGTACAAATGTATCAAAGCCAATAGGTCTTGTCTATGCAAGAGCTATTGGCTTTGCCAATGTGTTTTAGCCATGTTATGCACCAGCGTGGCTGCTGTTCAGCATGGCTAAAAGTTAGTGGCATGGAGTGGAATGTCATGGAGTGGAGTGGCGTGGAGTGTTGTGTAGTGGCATGGAGTTCATAAAGAGTCGTGGAGTAGAATGGAGTTTTGTGGAGTGACATGGAGTAGAGTGTCGTGGGGGGAGTAGAGTGGAAGGGCATAGAGTGGAGTAGAGTGTCGTACAGTGGAGTGGCACAGAGTGGAGTAGAGTGGCATAGAGTGTCAAAGTGGAGTGGGGTACAGTTGAGTTGTGTGTTGTAGAGTAGAGCAGAGTGACGCAGAGTGGAGTAGAGTGGTGTGGAGTGGCATAGAGAGTGTGGCATACAGTGGAATACACTCTTGTGGCATAGAGTGGAGTAAATTGTCGTAGAGCAATGTGGCATAGAGTGGAGTAGAGTGTCAAAGAATGGAGTGGCACAGATTGTCGTGGAGTGGCATAGGATGGAATGGAGTGACATGGAGTGGTGTAGAGTGGACTGGAGAGGTGTATAGTGGAGTGGTGTAGAGTGGCATGAAGAGGTATGGATTGGCATGGAGTGGTGTAGAGTGGCATGAAGTGGTATGGCATGGAATGAGCAGAGTGTTGTACAGTGGAGGGGTGTGTTGTGGAGTGGTGTAGAGTGGAGTACAGTGCAAAGGAGTAGTGTAGAGGGAGTTGCATAAAGTGGAGTAGCTTGTTGTAAAGTGGAGTAGCGTGTTGTAGAGTAGATTGGCATAGAGTGGAATAGAGCATCATGGAGTCTCATAGAGCAGAGTGTCATACAGTCAAGTGGAGTAAAGTGTTGGAGAGTGGAATGGCATAGAGTGGTGTGGCACAGAGTGGGGTAGAGTGGAGTGTAACAGAGTGATGTAGAGTGGAGTGGCATAGAGTGGTGTAATACAGTGAAGTAGTGTCAGAGTAAAGCGGCGTGGAGTGGTATGGACGGAGTTATCTAGAGCGTAGTAGAGTGTTTAGAGTGACATAAAGTGGAATAGAGTGTTGTAGAGTGGAGTGGCATAGAATATCGTAGAATGGAGGAGGGCAGAGTGTTGCAGAGCAGAGTGGAGTGGTGTGGAGTAGAATGAAGGGGTGTAGAGTGGAGTAAAGTGTTGCAGAGTGGAGTTAAGTGTCATAGGGATGAGTAGAGTGCTGTGACATAGCATAGAGTGGAGTAAAGTGCGGTAGAATGGAATGTTGTGTTGTGGCGTGGCATTGAGTGGAGTGGCGTAGAGTAGAATAGCATAGCGAGTTCTAGAGTGTCACAGAGTGGAGGGGTGTAGAGTACAGGGGAATAGAGTGGAGTAGAGTGTCATGGAGTGGAGCAAAGTTAAATAGTGTAGAGTGAAGTAAATTTACATGAAGTGGTGTAGCAGGAGTTGCGTGGAATAGAGTAGCAAAGAATGGAATAGTGTGTTCCAGAGTAGAATGGCATAGAGCGAAGTAGAGTGTAATAGAGTGGAGTGTGGTAGAGTGGAGTTTCATTAAATGGAGTGTCAACTGAGTGGAGTTTTGTAAAGTGGAGTGTCATAGAGTGAACTGTAGTGGAGTGGAGTGGAGTGGAGTGGAGTGGAGTGTAGTAGAGTGGAGTGGCGTGGCATAGAGTAGAGTGGTATAGAGTGTCATAGAGTGGCGTGACAGAGTATTGTAGAGTGGAGTGGGATAGAGAGTGTTATAGAGTGAAGTGGCTGTTGCCCTGGCCCTTTTTGCAGGGTTATCCCCAAACTTTTTACCTTCTCCCTCCTATTTCTTCTGACCTGTTTTTGTTGGCTTCGGGACTCTGGGAACTCTACCACTGCGAACCAGTGCTGAAGTGCATATGCTCTCTGTCTAAATTGTATTGGTGATTGGTTTATCCATGAGTGGCATATTGGATTTACTAGTGTGCCAACTGTGCCCAGGGCCTGTAAATCAAATGCTACTAGTGGTCTTGCATCACTAATTGTGCCACCCACATGAGTAGCCCTGCAAACATGTCTCAGACATGCCATTGCAGTGTCTATGTGTGCGGGTTTTAAACTGCCCTTTCGAACTGGCAAGTGCACCCACTGCTCAAACCTTCCCTTTTACTACATTTACGTCAGTTCTAAGGTAGGCCCAGGGCAGACCTATGGGCAGGGTGCAGTGTATTTAAAAGGTAGGACATGTACTGGTGAATTTAAAATGTACTAATATTTAAATACTGCTAATTTTGTTTTTCACTATTGCAAGGACTATCTCTCCGATAAGGTAACATGGAGATTGCCTTGAAATATCTTCTAAAGTGTAATTTCCCATTGGGAGCAGACAGGGATTTGGAGTTTGGGGTCTCTGAACTCACAATTTAAAAATACACTTTTTGTTGAAGTTGGTTTTTAAATTACATGTTTGAAAATGGCATGTTGATAAAGTGGGCATTTTCTTGCGTACCCTTATTTGCCTCTGCCCGTATGTAGAATCCATGTCTGGGTTACCTGACAGTTAGGCTCTTTTGCATTCACTCTAGACAATCACACAAAGGGAGCTGAGGTATGCCTTGCATATCCTGATGGGCCATCACCAGGCTGATGGGCGATCCTGAGTTAGAGTGGTTGGAGGAGTTGTCACTGACACCTGAATAGGGCTGTACCTGTCCAAACACAAAGCTGTCTCCAGCCCCCTGTATCGTGTCTGGAGCCAGGTCAGGAAAAGGCAGGGTCTTGTGCACTACAAGGACTTTCCTTTCAGGTTTGCCTACTACAAAAGTAGAAAGGGGTATAAGTATTGGACCTTTGAAATCACAGAATCCGTACACTTCTGGATTAAAGGACATTCTTCAAGGAAGAAGAGCTGGATGCTGTAGGAGGGACTGCCACTCTACCTTTTGTTTTGTTGTGCTGGCCTATTGCTTGCTTCTTCTGTTCTGGGAGAAAAGGAACTGGACTTTGCTTTCTGTGTCCTGCTTCCAAGATTCTCCAAGCACTTGTGCATGCTTGACTCCTGTTAAGAAGTCTCAGAGCCATCAAATACTTCACCTACCAGTGCCTGGGCTCATCTGCTGAGAGCCCTGACTTGCCAGGTACTGCCAAATCCAGTTCCTGGGCCCTTGGAAGTAGACTTTGGTGATATGAAGAGAAAATATACGCATCGACTCAGCACACATTTTCTCGACTCAATACCGCCATGCAGCTAAAGAATTGCTGCGTTGCCTCCCTTGTGGTTGAACAAAATCGCATCAGCTCAAGTCCTGGGCACCGTGTCACCGACGTCCATGGCACCTGCCCCGACTCCGACACAGCCCCTGCTTCACGGCTGAAGAATCAACATATTGCCTGCTTGCAGCTGTGAAACCGATGAAGCGCGTCTGGATTTTTGACACATCGTCCCTCAGCGCCATCTCTTCATCGACGTTGCCCAGCAGTAAGGAGCCAGGACCGCGTGTCCGGAGATCGACGCATCACCTACCCTTCCAGTAAGGAAATGACGCATCACCTCCCCTGACAGTAAGGAACTGATGCATCTCCTCCCCTGCATAGCAGTAAGGAACCGGAACATCACCTCCCCTGGCAGTAAGAACCAACGCATCACCTTCCCTGGTAGTAAGGAACTGATGCAGTGCTTTGCTTTTCCGGTGCCTCATCTCTCATGTGCCTATTTTGTCTTTGAGTTTTCAAGCATCCAAGCTACTTGGTGCTAAAAGAAAAGCATCCATAGATTTCTATGGATTCAACTTATTTAGCCTGTGAAACGTGATATCTTTACTTGTTTGTGTTGAATTTATGTCGTTTTGGTCTTGTTTTATTCAGATAAATATTGGCTATTTTTCTTAACTGGTGTGGACTGAGTTTGTAGTGTTTTCACCATGTTACTGTGTGTTTATGTACAAATGCTTTACTAATTGCCTCTGAGATAAGCCTGACTGCTTGTGCCAATCTACAAAGCGGCTAAGCAGGGATTATTTTAGCTGTGTGTCTCCCTTACCCTGACTAGAGTGAGGGTCCCTACTTGGACCGGGTGCGAACCACCACCAACTAGAGACCCCATATCTAACAGTGGCATAGTACAGTAAAGAAGAGTAGTGTGTCATAGAGTAGCGTGGAGTAATGTTATGTGGAGTGGAATAGTAGGAGATGCGTGTCATTGAATGGAGTAGAGTGTTGTAAAGTTGTATGGAGTGAAGTAGAGTGTTGTAGAGTGGAGGGGCATAGACTATCGTACAGTGGAGTGTTGTAGAGTAGAATAGAGAGGAGTGGTGTAGAGTGGAGTAAAGTGTTGTACAGTGTAGTAAAGTGTCACAGGGTGGAGTGGAGTGACGTAGCATAGAGTGTAGTAAAGTTTCAGAGTTCAGCGGCGAACAGTGGAGCAGAGTGTCAGAGTGGAGTGTAGTAGAGTGGAGTATTGCAGAATAGAGGGGCGTACAGTGGAGGGGCATAGTGGAGGTGAAGAGTGGAGGGGCAGAGTTCTTCATTTGTGATTGAAATATCTGCACAGTTCACTTACAGACATTTAAATGTTGTGTGCTACAAAAAAGCCTTTCCTTTCCAAGCAAGATTGTCACACACATCCACTCACTTTTAAGTGAGAGAAAGAAATGTAAACATCAAGCTCCTTGGAAGACAGAGCCTGACATTTGAATTCAGTCTTTGAATGCTCAGCAAATGTGACAAGTTAAGAACAATGTTTAAAGTCCTGTTTACAGAAAGTGAGCACTCGTGGCAGAATACAGCAAGGAATAGTGAACTCAAGTTGGGCTGCCCAAAACAAATAAAGACAGCAAATAGAAAGCAAACAAATGTTGGTTACAAAACACTTCTGAGGGAAATTTCAGAATGTCCCCAAGAATTTGTTAGCAAACCAGACAGCTATGTGGTCTGGTAGGCTTTGACCTAAAAATGCAATATTTGAAAATTCAGTGAAATGACTTAACCAGACCAATATTTTTCACTCAATATTAGAACACAAACCTGTTTTACCTTTTGTTTGGTGCTTGAGCTAGTCTACCACAGTCCCTCCATGGAGTTGAAATTCAGTTGAAGAAAATTCAGGCAAAAGTTATTTTTCTTCTTTATCTTCCCATACTGATGCATTGTAGCCTCCTTTCTTTCCTTTTTATACACACAACACATCATACTTTCTAGCAAGATCTTTAACAAGGGCACATACCAAACACTTTAACTATGAACAATCTACATATACAGCAACTGTGTAGTAATGCTTCAGATACAAAGGTAAAGTAATTCCTATGGCAAGGTTTATAGAAAGGGCTCGCCTATAATAATAATAATAGTAATAATACTCAGATTTGCAGCCGTGACAGACTCTAGGCACTGTTCTTAGGCACTGAGAGATTAAGTGATTTGCCCAGAATCACAGGGGGTTGAGTTGACGCTGAGACTCGAACCTCAATCCCCAGTTCCAACATCGGCAGCTCTGGCCGTTACACCACATCTGCTCATCCTACCATCAGTACAGCACTTTACGAAAACCTTTTAGATCCTACACAAAATGAAATGAAATGAAAAGAAGATTTATTAAGCGCTACAGCTAAGACTAAAAGAGTGCTTTTACAAGAGTACAGGGAGATTCTGCTTACTAAAACAAAAAAGTTTTTAACTGCTTATGAAAGCTAAGCAGATTGGGGTTCGATCTCAGATGCAGGGGGAGAGTGTTCCACAGCTTTGACACATTATAAGAGAAGGAACGGCCTCCTGCTCTAGCTCTCTGGATTCTAGGAATCTTGGCCAAAAATGCAGATGATGACCGGAGCATTTTATTGGGTGTATAAAGGGAGATCAGAGAATGATTAAGTTTTGGACTCAGTTTCTAAAAAGCTTGGTGAGCAACACATAAAGACTTGTTTTTCACCCTTTCCCTGATGGGAAGCCAGTGCAGAGTTTTTAACCCTGGCTTTATAGATGTTCTTCGTGGGATACCAAGTAGAGCTCGAGCTGCACAGTTTTGGATTTGTTGCAGTTTTTGCAAGCTGTACTCTGGCGCCCCGAGATGCAGGGCATTATTGAAATCCAGGCAGGATTGAACAAGGCCCTGTATAACTATTTGCTTGGCCTCAAATGGAAGGAGGGGAAGGATCTTCTTTATCACCCTAAGGAGGCCAAAGCAGGTGGCCGCCACCTTGGTAGCCTGTGTATTGAAGGTCAATGACTTATCTAACCATACCCCCAGACTTTTGATGTTATCTCTGGGGGCAGGAACTGCGCCCGTGCTCAAAGGCCACAACTGCTCCAGAGTGGAAGGGGCTGCCGAGCCCAAGAGCATGAACTCAGTCTTATCGTCATTGAGCTTCAGACAGGACTTCATCATCCAGCTCTCAACCTCTTCCAAGCACGCTGCTAGATTGGGCAGTGGTTGGAGACCACTCTTCTGCACAAGGGAGGCCACAAGCTGGGTGTCATCCGCATAGGAAATGATGTCAATACCATGCGGACGGACAATGCCAGCCAGCGGTCTCATGTATGCATTGAAGAGGGTAGGGCTCAATGAAGAGCCCTGAGGTGCCCCACACCCCAGAGGCCTGCTTGACGAGACAGAAGTGCCATCAAAGACCTGGAAGGTTCTGTTGGTTAAAAAAGACTTAAACCAAACCAGGGCTTCTCCGAACACACCCAGGTCGGCGAGGCGGGTCACAAGAATTTTATGATTTACCGTGTCAAAGGCGGCACTCAGATCGAGGAGGATCACTGCCACCGATCCTCCCCGATCCAGGATCCGCCTCGCCTCCTCTGTCACAGCCAGCAGGGCAGTCTCCGTCCCATGTTTGGGGCGGAGACCCGCCTGGGAGACATCAAGCAAATGATTATCCTCGAGAAACTGGGTTAAAAGGATGTTGATGTATTTCTCGAGGATCTTGCATGCCCATGGGAGCAAGGAGATCGGACGGTAGTTGCTGGAATTGGCCGGATCAAGAGTAGGTTTTTTCAACAAAGCCCGTACCATGGCATGCTTCCAGGCCAAAGGTACCGACTCACTCAAGATGGAGGAGTTCAACAACTCCATGAGTGTTGAGAGGATAACTTTACTGGCTGAAACCAACATGCCTGGAGGAGCAGGATCGCACGGAGATCCAGATTTTATTTGGTGTACTAGCGTCTCTAGTGCTTCTAAATCCAGCAAGGGGAAGTGGTCTAATTTGTTTTGAGGAAGAATTCCTATGTCTGAAGCCACCTCGGGGCTTTGAGTAGATGGTTCAATGGCTGGGTCCGGAAAGGAAAGATAGATAGAGGTGACTTTATGAAAGAAAAAGTCGACCAGCTCATTGCATCTGGAGAGTGAGTTGCAATTGTCTGCCAAATGTGAAGGGGGTTTTATTAATGTTTTGCTTGACTGTGAAAATGTGCTGTGAAAATGTGTGCAGCCTCCTTCAGCATTAGGGACACACAATTGCATAATTTCAGGTTGTGTTGATATTAGTTTCTTTAAGCCTAAACAGTGTTTGTTTATACGTATTGCCATAGAAATATGTCAGGTCCAGTGTGGAAGTACTTCGTTGGTCCATATACCAGCATTGTGCAGAGTAGAGACTCGTGTTTACACTTTGCTGTCAGATTAAAAGTGGTATGGGCAATTGTACTTTCACCACTTTGCAATTAAATATTCAAAAGGTACACATACAGGTAGGAGGAAGAAATATTTGCTAACAACCAGTGGTAATGACCCAGAAACCTATTTACCCCACGTGAGTTATTACTGCCTCACACACATCTCTTTCACACATTGTTCACTGTGGTCAACCATGTGCTTCTAAATGCATCAGTCAGGATTAGTTGGCATGTTAATTTCAATAGTTATTTTACAATGTTCTTATTTATATATAAGTTGAGGTAATACATTTATTGATCTATTGATCAATGATCATTTGAACATTCAAAATATATTCGAATACGAAACAAAAGGAGGCACTGTTTATAAACAATGACTGTTTATTAATTCCAAATAACATCAGTGCACAAACGATAGTTTTTTGTTTCATTACTGCTTAGCATTGAGACACATTGAACAATGCCTTTTACATCTTTGAACTACTGAAGGCAGCATTAATTAGAACCCTTAAAAAGACTTAATAATGTAAAGCCTAATTTATGGCAATTATTTTCTGAAATTATTCCTAGAAATTCACAGATACATGGATGAATGTGTGCGATTATCTCTGTCGATTAAGCATATATGTGCCGGAATGTAAATATCACAGACTTAGCTGGGAGCCAAAGAACAGTGTACATCAACAGAGGCTTGAAGAAGATTAGAGACGGTGTACTCAAGTGGAATTTTTATATATCAGGATTACACACAAGAGCACATTTCACATACTTTTACATTTGATTAAGCACCAGAGGATGAAGTGTTTACATAGGATCACGTGATTTTCAGTCAAGTGCCTAGTCGGCAGTAGAATACAGTCTCCAAATTCTAAAATCTGCATTTTAGCCACTGGAACACAGTTTTCCCTTTATAAGAAATATTCAGATTGCTACAACTCATTACCCTTCTCTTATAGAAGGTCAACTACTCCCATCAATCCCACGTGCACTTTACGTCCTGTTTACCGAACCCATTTGTAAACGCCTCTCTGTGCAACAGTGGGCAACATATCTTGACACATATATCCTTGACCTTTGTGGAACTGAACATAAGTTGTGGATTTTGTTGCTGCCTGATAAAAGACATAAAGAGGCATGGAGAACAAGCATTAGAAATGCAATCAGTCTCGGATTTATTTGAGTTAGAGCTAATGGCATTGTAAATGGCAATGTCTTTTAGCCATGTGTTATGGAGTGTATGCATGTGGTGTGTAGTGGAATTATCTGGGCTGGATTGGAATTGTAGCAATGGTGGCATGCTGCGCTTTAGATGAATATGTTTAAAAGTAAAGTGCACCATACTGCGATTGCTACAATAGTTAATTGTAGATGCATTAACAATTGATGTGTGCACTGCCGGCTGGAGGTGTGTGTGCCTGGTGGAAGCGTGCACTGATGGCTGGTGGTGTGTGTGCCTGCCTGGTAAAAGCGTGCACAGATGGCTGGAGGTGTGTGTGCCTGGTGGAAGCCTGCACTGACGGCTGGTGGTGTGTGAGTGTGGTTGTGTGTGTGGTTGGCTGTGTGGTGGTGAGTGTGTGGTGGTAAGTGGTTGGTGGTGTGTGTGGTGTGAGAGTGGTGTGTGTGGTCTTATGTGTGTGGTCTTATGTGTGTGGTCTTATGTGTGTTTTTTTTGTGTGGTGGACTTAGTTCGAGTGTTCGTACCCTGCGCACTCACTCTCACTCTGCAGTCATTTTGCACTCGCTCTCACTCTGCAGTCATTCTGCAGTCACTCTGCACTCATTCTGCACTCACTCACACTCTGCACTCAGTCTGCACACACTCTGCACTCACTCTGCACTCACTCTCACTCTGCACTCTCTCTCACTCTGCACTCGTACTCATTCTGCACTCACTCTGCACTCACTCACACTCTACACTCACTCTCACTCTACACGCACTCTCACTCTGCACTCACTCACACTCTGCAGCACTCACTCACACTCTGCAGCACTCACTCTCACTCTGCACTCATTCTGCACTCACTCTTAGTCTGCACTCACTCTCACTCTGCACTCACTCTGCACTCACTCTCACTCTCCACTCACTCTCACTCTGCACTCACACTGCACTCACTCTCACTCTGCACTCGCTCTCACTCTGCACTCACTCTCACTCTGCACTCATTCTGCACTCTGCACTCACTCTCACTCTGCACTCACTCTCACTCTGCACTCACTCTGCATTCACTCTGCACTCTCTCTCACTCTGCACTCGTACTCATTCTGCACTCACTCTGCACTCACTCACACTCTAAACTCACTCTCACTCTGCACTCACTCTCACTCTGCACTCACTCTGCACTCACTCACACTCTGTAGCACTCACTCACACTCTGCAGCACCCACTCACACTCTGCAGCACTCACTCACACTCTGCAGCACTCACTCTCACTCTGGACTCACTCTCCACTCACTCTCACTCTGCACTCACACTGCACTCACTCTACACTCACTCTAACTCTGCACTCACTCTCACTCTGTACTCACTCTCACTCTCACTCTGCACTCATTGTGCACTCACTCTCACTCTGCACTCACTATCACTCTGCACTCACTCTCACTCTGCACTCACTCTCAGTCTGCTCTCACTCTGCACTCACTCTCAGTCTGCTCTCAGTCTGCTCTCACTCTGCACTCACTCTGCACTCATTCTGCACTCACTCTGCACTCACTCCGCACTCACTCTGCACTCATTCTGCACTCACTCTCACTCTGCACTCACTCTGCACTCATTCTGCACTCACTCTGCACTCACTCTCACTCTGTGATAGAGCGATAGATAGATAGATTTGATGTTTGTTTGTTTTCTACTAAAACCCAAAACAAATACAGTATATATATATACATATATTACCTACTGGCGGTCGCCAGTAGGTATATATAGTTAGGATTTTTTCTCTATGGGTTTTTTGAAAATTCTATGTCTAATAACTTTGGCGTTTGTGGACGGAATTGGCTGAAATTTTCAGGAAAATGGCACATTTTGTTTCTGAGCAGCCCTTGAAAATTTGGGGGGGGTTCGTCAAGGGGGGGCTGAGAAAAAAGGGGGGTCCCAAAACGTGTTTTTAACATTGAGTTTTCCATAGGGCGGTTGGCCTCACTTTTAGCCCGAACGGCTGAATGGATTTGCACGAAACTTGGCAAAATTGTAGGGACTGGTAGCCCGATGTGCCTTTTGTAGGTCTCAATATATGTGCTCCAGTGGATTTTGAGAAATTAACGTTTAAAAAAAGATATATATCTGTAACAGCGGACCGGGCAGCGCTCCAGGACGCGTACTTTTCGCGCAACGGAGCTTTGTGAAGCGAAGCTGATTGGTTCTCCGGCGTCTGTCAACATTCCAAACAGTCCGTAGCGGCCGCCATCTTGTCTCTCGGTAGGATCGAGAGACAAGAGGAGGCCAAAGCGAAGGGGCAAATGACCATAAGGGGGAATAGTAGATCCTCGCTGACCCCCTACGTTTGATGTGGAGGTTTTAAAAGGGCCCCGCGGGGCAAAAAAAATAATAATAATAATAAGCGAACGGCTGAATGGATTTGCACGAAACTTGGCAAAATATTAGGGACTGGTAGCCCGATGTGCCTTTGCTAGGTCTCAATATATGTGCTCCAGTGGATTTTGAGAAATTAACGTTCAAAAAAAGATATATATCTGTAACAGCGCTCCGCTTCGCGTACTTTTTGCGTTACGGAGCTTTGCGAAGCTGATTGGTTCCCCGGCGTCTGTCAACATTCCAAACAGTCCGTAGCGGCCGCCATCTTGTCTCTCGGTAGGATTGAGAGACAAGAGGAGGCCAAAGCGAAGGGGGAAATGACCATAAGGGGGCATAGTAGATCCTTCCTGACCTCTTAGGTTTGATGTACCATTTTGCCAAGTTTGGTGTAATTCCGTTCAGCCATTCAGGCTGTAGACGTATGTAAATGTCCTATGGAAAATTGCATGGGGAAAACACATTTGAAAGTGTTGAAATTTAGAACCAATTAAAATGTTACTTTGGTTTTGTATTTGTGTGTGATGAAAGTTAATTGGTTATGTATATATTTCAAATGAGAGGAAACCACAGCCATTTTGTGATACTACTGTCTGAGGTACATTTGTGAGGAATTTTTGGTGGTGAATTTCTGGTGTTTGATTTACACAGTACTAACACTTCTCCTACTTTTAAAAAGGTGAGTTGTTAATTTGTAAGGGGAACTATGTTGTACACTTGAAGATAATTTGAAAAATGTTTTCTGTTATTTATTTGCAGTCCTTCTGTTATACTAAATACTTGATAAAGTTAGTTTTATATTATCTATTACTAAAAACGATAAATGAAAGTGATTATTTTTTTCTGCAATTTACAGCAAGCAATTTCAAAATAAAATGGCTCACAATGAAGAGACCGTGGCAATTTCTTTTGAATTGTCCACTACATTGATTGAAATTGAGAGCACCAATAATGAAATATTGTCACAAGGAGGACATGACTTGTATGATTCCATTAGATTGATTGAAATGGACAGCACCAAGAATGAAATATTGTCACAAGGAGATGACTTGAATGATTCCACAACATTGATTGAAATTGAGAGCACCAATAATGAAATATTGTCACAAGGAGGAGATGACTTGTATGATTCCATTAGATTGATTGAAATGGACAGCACCAATAATGAAATATTGTCACAAGGAGGAGATGACTTGAATGATTCCAGTACATTGATTGAAATTGAGAGCACCAATAATGAAATATTGTCACGAGGAGATGACTTGAATGATTCCACTACATTGATTGAAATTGACAGCACCAATAATGAAATATTGTCACAAGGAGGAGATGACTTGAATGATTTTTTTGATCAATCTCTTGATGGCGAATTTATCGAGTGTTTGGAGACCATAGAGTTACAAGAATCATCATTGGAGACTTTTCATGAGGACATTGCTGATGAGGACATGTTACTAGTTCTTTCAAATTTAGAAAATTCTGAAGAATAAATTTATATTTAGAAATCAAAAATTGTTTGAGACATTATTCATTTTTATTTTTAATTTATGAGGTTGTAGCGAAGTGATTGTAGTATAAAATGAGACTTATAGTATAGAGTGCAACATTTTTATGTTACATGGTAAGTTTACTCATATTTACTTCCCTTCTGCCACTATATTATCTCCAATGTGTATTTGACATCTCTTCTTCATCTCCGGCCTCCTTTCTCTCACTGTGTGTCTCCGATGCATCTTATTGCTGCTATTTTGTGTAATTACAGAAGAGAGTAAAATAAAATAGTTCGGAACGTGAAAAGGGGGCAAAGTAGAGTACTCCTCACCCCCTAGGCCTTTTTAGGCGGTCCCAAAAGGATCAGTTTCTGCTTTCCTGAGAGATTATGGTATGAGTTCCATATACCACAATAACTTGCATTACAACATGCAAGATATCTATCTCCTATTACCAACTTTTGGAGATATTCGCGCTAAGCGCGAATATCTCCAAAAAGTAACACCTGCCCTGAGCAGTTCTTAGCCATGTTATCCAATGGGAGGTGGATAACATGGCTAAGAGCATTAGCTCGGTAATGCATGAATATCGCTGAGTTTTTAGCGATATTCATGCATTGCGGCCGTTTATTATCGCATTTGCGATAAACCTTGATAATAGCAAGGTTTATGTTCGATAATTTCTGACGATGCTTAGTGGTAAAAAATTTGTTGGTAAGCATCGTTAGCGATAAATATCGCTTAACTTTGGTAATATGCCCCAACGTCTGTTAACGTTCGATTCGAAGGAAATGAGGAAGTGTTGAAAAACATTGTCTGCGCCATCTTGCCTTTTTTGAAATGCCACACTTTTGTCGTGCACGGCAGCCATTTTAGATGTCTTGACCAGACCCACTCTCTGCACGCTGTCGATTCGTAGCATGGCTCCTCACCCACGCAAGCATCTTCCCCAGGCACTGGTCACCACCGCTCTCTGTCTTATGCATGGGCAATAAACCTCCCCCCATCTGCGCTGCTCTTCCCTGAGAATCACACTCTGTGCCCGCCCGACACCTCCCTTTCGCCCTATTCACTACCGCACCCTCTGACACTCCTCTTCCTCTGTGTCCGATTGTCCAGGCTATCAGCTAGCCCTGCAGATGTAGTTTATGGCCCCAGCTGTAAAGAATCACCCCTCTTCAAAGGAGTTATAGTAGATCAAGGCCCACACCCGATGAGATCCGTCACACCACACGTGTTCCTACTATCTGAAAACCATCCTGTATTGTGATTGGGGAGGGGACCGAGCCTGAAGCGGAAGATTCCAGGAATGACTCTTTGTACATCAAAGTTTTTACAATTATGTGTCACATTAAAAATATATAGCACTCCAACAAAGTAGTAGGAATATAAAACTTTAATAACATATAAATATATACAACAAAACAAAAACAGTAAAAACATTTAAACAACAAAGAGACCGTGGCAATTTCTTTTGAATTATCCAATAGATTTATTGAAATTGACAGCACCAATAATGAAATATTCTTGTCAGTAGCGGTCTGTTGTGCGAATAGTTCCAAGGCAGCAGAACGCGCTGAAATCTAGATGGCACGAAGGTGATGTCTAGTAAGTTGCCGCCCAGCAAATAACGGCGTGGGGCGCCGCGGGGGTGAGTGAGTCCAGTAGGCACCACAGCTATTCTTACCGGCATTGCAGAATTACTGCTGGGGACAATGCCTGTGCTGTAGCAGGGTCACAGCAGAAACAAAAAGGATTCTGTTGAAGATGTTGTTGGTTTTCAATTTGAAAACAGTTCTGGTGTCAACTGCTATGCTAATGTAGTGGTTAATGTTTTGTTTTCTCTAGAAAATGTAAAAGAGGGGGAGGCAGTCCAAAGTTCCGTTAAAAGGGCAAAGGAAAGGATCGGTGGTTTGAACTATCAGTCAAAAAGGGGAGGGGGTGCAATAATTTTTCCTACCGGGTCACACTGTGCTTTCACCGGAAGTGAGGTCTGCAGGATTCTAGTAATTCAAAGTGAGGCTGGCGCCAGCATGGGAGCGCCGACGTCCCGCGGATACAGTTTCGTCACTCCACGGGCGATCATGGCAGTCATTCCCCATCGGGGGTCGGAGACTCCTGCGGCTCCTCTAGAATCTTCAAGGTCATGGAGGACTACGGTGGTGGAGTCAACCAGTGACCGGGCCATTTCTTTATGCTGGGCCCGCTCTTGCCAGGTCGACCGCCATTTTGAGAGTTCGGCAGCTACCGGCGATCGCGGGGTCACATGAGCGGACGGGCTCCACCCTGCCGGGCGAGACGTTGCAGCATGGCCACAGTGGAAGAACCCTTTTCCGGGCGCCTGGAGCGCTGAGGGTGCAGCTGGGAAGCCTCCACCTGGGGAGGCGGGAGAGGCCTGTTCGCACCGTCTCTCCCTCCCAGTGCACCCCACGGCGTCTCGCTTGAGATTTGTTATGGCCGGACCAGGCGATGAGGACGAGGGGGGGGGGGGGGGGTCGGAGGCATGTGCAAGACATCCCCCCCCAGTGTTGTCGCAGCCATTATTCAAGAAAGAAGAAGTGTCCCGTCCGTCTTCGGGCCGGGCTTCCGGTAGATGTCGGCCGGACGCCCCTGGCTCTGGCCCCATGAACGGGTTTCTTGGTTTATCGGCTGCAGCCGGATCCCGTCGGCCTCGGCCCCCCGACCGTTGGTGGCCGGACCGGAAGAGCATGTGGCGGGACTACCTGCAACTCTCAAGGGCCACCGCGGCCGGACTGGGAGAGAGAGGGGAGGGTCGAGGAGACATTCCCCCCCCCTGCAACTGTTCAGCGTTGTAAAGGCAATCCCCTGGCCGGGTCCCGCTGGCCTCGGCCTCTCCTCCGGCTACACCCTACGTTAGGATCTCCTGGCCGAGGCGTGGCAGCAGGACCTGCCTTATATGGGCTGCTCCCGGCTGGGCGTAGTCGGAACCCTGCCCCACCTTGGAAGTTTCCAGAGTGGGGGCGGATGTTCTACTGACTTGCATTTTCCCTAGTCTATCGATTTTTTTGGCGTGGCAGGCGGTGGGACAGCGAGGGGTGATTTGGTTTCTCTTACTGTTTTTCTGGTCTCTCACCACTGGCATATTTTAACGTTTTCTTGTTTCTAGGACATTAATAGGTTTTATCATTACGTTATGTTATCGTTTCTTTGTTCGTTGTTTAATAAAAGTTCATGTTCATCAGTGGCCTACTGATTTTCGTTTTCCTATTCTTTTCTTTCCAGGTTGTTTCATGCTAAAGTTTCTGTTGACAGGATACAGTGATCACTTCGTTATTATTGCATATGTCCTTTTCACTAGGGGTGCTCTCTGGTCGGGCCAGATGACGTATCTCTAGTGAATGGTCCGGGTGAAACAGGTGCATCAATCAGTGGGGAGTAGATAGGCATGACAGATTACAACGGGGGAGAAAGGTCCGCATTACGTACCCTTTCACTACTTGCAAAGATTTTCCTACGTTTATTTGCAAACAGGGAATACCTCCAAAAAGAACTAATTCCCAAACAGTCAATGTTAGGACAATCAATCAATCAATGAGGAATGAAATAGGTACGACGTGTTAAAGGCTTGCGTTACCTACCCTTCACTATCTGCAAAGGGAGAGAGAATATTCCTATTCTTCCTCGTTTGCAGGCAGAGAAGATCCTTAAGAGAATTAACTTCGAACAATTCAATGCTCGATTCAAACAATCAACAAGGGGTACTGTGAACACAAATGAACGCCGCTTATGTACATACGCATTGCTATTTTCAACAGGTTGTTCCTAATGTTTCTATTTTAGCGAGGTCAAAAAGAGATCCCATTAGTGGCCTACTGATTTTGCTCGATTCCTTTTGTTTTTTTACATGATTTTTCGCTATCTGCAAAGACTAAACAGAGTATTGCGACTCTGTGCTTGTTTGTAAATAGAGAATGAACCAAAGAGAACAATCAATCAAATGGAGAGAGAAGCAGGCACGACGGATTACAAAGGGGGCAAAGGGCTGCGTTAACTACCCTTCACTATCTGCAAAGAGAGAGTACTCCTAATAGAAATGAGGGGTGGGGGGCAGCATTCAAAGCAGATCAGTGTGCATAAACACGAAAATGTTTTTACTTACCACGTACTTGACATTCGACAGCTTATGATATTTGCTATTAAAAAACCATTGAAATTCACTGAAAAAACCATAGATTATAGACCATATATAGTTAGGAATTAGCATTTACAAAACCTTGAAAATTCACTGAAAAAACCATAGGTTATACACCATATATAGTTAGGAATTAGCATTTAAAAAACCTTATTTTACTCACACAAAACCATTGAAATTCCATATATAGTTAGTTGCACTAACTATATATCGCGCACCCGCAATCCACTGCTGATCATGTCACATATTACATCATTCATGACATGGTCAGTGACATCACTGATGACATCTCAAATGACATCACTGATGAGATCACTGATGACATCTCATTTGACATCAATGACCACATCACTGATGATATCATTCATGTGACAATACAATGCATCTCCTCACGTTTTAATATAACCTCTGTTTCACCCAGTGTTAAATACAGAGTATAATTTTTGAAACCATTGACACACCAATACTAGTTACTACATACGTACTCACTGATTCCTACGTCTACACACACATTCACTCATTCACCCATACAATCATTCATACATACAATCACTCATCTTTACAACACTATCATATGCACTCATACACCTATACAGACACTTACACTCTGCCACTCATCCATGGAGTTACTCACACACCTAGTCAGTCCTGTAAAGAATCAATCACACTTCCATTTTCTTGTCTATACAGTTAAACATAGAGCACCTTACATTTTCAAACATATACTAACACATACTTACTTTCTTATACAATCATTGATACAAGTACACATTGATCTGCACAGAGTCACACACCTCCCAGCCAGCCACACACACACTCAGTCTCCTATACAAATACTTGGACAATCAATCAATAACCCATATAGTTAATCATATAGCTACTGATCAACACATGCAGCAGTTTACAGAACAACAGACATAATGATGCACAAATTAAGACAGTTTAGTCACTAACCCATGCACTCAGTGAGACACATTTAATCACTCACTCATACATTCAGTCATGCACCTACTAAATCCTTCGTCCAGACACTTATACATCTACTCATTCTTCAATATGTAAAACATATTTAAACTTTACAGAAACACACAGTCACTGGATGATGTCATCAGTGATCTCATCAGTGATGTCATTTGAGATGTCATCAGTGATGTCACTGACCATGTCATGAATGATGTAATATGTGACATGATCAGCAGTGGATTGCGGGTGCGCGATATATAGTTAGTGCAACTAACTATATATGGAATTTCAATGGTTTTGTGTGAGTAAAATAAGGTTTTTTAAATGCTAATTCCTAACTATATATGGTGTATAACCTATGGTTTTTTCAGTGAATATATATATATATATATGTATATGTATGTATATATATATATATATATATATATATATATATATATATATATATATATATATATATATATATATATATATATATATATATATATATATATATATTCACTGAAAAAACCATAGGTTTCAGGCCTTATATAGTTAGGAATTAGCATTTAAAAAAAAACTTTGAAATTCACTGAAAAAACCATAGGTTTCAGGAGTTATATAGTTAGGAATTAGTTTTTAAAAAACCTTTGAAATTCACTCAAAAAACTATACGTTTTAGTGGTGTTATAGTTAGCTGGACATTTTACTCATACAAAACCAATGAAATTGCTCCTATATAGTTAGTTGTACTAACTATATTTCGCGCACCCACAATCCACTGCTGATGATGTCACATATTAGATCATTCATGACATGGTCAGTGACATCACTGATGACATCTCAAATGACATCATTGATGACGTCACTGATGACATCATCCAGTGAATGTGGTTTGCTTCGTTATTTAAATATGCATTATATATATAGCAATTTACATTGAAGAATGAGTGGATATATATAAAGAAATATTTGGATGGAGGATTTAGTAGCAGTGTAATTGACTGTTTACTTGACCAATTTATAATGTCTCACTAAATATAGTGGATAGTGATTAAACTGTGTGAATATCTGTATCACTTTGTCAGTTGTTGTGTAAACTGATTCTACAGTTGGTTACTAGCTATGTGAAAGTCTATATTAGTTATTGATTAGTTAACTGAGTATTTGCATGGGAGTGTGAAAGTGCGTGGAGTAGTGTGGCTCACTGGTTAGAGGCAGCAGACCCGAGAGCAGAAGTCGGCCCGGGACCAGGGTTCGATTCCCGACGCGGCAGGGTCGTGGACCTTGGTCAGCGGACTCGATAATTCTCGCTTCGGTGCTTACTCTAATCAGGGGTCCCACTCGCCAACTCTGGGCATTAGCTTGCCTAATCTCCACAACGGCCCCACCAATTCCGGGGATGCCTGGCTCCACCTTGGGGACTCCCAGCAGGGACCATCCCACAGGGAAAGCAAGGACGGGTTCCCCAGAGTTATACAGCGCCGGGACGCCCCGTTGCTGGGGCAGCTGTGCGCTTTACAAGTATACTACATTTACATTTACATGTGTGGTTCGGTGGGGGGGGTGTGACTGACCAAAGATGTGTGAATAGTTGATTCAGTAGATATATGAAGTTAAAACTACATGTTCTAACAGTTTGGGTGAGGGAATCTCTTTATGGGTGTGGTGATGAGCAAATATATTTCTCAAAGGTACAGGTCCAACAAACTAGAAAAATAAAAGGCAGTGTATGTGTCAGTTGTTGTATATAAATAAGTATACATAAGACACAATGATTGTGTGAGTGACTGTATGGATAACTGTATACTTGTAATAATGATTTTATAATTCACTAAGTATGACTTACTATCTAAATGAAAGGAAGAAGTGGTGTTTGTATAAGTGTTTTGCTAAGTAAATATGTAAGTATGATCCATTGTTTGCATAAGTGAGTAGGATGACTTCATATGTGAATAGGATGCGTGCTGTTGTTTAATGTCGATATAGATGTATAAGTATTTTTGATAGTGTTCTATTGTTCATTGACAAAAAACATAGTTGATGGACAGAATGTAGAACAATGTCATACATTCACCCCAGTACAAGGATCTAGGCCTAAATCCATCGTTTTTTTGCACTCCACACCACCCTGGGTTAGACACTGGCTATATGCAAATCAGCTCTGACCCTGTGCCTCATGGGAACAGTCCAGTCCGAACTACCAAGCCATGTCTTTCCCAGACCGGAATCAAGCATCCACGGACCGGTTTCTGGCTATCAGCCTTCATCAGCCTGGATAGCTTGACTCCAGTGGTGTGGAGAGCCTGGGACTCACGTCTGAGCATCCCCAGCACACTCGGGGTGAAAAGTGCAAGTTCGGGCTGGACTTTTCCCATGAGGCAAAGGGTCAGACTGATTTGCATATAGCCATGTCTGAAATGGGGTGGCTGAGTGGGTTAAAGAATGGTGATGGATTAAACCCAGATCAGTTGACTGGGGGTGAGTGTTTGATTTGCTCAAACGCTCCGTCCATCATCCCCTTTTGTATCGCTTTGTTCGCCCTAAGTGTGGCAGGGTATGCTCAGACGTGAGTCCCTTGCTCACTTGGCCACTGGATTCAAGATAGCCTGGCTGATGAGGATTATGAATCCGAAACCGGTCCCAGGATGCTTGTTTCCGGTCCATGGAAGACATGGCTTGGCAGTTCGGGCTGGACTTTTCCCATGAGGCAAAGGGTCAGACTGATTTGCATATAGCCATGTCTGAAATGGGGTGGCTGAGTGGGCTAAAGAATGGTGATGGATTAAACCCAGATCAGTTGACTGGGTGTGAGTGTTTGATTTGCTCAAACGCTCCGTCCATCATCCCCTTTTGTATCATCCTATTGTTCATTGACAGCATGTATGAGTGAATCCATAGGTAAGTGATTAGATGTGTGTATACATCTTGTATTGCTGTGACAATGAATTTAAATATGATACTCTTTATTTTACAAACAGTGATGAAAAATTGTAATAGTGTATGAAAAGGTGTATGTGATTGTCACGTGGATGATGTCATCAGTGATGTCATCAGTGATGTCATTTGAGATGTCATCAGGGATATCACTGACCATGTCATGAATGATCTAATTTGTGACATCATCAGCAGTGGATTGCGGGTGCGCGAAATATAGTTAGTACAACTAACTATATAGGAGCAATTTCATTGGTTTTGAATGAGTAAAATGTCCAGCTAACTATAACACCACTAAAACTTATAGTTTTTTGAGTGAATTTCAAAGGTTTTTAAAAAACTAATTCCTAACTATATAACTCCTGAAACCTATGGTTTTTTCAGTGAATTTCAAAGGTTTTTTTAAATGCTAATTCCTAACTATATAAGGCCTGAAACCTATGGTTTTTTCAGTGAATTTCAAAGGTTTTTTAAATGCTGATTCCTAACTATATAAGGCCTAAAACCTATGGTTCTTTCAGTGAATTTCAAAGGTTTTTTAAATGCTAATTCCTAACTATATAAGGCCTGAAACCTATGGTTTTTTCAGTGAATTTCAAAGGTTTTTTAAATGCTAATTCCTAACTATATAAGGCCTAAAACCAATGGTTTTTTCAGTGTTTTTAAAAAAAAATTGATTGGTTTACTGGCTTATTAAGTGTATCTTAGTGAATACATATATTAGCGAGTAATTTTTAATTTTTAAATATATGCATGAGTGATGTAATATGTGACGTCATCAGCAGTGCATTGCAGATGTGCAAGTTATAGTGAGTCCAACTAACTATAACATGGGAATTTCAATGGTTTTCTGTGAGTAAAATTTCCAGCTAACCATAACTGGTGTGAAACCTATGGTTTTTTCAGTGAATGTCAAAGGTTTTTTAAATGCTAATTCCTAACTATAACTGGTGTGTAACCTATGGTTTTTTCAGTGAATATATATATATATAAAATTTCTATGGCAAAATGAAACCCCTCATTTTGTTCCTTTTCAAATTAAATGAATTAAGTGTTACCACTGTTTTCCAATCAAGATGACTTCAGGTGTGCCACACTTTTGTCATAAGTAAGACTGTTAGCGTTCTAGTTGTTCTTTAGAACACTCTGGGACATTCTGTCATTGGGCTATAGTTAGGCTACATCTGGCTGATATTTGGGCTACATTTGGGCTCTTTTGTCTCTGGTGGCCATCTTGGGAGACTGCATGTCAGAATTTTTTAATGAAATATAAGAGGATTTGAGAAGTCACTCAAAATGTGCCCTACTTTTTCTTTCTTCAGCACTAATCATAATTTCTATGGCAAAATGAACCCCCTCATTTTGTTCCTTTGCAAATTAAATGTTTTAAGTGTTAACACTTTATTCCAATCAAGATGACTTCAGGTGTGCCATACTTTTATCATAAGTAAGACTGTTAGCGCTCTAGTTGTTCTTTAGAACACTCTGGGACATTCTGTCATTGGGCTATAGTTGGGCTACATCTGGCTGACATTTGGGCTACATTTGTTTTTTTTGTCTCTGGTGGCCATCTTTGGGCTACATTGGGCTACATTGGGCTACATTTGGGCTCTAACATATATATAGCCCAATGTAGCCCAATATATATTTTTTCAAAGTTAATTTTTGTAAAAACCACTGGAGCACATATCTTGAGACATAGCAAAGGCACATCGGGCTACCAGTCCCTACAATTTTGCCAAGTTTGGTGGAAAACCATTCAGCCGTTCGGGCTAAAAGTGAGTCCAACCGCCCTATGGAAATTAACATGGGGAAAACATGTTTTGGGACCCCCCTTTTATCTCGGCCCCCGCTTGACGAATCCCCCCAAACTTTCAGGGAAGGAGTGGAACGCCGCGAGGCAAAGTTAAGGAAAATTTCAGGAAGATTCCTCAACCGGCGCCAAAGTTATTCCCAATAGAATGTTGCGATTTCCCTATGGAAAACAATCCTAACTATATATACCTACTGGCTATCGCCAGTAGGTAATATATATATATATATATTACCTACTGGCGGTCGCCAGTAGGTATATATAGTTAGGATTTTTTCTCTATGGGATTTTTGAAAATTCTATGTCTAATAACTTTGGCGTTTGTGGACGGAATTGGCTGAAATTTTCAGGAAAATGGAACATTTTGTTTCTGAGCAGCCCCTGAAAATTTGGGGGGGTTTCATCAAGGGGGGGCCGAGAAAAAAGGGGGGTCTCAAAACGTGTTTTTAACATTGAGTTTTCCATAGGGCGGTTGGCCTCACTTTTAGCCCGAACGGCTGAATGGATTTGCACGAAACTTGGCAAAATTGTAGGGACTGGTAGCCCGATGTGCCTTTGCTAGGTCTCAATATATGTGCTCCAGTGGATTTTGAGAAATTAACGTTCAAAAAAAGATATATATCTGTAACAGCGGACCAGGCAGCGCTCCAGTTCGCGTACTTTTCGCGTTACGGAGCTTTGTGAAGCGAAGCTGATTGGTTCTCCAGCGTCTGTAAACATTCCAAACAGTCCGTAGCGGCCGCCATCTTGTCTCTCGGTAGGATCGAGAGACAAGAGGAGGCCAAAGCGAAGGGGCAAATGACCATAAGGGGGCATAGTAGATCCTCCCTGACCCCCTAGGTTTGATGTGGAGGTTTTAAAAGGGACCCGCGGGGCAAAAAAGAAAAAAAATAATAATCGATCGGCTGAATGGATTTGCACGAAACTTGGCAAAATTGTAGGGACTGGTAGCCCGATGTGCCTTTGCTAGGTCTCAATATATGTGCTCCAGTGGATTTTGAGAAATTAACGTTCAAAAAAAGATATATATCTGTAACAGCGCTCCGCTTCGCGTACTTTTCGCGTTACGTACCTTTGCGAAGCTGATTGGTTCTCCGGCGTCTGTAAACATTCCAAACAGTCCGTAACGGCCGCCATCTTGTCTCTCGGTAGGATCGAGAGACAAGAGGAGGCCAAAGCGAAGGGGCAAATGACCATAAGGGGGCATAGTAGATCCTCACTGACCTCTTAGGTTTGATGTACCATTTTGCCAAGTTTGGTGTCATTCCGTTCAGCCATTCAGGCTGTAGACGTATCTAAATGTCCTATGGAAAATTGCATGGGGAAAACACATTTGAAAGTGTTGAAATTTAGAACCAATTAAAATGTTACTTTGGTTTTGTATTTGTGTGTGATGAAAGTTAATTGGTTATGTATATATCAAAAATGAGAGGAAACCACAGCCATTTTGTGATACTACTGTCTGAGGTACATTTGTGAGGAATTTTTGGTGCTCAATTTCTGGTGTTTGATTTACACAGTACTAACACTTCTCCTACTTTCAAAAAGGTGAGTTGTTAATTTGTAAGGGGAACTATGTTGTACACTTTAAGATAATTTGAAAAATGTTTTCTGTTATTCATTTTCAGTCCTTCTGTTATACTAAATACTTGATAAAGTTAGTTTTATATTATGTATTACTAAAAACGATAAATGAAAGTGATTATTTTTTTCTGCAATTTACAGCAAGAAATTTCAAAATAAAATGGATCACAATGAAGAGACCGTGGCAATTTCTTTTGAATTATCCACTACATTTATTGAAATTGACAGCACCAATAATGAAATATTCTCACAAGGAGGAGATGACTTGAATGATTTTTTTGATCAATCTCTTGACGGCGAATTTATCGAATGTTTGGAGACCATAGAGTTACAAGAATCATCATTGCAGACTTTTCATGAGGAGATTTCTGATGAGATGATTGAAGAGGAAATTCCTGATGAGGACATGTTACTAGTTCTTTCAAATTATGAAAATTCAGAAGAATAAATTTATATTTAGAAATCAAAAATTGTTTGAGACATTATTCATTTTTATTTTTAATTTATGAGGTTGTAGCGAAGTGATTGTAGTATAAAAAAAGACTTATAGTATAGAGTGCAAAAATTGGTTCTTTTTGGAGGGGCAAAAAAAAATCGTTTTTTTGGTGGGGTGCGCCCGGTTAGCGTAACGGGAAGTGGACTGGGGAGCGTACTACAAGGAAAGAAGAATGATTGACTTTTAACTTATTGTATGTTTATAGACTTGTTTTTCTGCTGAGTGACGTGTCGGCCTATCTCCACGGGATGCAGTCCCTACCATCTCGGCGTTTAAGCCCAGGGGGACCGGTAGTGTGGGAGAGATAACGGGGCATATTATCAAGGGGGTTTATCTCCGCTTTTTAGGCTTTAAAAGCCAAGAAAGCGGAGATAAAATTATCTCCGTATTACGTAGCTGTCGCTAACACCAGTTAGCGACCGCTAGTAGGAGATAGCGACCATCTTGGGCTCCACTTTGCATGTCAGTGATATTTATCACTAATGACATGCAAAGTGGGCATGCCAAGATGTTAGCGACTGGAAACAGTCGCTAACATCGCTATCTCCTATTACCAACTTTTGGAGATATTCGCGCTAAGCGCGAATATCTCCAAAAAGTAACACCTGTCCTGAGCAGTTCTTAGCCATGTCATCCAATGGGAGGTGGATAATATGGCTAAGAGCATTAGCTCGGTAATGCATGAATATCGCTGACTTTTCAGCGATATTAATGCATTGCGGCCGTTTTTTATGGCATTTGCGATAAACCTTGATAATAGCAAGGTTTATCTGCGATAATTTCTGACGATGCTTAGCGGTAAAAAATTCGTTGCTAAGCATCGTTAGGGATAAATATCGCTTAACTTTGGTAATATGCCCCAACGTCTGTTAACGTTCGATTAGAAGGAAATGAGGAAGTGTTGAAAAACATTGTCTGCGCCATCTTGCCTTTTTTCAAATGCCACACTTTTGTCGTGCACGGCAGCCATTTTAGATGCCTTGACCAGACCCACTCTCTGCACGCTGTCGATCCGTAGCATGGCTCCCCACCCTCGCAAGCATCTTCCCCAGGCACTGGTCACCCCCGCTCTCTGTCCTATGCATGGGCAATAAACCTCCCCCCATCTGCGCTGCTCTTCCCTGAGAATCACACCCTGTGCCCGCCCGACACCTCCCTTTCGCCCTATTCACTACCGCACCCTCTGACACTCCTCTTCCTCTGTGTCCGATTGTCCAGGCCGGTCCCAGGCTATCAGCTAGCCCTGCAGATGTAGTTTATGGCCCCAGCTGTAAAGAATCACCCCTCTTCAAAGGAGTTATAGTAGATCAAGGCCCACACCCGATGAGATCCGTCACACCACACGCGTTCCTACTATCTGAAAAACATCCTGTATTGTGATTGGGGAGGGGACCGAGCCTGAAGCGGAAGATTCCAGGGATGACTCTTTGTACATCAAAGTTTTTACAATTATGTGTCACATTAAAAATATATAGCACTCCAACAAAGTAGTAGGAATATAAAACTTTAATAACTTATAAATATATACAACAAAACAAAAACAGTAAAAACATTTAAACAATGAAGAGACCGTGGTAATTTCTTTTGAATTATCCACTACATTTATTGAAATTGACAGCACCAATAATGAAATATTCTCACAAGGAGGAGATGACTTGAATGATTTTTTTGATCAATCTCTTGATGGCGAATTTATCGAATGTTTGGAGACCATAGAGTTACAAGAATCATCATTGCAGACTTTTCATGAGGAGATTCCTGATGAGATGATTGAAGAGGAAATTCCTGATGAGGACATGTTACTAGTTCTTTCAAATTATGAAAATTCAGAAGATGTTGCCTGGGTGCCGCACTGATTTGGGTATCCGGCGTGGGGTGTCCTGGGGGGTGGGTCGTCAGTAGCGGTCTGTTGTGCGAATAGTTCCAAGGCAGCAGAACGCGCTGAAATCTGGATGGCACCAAGGTGATGTCCAGTAAGTTGCCGCCCACCAAATAACGGCGTGGGGCGCCGCGGGGGGGGAGGGGGAGGCAGTCCAAAGTTCCGTTAAAAGGGCAAAGGAAAGGATCGGTGGTTTGAACCATCAGTCAAAAAGGGGAGGGGGTGCAACAATTTTTCCTACCGGGTCACACTGTGCTTTCACCGGAACTGAGGTCTGCAGGATTCTAGTCATTCAAACTGAGGCTGGCGCCAGCATGGGAGCGCCGACGTCCCGCGGCTACAGTTTAGTCACTCCATGGGCGATCATGGCAGTCATTCCCCATCGGGGGTGTCTGCGGGGGTCGGGGACTCCCGCGGCTCCTCTAGAATCTTCAAGGTCGTGGAGGACTACGGTGGTGGAGTCAACCAGTGACCGGGCCATTTCTTTATGCTGGACCCGCTCTTGCCAGGTCGACCGCCATTTTGAGAATTCGGTAGCTACCGGCGATCGCGGGGTCAAATGAGCGGACGGGCTCCACCCTGCCGGGCGAGACGTTGCAGCATCGCCACAGTGGAAGAACACTTTTCCGGGCGCCTGGAGCGCTGAGGGTGCAGCTGGGAAGCCTCCACCTGGGGAGGCGGGAGAGGCCTGTTCGCACCGTCTCTCCCACCCAGTGCACCCCACGGCGTCTCGCTTGACATTTGTTATGGCCGGATCAGGCGATGAGGACGAGGGGGGGGGTCGGAGGCATGTGCAAGACACCCCCCCAGTGTTGTCGCAGCCATTATAAAAGAAAGAAGAAATGTCCCGTCCGTCTTTGGGCCGGACCTCCGGTGGATGGCGGCCGGACGCCCTTTGCTCTGGCCCCATGAACGGGTTCCTTGGCTCATCCGGTGGGGCAGGCCTTGGCGTGTGGTGCCTCTCCTGGGCCTTTCGTGCAGTGGCCTCTCCACTCCCAGGCCCTCCATGGATGCTGGCCCAGACTGGGAGAGAGAGGGTCTAACCTGCAATTCTCCAGGGTTACCGCCACCGCGGCCGGATCCCGTCGGCCTCGGCCTCTGGTTGATGGTGGCCGGACTGGGAGAGAGAGGGGAGGGTCGAGGACACAGACATTCCCCCCCTTGCAACTCTCCAGGGTTGTCGTAGCAATCCCCCTGGACGGCTGCCAATGGCCTCGGCCTTTCCTCCGGCTACACCCTACGTGATGATCTTCTGCCGACGGTTGGCAGCAGGACCCGCCTTATATGTGTTGCTTCCGGCTGGGCGTAGCCGGAAGCCTGTTGCACTTTGGAAGTTTCCAGAATGGGGCGGATGTCTGCTGACTTGTATCTTTCCCAGTTTGCCGTTATTTGGCCGTGGCAGGCGGTGGGACAGACACGTTTTGGGGCAGTGAGGGGCGATGAAGCCTCGTTGCCTTGTGGCCGTTGCAATGTCACACTTGGTTTCTCTTACTGTTTTCAGGTTTCTTATTACGGGCTTACTTCTAACGTTTCTTGTTTGTAGGACAATAATAGGTTTTATCATTACGTATTGTTATCGTGTCTTTGTTTGTTATTTAATAAAAAGTTCATCAGTGGCCTACTGATTTTCGTTTTCCTATTCCTTTCTTTCCAGGTTGTTTCATGCTAAAGCTTCTGTTAACAGGATACAGTGATCACTTCGTTATTATTGCATATGTCCTTTTCACTAGGGGTGCTCTCTGGTCGGGCCAGATGACCTATCTCTAGTAAATGGTCCGGGTGAAACAGGTGCATCAATCAGTGGGGAGTAGATAGGCATGACAGATTACAACGGGGGACAAAGGTCCACATTACCTACCCTTTCACTACTTGCAAAGATTTTCCTACGTTTATTTGCAAACAGGGAATACCTCCAAAAAGAACCAATTCCCAAACAATCAATGTTCGGGCAAACAATCAATCAATGAGGAACGAAATAGGCACGATGTGTTAAAGGTTTGCGTTACCTACCCTTCACTATCTGCAAAGGGAGAGAGAATATTCCTATTCTTCCCCGTTTGCAGGCAGAGAAGATCCTTAAGAGAACCAACTTCGAACAATTCAATGCTCGATTCAATCAATCAATCAATGGGGAGAAAAATAGGTATGACGGATTACAATGGGGACAAAAGTCTGCATTTACCTATCCTTCACTATCTGCAAAGACTAAACAGAGTATGGCGATTCTGTGCTTGTTTGCAAATGCTTGGATAACAATCAATCAAATGGAGAGAGAAGCAGGCACGACGGATTACAACGGGGGCAAAGGCCTGCGTTAACTAACCTTCACTATCTGGAAAGAGAGAGTACTCCTAATAGAAATGAGGGGGGGGGGCAGCATTGAAAGCAGATCAGTGTGCATAAACACGAAAATGTTTTTTCTTACCACGTACTTGACAATCGACAGCTTATGATATTTGCTATTAAAAAACCATTGAAATTCACTGAAAAAACCATAGGTTATAGACCATATATAGTTAGGAATTAGCATTTACAAAACCTTGAAAATTCACTGAAAAAACCATAGGTTATAGACCATATATAGTTAGGAATTAGCATTTAAAAAACCTTATTTTACTCACACAAAACCATTGAAATTCCATATATAGTTAGTAGTACTAACTATATATCGCGCACCCGCAATCCACTGCTGATGATGTCACATATTACATCATTCATGACATGGTCAGTGACATCACTGATGACATCACTGATGACATCTCAAATGACATCACTGATGACATCACTGATGACATCTCAAATGACATCACTGATGACATCACTGATGACATCTCAAATGACATCACTGATGACAACATCCAGTGACTGTGTATTTCTGTAAAGTTAAAATATGTCTTACATATTGAAGAATGAGTGGATGTAGAAGTGTCTGGATGAAGGATTTAGTAGGTGCATGCCTGACTGTATGAGTGAGTGGTTAAATGTGTCTCACTGAGTGCATGGGTTAGTGACGAACTGTCTTAATTTGTGCATCATTATGTTTGTTGTTCTGTAAACTGCTGCATGTGTTGATCAGTAGCTATATGAGTAAGTATATGGGTTATTGATTGGTTGCTCAAGTATTTGTATGGGAGACTGAGTGTGTGTGTGGGTGGCTGGGAGGTGTATGACTCTGTGCATTGATGTGTGAGCAGTTGATTCACTAGATGTATGGGTTCAAAAGTGCATGTGGAAACAGCTGTATGGGTGGTTGACTGTGTGCATGAGTGCATTGGTGAGTGAATGGATATCTCAGTGCTACATGTCAAAGTAAGTACATATGTAAAACACAGTACATGTGAGAATTGGCATATATAAATAACTGTGCATAAGAGTCAGTGAATGTGTGAGTGGCTGTATGGATCATTGTGAACTTGTATCAGGGATTGTAAAAGAGAGTAAATATGTGTTAGTATATGTTTGAATAAGTAAGGTGTGTATAACTGTATAGTTGAGGAAATTGAGGTGTGATTGATTCTTTGCATGACTGACTAGGTGTGTAAGTAACTCCATGGATGAGTGACAGTCTGTGAGTGTCTGTTTACACTGAGTGTATCTAAGGTTATATTAGAGTCTGAAGAGGTTCATCGTATTATCACATGAATGATGTCATCAGTGATGTGATCAGTAATGTCAAATGAGATGTCATCAGTGATGTCATTTGAGATGTCATCAGTGATGTCATCAGTGATGTCATTTGAGATGTCATCAGTGATGTCATCAGTGATGTCACTGACCATGTCATGAATGATGTAATATGTGACATCATCAGCAGTGGATTGCGGGTGCGCGATATATAGTTAGTACTACTAACTATATATGGAATTTCAATGGTTTTGTGTGAGTAAAATAAGGTTTTTTAAATGCTAATTCCTAACTATATATGGTCTATAACCTATGGTTTTTTCAGTGAATATATATATATATATACACACACACATATATATTCAGCTTGGGGTGTAGTTATAGATGTGTGTGAATAGAAATAGATATGTAAATAGAAACAGACATACATAAAAAGACAAAACTAAATAAAAACAAAGTAGGCTAGGTCGAAATGTATGACAATATGTTTTTTTCCAACAAATACACTATATAGAGAAAAGTCGTAATTGTGAAATATTGTTTGGGGAAAACAATGATATATAACATGGAGTCCATTCCCCCACTCCACGTCACTGAATCATTCTCACTCCTAGACGCCTGCCCGTTTCCCGCTACACGTCACCTGACTATGCTTTCCCTCTATGTCACCTGCCTTTCCAGCGTCCACATCACCTGCCCTTTGCCAGCTCACGCAGTGCTTGTGAAAGAAACACCAATAGCTAAAATCAACCATTTTCTCTCTCGGTTGTTTCTGATCACGAGGTGCGATAAGGTGGCACGCGCGCCCTTCCTTCACTTTACGTGCCCAGCTGTGCTGCACGTCTCTTCTGGGGGGTAGCGTTGCCAGTGGGCATATACATCAGTCCATATAGGCAGCAGTATCTCAAATGTGTCTGGAGGTCACTTGTGCGCATTTTTGTTCCAGCACTCCTTGAATTCAGGCTGCACAGAACAGACGGGGCCATAGGGTGGAGTGAAGATAAACTCCCACCGCCAGCCACACATTCCGCCTGTCTTGTTTTCCCGTCATCCGGGGTTCCCAGTCCTCGCCAGGCACTGCTTCACACCAGCACCGGCCCCAGGCCTCGAAAACCTCAGGCGAACCCAGTATGCAAATATGCATTTCACTCCGAAACAAGCACGCGCATGTTTATGCATAATAACTCCTGTTTTAAGAGTTCTTGTTAGTGCTGATGACACAAACAAAGTACCACTTAAACATGAGACCTAAACTGCACGCTAGAGAAAACTTTATGAAAACATGGTTTGTTGTGGCCTACACCGACACTCTACTCCCCCTCCTCGAACTCTCCCCCACACCACCCCTTTGATCGCAGCTCGATGCCCTCATTGTTAGCGCTCCCTCCTCTCCGTGTGACATCTGAAAACGGACATGGCTCGTGAGGTAATCCTGGACTGAGTCCACCCGCCAGCGCTGCGCAAAATGAACACACTCGCATCCGCAGCCTCGAGCACCTGCTGGGCTTCCATGCGCACAGAAATAAGCCTTGGAAGCAGCAAGGACGCGGGCCGGCTTCCTCTCAAGAGCGAATCATGGCTACCAGCTAACTCAGAGGCACAGTGACACAGGGCACACACCCTTACAATCAGATCACTACAGGACGGCCGGGGAAAGCTCTCTCACACACAGACACACGCGGAGGCACATGGGTACAAGGCGCACTTATTTCCTGACAACCAGAACACTACGGCACGGCAGAGTCAAGCTCTCTCCGTAGCAGTGAGCAGCCGGTGGACCATGTTACGGGAGGAACGCCATCTAGTGGTTACCATCCGTAATAGCAGTCGAAGTGTTTCAATAGCCTCAAGGAAGAACGAGAGTGGTGCACGCGCGCCCAGCATCTGTCTTCAATTACCGCAGGCCCTGACAGCCGCGATAATTGAAGAAATATGCCCTTCTGCTGCGCGTGTCCGCACGGAATATGCAATAGGAGGAGCTACTCTACCGCCTATGGCCTATTGCGTGCTCTCTTCCGAAAACACACGCACGAGAAGGCCAATCGAAATGCAGCTGGCAAAAAAAAAGGACGAAAAATCACGAGCAGCCAGGAATTTCTTAGGTAGCTTTTCGGAGACGCTAACTACAGGACTCTTGGGCTCCGCCCACACTGCTCGCAGTGTGACGTAGGCCCGAGCCCTAAAAATGGAATGTGCAGTTTAAGGTATGCAGGGAGAGGGTCAGATAGCATGGGCCACAGAGTTAGCTGTTGGGAGGCACTAGGAACAGGAACCAAACTTCCAATCAAATGTATGAAAATGGGGCATGGGGGAATCTTGAGCAGGAAACAGTACAGATGAGACATGAAAATAACGACAAATAGGAAGAGATTTTAACGGTGAACCACGTGTACATGACAACAAATATCTTAAGGTAGGGAGGGGCACTGGTGGAGCATTACATAGTCTACTATATTCTTATTTAAAGGCGAAAACACAAACGCACGGCAAGAGAGGCATTGTTCAACTAGAAACAGAGGATGGGTCAACTCTATATATTTAGAGCAATTTCGTTTCTGGCTGTTTGTTGTTCCTTGTTTCTGTGTTGTATGTTGCCTTTTATGTGCAAGTAATGCAAAGATACATCTTCTCAACAGCCTGGACACTACCCCTGATTTGTCAAAATGTGCCTGTGCCACAGGAGGTGTCGCGAGTAAGATGAAAAATGAAGGGCATTCATTAACAGACCAGGCTCAAATGATCAGAAGTCAATATCATGTGAAGTAACTGTCAACGCAGGTGGCCAAGGTAGCTCTCACCATCTGACCACAATTTGTGTATACGTGAACAAAGGCATGGAGTCCTCTGGAATATCTCTACAGATGAAAATATGTCCAAAACAAGCTAACAAGGCAGTCTGTCTCTGGAATAACCTGGCTGCATTGAAATAAGCAAAGTGACAACATACAAAATATAGATATATATATTGATGATCATGCATTTTCTCATAATGTGGCCCACATTTCTTATTTAGCTCGAAAGCTTTTTGAATTCAGAAGAAAAACAAGGGCCACAATCAAATAATCACAACTTTTTTCTAGAGCTGTAACATCATTCAAAGAGTTACATAACCCATGCAGGGTCAAGTAGTCAAGTCCTTTGTTTCAAGTGCCCAATTTTTTGATGTGCCATTTCTCCCAATTTTACAGTACCACAGCACCACTTTCTTTGCTTTGAATTTTTGCTTTTACTGTTTCTTTCCTACTTAGCAATGTGTCTAATTTACTCGCTGATAATACCACAAGGTAACTTTAGTTTTGACATTATTAGTTCCTCATATTCCCATGACATCCACAATGGCTGGGGATCGGCTTATTTTCGCCCCCTCTCCTTATATTAGAACTCAGTAGACATCCTACCCTCGTTCTTTTGGGCTCAAACATTTCAATTTTAAAATGTTTCAGTTCACAATAGTCAAGGGGACTAGTTCACTTGAAGCAAGAAATATTTTACCATCTCTCTGGGGTGCTTTTACCGTTAACCCAAACCGGTGATGTACTTCTGATCAACAAATATTCCTTTTGCACATCATTTTATAAGCCACTCCTTTGGAGAAACCTTGTGTTTATTTTATGCTTTCACAATTATCTGATTGACTCATCACTACAGGCTTTCATATATCTCCTCACCCATCCGCAATTGCAAGAAAGATATATTGAGGCATTGTGCAGTCACCTCACTACTCATACCAAGTAGCCAGTAAATTAATTTGCCAATAATCCGGAAGCCTGGTACTTTTCAGAGATAGTTGTCAGTGACTGGGGTATGACATTCCCAGCACGTGCTTGTTTTTACATGTGTTGAACAGGAGTCAAACCACTCTGTGGATCTAAGCACGGAAATGCAAAGCTGCCATTTATGCATAATTTTAAGAAGCCTTCAATTTACTTAGGTAATCCGCATCTTTCTTGTCTTGCAATAACATTTGTATTTTACTGCACGCCAGGGCTTTAAGTAGGATGAAATAACTGGAGTGTCTCAAAGGGGCGTGGCCTATGTAATTAAGGGCGTAGCTTAAAAACACAGTAAGCTAAAAATCTGTGCTTAGCATAGTGTGCCGCCCGACTGGTATTTTGATGCAAGAGATATTAATCTTATGGATGAAACAACAAATGATTGTGAATAAACAACATTGAAGACGAACTTTTTCTGAAAAAAACTTTATTGAGATTGTTAAACGTATAAAACCTTCATAGGTCCCCCCAGAGCTGTGCACGGAGGCAGCTTCCTCTATCTCAGAGGCTGCTCAGCATTAGCATTTTGCTGCTTCTGTCATTGCATCCAGATATATAAAACAACAAGTAACATTACACCTACAATAAACCAGGGCTATTGGCTTTGTCAATGGCTGTTAGTTGTGTCAAATAAATAAGCAACAACTACAGCTTTGTTGTATATAACCTTGAAAATGCTTCAGTTCTGAAATGATGAGACTGTGAAAGACTACAACGAGTCTCTTTGAAATTAAATCAAAGGCAGTTAGGGGTGGCACTGCTGCCGATTTAAGATTTTTATTACCCTGAGGGTGAGGGCAAAAATGGAGACTCCGATAGGGACCCGTCTAAGCACCTGCTTTTAAGAACTGCTGTTAATGAGCACCGGCAGGACCCGGCCCACTTAAAGCCCTGCTGCATGCACAACTAACTGTCCTTAACCAGCCTCTCTCTGGAAGATTGGTATGATGGGAGAGCAGTTGGTCAGCTATCTGCTTAGTGTCCCCAGGCCAAGAAATAAACACATAGCCACTTGTGACGTGTTAGAAAATAGCACTTCATATCCTGAGACAGAGAATCCCACACTTAAAAATATCAAGAAAAAAAAGAGCATACGTCCCAAAAAGCAGTGTGCTGCTGGCTAAAAACCCCTCTTCAGGCTTGATGTGTCACACATGACTAAGGCATATTAGAAGCGCTGCAGCGACCATAAACTCATCTCTGAAAGGCAAGGGAGCTCCTAGTCTCAGACATGGTACTATCGCCATATGACAGGACTGAGGACTCCTATGTTTGCAAAGCTGTCTTGGCTGCCATTAAAAGAGAGCAATTTGTTACAATCGCTCTGCTTGGTGCATTAGGTGGTACATCAACCGAGTCTTACACCTCTGGATCTTGTTTTGAGTTGTATTGCCCCTTCCATACTTTAATATCAGCCTTCAATTAGAATCTTGTAGTTGGAAAAGTTAAACGCAAGACAATGGGCGGCAGAGCTTTGAACGCGCTCTTTGATATATACTAAAGATATACAGACCCCTTGAGATTGAAAAGAAACCTGAATATTTGGCTTTTGTTGGGCATAATCAGGAGAATTGATGTAAAGAAGAACAACTTGGTTTATGACCCTGTGTTATCTCCAAGATGCCCTAGTAGGAGTGATAGATGAGCTTTACAAAACAGATAAACATACACTGTCATAAACATGCCAGGATCACATGAAAAATGCTAGTAGGAGAGTGTATGGGTCACCCACATGGCATTTGCTACTGAAAGGCTTGTAAGCTCTGATTTAGTCACATGGACCCGAAAGATTAGTGCAGCTCCACAGTGACACTTCTAAAAGGCTGACTAGGCTACTATTTTTTAAGCAGTGCCAAGGAGAAACATAAAATGATAACTTAAAGGTATTATCATTTTATGCTTGTGTCCTGCTGCTTTGCGGGTGGGTGGGGCTGCTCTGCTTTCGGATCAGGGGAGGTTTGGTTTGCCCACTCCTAAGGGCGCAATGACTGTTTGGTCGACCCTCTCGGCCTCCCAAACCAGTCATACACATTTTTCCTGTTCGCCATGGAGGCTGCATAACGGCTTGCATGGAGAAAATGCCCACCTCACCAGCCACTGGCTGAGCCTAGTGTCACAGCACTCGATCAACCACAACGCTGCATTGCAGCGCTGTGATTTTCTTTAGAGAGGGAGCCTGGCTGCCTGCTTTCTGTTCTTCGAGTCGGAGACAGGACAGCAGGAGTGGAGACACGGGACCCGGACTCAAGGTAAGTTTATTTATTTATTTATTCCCAGCGCGACTCCCCTGTGACCCCCCCCCCCACCCTGCTCCACCACACACCTGCAAGCCATGTCGGCCACCACTGTCAACTTTAAATGTATTTGAGATGCTATCCCAGCACTATTGCTTTACACAGTTCAATTAGATAAACAGCAAACTGCGCATCAGGTATATTTGTGGAGATGCACAATACAAAGAGTCCTCGGGTCTAACATGCTTGAAAAGCAACAAATGCACAGATACCCAGTCACTAGTGAAAGAGTCCTTTATTTAGGACAAAATCCCATCACCCACCGAAGTGGCATGCTTCATCATCTGGGATTCTCCTCTTGGAGAAGATACCTAGTCCCCCAAGGGCTACGACCCCCTCACTGTGAGGGAGGAGCTCAGGGATGTTTTACTCCTACTCTACAAAGGATGTTCTGAGATCCTCAGGATGTGAAACATTAAACTGATTGAGTAAAGTGTGCAGTGCAAGAAAAAAAATAAACAAGTGGAGTGTGTGAAGCTAAAACTGACTACTGAGAGTGAAAGAAACTCGCTCATAGTGACAAGATTAAAAGCAGTACACCTGCAGTATGAAAAAATATTTACTGCATGTGACATATGAAACAGATATACATGTTTCAGCCTACTCGACCCTAGAAAGTGTCATTGCCTTCTTCAGGACCTAGAATTGTTGTGCTACTGCGTATGACCAAGTGGAAAGAAGTGAAAAAACAATATTTGTGTAAGATAAGCAAAAGTAGATACAAATACAACACCAGAAATCCCACTGTGGTGAACACGAATTACTGTTTTTACTGTTTTTACCCATTGATGATGAGTAAGAGACCTCACCTCAGCCTGGCAACAGCTCAGGATGGGAGGCACTGCTTTGTCCGTCAGTACCCCGGACGGTTGAAGAGCTGCAACCTGATGCCTGCTTATTCTTTTCATGTAGAGATTCCACACACTCAAGGGAAGTAAATTACATATAAATAAAGTACAGCATGTTTGTTGCTACCTAACACAATGGCTCCAATTTGATCAGTCTCAGAACAAGATAAGGCTGAATGAACCTTCTGGATTTCAGCCTATGGTCATCAGGGCAATCACAGATCCCAGAAAAGATTCAATAGTCTATTGAGCCACCAGGTCTGGCTTGATGCAATAATTCTGGCAAACAAAAAGTCCTGCAGTGCAAATACATATTTTACTCCTAAATAAAGTAAGGTCAAGTGGAGACTGTTGGTTTGGTACATTTATTTAGTTACTTCACCTATAGATGTAGTGGAATTTGTTGGCATTTCTGAAACCTGAAATAAAGGCAGAAGAAGAAAGGACCATGAATCAGAAATTGGCCCCTGCTTCTCACTTATATACCCATCTGGGACATTTACATAATTACTACTATATAACCCTTTGTCCCATATACTTAATAGGGCGCAATATATGCAAGATCTAAACCTTAAGCGTACAGCAATCCTTATGCAATGATTTGTATGGATCTAAACTATGTCGAAAATAAAACAGATTTATTATGAATGCCTTTACTACTATCACTAAACTTTTTCGAAATGTCCAGCATGAATTCATTTGGCATGACCTGAAAAGAAAGACGGTGAGGAAAAAGAAGGTACTGTAAGGAGATTCTTGCTAGATGTGTATCTGGAGCTTGGAGGGCCACTAAATGTTGGCAATGCAAGTCGAGGTTCACATATGCCAGCCTGGTAAATACTAAATGACAATGTTTGGGGGAAAGGCTTTAATTTGACAGCAGGTCTGTATATCAGGCACAAGGAAACACATATTTGCCTGCTTACTCTTTTCATGTGCCCCACTGTAGAACATTCTAAATTTGCTTTCATTCATTTACTCCTGCGTTTTGAGTAGATTTGTCACTTTTTTTACCACTCCAATGCATAACATTTTTGCACGCAGATGTTCCATTAGGTGTAACAAACTGCTTGCAAAAATATGATGTTAATGTGAATTAGCACAATACTTTTAACATTTCCCTGTGGACGAAACCTTTTCCTTACACCCCCCTTAAATGTGGTGCTGCCTCGTCCGCATTCTCATGCTGGAAAGGCAATGTCTCCTCCCTCTGTCAGGTAAACATTAATTTCAGGAAGAATAAGGTGAATACCCTCAAGCGGACGACCCTGTGAGTATTCACCTACATTTGTATTTTGGCCCACCTAGTGATGGCAAAGCCAACCTTAAACGAATTCACCAAACAATTGGAATGTAGGAATTCCCAGTGTAAACTGGCACCAATCTAAGTTCGATAAATCAGGAAGGGGATTTTGCAATTCGAAACTATTTTTGTACTTTTAATTTCACTTTCTGTGTGTTAACATTTTTAAGAAATCTGGCCATTATTAGTAAAACTTTTTCTGCTAAACTAATTTAGTACTCGACGTACACAGAGAAAAAATACATATTTGGCATGCTTTCCCCCAGCCCCTTGAATTTAGAAGGCCTTTGGGTAAATGCAGCACATTAAACCACAGACACCACTGAATTATCACTCTAATAACATATACCTACCTTTTACCTATGCTTCCATTAAGATAGATCCAATTATCCTTCAGAGATCTAAGCCCTTATTATTGCAGCAGTTTGAAGAAAGCAGGAAATAACTAGTCTGCACATCCTGCCTTCCAGCATCAGTGATGAATGGATAACTTGCAAGTTAACAATTACCTTTCATAGTCTGTGCATGTACTGCGCGTTAAGCCAGAGGCTGGAAACTGACCGGCAATAATATATTTTCTTACCTAAAATCAATTTACTTTACTGGCCTGTTGAACAAAGCCCAAACATATAAAGTGTCAAACGCTGAAAGGCGCAGACCGCATCTGCCTGATTTACTTGGCAAACATAAGAAGGCATGGCTTTGCTAAAAGCTTCAAGCACAATACAATTAAGAAAGAGAGCTGTACTTCACTCGAGTCCCTAAAAAAGAAACAAACATTGGCAAATCCGATAGGTCTGCTCTTAGTAAGCGTACCTTGATTTTTGCTTACATTATTTTTGTGTAAACATATCGAAAAGGCAAAAAATATTTTAAAAAGTAGAGGTCCTTTTCAGGTGGCTGTGTACATGCGATCAGGTATAGATGTTGTCACAATTTAGAACAGCAAATGTCTTGCTATTTGTCATGCTATGCTGGGGGGGGAGCAAAATGTGAATGACACCTGAAGACCAACAGATGAATTTTTGAAGAGGCTAGCAAAACAAATAAAGCTATCTCTAGGCCAGACCTGAAATGTGAACAACACAAGTAATCAGATTTGCAAAATAGAAGGCTTGGCATTGAAAATAGGTTCAGCAAAACATCTGTTGTCAGCTTAACTATTACTGATCACAACAATCTTGAAAAAGCTCCTACTCTGAAAAGTGCCCCATGTGCATTAAAACAGTAAAATAATCAAAAGTAGATTTCTCCAACGAGTAGCTTTTGAACTATTGGTAGCTCTCCATCTACTTGTAAGTAACTCTTCTTTGTACAGTCCAGCTTACTAAGTTAGAAGCCTTTGCTTGGTTAAATTAATACTAGTATACCAAAAATAAAAAGAGTGTATTTGAGACGACTGTGTGTATATTTTCAGAACTCGTAAGCGGATGTTTAGAAAAAATGTGACTAAAGTGCCAAATTATATTTAAAGTTAGTATTTGAGTGCTAAATCATGTAGCCTTAGGAAGGTGTATTACTGATATTATTACCTTGGTGCCAAGGACATTGCAGCCATGGTTGTTATATATTACCCACTTAAATGTATTCTATATTGACAAGCCTTTTTACGATACTGCTGGCAACTGTGCCATATGCACTAAGGTGATCACTGGTGGTAATGTTGCATATGGCGGTCACTAATGTAATCTTATCTGATGTGATCACTATTTCAACACTAATAATACTAGTAGTTCGAGATGATTTTCATTGAACATAAGTAGCTCTTAGTACAACAAAGTTTAGAGTATTCTGATAAAGCAACAGCTAAACTGATTTAATGTGAAACAAAAGCCCAGCTGAAGTAGTTATTGAACTTACGCACAAGTAGCACACCAGAAATTCAACAGCAATCCCTAAGCTCTACAACCATAAAATGTTGCCAGGGAATCCCAATTGTAGGAAATTGAATATTCAGAAGAAGAAGATGTACAATGAACATCATGGCAAAGGAAATGAGTGAGCTTGGAGAAGCAGTTCAGATGGAAAGTACTGTTCAGGCAGTCCTACAATGTATATTATGGTGGTGGTTGATCTAAAATGGAGACAGCCGTGGCCAGCGCCAACGGGAATGGCCGCACACTAGCGCTGCTCCGGAGCCCTCGCCCAATATCCGGCAAATATCCTGCTAAGCATTGATGCAACGAGCCTACGCTCCATGGGATCACAGCCCCCGAAAACACGGGCACTCGCTCATCGGGTGAGACGTGATCGCACAAGCCGCGTTGGGGGGTAGAGGACTGAATGTACTGCGCCGGTGAGGAGGTCCAAAATGACTGCACCGGAAATGGTGTAAGTCAGAGAGAAGATCAAGCCACAAAACCAGGCAACTGCCGCAAGTTCAACTGGCCAGGGCGGAAAGGAATAATGAGCGGCCTGTGATCCTGTGGGGGCGTAGAGGTGTGGCTCCTGGTGCCTCTGAGCCCATCAGGGGTGGACGCGCAGGAAGAACTACCAGGCGGAGGACTGGGGAGGCCAGCATCAGGTAGAGGAGCCTCCGAAGACGTGCTTCAAGTAAAGGTCCTTCTCGGCTCCTGGGCAGCTGATGTGTTGTCGGAGCCACCGTGAAACCTGCAGTGGACGGACACTCTAAAGAGAATATATCAGGGCCAGTGAAATACGTGAAGTTGCAGAAGTCGGATACCGGCTTGGCCCTGGCTGCACTCCTGCCCGACTAAGGGGTAAAGAGACAGTCAATGGCAGGCACGGGCCGGCGGTCAGGATGGGGGCTTCTGTAGGGGTCCGAGTGGCCCATAGTGTTTACATCAATATCACTCGGGCCTGGCCATAACAGATGCAGCCACGTGAGTTACGTTCATGGGTGGGGCTCTGATTCTGCATCACAGAGGGAGACGGGAAACCAACAACAGAGGAAACCCAACTCACAAAAGGTATTGAGGAGTGGGAGCTGCGCAAGAACCATAATCCGGGTGGAAGTGGACGGGTCAGTGCACAGCCCTTGCAAGTCCTCCACACATGGTTATAGCGGAACACGTCTGGCTACTGTGTGAGGGATGGTTCCATAACAGTGCTGCTCCCCTGAGAAGACGTGGTGAAGGGGACTAAAAGTATCCAAAACCAACTAGAGAATCACTCCATAGGGGGTGGCGGAGATCGTACAGGACATTGCGCCAGCCACCTACAAATACCAGGGGTAGACGGTTAGCTGCCTCCATCTTGGGAACCCGACAGGCCGCAGGAGGCACATTGCCCCCAGGCAGGTGGCGGGGATTGCCGAATTACATCCTGGGCCAAGACCCCCCCTCGTTAGTGCCATGATGGCAGGTGAGAATGGTACAAAATCGTAGCTGCAGACCAAAATCGACAAATTTGCATGGAATAAAAATGTCAGCGAACCAGTGACCACCAAAAACATCGACCAGAATAAGACACAGTCTCCTCATGAACAGCATGACCTAACCCTTCAAGACATTATGGCGGCCATTAATGGGGTATGATCATCCCTGTAGTCCAGGCTGGACTCTGTAAACGTTGAGCTCTCCCTCATGTGGACTGACCTCCGAAATATGAACGCAAGAGTCAAAGAGGTGAAGGATGCCACCAAAACTATCACCACAGACACCTCCCAACTCAAACGGCAGGTGCAACAACTAATGGAAAACCAGGTCAAAATGGAAGCACAACTGGCCGACTACGAAGGCAGAGCACGTCGCAACAATGTGTGTATTCTGGGGGTCCCGGAACGTGCTGAGGGGCCAGCCCAGACCTCTTTGTTGAGGAGTTAATCACGAAACACCTGCGACCAACACGCCTTTCACACTATTTCTCATATGAACAAGCACACCGAGTCCCTGGGGAGCGTCGAAACCCTGGGGCTACCCCCAACCAATAATTGCTAGAGTCTTTAACTTCCGGGACCGGAATGTAATACTCCAAACGGCACGTAACAGTACACCGGTTTTGCTGTAGAATAGTGAGATATCCTTCTACCCGGATTTCACAACGAAAGTCCAGATTCAACGGCGCAGCTTTCTGGAGGTTCAGAGGGTGCTCAGAAACAAAAATATTAAATATTCCATGATCTTCCCAGCCAAGCTGCGCATCGAAGCTGACAGCAAGACTTGGTTCTTTCCCACCCCAGAGGAAGCCTGGGACTGGCTGGAGGGATGAAAACAAGTGGGTAGCTCTAGGAAAGAAAGACCAGTTGCAAAGCGTGGGTCCAAATCCGACCCTTCCCGAGGGGTGAGCAGTGGGTCACCGGACAGAGGAGCAGGCTCGATCCCCAGCAGCTGAAAAGACTCTGATATGAACTTACTGGAGAAAGACCTGATGTACAGATAAGTGGGGGGGGGGATACCCACATGTGAACTGGGGAGAGTGTCAATAGAATCGGGGGGTCTCCTCTTGGATTCCCGGCGGTATTAATGATTTGACGCCCGTGGCGGGTTGGGGATATCCAAAAACCTTAAAGGGTGCCAAATAGGCATATCTTGAGCTGTGGTCCACACCTATGTGTTAATTCTCTTATCCTGTGGAAGTATTCGGAGTTGGGCGAGGGGGGAGAGAGGATGCTCTCCAGGCACCTTTTCACATGGGGGAGGGGACAGGCACTCTGCCTTGTTGGGGAGTGGGTGGTTTGAAATCCACTGGCAGGGGGGAACAGTTGGGAGGGAGGGGGAGGTTTAGTTTAGCCTTCATGCACAGATCAATCCATGTCATCCACAAGCACCATAAATGTCTCACATCTCCACACACAGTCTATATATTCATACAATTGTCAGGACGGACAGAGCAACTATTCCTCACTCGTTGGCCCGCTTGACGAGCTCCGGGTTAGAGCTGAAAATAATGATCATATCGATGGGGGCCCATTGTCCAGAAAGTTCTCAGAGACCAACACGATGGCCATACATCTAGTTAAAACATCTTTGACAATCCTAACATGGGCACAGGCATTTTAATCAAGAAAAATCTTGCACTAACATGAGCGGACCCCTAGGGCAGGTTTGCGGTTGTGGAGGAAAGTTGGGAAGGGAGGCCCATCAACATCGTCACTGTCTATGCCCCACCAGCTTTAGGTAAAGAAACACTTGTAGATCTGGGTAGGGTCTTGCTTGATCTCCCACTTGGAACACTGGTCTTTGGGGGAGATTTTAATATGACGATGAACGATCAGATAGACAGACAACCGGCACGTCCCCCGTCGAGGTCCGGCACAAATATGTCTGAGTTTCTCATGGCAATAGGTATCACTGATATATGGCGCCACTTCTATCCTGACTCGACACGATTCACATATTATTCCAATACCCATAGCAGCTTTTCCTGTATAGACTACCTCTTAACCCACTTGGCCAGTATCGTGGTAGCCACGCTGTCTTCCACTGGGCATCTCGGATCACTCACCAATCTGGGCAGAATTTACAACTGATGTCAGAAGAACACTTTATCAATTAGCCCCTGGTTAATCAAGATTCGAGATATAAAATAAAGCATACGTGTGCAATCAGAACACTATTTCAAGGAGAATGTTGGCTCTGTCACATCGGCACAGACACTATGGGAGGCATACACAGTGTTGTCGCAGGGTGAGGCTCTGTCACTTAAGGTAGGGTACAATAAAAAACAAAGCGCACAGATGGAGCAACTGGAGACTGAGCTCCAGACTCTTGAAGAGGAACATATGTGTTCCCCTGATGACGCCATGAGACATACGCTACAGGTTAAACAGCTTGAATATAAAGCACTGGTTTGGGAGAAGGCCGGGGCTGCGTTGTTGGCTGAGCGTCATAGGTTGTAGGAGCTGGGAGACAGGGATGGAAAGATGCTTGCATGGTTGGAAAGGAGGGAGGTGGCGGGGCGATGGGTCTCTCAGTTGATTACTAATAACACACAGACCCTTTCAGACCCACAAGAGATTGCAGAAGACTTTGCAGACAATTTCGAACAGATATATACTCCATCAGTTACTACCACCCCAGAAGACTCTCGTCGGCTCTTGGAGGAAATGGTATTGACTACCCTGCCCTCCAGCTAAAGAGATGCGCTGGAAGAAGATATCACAGATGAGGAGATCCAAAAGGCAATAGGTAATATACAATCCAGGAAGGTAAGGGGCCCCAATGGGATCCCTATTGAGCTCCTTAAATCTACTGGCTCTATAACAACGCCATATCTGGGGGAAATTGTATAATGAGAGCTATGAGAAGGGTTTTTTTGCCGGAAGACCAAAGGCTTGCATCCATCGTAGTGATCCGTAAACCAGGGAAACCAAAAGACAGCTGCGGGTCGTATCGACCGATATCTCTGATTAACGCAGAGGCTAAAATCCTGGTGAAATTGCTGGCGTCCCGGTAGGCCCCTCTACTCGCCTCACTTGTACATGCAGATCAGTCCGGCTTTATGCTGGGCCGAAGTACAGTCCTTAATTTACGCAGGCTGCACAAGGTAATAGGTCGCAAACACGTTATAGAAGAGGATGCTATTATGGTATCTCTTGATGCTAGAATGGCGTTTGGTTACAATTGAGTGGCCGTACCAAATGCGATGCAGCGCACGGAACAAAATTCGTTTTATTTATTTATATGTTTACTTACCTCTAATCGCCCATAATCCGTAGTTTACTACCCCCCACCCAGCCCCTCCCCTGCACCACGTCACTGCCCGGCAGCACTCCCACAATGGGCCGCTACTGCCACCCAGTGCTTCATTTGCAAAAAAATAAGTGCCAAGGCCCTCGTCAGGAGATCATTGCAGCTTGCCCCGCTCGTTGCTCCTGCCAGCGATGTCAATGACAACCACTAACCATCGCACTGTTACAATTGTGACAATTCAGACTATTCTAGGCCTCCAAGGCTATAAGAATGGCTTGAGTGACCGGAGTAAGTCGTTTTTAATGTATATAGAATTAATAAACTGTTGTCGTGCTCATCTCTAAATTAGACAGAGAGTGCCTACATCTGGCAGACTATCATGAGTGCCGGTGTTGACAATTGAGCGCTGTGTACTGGAAACCACTAGCTCAAATTAAGCACCGGTACCAATATATTAAAAAAAACTATGAAATAAATTGATACACTACATACATCCTTAATCGCACATACCTGTGGACACGGATGAAACAGGTATACTTTTGACTACTTACGCCCCTACATCTGGATCTAAATTCGGTTCACAGGTGTTTGCTGATGCATTCCTACAGCTTGGAGGAAGCCCAAAAAGTAATGTTGCGATTAATAAACTAAAGTGAATGAAACTTCCCTGACATTACAATACGCTCCCCAGGACACACCCACTTTCTACTCTTATTCTTACTTTACGTATATGTAATCAGTGGTGTAGTAAAATTGCTATGATTCCTAATACAAGCTAGAAAAATGGGGTTGCTTCCTAGATTGTGGAAGTAAAAAAAACAGCTACAACGGGGATGCAATGGGCTCAAACTTTCATGGGCTCTGGTGCCACTGCACCTGCTGCACTAATGATACCTACACCATTGCAATATACACACATCTTACAAACAGTGTGTATGATCTAGTCCCACTCACACTTTTGTGAATCACGCATCATGTTTGCATATCAAGAATGTTGCCAGGCGCTAGTTGCCTTTATGAACCAGCCTTTAATATGTTGACAGAGGAGTAGAGTGTCTGAGTAGCATGCAGGAGGGGCCCTGAACAGGGCAGCACACCACCCACCAACGCCACTGCAGATAGAGGCAGGCAGCTGAGACTGGGTGGCACGACTGGGTGGCATGCGTTTTCATGGTGTGAGGTCAGATTCGGAAAGAGCGCTCTCGCTGAAATGTGCTTTCTTAAAAAGAAAGAGACAGACGTGTTTGGACACCGAGCAAAGACGCAACAAAACCAACACACGAGTGGTTTACCTGGAGAACCCAATGACAAGCGGAACTCGCTGCTGCGCTTGTAAAAATGCCACGAGAGAATGCTTCGGAGGGAGCCTCATAAAAAGCTCACCTGTAAATCGCTGCCTGGTTCTGTCGTTGACTGGGTGGGATTAGCGCAGCTCCCGCATTCTTGTCCGTCTCCATGACAACACTTAAAGTAGTGCAGGAAGCTGCATTGTGGCGGCTGGGAAAACTTACGTGAGGCGCCCTCAGTGGACGTGCGGATTTGGCCTAGTTGAACCTTTACAGCCAATTAAATTTGATTCTGAAAACAAAACAGCTTCTAAGGGAGTTGTGCCCAGAGGAAAAATGGTTAACGCTTTTAATTTTAATCTTTAAATGCTGTGGAAAGAAAATGACCTTTGACAGAGTAATCTAAATACCTGCAAAGGCATTTCATAGCTCTGTTCGTGTGCTCGCCTGGCCTAGATACGCCCACCCACTTTGAATGTCAGGCAACTGTTTCCAACCCGTCCCAAAAAGCCCAAACCGTCCTCATGTTCAGTTTAGCAAATAGTCAGAGGCGCCAGTGAGCTGTCATTTCTGATATGTTTGGCAACCAGCCCCCGCCTTGCCTTATACGCAGCTATTCTTCCAAGCGCCCAGAGGCGGCTGCCAGAAGCGCGCACTAGCAAAGCCAATAGGTGTGATGTTTGCACTGCGAGCTATTCACTTTGCCAGCGCATGTCTGTGGACCGGGGGTGAGCGCTGACAAGTGTCAGATGCTTTTTTTCAGCCCTCCCTCCCCTGTGCTAGTGGGAGGCTCGCAGAAAACAGCCTCTCGCACATTCCAATCTAGGCGCAAGAACACATCTCACCAGTCAGAGAAAAATTGTGAAAACCAAAATAGCGCAGGAGGATGTAACCAGCTGAAAGTTCCAAGGCAAAAGAAGAATCCCCTATCAGAAAGTGCCGAAATCAAACTGTCCAACATGAATAGCACACGATCTATAGATGGCAAACGTAAAAACAAGCACTGGCAAAGCCAATAAGTCTTGCTATGCGAGAGCTATTGGCTTTGTCAATGTCGTTAAGCAATGTCGTACGGCAGTGTAGCTGCTGTGCAGCATGGCTAAATGTTAGGCAAAAAAGGGCAATGAGCTTGCCAGTGCTGGCGAGAGGCAGGGCAAGCAAAACAATGTAGAGGGGGACAGGGCAAGCAAAACAATGTAGAGGGGGACAGTGCAAGCAATACAATGCAGGAGGGGGTCGGAGGACAAGACAAGCAACATAACGCAGGGGGTGGGGGAAGGAGCAAGCCAGGAGCGGCCCGTATAGGGCGTGCTGCCGGGCGGTGACGGGGGTGTGGGCGAGGGGCAGGGTGGGGGGTAGTAAACACCGGAATAAGGATGAATGGAGGAAAGTAGACCTTTAAATCAATAAAACGAATTGTGTTGCATGCCCTGCATCGCCAAATGCGATGCAGCGCGCACAACTAAATTTGTTTTATTGATTTAAATGTCTACTTACCTGCATTCATCCGTATTCTGGTGTTTACTACCCCCCACCCTGCCCATCCCCCACCCCACGTCACTGCCCGGCAGCACGCCCTATACTGGCCTCTATTGGAGCAAGCAACACAACATGGGAGGGGGCAGGGGACGGGGCAAGCAACATAAAATGGGTGGGAAGGGGCAAGCAACACATTGTCGGAGTGGAGCAGGAATGACAGGGCAAGTTGCAGCAACAGGGCAAGCAACAAAGACAGGGCAAGCGACAGGGCAAGCAATTAAGGTGGGCAGGAAGCGGGGGGAGAGATATGTCCTGAAAACACATGCACACTTACGGAGTGCTGTAAAATGCAATTGACAACAAAGTACCTCAGTAGTATAGCACGAGCAGTGGAAGCACACAAACTGGGCAAGAAAGTGGTACTTGGGTCATTCTTCAGGGAAAGGACAAACACATGATACCAGCATGCATTGGCCAAAGAGAAGCAAGGAATTCAAGTGACGATGAAGCCAATCAATAATAAGCAACAGGCAGGCACTAAGCCCTCTGTAAGTAAACAAAATGTCTTGGAAGGCCTAAAAAGCAAATCTTTTTCAAGCACATCCAGATGTGTTAGTCGGTGCACAGACATAATATCGACTCCAAAATATCGTTTGGACAGAATATCGAGTTTTAAATATCGTTTGGAGAAACTATCGACAGGACAGAATATCGACAGCCAAAATATCCTTTTTAAGGTAAGTGAAGTAATATCGACTGTAAATAATATAGAAAGTGAAAATATCCAAGTATATAATCTAGATAGTAAAAAATATCGTTTTTAAAATAATATGTAATTATTTATAGTGTTTTTATGTTATAATATGTGTGAAAAGTGTCATTTTATGTTATAATTATTTTTAATTAATGATTTTTTTTAAATTATTGTGTAATTTTATTCTGTAGCGGGTTGTGGGTTTATAGGGGAATAGGGTGGGAAGTAATTTAATTATAATTAATTAAATATGTAAATTTATTAATTGGTAGTAATAATTAATTAATTGGTAATTAAATAATATATGTTAATTATTTAAAATTTAATTGGTAATTAATTTAATTTAATTTATTAATTGCTAATTATGTAAATTAAAATAATGTATTTCCTGTAGCGGGTTGTGGGTTTATAGGGGAATAGGGTGGGAAGTAATTTAATTATAATTAATTAAATATGTAAATTTATTAATTGGTAGTAATAATTAATTAATTGGTCATTAAATAATATATGTTAATTATTTAAAATTTAATTGGTAATTAATTTAATTTAATTTATTAATTGCTAATTATGTAAATTAAAATAATGTATTTCCTGTAGCGGGTTGTGGGTTTATAGGGGAATAGGGTGGGAAGTAATTTAATTATTATTTATTAAATATGTAAATGTATTAATTGGTAGCAATATTTAATTAATTGGTAATTAAATAATATTTGTTAATTATTTAAAATTTAATTGGTAATTAATTTAATTTAATTGATTAATTGCTAATTATGTTAAATTAAAGGGGTATTTTTAGGGTTCAGGGTCAGTTTTTAGTTTTTGGGTAAAGGGGTATTTTTAGGGTTCAGGGTCAGTTTTTAGTTTTTGGGTAAAGGGGTATTTTTAGGGTTCAGGTTCAGTTTTTAGTTTTTGGGTAAAGGGGTATTTTTAGGGTTCAGGGTCAGTTTTTAGTTTTTGGGTAAAGGGGTATTTTTAGGGTTCAGGGTCAGTTTTTAGTTTTTGGGTAAAGGGGTATTTTTAGGGTTCAGGGTCAGTTTTGGGTTTTTGGGTAAAGGGGTATTTTTAGGGTTCAGGGTCAGTTTTTAGTTTTTGGGTAAAGGGGTATTTTTAGGGTTCAGGGTCAGTTTTTAGTTTTTGGGTAAAGGGGTATTTTTAGGGTTCAGGGTCAGTTTTGGGTTTTTGGGTAAAGGGTTTTTTTAGGGTTCAGGGTCAGTTTTGGGTTTTTGGGGTACAGGGGTACAGTGTAAAAATAAAGTAAAATTAAATTTACATTAATTTAATTTAATTTAATGAAATTAAATTAAATTATATTTAAATAATTTTAAATAATTTAAATAAAAAAAATTATTATATACTTACCAATACTTACGTTGTAATGGTAGTGCGTTGTAAAAGTTGCATTGTAACGTCATATATCCACTGTTGCACTCTTTGCAGTGGGAATAGTAATTTTTACTCTTTTGTATTTGTACGTTAATAATATTGGCTATTATTTAATTAAATGTTGTTACTATATATATATATGTTTTAAGAAATATGATTAAATAAATATTTTTTTTTTACTTTCATTAATTATTTAATTATTAAAAGTTATTTTAAGTATTGTTAATTATATTTTAGTAATTAATTTTTTATATTAATGTAATTAAACATTGTTTTTATTAAAGTCGATATTTTTTACAACTATATTTTTGTAAACGATATTTTGTACTCGATATTTTTGTACTTACCTGTTTGTACATACAAACTCGATATTTTGGTTGTAGATATTTTTTCCTCGATATTTTGGGTAGTCGATATTTTGGTAGTCGATATTATTTCAGTGATCCGTGTTAGTCTATAACAAAAGTACATGTGGAGTAAAATAGAATTACTATTTTATAACATAAAAAAAATAAAGGTTACAGAAGTGGTTTAATGGAATGTGTTTGTTTATACAAGATGGTATATTAACCAAAAAATACCCACTAGGGCTTAAATGATCTGAGAAAACCCCATTGACATACCCACCCCTGATTGGCACAGCTGAGATTCTTGAGTCATGTCTTAGAAAGTGTGCACTCCTGTTTTCATCCTCACTGTAGTCACTGCAGGCTTTAATCCCACCAAGCTTTGAGGTTAAAAACGTAAGTTTATAGGATATGCTTAGAAAATGAGGCTACTTGGCACTTTTGTGATTTAGTTCCACTTTGAGTGATAATGAAAAGATAGTGGGTGACTGAACAGCGATGGAGATGGAATCTAGGTCCAGGAGGATGATTCATCAAATCTTCAGGGTTGAACAGAAAATGCTGCTTTGGAGAGATGGATTGATGATGTCCAGGTAGACAGCGATGGCACCGAAAGAGAGGCATCTGACTAGAGGTAAGATTAGAGTGTGCATGTCCAAAGATTTGTCTTTATGTGTTTGGAGAATAATGGAAAGGTCATCTTAGAGGTCAATGTCTTCCTGAAGTTGCTTACTATGTTCATGCAAAATTTTTAATCATGACCAATGTTTAAATGGACAGGGTGGCAAATACAGGGTACGAGAAGTCTTCATGTAGGATACTGGTGCAAATGTATTATAGAATTGAGTATACCTTTGGTGGAATCTTCACCCTCCAGGCTTTCTCTTTCGCCACCTATCATAGTAAATCTAGAAACTCACAAGGAGAGGAATTAACAATAGAGAATTTAGTTTCCTTTATTATGCCTATTGAATAATAAAAATATGAGGCAACTTCAGACCATTTTTGAGGAGCCTATGATCTTATGAAAGACCCATCATAAGGGTTTAGTGAGAAGAAAGCATATTTCAAGTCACATGGTCGAATCTACTAAAATCCAAATGATTGGAATCCAGATACAAAAATCCAAGGCACTTTCTGCTAAAGTTTTGAAAAACAGTGAAAACTATGACAAGGAATTTGTTTTTTGCCTTTTCCCCCAATCAGGAACTAAAGTTGAGTCCGAGCTGATAAAAACGGAGTGCTTTCTAGTTCAGCAGGCTAATTCAGTGGGTGCACTCCCAATTTGTTTCATGTTCATCTACGATTCCTTACGCTGGTCCAAGAGGGTATGAGCTATGTAAAATTTTAGGACATCCACATGAGACAAATACATCTACATGAGAATCATTTACATAGACAGTGATTTTAATGGAAATCGTGGGAGGGTTTGGGCAAAATGGGTCAATGCTGGACACCCCAGATAGTTGAAAGGTCTCTGAGATGATAAACATAATTTACATTACTTTGGGTTGACAACTTCCACGAATCCTTAGGGCATTCACGAAATATGTCTGGTTTAAGAGCCATGGGTTGTAAGAAATGCATCTTTATAGACTTCTTTGGCTGAGATACACTAGCTGGCATATGGATTCAATAACATTCTCTTGGATCTGTCCATGGGTGGTCCTTTTAGGCAGATGCTCATAAGAGACAAGTTCAAGTTTAAATCTAAGACTGATGCCTCTCTTATAAAAGTTACATGGATGGGCACAATCATTTCTAGTGTCTGCATGTCTTATGGTACATTTAGGAATTACTGAAATGAAGCAGAATATCTTAGTAAAAGTAAATAACAAATCAAAGCACTGCTTCTGCCTTCATTGAGTTGTTTGTAAACACCTATAGAGGACAGCAGCAGGCTTTGTCTCAATGAAATGCTTTAAATTTGACACTCAAAGATCAATATTTTCCTTGAATAAGTCACCCCTCTTAACATTATAAGAAAATATAGTTAATTTCCAATATCCATCTTTGTTTCTATGAAGACCTTCGGCAGATTTGCCAAAGCATCTGCAGTAAGGCACATATGATATGATCCTCTTTAAAATTAACCGTGTTTCTTTCACCCAAAATAGTGGATAGATTTTGGCTGCTTCAGGCAAGCAGGCGCTGTTTCTCTTAATGTGGGAATATTTTGTACAAACCAATTTCTATTTTTTCTTTCTCTTTTATTTGATATGGTACTTTGTAAAGTCTACAAATACCAAGGAAATGGCGTCAGGTACAGAGTAAAAAAAAATGTCTATTAGAATTAATTAACTTGTAAACAGATGGATTTTTTAGTTGTCAACAAAATGTCTATATTCATGTTCTTATCCTAAAGATTCTTTAATATTACTTTTATTTTTTGGGGAGATGGGCGTCAATATCTGTACAATCTACCACCGCTACCTTCAGGGTAAAGGATGCATTTTACGGGGGAACTGACCAGGCCCGAAAACTGCATAGGCCTTAATTTTCATGGTTCACTCACACCTTGCCTATAAGGTTGCCAAAATGTTTTTGTATGCTTAATCTACTGTACATGAAGGCTGAAAACATCAACCCCGCAGGCTAAGAGCAGAAGCTGCCTTTACAGTCAATAGTAAACAGCTCTTGCAAGAATAAGTCAAATAAACAGGGTATAAAACACCTAATTTGTGCTAATTCAGGTGTGCGGATTGCAAAGAGGCCCATTGTTGTTCTTTGCGAAGACTTACAATATGCAGCGAAGGCAGATTTTTGACTCAATCAATCAATCGGGGCTTAATAAAGCGTGAGTACTCACTCGGGCGTGAGGGTCTCAAGGCGCTGACTCAGTACTTGGATGCCATGGCAACGACAGTTCATTAACCAAATAAAAGAAACTTGTGAAGACTAGTCCTTGAGGGTAGATGCTGAAATTTTCTGCAGTATGTACTGGAGTGTACTTTAGGAAGCCTGTTGTCTCAATAACCTCCATGAGTGTCTTACTCCTTGTTATTGAGTCCCTGGATAAGAACACTTAGAGCACTAGGAGATTTGCAGCACCACCAGCCTTCAAGGCACAGGCCTTAGATGTGCACCTCCCTGGGCTCTGAGCAGTCTTGCTTTACACATTCCATGCATTGCTCATGGATGCATCTCCTTTGTTAACCTGTACTTGAGCTGTAATGGAACATTTTCACACATAGTTTCTGCTGAGCGAAAGCATGTCAACAGGTAAAGGAAGCCGCCCTTTACAATAACAAATGTTAACAACTGTAGCACTGACATGAAATAAAAACATCATGATGCCACTCTGCAAAGGGATCTTCAAATGCTGCATTTAAAAAAAAGATTTCTGTAGCTGAACAGCTGCTTTTCCAGAAGTCCTTCCTTTAATCTCCAGTAACCTCTTTAGGACTCGTGTAATTGACAACACAAGGGTGCACTTAAATTCTCCTCCACAATCTAATTTACACTCTCAACAAGCTGGACGAAATTCCCATACTTTGTAAAAAATAAAGAGTTTGAAACTCCCAACCCAGCATTTCCGCCTCAATCAATTCTTGATGGAACTGCCCCATTTGCAGACATACCTGTTGACTCTGTTCTGGAGCCATCAAAGCATAGTCCGCAAAAAAACAACGCTGTTTGGCCACCAGAAAAGTCGCCATCAGACCCTTATGAATGAATAAATGAATGTGTACCTGTAAAGTGCACTTATACCCCAACTGGGGTTTCATGGCACTGTACGCATACCGCTGTGGAACCCTTCCTGGCTTTTCCCTGTGAAATGTCCACTCCTGGGCACCCCCAAAGTGAAGCCAAGCATCCCAGCACTGTTGGGACCATTGTGGACATTAAGCAAGCTATTGTCCAGAGTTGCAGAGTGGGACCCATGATTAGAATAGGCACCGAGGCGAGAATTATCAGGCCCGAGGAAATTGAGCCCAAGACCCGCTGAGGCAGGAATTGAACCCTGGTCCCGGGCCAGACCTCCACATCAAGGTCTGCCACTCTAACCATTGAGCCACACTTCTTATCATATATTTGGAGCAGCAGAAAAAGATGGAAGCCAAAACTGCCTGCTACCTTGGACTTTGCAAATAAAGGGAACAATGCTAGATTTACATACACCTTAGTGGCATTGCCGTTCTATGCTGCTAGGATGCTAGTGCCAGGAAAGTGCCCCTTAAAAACACACATCGAAGATCCTGCGAGGTCTGCCCTCTGTCGTCACCTCTCATGATACTTACTTAACGACCCATCAAAAGGATACAATTTTCCTTGCCTTAAAAACAAATATCTTACTTTTAAAGGACTTGTTACTGCAAAGAGCAAGTCATTAAATAATGTTTTTCTACTTGCATCGTCTTTATTATTCTACCTTTATGAATTTCTAACATGTGTGGTCACTTGTGATAGTTTATTGTAGAGGGATACTAGGGGGAGGTTGAATGCCGTAAACGGATGTGGCGTTACAGCCAGAACTGGCGACTTTAGAATTGGGGATCCAGGTTCGAGTCTCGGCGTCTGCTCAACATCCTGTGATTGTGGGCAAAACACTCAATCTCCCTGTGGCTTTACAAAACCAAAATAAAATGAACGTGTCCATGTGTAATGTAATTGTTGCAATACCTTTGGTGGAGTTCGTGCTATATAAAACTACAGGAAAAATAATAATCATAAAAATGCGGGGAGCCCCCAACTGAGCACTAATGCTGCTGCTGCTCCTGTTACAGATGTACTCTGACATATTACATGTGTATTTTCTAAATCAATTTAAGATCTTGAATGTCAATGAAAAATGCGAATTCAGCACAACTAACTAAAACACGTTTCTCTCCCTTTGAGTTCAAGTTTGAGCATGAATGCAATTACATTTTGAACACTTTTAGCAGGGTCTGGCTGCAAGAAACCTCAAATGACCCTTTGGGTGTAAAACGAAACAACGTTTACAATTAAAAAACACACGTTGGCCACATCAAACCAGCAAAGCTCAGATCCACTCTGTTTCAGTGATGTTTCAAGAAGGCCACACTCTGGCACAAAGGTGCACCCTATGCCTATTTATTAATTTCATTTTGAAGGATCGCTTTAAAAAGAATTTTGCAGACTAGTCCCCTTAATCCTTTTTTAGGGCTCGGGCCTAAGCCTCCACTTCGTGGAGGCGGAGCTTGCGAGCCCTAATGTGTTCAATGCAGAAAGGGGTCCAGGCTGGCACATTCCTTAGTTTTTTATGGAATCTGCCTAGTGATTCGTCTTCGCTGTGCTGTGTATTTAGTAGTGTTGACCTGATAGGCTGTAAGTAATTTACTCGTGCCCGATGTGGCATATTCTGTGCGAGAACTAGCACGGCAGAGTGATTAATCTTAATTAGGAGCTGTCAGAGTGGCCGTGTAATGCAATCCAGATGGTGCGAGCGCTGCATAAAGTGTTCGGCAGAAGAATACATAAATCCTCAATTACCAGCTGTCCGAGGTGCCGGTAATTGAAGGCAGATGGTGGTGGGAGCGTGTGCACTGCTGTGTTTTTTGTAGAGAATCACATGCATCAGATCTGGTGCGTAGTGCAGAGGCGTAGTGCAGAGGCGTAGTGCGTAGTGCAGAGGCGTAGTGCGTAGAGCAGAGGCGTAGTGCATAGGCGTAGTGCGTAGTGCAGAGTGCGTAGTGAAGAGGCGTAGTGCGTAGTGCAGAGGCGTAGTGCAGAGGCATAGTGCGTAGTGCAGAGGCGTAGTGCGTAGTGCAGAGGCGTAGTGCGTAGTGCTGAGGCGTAGTGCAGAGGCGTAGTGCGTAGTGCAGAGGCGTAGTGCAGAGGCGTAGTGCGTAGTGCAGAGGCGTAGTGCGTAGTGCATAGGCGTAGTGCGTAGTGCAGAGTGCGTAGTGCAGAGGCGTAGTGCGTAGTGCAGAGGCGTAGTGCAGAGGCGTAGTGCGTAGTGCAGAGGCGTAGTGCGTAGTGCAGAGGCGTAGTGCAGAGGCGTAGTGCGTAGTGCAGAGGCGTAGTGCAGAGGCGTAGTGCGTAGTGCAGAGGCGTAGTGCGTAGTGCAGAGGCGTAGTGCGTAGTGCAGAGGCGTAGTGCAGAGGCGTAGTGCGTAGTGCAGAGGCGTAGTGCGTAGTGCATAGGCGTAGTGCGTAGTGCAGAGTGCGTAGTGCAGAGGCGTAGTGCGTAGTGCAGAGGCGTAAGGCAGAGGCATAGTGCGTAGTGCAGAGGCATAGTGCGTAGTGCAGAGGCGTAGTGCGTAGTGCAGAGGCGTAGTGCGTAGTGCAGAGGCGTAGTGCAGAGGCGTAGTGCGTAGTGCAGAGGCGTAGTGCATAGTGCAGAGGCGTAGTGCAGAGTGCAGAGGTGTAGTGCGTAGTGCAGAGGCGTAGTCCGTAGTGCAGAGGCGTAGTGCGTAGTGCAGAGGTGTATTGCGTAGTGCAGAGGCGTAGTGCGTAGTGCAGAGGCGTAGTGCGTAGTGCAGAGGCGTAGTGCGTAGTGCAGAGGCGTAGTGCAGAGTGCAGAGGCGTAGTGCGTAGTGCAGAGGCGTAGTGCAGAGTGCAGAGGCATAGTGCGTAGTGCAGAGGGGTAGTGCGTAGTGCAGAGGCGTAGTGCAGAGGCGTAGTGCGTAGTGCATAGTGCGTAGTGCAGAGGTGTAGTGCGTAGTGCAGAGGCGTAGTGCGTAGTGCAGAGGCGTAGTGCGTAGTGCAGAGGCGTAGTGCGTAGTGCAGAGTGCAGAGGCGTAGTGCAGAGGCGTAGTGCAGAGTGCAGAGGCGTAGTGCAGAGTGCAGAGGCGTAGTGCGTAGTGCAGAGGCGTAGTGCGTAGTGCAGAGTGCAGAGGCATAGTGCAGAGGGGTAGTGCGTAGTGCAGAGGCGTAGTGCGTAGTGCAGAGGCGTAGTGCGTAGTGCGCAGTGCAGAGGCGTAGTGCGTAGTGCAGAGGCGTAGTGCGTAGTGCAGAGGCGTAGTGCGTAGTGCAGAGGCGTAGTGCGTAGTGCAGAGGCATAGTGCAGAGTGCAGAGGCGTGGTGCTTAGTGCAGAGGCGTAGTGCGTAGTGCAGAGGCGTAGTGCAGAGTGCAGAGGCGTAGTGCAGAGGCGTAGTGCAGAGGCATAGTGCAGAGGCGTAGTGCAGAGGCGTAGTGCAGAGTGCGTAGTGCAGAGGCGTAGTGCGTAGTGCAGAGGCGTTGTGCAGAGGCGTAGTGCGTAGTGCAGAGGCGTAGTGCAGAGTGCAGAGGCGTAGTGCTAAGTGCAGAGGCGTAGTGCGTAGTGCAGAGGCGTAGTGCAGAGTGCAGAGGCGTAGTGCAGAGGCGTAGTGCAGATGCGTAGTGCAGAGGCGTAGTGCAGAGTGCGTAGTGCAGAGGCGTAGTGCGTAGTGCAGCGGCGTTGTGCAGAGGCGTAGTGCGTAGTGCAGAGGCGTAGTGCAGAGGCGTAGTGCAGAGTGCAGAGGCATAGTGCATAGTGCAGAGGTGTAGTGCGTAGTGCAGAGGTGTAGTGCGTAGTGCAGAGGTGTAGTGCGTAGTGCAGAGGTGTAGTGCGTAGTGCAGAGGCGTAGTGCGTAGTGCAGAGGCGTAGTGTGTAGTGCGTAGTGCAGAGGCATAGTGCGTAGTGCAGAGGCGTAGTGCAGAGTGCAGAGGTGTAGTGCAGAGGCGTAGTGCGTAGTGCAGAGTGCAGAGGCGTAGTGCAGAGGCGTAGTGCAGAGTGCAGAGGCGTAGTGCAGAGGCGTAGTGCGTAGTGCAGAGGCGTAGTGCGTAGTGCAGAGGCGTAGTGCGTAGTGCAGAGGCATAGTGTGTAGTGCGTAGTGCAGAGGCGTAGTGCGTAGTGCAGAGGCGTAGTGTAGAGTGCAGAGGTGTAGTGCAGAGGCGTAGTGCGTAGTGCAGAGTGCAGAGGCGTAGTGCAGAGTGCAGAGGCGTAGTGCAGAGGCGTAGTGCGTAGTGCAGAGGCGTAGTGCAGAGTGCAGAGGCATAGTGCAGAGGCGTAGTGCAGAGGCGTAGTGCAGAGGCGTAGTGCAGAGGCGTAGTGCAGAGTGCGTAGTGCAGAGGCGTAGTGCGTAGTGCAGAGGCGTAGTGCGTAGTGCAGAGGCGTAGTGCAGAGGCGTAGTGCAGAGTGCAGAGGCGTAGTGCAGAGTGCAGAGGCGTAGTGCGTAGTGCAGAGGCATAGTGCGTAGTGCAGAGGCGTAGTGCGTAGTGCAGAGTGCAGAGGCGTAGTGCGTAGTGCAGAGGCGTAGTGCGTAGTGCAGAGGCGTAGTGCGTAGTGCAGAGTGCGTAGTGCAGAGTGCGTAGTGCAGAGGCGTAGTGCGTAGTGCAGAGGCGTTGTGCAGAGGCGTAGTGCGTAGTGCAGAGGCGTAGTGCAGAGGCGTAGTGCAGAGTGCAGAGGCGTAGTGCATAGTGCAGAGGTGTAGTGCGTAGTGCAGAGGTGTAGTGCGTAGTGCAGAGGCGTAGTGCGTAGTGCAGAGGCGTAGTGCAGAGTGGTAGTGTGTAGTGCGTAGTGCAGAGGCATAGTGCGTAGTGCAGAGGCGTAGTGCAGAGTGCAGAGGTGTAGTGCAGAGGCGTAGTGCAGAGTGCAGAGTGCAGAGGCGTAGTGCAGAGTGCAGAGGTGTAGTGCAGAGGCGTAGTGCAGAGTGCAGAGGTGTAGTGCAGAGGCGTAGTGCAGAATGCAGAGGCGTAGTGCAGAGGCGTAGTGCGTAGTGCAGAGGCGTAGTGCGTAGTGCAGAGGTGTAGTGCATAGTGCAGAGGCGTAGTGCGTAGTGCAGAGGCGTAGTGCGTAGTGCAGAGGCGTAGTGCAGAGTGCAGAGGTGTAGTGCAGAGGCGTAGTGCAGAGTGCAGAGGCGTAGTGCAGAGTGCAGAGGCGTAGTGCAGAGGCGTAGTGCGTAGTGCAGAGGCGTAGTGCGTAGTGCAGAGGCATAGTGCGTAGTGCAGAGGCGTAGTGCATAGTGCAGAGGCGTAGTGCGTAGTGCAGAGGCGTAGTGCAGAGGCGTAGTGCAGAGGCGTAGTGCAGAGTGCAGAGGCGTAGTGCGTAGTGCAGAGGCGTAGTGCGTAGTGCAGAGTGCAGAGGCGTAGTGCGTAGTGCAGAGGCGTAGTGTGTAGTGCAGAGTGCAGAGGCGTAGTGCGTAGTGCAGAGGCATAGTGCAGAGTGCAGAGGCATAGTGCAGAGGCGTAGTGGAGAGGTGTAGTGCAGAGGCGTAGTGCAGAGTGCGTAGTGCAGAGGCGTAGTGCAGAGTGCGTAGTGCAGAGGCATAGTGCAGAGGCGTAGTGCGTAGTGCAGAGGCGTAGTGCAGAGGCGTAGTGCAGAGGCGTAGTGCAGAGTGCAGAGGCGTTGTGCATAGTGCAGAGGCGTAGTGCGTAGTGCAGAGGCGTAGTGCGTAGTGCAGAGGCGTAGTGCGTAGTGCAGAGGCGTAGTGCGTAGTGCAGAGGCGTAGTGCGTAGTGCAGAGGCGTAGTGCGTAGTGCAGAGGCGTAGTGCAGAGTGCAGAGGCGTAGTGCAGAGGCGTAGTGCGTAGTGCGTAGTGCAGAGGCGTAGTGCGTAGTGCAGAGGCGTAGTGCAGAGGCGTAGTGCAGAGGCGTAGTGCGTAGTGCAGAGGCGTAGTGTGTAGTGCAGAGTGCAGAGGCGTAGTGCGTAGTGCAGAGGCGTAGTGCGTAGTGCAGAGGCGTAGTGCAGAGTGCAGAGGTGTAGTGCGTAGTGCAGAGTGCAGAGGCGTAGTGCAGAGTGCAGAGGCGTAGTGCGTAGTGCAGAGGCGTAGTGCAGAGTGCAGAGGCGTAGTGCGTAGTGCAGAGGCGTAGTGCGTAGTGCAGAGGCGTAGTGCGTAGTGCAGAGGCGTAGTGCGTAGTGCAGAGTGCAGAGGCGTAGTGCAGAGGCATAGTGCAGAGGCGTAGTGCAGAGTGCAGAGGCGTAGTGCAGAGTGCAGAGGCGTAGTGCGTAGTGCAGAGGCGTAGTGCAGAGGCATAGTGCAGAGTGCAGAGTGCAGAGGCGTAGTGCGTAGTGCAGAGGCGTAGTGCAGAGGCATAGTGCGTAGTGCAGAGGCGTAGTGCAGAGGCGTAGTGTGTAGTGCAGAGGCGTAGTGCAGAGGCGTAGTGCGTAGTGCAGAGGCGTAGTGCGTAGTGCAGAGGCGTAGTGCGTAGTGCAGAGGCGTGGTGCGTAGTGCAGAGGCGTAGTGCAGAGGCGTAGTGCGTAGTGCAGAGGCGTAGTGCGTAGTGCAGAGGCGTAGTGCATAGTGCAGAGGCGTAGTGCGTAGTGCAGAGGCGTAGTGCGTAGTGCAGAGGCGTAGTGCGTAGTGCAGAGGCGTAGTGCGTAGTGCAGAGTGTGTAGTGCAGAGGCGTAGTGCGTAGTGCAGAGGTGTAGTGCGTAGTGCAGAGGCGTACTGCGTAGTGCAGAGTGCAGAGGCGTAGTGCGTAGTGCAGAGGCGTAGTGTGTAGTGCAGAGGCGTAGTGCAGAGGCATAGTGCGTAGTGCAGAGGCGTAGCGCGTAGTGCAGAGGCATAGTGCGTAGTGCAGAGGCGTAGTGCAGAGGCGTAGTGCAGAGACGTAGTGCGTAGTGCAGAGGCGTAGTGCGTAGTGCAGAGGCGTAGTGCGTAGTGCAGAGGCGTAGTGCGTAGTGCAGAGGCGTAGTGCGTAGTGCAGAGGCGTAGTGCAGAGGCGTAGTGCGTAGTGCAGAGGCGTAGTGCGTAGTGCAGAGGCGTAGTGCGTAGTGCAGAGGCGTAGTGCGTAGTGCAGAGGCATAGTGCGTAGTGCAGAGGCGTAGTGTGTAGTGCAGAGGCGTAGTGCAGAGGCGTAGTGCAGAGACGTAGTGCGTAGTGCAGAGGCGTAGTGCGTAGTGCGTAGTGCAGAGGCGTAGTGCGTAGTGCAGAGGCGTAGTGCGTAGTGCAGAGGCGTAGTGCGTAGTGCAGAGGCGTAGTGCGTAGTGCAGAGGCGTAGTGCGTAGTGCAGAGGCGTAGTGCGTAGTGCAGAGGTGTGGTGCGTAGTGCAGAGTGAAGCCAATGCATATCTACAGGCTAGCGATGACAGTGCATATCTACAGGCTAGTGAAGCTAATGCATATCTACAGGCTAGCAATGACAGAGCATATCTACAGGCTAGTGAAGCCAATGCATATCTACAGGCTAGCAATGACAGTGCATATCTACAGGCTTTTGAAGCCAATGCATATCTACAGGCTAGCGATGACAGTGCATATCTACTGGCTCGCGATGACAGTGCATATCTACAGGCTAGCGATGACAGAGCATATCTACAGGCTAGCGATGACAGTGCATAACTACAGGCTAGTGAAGCCAATGCATATCTACAGGCTAGCGATGACAGAGCATATCTACAGGCTAGCGATGACAGTGCATATCTACAGGCTAGCGAAGCCAATGCATATCTACAGGCTAGCGATAACAGTGCATTTCTACAGGCTAGCGATGACAGTGCATATCTACAGGCTAGCGATGAGAGTGCATATCTACAGGCTAGTGAAGCCAATGCATATCTACAGGCTAGCGATGACAGTGCATATCTACAGGCTAGCAATGACAGAGCATATCTACAGGCTAGCGATGACAGTGCATATCTACAGGCTAGCGAAGTCAGTGCATATCTACAGGCTAGCGATGACAGTGCATATCTACAGGCTAGCGATGACAGAGCATATCTACAGGCTAGCGATGACAGTGCATAGCTACAGGCTAGCGATGACAGTGCATAGCTACAGGCTAGCGATGACAGTGCATAGCTACAGGCTAGCGATGACAGTGCATATCTACAGGCTAGCGATGACAGTGCATATCTACAGGCTAGCGATGACAATGCATATGTACAGGCTAGCAATGACAGAGCATATCTACAGGCTAGCGATGACAGTGCATATCTACAGGCTTTTGAAGCCAATGCATATCTACAGGCTAGCGATGACAGTGCATATCTACAGGCTAGCGATGACAGTGCATATTTACAGGCTAGCGATGACAGTGCATATCTACAGGCTAGCGATGACAGAGCATATCTACAGGCTAGCGATGACAGTGCATATCTACAGGCTAGCGATGACAGTGCATATCTACAGGCTAGCGATGACAGTGCATATCTACAGGCTAGCGATGACAATGCATATGTACAGGCTAGCAATGACAGAGCATATCTACAGGCTAGCGATGACAGTGCATATCTACAGGCTTTTGAAGCCAATGCATATCTACAGGCTAGCGATGACAGTGCATATCTACAGGCTAGCGATGACAGAGCATATCTACAGGCTAGCGATGACAGAGCATATCTACAGGCTAGCGATGACAGCGCATATCTACAGGCTAGCGATGACAGTGCATAACTGCAGGCTAGTGAAGCCAATGCATATCTACAGGTTAGCGATGACATGGCATATCTACTGACTAGCGATGACGGTGCATATCTACAGGCTAGTGAAGCCAATGCATATCTACAGGCTAGCGATGACAGTGCATATCTACATGCTAGCGATGACCGAGCATATCTACAGGCTAGCGATGACAGTGCATATCTACAGGCTAGCGATGATAATGCATATCTACAGGCTAGCGACGACAGCGCATAGTTACAGGATAGCAATGACAGCGCATATATACAGGCTAGCGATGACAGTGCATATCTACAGGCTAGCGATGACGGTGCATACCTACAGGCTAGTGAAGCCAATGCATATCTAGCTAGGCTAGCGATGACAGTGCATATCTACAGGCTAGCGATGACAGAGCATATCTACAGGCTAGCGATGACAGCGCATATCTACAGGCTAGCGATGACAGTGCATAACTACAGGCTAGTGAAGCAAATGCATATTTACAGGTTAGCAATGACAGTGCATATCTACAGGCTAGCGATGACGGTGCATATCTACAGGCTAGTGAAGCCAATGCATATCTACAGGCTAGCAATGACAGTGCATATCTACAGGCTAGCGATGACAGTGCATATCTACAGGCTAGCTATGATAATGCATATCTACAGGCTAGCGACGACAGCGCATATCTACAGGATAGCAATGACAGCGCATATCTACAGGCTAGCGATGACAGTGCATATCTACAGGCTAGCAATGACGGTGCATACCCACAGGCTAGTGACGCCAATGCATATCTACAGGCTAGCGATGACAGTGCATATCTACAGGCTAGCGATGACAGTGCATAGACTCACAAGGAGACCACAGGCAGCTGAGGTGCAATCTTCTCCCACTCACAAGAACGACATCACAGGCAGCAGCAGTGCAAGCTTCTTACACTCACAAGGAGACCACAGGCAGCAGAGGTGCAAGCTTCTCACACTCACAAGAAGGACATCACAGGCAAGTGGTGCAATATTCGCACACTCACAAGGAGATTACTGGCAGTACACACCACATGAACACACTCCATAACTCATAGCAACAATACATTGGCATTTACAATGCCATTAGCTCAAACTCAAATAAATCCGAGCCCGATTGCATTTCTAATGCTTGTTTAATCTATACTGTTTTGTTTTTAAAACGCTGCTCTTTGGAAATGGTACATTGCAAATGCAGAAGTCAATATAAAAAAAAACAAAAAGTTATGGTCCAAAATATTTCTTAGGAGGCTGGTGTCCACCGCCACCGATTAGGCCACCTACATCCAACAAAGGTGTTGCCTGCTACGAGCATGGGAACTACGTTGAAGCTGGTGAGCATAATTTTAATTTAGGGGGGTTTTATTTCTGTCCTGTGAATTTTTTTTTTAAAGTAGGGCCTAAGTGACTAATTTTGCAGCTCAATTGTCTCATAAAAGACTCTAAAGAGATAGTAATGGCATATTCCAAAGTTGTGTGATATTCCAGGCAAGCCCTATCTTCCTATGGGGCTATTAGGGCCTACAAATCCTCCTTTGCATCTTCCTCATTTTGAACCATCAAGTTTCACTCTGCTGCGAGTGAGAAAAAAGCAAAAAGAACAGATGATGGATGCAATGCTGAACAAATCAAACATTCACCCCCAATCACAGGTCTGCGTTAAATCCATTGTTTTGTTGCTCGCCATGCCATGCCAGTTTGGACCCAGGCATATGCAAATCCGTCTTGGACCTCCTCCCCTTGGGAACAGTCCGGCCCGAACTGCCAGGCCAGGTCCTCCCTAAACCGGAAACAAGCATCCTGGGACAGGTTTTGGGGTATCACCACTCATCAGCCTGGTTATCATGAATCCAGTGGATTAGCGAGCACGGGACCCATGTCAGGGCATACCCTTTCCATTTAGGGCTGAACAAACCGAACATTCATCCCCAGTCACAGTTCTTGGTTAAATCCATTGGTCCAAACTGGGGTGGCGTGGTGAGCAAAAAAAAAAATGGATTAAACCCTGATTTGTGACTGGGGGTGAATGTCTGATTTACAATTAATAAATTCCTCAGGCATGCACAGCGATTGTGTATGAGAAACACGCTTGTTAGGGTCTGCAGTGAGGGTGAGTGGTCCCTGCACCTAATGTCTTTCTCATTCACCGTTTTTTAAACTAGGGCAACATCCCCTATACCGGTGGATTGCGGCTCACTCCAAAATGTTCCCAGGCCAATGTCGATCCGTCCCTTCTTGAGCACCCATAACCACTGGCGTAACGAAAAGTGAGGGGGCCTCCCTGCACGGTACTTAGGGGGGCCCCCTCCGGGCTCAATCAGGAGCTCTCAGGCCAGTGTGCAGGGCCGATGGGGCCCCTTGGAGCTAGGGGACCCCCACACCGCGTGGGCTGCGGGGGCCTGTGTTATGCCACTGCCCATAACCATCTAATTTTCCCTGCTCCATTAGGCACATTAACATCCTGTAAGCCCACCCGGAGATGGCACAATTCATTGGTGCTCATATTCGGATCCAGTACAGTAAGGGTCTCCGGGCCAGCCGTGATGATATTTCATGGATCCCAAGGTCCAGCCGGAGCGGCACCAATAAGGTTTCTTCCCTTGTCCCAGGCTTCTAATGAAATTGTTTTCTGCTATGCACAGGGCACTGATGTTGCAATAGCCCCATTGTTCCACCCCATACAAAGCAGCCCCACCTTCCAGCCTGAGCTTTACAGATGTCTACTGCTGGGCGTACAGGTGACCAGACTGCTTTAAGTGGGTCTAATTTGCCAGAGTCCCAGTAAGTACTGGTGTTGGCAACTGGTAACCACTGGTTCAACCTATGTTAAATGTGAATGGTTGCTATGCACTAGTTTCCTCTTCATGTTAGAATAACTCCAAACCTTTGCCCATAAGGTAATTTGACAAACCAAGGTCATATGTTCAACAACACATATTTACCTTCTACAAATCCAAATGGATATTTCAGATTTACCATAGCTACATTTTTAAGGTTTACATGCTTACTGAACAATAGCAGGTATTTTTTAGGCGTGTCCTTTAGCTTGCTTTGCAGATTGTAGGGTATCTATATAAAAATAATGAAACTCACTAATAACGAATCCAAAGCAAAGAATCGTTTATGTTTTTTTTAGTTAACATCAATGTGACTACAATGATGATATCATGATGATGAATTCATGGCATAGCAATCTCCTTAATCCTAACACTGACTACTTTAAATTTAACATTAACAAGAACACAGCATTTAACGAAATGATAATAATGCATTATTATAATTTGTCACATTGTCGTTTTTCAAAATAACAAAAGCCAAATGTGGTTCAATGTAATTCTAGTTGATCTAATCTGTACTTGTTGTGCACCCTTACTTACACCCATGAGTTTTATGGCACTAGGACCTCAAAGAGAAGAAACTGCGCTAAAAGCAACTACATTAGCAGAATAAAGAAGTATTCTAAGGTTTCTTAAAAGTAAGATGGTTAGAAATAAGGCATGGCTAAAGAGATTAGAGCATAGTATGGACATGACTCAACCTCCCCAAGGAGCACTCTCTACTTGGCTAAGTTGACAGAGGATTTCTCATGAAAGAAAAATAGACTATTGCCCTAGATGGCACGGTGAGTGACGCAGAGCACTTAAAATAGGATGCGAAGAGGCATAAGGAGCCAGTGAAGAGTTATAGTCTCCTCGAAGATGTGATCAAATTTGCAGAGTCCACAAACCATCCTGACCACTTCGAACCTGCAAGGTCATCCCATTTGTGAGTTAGAAGAGTCACACAACAAAAAAACATCTGGATATCAGGAACACAGATGTAATCCTCAGCTGGTTCTTAGGCGTTTGAGTATGAGATGTTCCTTCAGATTGTTTTCGAACCAGACTAATTTGTATTTTATTTATTTATTTAATGTGATTTTATATAGCGCAAACTTTACCCGAAGGTGTCAGAGCGCTTTACATAAGAACCAGTTGCAAAACATAAGGACTAAGGATTACATGCGTTACATAAAAGATACAAACAGAAAAAATTGCAAATGTACAAGATGTAAAGTCACACAAAGAAGAGACTGGTGATTAGAGTTATCTCTATATACATAGGGAAGGGCTACGGATGGATATACTCTAAGAGTCACATAGGAATGGTAGAGAGTACAAAGGTCTACTGCATATAATAGTGATTAGAGTTATCTCTATATACATAGGGAAGGGCTATGGATAGATATACTCTAAGAGTCACATAGTAATGGTAGAGAGTACAAAGGTCTACTGCATATACTAGTTATTAGAGTTATCTCTATATACATAGGGAAGGGATACGAATGGATATACTCTAAGAGTCACATAGGAATGGTAGAGAGCACAAAGGTCTACTGCATATACTAGTGATTAGAGTTATCTCTATATACATAGCTTGTATAGAATGAATAGGTATACTATTTCAGATCTTGACAGAAAATGCAGAGAACGAACTGTATAAAAAGGATATCTCGATATAGGGTAAAGATTCAAGGGGGAAACTGTTGAGACTTAAATATACATTTTAGAAGCCAAATTTAACTCATTCATGTGATGACGCTAAACAAGCCAAGTGGGAAGCATGAAATGTTTGGCAATAGGAGGCATCTCAACACAAGTTCATATCATTATCTGTAAGAACCTATATTATACAGTGTACAGCTTCAGTTCATGTTCCTCACCACTGGACACACGTGGAGCAACTAAACTTGTTGAAACTGAGCGGAATCTTTACAATTAATCAATCTGGGTCGATCACAACAGTAAAGCTCCTGATAAAGCATTGCATTTTAAATCTGAAATTGCTGTTAAGTAAATCTTTAATAGTTTTAGGATATATTCTAGGAGCAAGTTAAACATAGAATAGTACAATAAATTATCTAGTAGACCATTTTCTCACATCTCCTTCTCAGAGACGAGATCTAAGTATTCTTCAAGTAGTAAACCTCACTTAAATCAATAGTGTCAAGTGCTTTAAAGTTTACAGGTGTGTAAGGACATGGGTGGTTAAGACATTAAAAGGGCACTCAAAACAGGGAACTCATTGGAAAAGGTTTGTGGGTTACAAATAGGTGGCAATGTAAATCGAAGCCCATTTGTCAAGGGGTAGTAAATGGCCTGGAGAGCAACATTTGCTGAAGTGCACATCACTGCAGTTCGGCATTAACATTGGAGGAGATTGCACAAAAAGAGCCTTACGCATATAGCCTTGGTGCTCACTCTGCTCCACCAGATGAAATGACTGGCAGAGAAGTTGACATTTTGAAAAAAATAAGGCTGGCCATTTGCTTGTCTTGATTTTGGTGGTGTGGCTTGGTGGCACTTCTCAGGTCCTAGATAATATAGACTATTAATGTTAATCTCCACTGGGACAAACCCACACAGAACCCCAATCAGCCAGTGGCATAACGCACATTCATGGGGCCTCGTTGCAGAATGTGAAGACGGTCCCCTTAGTCTTCAAAAATTCACAGATAGCCATTGGTCTTGGGCTAAATGCTCTAACCCTGAAGGGCTGAGAGACACCTGAAGGGCAAGAGCTACTCTACCCTGCAGGGGCCTGTATTACACCCGTCATCAGCTAGCACCACATATGTTGGTGGCACTCCCAATGATGTTGGCAATATTTATATACCGCCTGCCCTGGAAGAGAGATTCCCTTCTGTAATCGCTCTAAAGTACAGCTATATCTTACATGGCTGCAATTTTCAAAGTCACTCGATTTTATATATTGGCTGTGGGTACAGTCTCAGCTGGCCACTAACATTTTTTTTAATGTTCCTATTTCTATTCCCTGTTAAAATATGACTGGTAGACACATTCTCCCTTTAAAGAAAGCTAAAAGGCATCTTGTGTTTAGACGATGAAGCATGTTTCTACAGATAAATATAAAAACATTCAAATGCATGAAGCGGGCACTGACCCACAACCGCTATGTGTTCAGAGAGCACCGTGCTCCACAGCATCGAATGAATGTAGAACAGTATTAATGAGAATTTTTCCTAGGCCACAACAAAACCTGTCCAAAATCAGGTTACACTGAAACTTGGATGGACAACGACCTCAATATACTGACAAACAATACAATTGTGATATAAATAATATATATTTGTTTTATTAATAAAAAAATAATACATAAAAAAGAGACATATGATTACATATAAAAAAGGCAGTGTAAGGATTACACCTTTAACCAGCCATGGTATGATTAAAAATGTTTTTTTAAAACAACATATATGTACATAAACAAAAGTATAACAAAGATTTTCAAGAATTAAAGTAGAAACGATGACAGATATGTTCAGAGAGCACTGTGCTCCACAGTATGGAATGAATGTAGAACAGTTCACAATGTGCAGCCCCCAACTGCAGAATTACAGCCCACGTAAGAAAGCGCGTTGTCAGATCATCCTGAGGGTAACTGGGACATGTGCTGCTCTTATCTCAGGCCCTGTCTTCGGAAGGGATGCTGCTCTGCAGAGGACTGCCAGGGGCCAGAATCTGTTCATTACGAAAAGCAACAACCCTAATTAAATCTGAAAGGAGATCGGTCTGGATAGCACTGAGAGCGTGTCTGGACAAAACACTTTGTTTCCTAAACCCATTCTGCCAGCTCTTTGTGGCAGGCTTTATTCAAAGAAATACAAGAACATATGAGATCTATATCTGCAACGAATGTATAGGTGGAACGTGCCTTTACATGGAGAGTAAGAGTGAAATAGACATAGTTTAATGTACTTCGAGTTCAGCCATGATGTTTTCCTTTCCAAAAGTCTCTTCCTTGTCATTATAACTCAAAAGAAAGCAAATGCGTCATGGCGTTTACAAAATACTGAGAAGCTTTTGGGATCGTTTCCCCGTGGGAGGTTGAACTAAAATCATAAAGCAACCAAAGAAATCAACGGTGTTTTACAAATCTATATATATGCGTCTAGTAGCTTTTACGCGTGTGATGGTTAAATACAGAACCCGCAGTATTGTATTATAAAATGTCACACTTTTGTTTCGATCATTTTTTCAAACCTTTTATTCAATAATTTTGAATTAGAATCTCCTTCTAAAACTAGTCTAATCTAATAATAAAACGTTGGTTCTCTCTTTAGGCAGTGCAATTTATAATGTACTGTCATGAATTGCTGTTTGAACTGCAATCATATGCAACCATCCGATCTGATAAATCAAGCATCTCTTGAAGAATAAAATAAAACACTCTTTTGGATTCTAAATGTAAAACCTCTCTTTACCTAACCCTCTTTTTTTTTCTTTTACCAAACCTTAAATCTATGTTCAATGACTGAGTTTCTTGTGTGTGTGTGTTATTCTTAAGAACAAAAATGTTATTTCTATGGCATCTTTCCTGATTGCAACTGTTAGGACAACTGAAATGGCCAAGGGCTGGGGCCAGAACCCATGTCTTCCTGCCCTCTCATATCTTTCAATCAAAGTTTCCTCACACAACCTTAGGTGCACACCATACACTACTCCTCCGTGGCGTAACTGCGACCCCAATGGGTTGCACACCTGTTGTTCCCATGTCACTCCTAGGAAGACCCAATGCAGACACTCTAGTATTTTGACAGTGCCTCCAAGGGGTTGTTCATCTGTTGCTCCACTGCAGCTCCTAGGAATACAACATCTCTACATCCTGGTATTTGAAAAGTACCTCCAATGTGTTGCTATTCTATTGCTCCCGGGTAGATTTCATATGGTATTGCTTGGCAGTCTACAGGTGCTTCCAATGGACTGATACTTTATTGTTCCAGTACGAACACCATACATCACTCCACTGATAACTCAACAGTGTCCCTGAGGGGTTTCTCAACTGCTGCTTCTCCATCACTCATAGGAAGGCCTCATGTGATTGTGATAGTAATAGTAATTGTACATTGCATTTATATAGCGCTGAATGCCCCTCACGATGTGTGGAAGGGCTTTGCTATCAGTAGCACACTACTCTGGAGTCAAAGATTAGAGTTAAATAGTTAGCAGATTAGTAATATGCCTTTTTCCCATGGTGGATTAGCTGTGGTAAATGCTCTTGGGTTCTTGTGTGTTTAGCAGTTTTTTAGTAGGGATAGAATAATGGGAATTAATTAGAAAAGGGTGTGTTGTAAGTTTCTATTGTTGGGAGCAGTGGACATGTGTATCTGTAAGTTGGATGATTAGGCTGAAAAGGAGGGGAGTTTTGAAATACAACCTGGTGCTTTCACAGTCCCTTGAATGGTTTTGCTCTTTTGTTGTTACTGGGTAATTTCCAATACAACAGTAGACTCCACAGTCAATGGTGGTTTCCACATATGATACTCAACACTGAAAATTATTTTAAGTACTTGAATGAGCAGTTGTGTCTATAAAAACATTATCTTAAGTTTCTGGGCATTGACACTAAATGTGCTGTGTGCCCAGCACATCTTTAAACATCATGCACTTCACCTAACATGACTCATATAGGCCAAAAAAATAAACTTTCAACCATGCATGTGGCAGAGTGCTCAGGTAGGATTCATGACCACACTATTGGTGTGAACTGCTTTATAAATGTCACTGAGCCACCCAGAAAAGCTCATAAGGGTAGAAAAAGCCCTGTGTAAATTCTACTACCACACAACACAGGATGTATTATTAACTCATCTACACCCTACTGTTACCCAACTTCAAACATTTTGGAGGGCTGTTCCCTACAGTGGTAACAGGGAGACACCATGGCAACATGGCCCAGGCATTACAACATGAAACTCTATGTAAGTGTTTCCTAGGTGACATTTCTGTTTAAGACAGCTATATAAATAAAAACTTGTGGAATACAATCTTTTCCCACTTGCTGACCCTTAAAAGGCTGACAGCTGATTTTCAAGCCCTTGTTCTTAGTAAATGAGCCCGAGGAAATGGAATGTGAGCTCACACCTTCCTGTCCTGTCATCATTCACACTCTCAGAAATGCCTAACAAGATGACAGCTGCTAATGCAGTGTGGAAAAACCACTGAAGAATGTGAGCAAATATACTAAGAGGGCAGCAAAAGTTATACCCCCGGGCCAATTTACAGTTTGAATTGTACTCGCATATTCATACAAAGTCTACCCGTCCATCAACATAGAAACAAACATTTAATTTACTAAGTAATGCTCTCATGCAGACACTGCTGGAGGGGAAGAAGACCTTTGTGCAGCTGGAGGCATCTTTATCCAACAAGAATACAAATCAGACAGTGCCACAGTCTCCTCTTATGAGGGTGGCATAAGTGAAACTTAAATCACCTATAATACAGTGCCGTACTGTGTACTTACATACACTGATGTTTACATCTGTGCTTGAGATGTGAAAATAAGTGCAGGTACCCTATTACAGGCTACATGTTTGCTAAGCCTAGGCGCTGGAAATAGGGTTGCTGGGGGTGCTGTACAGGGCCGGCTCCTCCGTTGGAGAGGAGGAGCGTTGGCCCACTTTAAATTCTCCCCCAAAGCCGCAGAGACGAAAAATAGAATGATAATTTATTACCATTTTATTTTTCATCCTCTGTCCCAAGTGTCAGGACGGGGGCAGGGCCGCAGGGAGGAGGGAGGACAGGCTAATAAACTGCTTAAAGTGCGCATGTCTTTTTGACCGGCCGTCTGGCGATGGCCAGCCACACATACACACTTTAAACCTCTCAATCCAGCTGTCTAAGGACAGCTGGGTTGAGAGTAAGTGCAAGCCTCTAGAGCGCTGTGGAGCTCTGAGTGAGGCCGCTCCCACCAATCCTGCCGCTGCTCACATGCTGCATGTGAGCAGTGCCATGACTGGGTAAGGCTGTTCTAGCATACGGTACCAGTAAAGAAGAGGTCCGGAGTGAGGGCGTCGCGTGAGGTACGTTTTATTTTTCTTTAATTGTTTATATTTTCCGCATGCACACTCCCACCCTTCCTCCCTGTAGATGCCAGCTGACACTGTTGCTGCAGAACCCCCAAAATAACTATGCTGGAGTTTCAAAGGTGAAAGTGCAATAAAGATGTCTTTACATTTTGTTTTTATCTTGTCACATTGCTGTTCATTCGAAGAGAGATGTCAATTAACAAGCTACATCTTCTGTGAAACTTCTGCTTATTTTATTTACCTGGGGATTGGTGTTTAGTTTTCTTTCTCTGAATGCAATGTGGAGATCTAGCTGTTGTGAATTGAAAGGCAGTAGGATGTTGTTTAACTACCTATTATTGAACCCTACAAATATTTCAAAATATATCAGCAGCTACGAAATCACAAATCATGACAAATATCCGCTGAAAGCCCATTTCCACACATTATTGTTTATGCTATATATTTTTCTTAGTAAAACTATTTTTGTGCAAAGTTAGTGGTCATTTCAATAGAAAACCTGCTATTGGTAAATGACAATGAGCTACTATACTATGCTTTAGTAATATATTTGGGACTGGGTGCTTCAAAATTCACCACCAGCAACATACGACACCCTTCCTGCTCTATTATTAAATGGGCGTGGCTCATTTGCTACAATTGTTCTTTGGGTGATGCTAGGAGTTTTCACAGTCCCTATCGGTTCAGTGATATAATATTGATGGCAGCATCTTTACTCTGAAAATTGTTCCAGCACCACTGTTGGGAAGTGCCAGTGCTCTTCAATTAAAAGGAGTGTATCTCTGCTGAGAAGTCCTGGCACTTTTCAACTAAAAAAAATGTGCAAGTACACAGAACCTAACAGGCTCCCGTCTCAGCACTTCAGATGTTCTTCTTGCCAACCACTCTTCAAGTTTTCACTCTATGTTTCTGCAACCACAAATGTAACCGCATTTCCCAAAAGTAAGATGGTGTTTTCTCTCTGAGGTGTGCAACAATCAACAAACAGACTGATTACATTTAACTCCAATCAACCCTAAATAAGTGTGCAGTACTCCAGTACTCATGGTTGCCTTGGACAGAAAATAGGCCTGGGCCACAAAATAAAAGTGGCCCTATTAGCGAATTCGTTCGTGGAAATATCAGTTAAATCAACAGTACAAACTAGCCCACCAGACCATAAATCAGACCCACAAACAACCAAACCACCAGCCCACACACTGACCTGTTAAACCAGCCCTTTTGACACTGTCAGATTACAATCAGACCCATACAGTGCCCAGGACCAGCAGCTTGAAGCACCTGGGGCGCATCTAGAGTTTCTCCTGCAACTTGGGGAATACAGGAGAGAATGCACAGCCCATAAATGATGATTTGGGAGTTTAGGATTTTTTCCATGTGTTGTTTTTGTTTGTTGTTTGGCGACCCAGCTGCCACTGACTAGCCTTTGAACTATGTTACTCCAGAATCTGGGGTGGCTTCTCGTTTTGTGCAGAGTAGACATGGCCCAAAATTTTAAGCTTGTTGCTGCAGTCAAGCAAACATTGACTGTATAATGGGCACACACTCAAATCATTTGTACATCCTGATATTCATCTCCAGTCAATTAGTTAACTTGTTTCATTTGTTCTTTAAATCTTCAAAACGCAGTAGTTCAATATCATTGCTATTGGATACTAATTTCGCATATTAATCAATCTCCCAGTGAATTGATTCCTCAGTGCACACACACACACACCACACACATGACCGCACACTCTCTCTCTCTCTCTCTCTCTCTCTCTCTCTCTCTCTCTCTCTCTCTCTCTCTCTCTCTTTCTCTCTCTCTCTCTCTCTCTCTCTCTCTCTCTCTCTCACGGGATAACGCACTCTGGTGTACATTACAAGTCACCAAGGAAGTCCATGACTATATAGTGGAATAAGGCCAAAGGCTGTGTTCATTATAAGGTTATATAACTCTGAGGGGACATGCAATATCATTATCATGTATGACAGGGGGTTAACGACACTGGACTCCCAGCGGGGCAGTTTTTACAACATGCCTCCATAATCATGGCATACACGCAACGATGGGGGAACATCACAGAGGAACCACCCACACACCAACTGATACAGCACTTACACGTTATGGGGAATGGTACACATGCGGTGCACTGGCTAACACAAGCTCTGTTGTCACACACACAGCATACCTTACAGCCACTGCGAGATAAATGGGCGGCTGACAGGGGGAAAGACTGGACAGAAGGAGAATGGACGATGATATTATTAGGCCCCAAGAACATCCCACGAAATGCGCGCTTTAAGCTGATCCAGTTCTACATACTGCACCGTGCATACCTCTCGCCTGACAAAATTAACCTGTAATTCCCGGGCACCACGGCTGGCTGCCCGAGATGTGCACTGGAGGATGCGGACCTACTACACATGCTATGGCACTGCCCGCAACTACAGATGTACTGGCAGACGGTGCTGCCGACGTTAGAGCGCTGCACCGATATGCAGGTACCACGCACATGGGAAGCATGTATACTGGGCATATACAGGCGGACCAAGCTTAATAGAGTTCCCTCTCGTTTCTGGGACCTTGGCCTCCTCACGGCCAAACGGCTGATCACGAAACACTGGAAACGACCCACCCCACCCCTAGCTAACCACTGGCACACTTCCCTGGGCAACTGGGCGAAAGCAGAAAGCATCACCCTACACAATGAGGAAACCGCAGGATTGCGGAAGTTCCCGATCGCAGCATTGTGGGACGAGATGCTGAGCTCCTTGCATAAGGAATGCCAGGGGGTGCTGACCGAGACAGACAACATGGACAGTGACCCTGAAGCCCCCGACAGGGACACTTGTAACCACCCACTGGACGCCACTGATGCACCCACAGACGATGCCCCACTGTATTCGCCACGGTGACGCCCCACCTGACTCCACGGGCGCGCAATGCACCTCCTGCCACCGACCCTCGGCCCTCCCCAACACCAAGAAATAACCCGCACTCACCACCAGAAGGCAGCCATGAACCCACAATACACCGACAGATCCCTGATCCGAACTACACACCACGTCCCCACATTCGATGACATCCCCCCCTCTTACGTCTCCTTTTAGGTTTTGTTTATATCAACAGTTGTTCACTTCCTGATGTTATCTTGATTCCAGCACTGTCACGGCAGGAACAATAGTATTGCATCATTGTTATGTTGTACACCGCACTGTCCTACTGCACACTAGGATAAGTCCCGCAATTTTGACAGAAGTCCAAGAGACATGGACAAATACATGATGTACCAACTGAGTTTTTTTTTTTTATCCTGTGACTTCAATGGCAGATCTATATTTAACATCAAACAAAGGGGGGAAACATGAGAAAATGTCGACTCCTGAGCTGTCACCGGTACAGGTCGTCATCGCACATATCGGACTATGAAACACAGTGCACCCCAACTTAAAAATGTACTTGCCAGACTGTCGATATGCATGAGTAGTTTACTTTCACGATGTTATTGAATAATATATTGCTATGATATCGTGCAATTTGCAGGAGATGTATGTTCCTCCTCCTCCTTTCCCATTATCCACTGATGACTATCATTGCCCGTATTGAACATACTTGCCGTGTTTAAGAAATGTTAATAAAATATATACAAACAAAAAAATTTTATGACAGGGGGTACTTTATTCCTGATAAATACATGGTGACACTATCACCTTTCCCTCAAACCACTGAAATCCTTGGTGCGTTGCTCTTTCGTATAAAAGAGGGAGCACATATGCAAACATGAAGATTAAAAAAATAATCTCTAGTGCAAAATTAAACACATCAAAAAAGCTGCTAGGTATTTGTTGCAAAAATATATTAGAAACTTCGTTTTTTACAAAAAACACAGTAGAAACATGCAGAAAAGCTTTTCTATAATTACCCAAGCTGTGCAAAACTAACATGTTGCCATAAATATCTCCTTCAAAAACAGAGCAGGAGAAAAGCAACATCTCTCTTTTTCATTGTTTAAAAAGTTGCTTTAATTATGCTCTGGGACCTTACCTGCATTTGCCCTGCTGCCTGTAATCTGCCAGCAGGCATAGTGACTTCAGAACTCAACTGTAATGGTGACTGAATGCGAATACACGGATAAGAAAACAGACTAAGCACAGGTTGATGGGCTGGTAGTAATTCTAATAAACTAAATGTGTGGGCATCAAAGCATGACTGCAGTAGAATACATCAAAATCTGGAATCCCTATATAAAAACCTGTCTCTAACTTCTTTAAAATTGGCAGCTTGTGGTGCGCCTAGTCACCGATGATAACGAAATTACAACAGAACTCAATTGTAATGACGTATTACTCTTGCTTTTTTCCCATAATGCTGAGACTTTACAAAATCCCAAGACTGCTTGTAAGTCTTCTTATATCTCATTTATAGTTCCATGTTGCATGTTGTTGTGAATAACAACTTAAATCCCACTTATTTATGCATTTTGTCAAGACGATTATCCAAACATTTTCATGCTCTGCCATCGTCTCATTCTTGTTCCCTCCACTTTCACTTGTTTGTACAATTTATAGTGCTTAGAACAGCGGATTAATATTATGCTACTTTTCATGAAATGTCTAGCCACAGCTGCTGTTGATTATCTATTGCATTTGCTGTTATGTGTCCGAATGTAGCTTTTGTATTCCAGTCTACTTATCGACTTCAATTCCTTTATGTCATTAAAGAAATGCACAGAGGGAGTGAAGGGGAGGATGGTGATATGTTTTCCTTTATTATACTGTCCTACAATTTAATTACATGAGTTCTCTAACATTCTTTGATCTGACAAGACGGGGAAGAGTTGGGAGTGGAAAAGGAATTACCCAACCATCTGCTGTGCTGCACACATTGAAGATTTTATGTTATTGTTCACCTGAAAATATGCTCTTTCCGGGGTGTATTTCACCTCTGTCAATGCCACCACAAAACCAAGGGAAAGTCTACAGCTGATTAGTGCAGCCTCCCACTGAGGCCTAGTCGTAATTGTGTTCAACATGTGACTTAAGGAACTGCCTAAAATCCTGTGATTCTGAAAAAATTTATTTATTAATATAAGCCGTCCATGTGGGACAAGTACGACCCTACCGTGTAGTGTGCTGTATAGTACTACTACTACCCCACTTACGCGACACCTTCCCTTAGATCCTGGGCTTCCGTATTCGGACTGTAATGGAGCTCACACACATGCTATTCTATATGACACACTTTCTGGTTCAGCTGTGCCCTTACTAAAATAAAAGCATGGTGTTATTGAAATATGTATCTATACTCTGGCCTAAATATGTGGACTGCCGGAATGTCATATGCAGGTAAACAAAACACTAACCCCTGCTGTCCTAAACTAGCATGCAGCAGCACAGTAAAGAGGCTTCACTGATAGATGAAGGAAACACATTTCAGGCAATCTTCTACAGTTTTACATGAAAGAAATAAATGATGTGCTATATGGTTTGACAACTTTTTACCAGGACAAGGTCAAAAGGTGGACTAATGAAAGACTGTCTGTCATTCGTAAAGCTTCAGGTCAATAGAACATGGTAAAACTGAATATGTTTGATAACCAGGGGCAGTATTACACAAGGTGCCCCGGTTGCGCAAGAGGTATTTGTGCCCGCTTTGCGCGCCCCTGGGGCACTTTGGTATTACAGAAGGGGCAGCAAACGCTTGTGCAGCCCCTTGTGTAATATCGATAGTGCTTGGGCAGTTAAAGGGCGTGCCCCATGCAAATGAGGGAATCCGTTTGCCTCTGCACCCACGCTGTATTACAGACGCGGGCGCATAGGCACAGTAGCTCCCAGGAGGCGCACTGACAGTGCGCCACCTAAATGGTGGCGCACTGTCAGTACCACCCCTGATTGCATCCCTCTTAAGGGGAGGAGGGGGTCCCACAGACCTCTCAGACATTCCCTATCAGTCGGGTGTGGTCACTGACTGCAACCTTCTGCAAGGGGATATCTAATCCCCTAAAAGTGGAGGGGGGTTGCCGCCTGCACTGTGATAATCCGGAGCTGCTTAAAAGCAGCCACTCCATTTTTCACATGAAGTGCGAGTTCAGGGCTGCTCTGGGGGCAACACATTCACCCTTTTGAAAGGTGCGCCCAGAGCAATTCAGGAAAATGCATCGCATCCATAATATGGTCCAAGGACAGTACAATTTCATCAGTTTTCCAGGTAGCTCGCCTTGTGATAGTCATCTTAACAAAGACTTGTTCATTATGAATAGCGATGGTGTATTAATATATGCAAGCAAAAGGGACCTGTGTTAGTCACTGAGCTGCCTATGTCCAGTTTGTAGTGAGAATATGGCTGAGCCACCAAGACACAGGAGGCTGGTGATGGTGGTCTTAGGAAACCGTCTTCTGGAGGAGGGGTACATTGGCTGTCACAAGGACCAGTGGCTTCTTTTCTTAAACATGATATGCCTATCAGATCTAGGGCACAGGGGTGGTCTCGATATATGGAACCAGGCTCTAGTCAAGCAGAGCATAAGAAAGCACATGCTTCAGATTCACCTTGGGGAAGGGGAACATATACTCATTTTAATGGGGTAGTAATGAGCATGTATGAATCTGGGCAGGGCCGGACTGGCCGTAGTGGGCACCAGGTAATCCCCCGGTGCACCGCACGGGTGGGAGCCGGTGTTGGGCCCCTGGGGACCGATTTTGTTACAGGGCCTTTTTTGCAGCATAGCTGCAAAATCGACCATGTAACAAATTGGGAAAACCGGCCCTGGTAAAGAGCTCGGCGGCACCCCCTCCCGGGGGGGGGGGGTGGGGGCGGTGAGCGGGGGTGGCCACTCACTTTGCCAGGGCCGGTTTTGGTCCCAGTCCGGACCTGAATCTGGGTACAAATATTTAGAAGCCGGCTGTGATGATCAACTAGAGAATGAGTACAGACCACAGCTCATTCTAAATTACTGGACAAATGCACTTTGCTAATTCTTCAGATAAGGTTCCATATGATGATGATGTCCAACTTTGAAAGGAGCAATATGTTTATTCAAGCATTTAGTCTTCCACAACGATAGCTAGCAGACATCTGCTGGGCAGCAAATTGAACTTGCCTCACTGTGCAGTGCAGTTTAGTTTCCCCAGTCCTTGTTTGGAAAATGGCCATCCTACACTTGAACTATGAGATGACAAAGCAACTCGCACAGGTCTGGGTTCCACCCATAATTTGGTGCACCGTAAATTTATAATTTTTTTTACCTAAACTGTATCCCTAAAACTATTTCTTAACCCCTTCGGTGCTCATGGCATATACCTCTCAGGTGCTCATGACGAGCTGAGCTTGTCATGACCACACCCGTTTTTATTGCTGTCCAGCACAGGCGAAGAATATCATCAGCAGCGATGTGGTTAACTGAAAATATGGAACTGTTGTAATTAAATCATTTATATTATTATTTTATTGGGTTTAATGTATTGATTTTTCTTTTTTGTTGTTGCTAATGTTTTCTTCCAAAATATTTACGGAACTTACACTGAGGGAGAGAGGGCCCTAGCTCCCTTTTTTCAATTTTGAACTAATTTAGTTTTTGGCACTATGGATTTTATTATATTTTGAGAGAGTCTGTCATTGTTATTTCAAGTGATTCCTAGGAGGCTCCTTCCTGTTGTCCCCGTTTTTAATTGATTAACACTCACCAAACTATAACATAATAACAGCTGAATGATTTTAATACGAGTACTTTTAACCATACTTACTTTTATTTTACTATATATTTTTGCGGTACTGTGATAACATAATACCATATGAAATGATAAACGAGCATATAGTTCACAGTTTTATGGTAGGCAACCGCGCGCCTCCATTTATTGGCTACAGTAGACAGCTGCTGCAGTACGGAGAATTGCAATCCTCTTGCCTACTCTGGGCCTCAGAACTTACAGCTCTTTCCTGCATGGATATCTGATTCTGAAGCTAGGTGTGGTCAACACTGCACCCTTTTATAGCGAGCCATCAAGGTGACCACAATGCCCCCGCAAGAATATATCTCAGTAAACCCGATTAAAGCTGCAAATCTTAAAGAAACAGGTGGCGTATAGAAAGAGCTAAGGTTTACCTCTTGCAAACTATTCCTCTCCTGTTCCTTTCCTAACTACACTCATGCAGGGAGTTTACAGCGCAAAAGAGTGTACAGTAACACCTGAGTTGATTTCAAATACCAAAACACAAAAACAATAGAGGAGTATCCCCTCGTAGGCAGAGAAATGTTTCTCTGGATCTAGTCTTGAGTGCTCTAATCAGCACAATATGCCCCAGCCTGTTATCGGATAATGCATATCCTTATAGAAGACCCCTCACTCACCAACCTAGTTGGTGACATGCTTCATCATCGGGGTCCCACCCCATAGGCCGAGTGCCTACAGGGTGTGCTGCGACACCTGACTACAGTGGTGGATTTCAAATACCCCAATGAATTCCCTAGCCTTGCTTCAACTGGCACAGTCTTCAAGGTTTGACTTCCACCACTGCCTAACTACAAATATTAATAAAGTCAAAAAGGCATCCGTCTGTACCAAGCTTGCTCTTGACATGGTGGACACCGTTCCAAAAGAGTAGGTTATCCAAGAAGGAAAAGATCAACAAAGGTTTAATGACATATTGTGGAGAGATATTTTAAGTCCTTCAAGTTTTTATAGGATGGAAAATCATCTGTGAGCAAAATAAGAAATTAATGCTTTTGAAAGATGAAGTGGTAGACTATTGAGGAGTTCTGGAGGGTGCTCTAACAGTCCAACTGGCTGACAGCATTTGTAAAGAGCTACCCAAATGGGTCTTTTGGCATGATTACTTGTCCTTGTTATTAAACTATTAAAGCCCCAGAACCAAAAGCCCCAAACTGTCTAATTGGATGATAAAATGAGGAGTGTCACATATATTAATATGCTGGGTCCATGCAGACGTAAAAGGAGGATTCTGTCAGAAACAACAGACTGCGTATGAGGCAGAATTTTCTGACTTAATTTTTGTGGTCGAACCCGACAAGGAACTAAGAAGGATCCATCCATCTTTAACACACCAAGAATATTTTATATCTTTTCCGTTATGGCCTTTCATGCTACCAAGAGCGTACACATCTGGTGGCATATAGAAATAGTCTCTGAAATTCAGGAGTAATGTATATACCCGTCTCAAGTTATTGTTTTTTACTCAAATGTGGCACTACCATTTTCAAGCCAATAGGAACGCATACCAATGAGAATTACTCTGCTCACTGCTTTCCCTACTTCTCGAAACACTTGAATTGTGGATGGGCACAAGGCTCTCATATATGGCCAGAGAAGTTGCAAAGCAATGCAAAATAAGTTGTGCTTGTAGATCAAGGTGTCTTTTTGCATTGCTGTTTCTGGAGCTACCTTCAGGACTGGAGTGAAAGGCCCACATTCTCACCACTTTACCCTCCTCTCCACCACTCTACAACTAATTCGAAATTGCCAATCCCCAGATGAACACCGTTCTGATCCCACAACACTGCTTCAGCTTAGTGGGACATCATAAACAGAAGTTTCCTGAAAAATCCTGCTGGGAACAAGCAGTCATGATCTGAAAGGATATGATCAGAAAAGAAAAGATTTGGGTGCTAATCCGAGGGCTCTCTCACAGACCACAGAGGAATATTTGAAGAGACCAGTGACCTAGTTTGAGATAGTTTTATCTACCCAGACCTTCATCACTTTCAATTGCCATTCCTAATCATCCTTTGACTTATCTTCCTGAATCTTCATGTTAACAAAGAAGAAGAATGTTATCTTTAACATGGGCATTTAATGCCCGAGAATAAGAAGCTGTGAAAATAAGGGCAGTTAGCAATCATGATTGACTGCACTTAGTCCATACTGTTCACCCGATTTAAGTTTATCAGGGCCACCAGCTTGGCAAATACATTACTCGTGCTAAACAGAACTAAAACATACAGGGCGGACTAAAACCTGCCCAGAGACTAGGACCACAACACTACTTCCAGATAACTGCTTTGGACCAATGCTGGTAAAAGCTAGTGGGTTGAGCGCCAGATGGAAAATAAACTTCCAATCTATGCAAATAGGATGCCCATCACAGCACAGTCTGAAACTTGAATAAGTTGAAAGCACATCACAATAGAAAGAAATAGCAGTATAATCACCATTGCCTCATGGTGGGTTTCCTGCCACCCACAAGCATGACAACTGAACATGGCAAGAAGTGTCTTAAACAGCAGCTTTCGACTACACAAATGAAGATCTAGGTTGCCTCTGGCGGTAAACATGATTCTGTTTCATAAGATTGGTAGTCGGCTCTTCAGTCTAAAAGTGAAGTTCACGGTTATAAAAAAAATGCAGGTACAAAGGTGTTTGGTGTTCAATGTAGCAGAGAGATATATAGTTATGAATAGTCCATGCTCAAGTAGGAAATACCTTGAGCCAACAGCCTTTCCTGCCCTCCTGGCAAGCACCTTCCGGCAGATCCCCTACAGAAAAGGCCACAAAAACTGTATGTTGGGAAATGGTAGAAATGACGACACCTATTACGGTTGTATGTCCAGCCCAGTCTAATGTGCTTCAAGTTGTCTCATATGTCTTTTGTTGTGTGGTTAGGCTGGTAACACAGCACCTACTGAGCAGCAAGCACATTTAACACCTTATTTGAGCATCGTAATTAAAATCCACATTTCTTTTTTCTGAATAAAATCACTGATCTCTCAGATGTTTCTAGGTTAGAGATGACTAATTTTCCGAATTCTCATTCTGGCTGTCCTGCATATCCTCACACTCCCTCTGGTCGCAGCTCCATTTCTCATAGCTCCTTTCTCTGTGACCCTCTGAGGCTGAAGGCAATGCCTTTCTTCAGAATAGCTTGCAGACTGACCAAACAGAACCAGACTTGCTCGCCCTGTGTCGGCCTGCTTTTGACATTGTAGCCTGTTTTATTTCCATGCTCAGGAGTAATTACAGGTGGAGCCCCACCTCGAAACAGAGAGACTGTGTCTGGCTGTGATTACCCAAGTTGGGACAGGTTACAGATACACAGGCTTTGTGTACCTGTGATGGAGGGTCACAGAGTTCATGAGAGCAGGATTAGGAGGATTTTTAGGACTCTTAAATGTATATGCAATTAATTAGCTTACAAATGTTACATTTTGTAGCATCTTCTAAACTTCTGTGTTTCACTCCTGTGTACGAGTTCTGATTGGCTCATATCTTGCCATCTTATTCTCTTACTGCCTTTGTCCTCCTTGTAGGGTATGGTGGAACAACACGAGGCAAATCCACATGCATCCCTGGCGGAATGTGCCAGACAAATACTGAAAATCTGGAGACTACAAAGCGACGATGTACGAATATTACAATTCATACTGCAAGGTAATGCACGTGTCCACTTTATCCATCTGCATTCCCAGTGCTCCACGTGCCAAATATGAATGTAACTTTTGCCAACCTTTAGAATACTGAATATAACAAAGTAAACATCAGACACATTACTCAAGTCGTGTCAACTAGAACTGTAGATAAACTAAATCAATATTTCACTAAGGACAAAGCTAATCATGATTTCATTAGCCGCTGTGGTATTTGACAAACATAGCCACTGCAAGAAACATGTAATATCTTTTGTCACAATTTTGGCTGTTACAGAGCATTACAGGAATAGCCATCTTAGAATGCAAATAACCTGAGATACAACAACTATTCCACAAATGAGTGAGCTGTGCCTATAATTGCCTGCAAAACAAAACGTGGTGCTCAGTGACTTGAAGGGGCAGTGCAATGAGGTCACCCGTAAACAGGCAAAGCTTGGCTTCCCTAACATGTTTTGTGACCATTTGATGTGTGAAACAGATGTTGGTTCACTGCCCACAGCTGGCATGAGGTAGTAGCACTGGTGAATCTTAAGAAATGTAAACAACGTATAATATATCCTCATTGTAATATTAAGTTATTTGGTCAAGGGACGCAACGCCAGGCCGGCGACCAATATGGCCGCACGGTGCTGAAGCTCTGACTGCAAGTTCTCCTTATGCCTGGATAAATACATATTTGAGGCCATTTCCATTGGCCCAGGAGGTGTCCAGTTCACCCGCAACACGGATCAGGCCCTCCCTGGTTGCAATATCGATTCCGGAGCTGTGGTGCGGAAGATCCTGCCAAGGCAACGCAGTGGGCCTGTGGTATACACCATCATGTTTATTTGTTTGTATTGGGTATTTTTTCGTTTTTGTTCCCATACGGGTAATTGCTGGTTACTGTTTTGCCGGGGTGGGTGGGGGAAGGCAGTTGGCCGTGGGTCGTTTTTTGTGTTTATGATTACACACCATGTTGTGAGGATGTATCTTGTAAGGGTATCTACAAGGGATTTTATTTCCAACATCTCTTAGTAATATTCTTGGTATTAATTCAGTAGAGCGTCAGTCATTCGATCAAACTCATATGTATCCTTAGGACAACAGCAATCAATGATCAGGTTCATACAAAAAAACAGTGAAAGAGCACACAAAAGCGCTTGATAGTATTGCGTAGATATGTATTGCAAAATTTCATATCTTTAAAATATGATGGGGATATATATACATAGAAAATCAATCAATTGCAAAAGATCATGAACAGATGTATGATTAATAGACAACTAAAGCAATTCATGACATTCATCAGCTCCATGCATGGTGACACCGACATGCTTAGCTTCAGGGCCATACTTTTTATTCTGCAACGCATGGCACTTGGTCGCGACTTGATTACTGGTTCCTCTCTCTTTCACTCCTCTCCTGGCTTGGCGAGCTGAGATGCCCCTCCCACACGCTGTCGGACCATGCCCCAATGTGTATGGTTTTAAACGTTCCGCCTCCTGACAGCAGGGCCAAAAAATAGCTTTTTCCTTACCATGCTTTACAAAGAACTTTGTACTGTCCTCACCAACTATTTTGAACTCAACGAAGGCTCGGTGGCCACACAGGCAACCCTCTGGGAAGCCTTCAAGGCCTACAACCGTGGAGTAGTTATATCCAAGCAGTGCAGTGTACTATGCGATATACACCATTCCATAGAACAGGGGGAAACCACTCCAGCGTATAGCTGCTGATGCCCCTGGGAGTTTTGACGACGAATAACACCAACTCCGTGCTAATGCGATGGAGGAGTTCTGCAAATTGGCTGACCGTGAAGTGCATTTCCTAGGTAAATATGCAAGGTCCCATCGCTACGGTGAGGGCTAGTTTCCAGGCCGTATGTTGACAAGAATATTCTGCCCGCATAGGGGGTCCAAATACATACCCGAGCTCACACCTACGGGCCTCAGATAATGTTAGGGTACTGGCAGAATTGCACAGTTTTTACAACCAGCTATACACCTCTAAGTATGCGGAGGATGGCAGAGCCTTGGCAGACTACCTCTCTGAGGTGGCTATGGTCTGGCTGTCTCCTCCACAGCAACAATTCTTGAGTGAACCAATAGTGGTTGAGGAAATCTTCTCTGCAATAGACTCCACGGATGGGTCCAAGGTCCCCGGTTCAGATGGTCTCACTGGGTTATTTTTCAAAACGTATACACATCTTCTTGCTCCCTGCCTTTTAGAGCTTTACGCTGAATCCCTTGAGACGGGTATACTACTCCCCACGCTTCGCAGAGCGATCATATTTCTACTATTATAACCTGGGATTGAACCTTCCAATGCCAATCCTTTAGACTGCTGTCTTAAATTAATTTTGACAAAAAGAATCTTGCTAAGGTTCTTGCCACTAGACAGTCTCTCCTTGTTGAAACCACCATCTCCCATCTCCAAACAGGCTTCAATCTGCATCAATCCACATCAATAAATTTGCAAACGTTGTTCTCCATTTTGAACAGAATATCTCCAGAGGTCCCTGCAGCAGTGGCTTTACTCAATGCGGAGAAAGCCTATGATTCTCTAAAGTGGCCTTTTCTTTTTGCAACATTGCAGATATCTGGTCAGCCACGCGGGTTCTTGAAACTGATCAAGCTCCTATAAGTTCAGCCTGCAGCTCGTATTCGTGTCAACGGTTCTTTGATGTCCGCGTTTACACCAGATAAGGGTGCCCATTCTCCCCACTCCTATTCATTATTGCCATGGACCTGTTAGTGCGACATCTACAGGAGAAACATCTTTGGTGTGGGCTATAGTTCAACACACTCTGCTTCTACCATTTTACGTGGGTGACATATTTATTATACTTAGACACCCGTTCGCAAATTTAGATCCCATTATTCAGGAGATCCAGAGAGACGGTCGTTTTTTAGGTCTCCTAATCAACTGGAGAAAATCTGAGCTCTTTCCGCTGACAGCAACCACATAGCAGTTTCAAACCTATCTCCTATTGTTGTGGGGGGACAACACCATCAAATATCTCAGTATCCATATCCATCACAATAAGAAACATGTCCTTCACCTGAACTATGGTCCAGCTGTGAGTAAATTAAAAACACTAATCGAAAGATGGATAAAGTTGTCGTTGGCGGCCGCGGCCTTCATTAAAATGGACGTCCTTCCCTGATTTCTTCATTTATTTCACAATATTCCCATTCCTCTCCCTAATGTTTTTTTTTACCACATTGCGAGGTCTTCTGCTGCAATTAATATTGGCGGGCTGCAAACTGCTGGTTGGTGTGCGTGCGCTAGTCCTTTCCTATGCAAAAAGTGGCTTCAGTATGGCACACTTTCCCCTTTATTACTTGGTCTTTCAGTGTCAATACGGGTACTATTGGTACCATAGAGACGCTTGCCTTTTTTATGACCGTATTGACCAGGATTTGGTGGGAGATACACCACTGAATGCCAACCTTCCCACGGGACGGGGCTATCATACGACCCCACAGACATGCAGCCACTCTCCACCACTCGTTGGGCATGGTGCCGTCTAGCGTTCAGCACTGAATCTGCTCTTTTCCTGGCACTTACTGCAGATGAAGGCAAGACAACAGCCTTGATTATGCTGGACCTAAATACAGCCTTTGACACCATTTCCCATGGTCTACTACTTGAACTACTCTGGAAACGCGGCAAGGGGGGTTGCACACTTGACTGGATTATGGATTTTCTCCAGGATCACACCTTGCAGGTTTTCCAGCAGTCACACACCTCGTAGATTTCCCCCTACAGCAAGGGGTGCCTCATGGCTCTGAGTCTGACCCTGTTTAATGTATCACTGTGTAAAGATAGTGTATTACAGAAGAGGCTGCAGATGCCTGTGTGGCCCAATCTGTGGCACTGGCGCACATGTACCACTAGCGGTATCTCAAGAGGGCATTCCCCAATTTGCATAGGGGCGTGGGCCCACGCAAATGAGGGAATCTCTTTACCACTGAGCCCACGCTGTATTATGGATAGGGCACAAAGGCAAAGAAGCTGTCAGGATAGTGTCATATGCTGATGACACTCAGCTGAATATTACCTTGGCACAGGATGAAGGTGAAGCTGCTTCCAAATTCAAAGCATGCCTGGTTGACCTGATAAAATGGATGGATTCCAGCTGCCTTAGACTTAACGCAAGTAAGACCAAGGTCCTTGTGGTATGCAAGCAACCGGCTATATGAACCACTACATGGAGGCCATATGAATTAGGTCTGGTGCAGGCTGCCAAATCTAAGATTAAAAAAACCTTGGGGTTTGGTTTGACTCCTTGCTGACCCTTGATCATCAGATTTCTACTCTAGCCACACCTGCCGGACTCGGCAAGGAAAACGGTCATCCAGGCACTTGTTTGTCGCGCTTGGATTATTGTAATGTACTCTACCTGGTGTCTTCAACGGCAGGACAAGAATGTTGCAGAGGGTTCAGAACACCACTACGAAGATACTTCTGATTGTCCCAAGACACTCCTCTATTGGTTCTGCCCTTGCCAAACTTCACTTGCTTCTTATTTAGGACAGAGTAGCTTTTAAAGTGCTATGCTTCTGCCACAGAATATTAAATCGGAAAGTTCCCGATAACTTTTTCCCTTGGTTAAACCTTACCTTTCAAATCGATGCCTCAGATCCTCAGGGACGGCAAGACCAATGATACCCAAAACTCAGAGTTCATCTGGGTGGTGGCTCTTTCAGCTTCCTTAATTTTAAAGTTTTATATAGCGCGAACTTGACCCGAAATCAGGTATCAGAGCGCTTTATATGAGCATCAGTTGCGGAACATGAGGACACCTTCATTTTTGTTAGATGTAAAGAGGCAGATAAACTCATAAATAAACTAGTGGTGTAGCATATATTTTGAGGGCTATCTAGCAGTGGAAGCATATGGGTCAATACTTCAGAATGAAACGAAAACAAGTCTGGGCCATGTTGTGAATCTGGACTGTGTGAAAACGTTTTGTGGGTAAAAAAATCCTATTAAGTTTCTCTCTATAAGGAGGTGGAATTTTTCCCATCAACAGGGGATTAGATTTGTTGCTCCAGTGACCTGTCATATAATCATTGTTCCTATACTCTGTTTGGTTGTGCTAGCCAATTAATGCACATGAGCAGTGGCGGCTCCTCCTCTAAGGAGGAGGAGCTTTGCCCCACTTTGAAGCAGTGAAAGAAAGGGGAAAAAATGATAATAACGTAATGTTATTATCATTTTAGTTTGTCCTGCTGCTGCAGCTTTGCGTGACGGGGCGGGTAAATCACAGAGCAGGGAAGGGGAGGAGTGGTAGCACCCTCCTAAGTGCGCAATGACTGTTTGGTTGGCCCTCTCCGGCAGGCCAAACATTCATGCACACTTTGCATCTTCTCCATGCAGGCTGAAAAACAGCCTGCGTGGAGAACATGCCAAGGCCCCCTGTCCATGGCTGAGCGCCGAACCATAGTGCTCAGACCAATCACAACACTGCATTGCAGCATTGTGATTGGTCAAGGCAGCCTGGGTGCTTACCAATCACAATGCTGCATTGCAGTGCTGTGATTCGTCAGGAGAGCCTGGCTGCTTCCTGTTCCATTCCCGAAGCGAGGCGAGACAATGGAGAGGTGCAGCGGTAAGGTATGTTGGTTGCCTACATGTATAGGTTCAGAATAGCAGGCCACAAACTCACACACACCCCCACACTTCATATCTAGGAGGATACCAATATTCTCTAGGGTCCGTATTATAAAAAGTGCCTGGTATGCGCATACCAGGGGCACTTTGGTATTACAGAAGGGGCTGCAGATGCTTGTGCGGCCCATTCTGTAGCACTGGTGCACGTGTACCGCTTGCGCTATCTCAAGCAGGCATTCCCCGATTTGCATAGCGGTGTGGGCCCACGCAAATGAGGGAATCTCTTTATCGTTGCGCTCATGCTGTATTATGAATAGGGCACAACGGCAAAGAAGCTGTTCCGGAAGCGCACTGGCAGTGCGCCAAAAGAAGGTGGCACGCTGTCAGTCCGCCCTCTGATGGCAGCCCACAGGAGGGGGGAAAGGAGGCATCCCCTTTCAGGAGGGTGCAGTCACTCACTGCACCTGTCTACAAGGAGATCTCTCTCCCCTCTTAAAGGTGCAGGTGGATTGCAGCCTGCACAGTGAAACACGGAGCCAGTGCTTCAAAGCTGCTCTGTATTTCACTTGAATGCGCTGCCCCCAGGGCAGCATGAGTTTGTGGCTGCCCCGAGGGCAGCACATCAAACATAGCAGGGCTCAATTTCCCTGTCTGCTCAGGGCACACCTGTTTGAAGGTGCACCGAGGCGCAAACAAGGAAAGTGTGCCCTATATGTAATAGGGCCCCGGGAGTGTGTACAGTTCATTCCACAATCAAATCATTTGGGCTAAAGGTTGCAGGTACACAGAACCAATAAAATGGGCAGCATGACCCCTGTGCAACCTTGTAAATTCCAACCTTGAAGAACGGGGTGGAAGGATGAGTAGCAAAATGACTCTCTAATTTTAAACGAGGACACTGTTGACTACGCTTGTGTTTCTCCAAATTACTAGTAGCTGTGCTGCAAAGACATTTGCGTCAAAATAAAGAAAGCGCACCCTTGGTTTAGTTACTCTGCACTGTATGTAACGTTGAAAACGGGCCTTCTTTTTGTCTCTAGGAAAATCCAGCCCGTAGTTCCTGACTGTGACTTCCTTGGGATGGTAATCCATTGTTGACAGTCCTGCTTCTGGAATATTAAGGTTAAAGGGCAGTGAAGAAAGTGCCCTCGTGCACGCTCGTGAATGCAAACAAATGCTCCCAGGGCACTCCTGAATGAAACGAGCGCGGGTGCTAATCTCAGTGTTTTGGCAAACTTCCATTAAGGATCGCATAATCTGGGCAGGCTGCATTCCTGCGGCATCCTTCTTGGGGGTACGGAAATGCCCCGCACCCCAGCTGCCCCGGTGAAAGGGTGCACATTTGTGGTCCTCCTGGTACCCCCTGCTGTGAGTGGGTTTAGAGGGCGGCGTGCACTTGTAGCTTAGCTGATCCCCGACTCTCTGACGCCAAACAGCTGGTACTCGAGCCGCCATGGCCACTTACCACTCCTTACTGTAAGGCTGAAAAGATCCCCTCGAGGAAGGGAGGGGCAAAGGTCACTGACAACCGCAGTATTACACTGCAGAACATCAACTCTGGGCGCCCTGCAGGGCTTTTTTGGTGGCAATGCAACGTCTGCGTTCAAGGCCTGGGTTTGACTGATATTGCATAATGACCGTATTTGGACATGAGGGATGAAAGTGCCTGTCAGTCATGGCCAGCTGGGTGTCATCATTCTTTCGAGTCTGGTCAGGACACTTGGTACACAGCAGCAGGCCCAGTAGTTCTTGGGAGGTCCACTGGCAGCCTAGATTAAAATCTATTTACAAACTGGAAACAGTCCATAGTCGTATGATTCTTTGAAACACCTACTAATGTATTTATAGTGCAGACCTAATGGCTGGCAATCGAGTGCTGAACAGCAGGCATGAACCCTGTGATGCAGATATTGAAATTTAACAATAAGATGGGTTATGTGTAGGTTCCCCGCCGGACTGGGAACCCAAAGCAGCCCTGGCAATTTTCTTAGACCAGCCCCTGACGAAGCACTGCCTGGCCCCGGGAGGCTGGAAACACTTGCTTGCTGCTTTTATTATTGGGGGCCGATATTGCAGCACTGCTGCAAAACACGCCCCCAGAAACAAAACCGTCCCCCACCGCTGCAGAACCAGCCCCCACCCTTCCAGCCTCCCAGGGAAATGCTCGATGCCCGGGTAGGCCAGTCCAGCCCTGGTAGGTTCATATAGTTTAGGCAGCCTATTCCTAGGTTCATACTATCTAAGCAGGTTACATGTACCTTCCTACAGTCTAGACAGGTTACGTGTACGTTCATATCGTCTAGGCATGTTGGACATTGGTTTATGTTGTCTTGGCGGGTTATGCGGAGCTTCTAATCCTCTAAACCTGTAATGTGTACGTTCATATTGTCTAGGGATGCTGGCCTAGGTTCATACCGGCCAGGAGTGTTATGCATAGGTTCTTATCATCTAGGCAGTTATGCCTATGTACATAATGCCTCAAACGGTTATGCATAGCTTCCTATCATTTAGGGGAAGTTATATGGAAGTTCATATTGTCTAGTCAGATTATGCATAGCTTCCAATCATCTAGCATCTTGTGTGTAAGGTTATATTGTCTAGGCAGTTTATCCACAAAATTGTCTAAACAGGTTATGTGTCTAGTTTCCTATCGTCTAGGCAGGTTATGCATAGTTAACTATCACATGTTCAGTGAGAAGGTTCCTAACATCAAGGTATGTTTTGCATTGCTTCATAATGTATAGGAAGGGTTATGTAGCTTCCTATCATCTAGGCAGGTTATGCATACATTCTTATTGTCTAGTCAGGTTATGAGAAGGTGCAAATACACTTTGCATATGGACACAGAATTCTGTTCTTGCATCTGACAGGTCAGGTTCCAGAGTTTTTATTGTGAGTACATCTCCTGTGGTTTGCAAGGGGGTGTCTGTGGGCTAGGCTGCCTGGAAAGTTTGTGCACATTCTGAGCCATACATGCTTGTGGGTATTAAATCAGAACCCATGTGAGGTCATGAACCCACTGTACACTGTGTGGTGCAACGAAAGGTGCAGCATGCACACTCACACTTCTTTGCTTTTTGCTTGGCCTCCCCGCATATACGGTCAGTATATTTCTAACTTTAGGCAGTAGAGCAAAAGCAGAACTGAATTCAAATATTAGTGCTCACCAGCACCTTGTACCACCTCACATATCTCAGTATAAGAATTTCCCTTTTGAATCCTGAGCTCACCACTAGAAAGCATAGCTGGTTCAGCAGGAGAGACTGCCTGGGCACATTTGGCAGTTATCTTCAATTCTTCCACACTTCTCCAACAGCGGTGTATTAAGCTGCCAGCTCTTTGAAGGGACGCGACAGATGCGTTTGCTGCGGCTGCGCATTGCCAGGGAGATTATACTGATGCTAATTAAAGAAGAGAATACAAAAACAGGCAAGGCCAAGCTATCAGCAGCAAGGGAGGTGGCAAACAAAGTGGATGAATGGAATGCGTTGCAGCGTCGACATCTGAAGTTCTCCAGCCATTGAAGGTGTGGCGAGCCCACCAACACCATTCCACCCAACCCAAGGGCTTTCCAACTCACTCCATCTTCACACGCCTCCTCCCTCTCACACTCCTTCTTGCCTCTTTGTTGCCTGATCGCTGACTGCAAAGCGCCTAAATGACTTTGCATTATGGACTAATGGCTTTTCTGAAATCCATACAAATAAAAAGAACAGAAGTAGCAAGCAGTGTTGTCTTAAAAAGTTTTGGGGCATGGGCAAGACAAAGACATATTTTGGGGGCAAAATTTGTAACAATTCTAAAACGCATTGCCTACATTTTGTGCTAATAGTAGACCGCATAATGACAAATAAATTTCCAGAAATGAGTACACACAAAACCAGTTGAAATATGTGGGGGGGATACTGGCCAGAAAGGGTAAGACAGGCAACACTGTATCCCCATACATAAATATTCATTACTTGTAAACGGGGCCTAAGAAGTTTCAGCAGGTACCTGAACTGAATAAACTCATATTTGTGATCAGGGTTGCAGTGCTGTGCTTGTTAGTCATAAACTGCCGATTTGACTGAAGTTCGCAAGATTTGATGACCCTAGTAAAGGTATTTTGTGGAATCATGTGACAACAGCATATTTCAGGAGTCACAACCTCAAGCTAGTGAAACATTAAGAACCATTCTCAGTTGGTGGCTAAAAATATTGGACAGATCTTCGTCCAACACATGGTCAGGGGTCAATTCACAAACCAGAGCATTGACTTGATTACAGACCACATTTAAACGGGATTACTGTGAGACAGTAAAAGGTATGCAGATTGAGGGACAAATGGCTAATGTGCCAATCAGAGGTCTCACATTAAGTGGTCAGAGAATCCAGGAGGCAGGCTAAACAATTGTTTTCTATTTGACAATCTAGAACAGTGATACTAAAAAAAAGGCGGCCCTCCTGACCTTAACATGTGGCCCCCTGATTGACCGCAGCACTGGGCTGCTGTTCACTCGACTCAGCACTAACATTAAAACGATGTTAAATACACAGGCAAGCCTTTCCTTAAAGGTTAATTCAAGTTAAAGAAAGGAAGAAACTAGGTTGTCCTGTACCACTTAAGTTCCGGAACACCTTCATTTTCAAAGCGATCTTGCAGCAAAAGTGTAAAACTATAAAAAGGTCTCTTCAAAAGTTCAAAAAGTATATTTCATTGAGATGCAGAACCATTTCCATTAGTATATCAGCTTATATCAGTACATTGAGAACTATGTTTTTAAGTGGTAGCTTTCAAATATGAATTTAGAAACATACATTCTTCCCCCACACTGACAACAATGCCAACAGTGAACTAAGAGGTAAGTCAGTTATGTGCACAAAACAATTGACTTACCTCTTAGTACACTATTGGCATTGTTGTCAGTGTGGGGGACGAATGAAGGTTTCTAAATTCATATTTGAAAGGTATCACTTAAAAATTAGTTCTCAATGGACTTATATAAGCTGATATACTAAGGTGAAATGGTTCTGCATGTCAATGAAATACACTTTTTGAACTTTTGAAGAGAGCTTATTGCTTAGGGTGGCCTCCTATTATATATGAACATTATAGTTTATTAAATCAAACACAGGAGAAAGTTTTGTACAGCGCACATCTTGAAGTCATGTATTTCGAGGTCCTCTTATATGTGATAATAAAAGAAAAAGGAGAAAGGGTGAAATGAAACATTTCCCTAGAATCATACAATTTGTCAAAATGGGGAAGCTGCGATTAATCCCAGGTTTTCTGGTTTCACATTGTGCGATTCTGCCACTAGATGTATATACTTCCCTTCCCCTATACCCACCTTACTGTGTGCCTCACCCATACACCCCCCTTCCCTGATCGCCACCCTGCGGTGCGGGGAGGTGCCGAGCTCTAGGGGGCCACTCAGCCCAGTACCCTGGACTTAGACCTCTTGACTGAGTCCGGAGGGGCTGCCCTTCCTGCACTTTGCAGGGGCGGTGGCTCAAATTTCATTGCGCCACTGGCCCACAGTTGCAGTTTCTGAATTTGCACACTTCTGAGAATAACCCATCTGCCTCAGTCAACTTAAAGAGCAAATCAGCAGAGCAGACATCTAACAGCAATTTAGTTCCCAGCTTCAAAAAGTTACTGAGGAAACGTCCTAAGTGCAAATTAAAGCGGGCATCAGACCTACAATTAGTTTAGTAAAGTTCAGACATTCATAGACTCATGAAATACCTTTTATCAATTTTCATTAAAAGTAAAGGTAATATACACGAAAGTTATTCTGTTCCACTATTCAACGTGAAATGTATTGAATTTGAGAAATGAAACTGTTCACAGCTTTTCTGCAAGACTGAAAATAAAAGCTGCTCGAACACGACAAAATATCTTGTGAAATCTATTTCATTATTTATTAACTGGGTTACCTTCACCTGAACAGCACAAGAAGAAATAAAACGAGCTGTCGATTGTGATGCTGTTTCGGCAAACGATGTGTGTAAACAAAGGTCACGGCACGGGGGATAATTATGCAAACCTGGGAACTGAAGGGACGAGATTGGCATTTGAACAGGTAGAATACCCGCACTGGCAAGTCAGGAATTCAAAGGTCGAGAGATCAAAGCATAGCCTGCTTTCAACTTAAACAGCCACAACTTACAGGGGCAGCGGCATCATCTGCTCCAAAACCTATGCACCAAAATGAAATGTCTAGTACTTCACACCAACATCATTAGCAAATGTGTAATGCTAAGAGGTTTGCTGAAAGCATTTCAAACCTTACTAAACAATGTCTTTCAAAATTAGAAGACTATGGTTTGCCCTGCATTTCAATTCTGTAAACCATTCTAATCATTACAAAAAAGTAATACCCTAAACTTTATAAAAAGGCGTAATTGATATATGTATCAGAAACCATAAAGTAGTATAGTACCTACAATTCTGAGCTAGAAACATGCCGCCAAGTAGCTGCATTTTATGTGTGACACCTCCATCCACTCCTGACTTTGTATTCAACAGCACTGTACATTCTGGGACTTGTAGTTAATGTATATGTTTATTTATCACTTATTTATAGCGCAGACAAAACCCAAAAAGCTTTTAACATTGTAGGTATGGGTTCAAAAGTCCCAGTATGCACAGAGATGTTGGCTAAAAGGCAAGGACTCCAAAACGGTGATGGATGGAATGCTTGGTTTAATCTCAGCCACAGGAAATCACTAGGGCCACATTCCCATCCATCGTTCTATTGCACACTATACCACCTCAGTTTGGACCCAGCTATATGCAAATTAGTCTTGGCACTGCTCCAATAGGAACACTTCAGCCCGAACTGCCAAGCATGGTACTCCCTGAAACAGAATACAAGCAACCCAGGACCAGTTTTGCTCCAGTTATGGTCTCATCAGCCAGGTACAGCGTGGTTCCAGTGACACTGTGTGCACAGGACTCACGCCTGTGCATACCCGTCCCACTTAGGGTTACACAATAAGGATACAAATCAGTGATGGATGGAATGCTTGAATTAATCTCAGCCGCTGCTTATCACTGGGGGCAGCATCCTAATCCATTGTTATTTAGCACACCATGACATCTCAGTTTGGACCGAGCTATATGCAAGTCAGTCTTGACCCTGCTCCAATAGGAACAGTCCAGCCTGAACTGCCAAGCCAGGTCCTCCCTGAACCAGAACACAAGCAACTCAGGGCCAGTTTCTCCCTAGTTATGGGCTCATCAGCAGGGTACAGCTTGGTTCCAGTGAGACAGTGTGCAGGGGACCCACATCTGAAGATACCTATCCCACTTAGAGTGACACATTAAGTATACAAACCAGTCATGGATGAAATGTTTGAATTCATCTCAGCCACTTGTATCACTCAGGCCGCATCCTAATCCATTGTTATTTTGCACACCATGTTACCTCAGTTCCAACCCAGCTATGTGCAACCCAGTCTTGACCCTGCTCCAAGAGGAACAGTCCAGATGAACTGCTAAGCCAGGTCCTCCCTGAACCGGAACACAAGCAACCCTGGACCGGTTTCACCCTAGTAATGGGCTCATCAGCGGATTACAGCTTGTTCCATTGCACGGGGCCACGTCTGGGCATTCAAGTCCCACTTAGGGTGACACGATAAGTATACAAAAAGGCATGGGGGTAATGAAGGCCATTTGGTGGCTATGTAGAAATCTGGCAAAAACCTTCAGGTCCGATAGCATAAAAAAACACTAAAAGTCTTGGAACAGAAGCGTTGCTGTATCAAGAAAAAAGAGGAAAATCAAGAGTAAAGTTTAATTGTTCTTAATTATTTTCTAGATGATGTGTATCGATTACTTTGCACAACTTGAATGACTGCAGATGGATCACCTGTTTGACCTGAAGGAGTTAGGACTAGTTGTGTAAGAAGTCTGTCATATTAATCTACCAACAAAGGTAACTTTTGAACGTCCCAAGACTTACAAAAAGGGACAGTTTCATCATTTCAGGAAAGAGGTTGTTGCAACCACTGTCTAGGTTCGAGGAGAAAACCTCTTTGAAAAGGTCTTGTTTTCATGGCACTTATGAAGGGCAGCAGTAAGAAAGGCCCTACATCTATACCTCTATCTACTTCCTCATGGCAAATACCTGAGACCCATTTTGATTCGGGTGGCTTCTTATGTAAGGCAGCCCATTTTGGTTAGTAGTTTTATACGCTGGTACCTTTTATAGCCAACAGCTTTGTATTTTAGACAACGTCTGAGTGTACTTTGATATATAGATGGGATGTAGTCTACCCAGGGTTGCGGCAGTATCAAGAGTCTTGGGTGAAAAGCTTATCTGGTCAGGGACAACGAACTTGTTACCATTACGTTTTTCTTATTGCTCTGAAAACTGCAAAAACAGAGGACCCTCCACTTGTGAGCTTAACACTCTGTGCCCTCTCCTCCTGACTGTATATACTGGTGTTGCACAGATGTGTCGCTTCGATAGAGAAAGTAAGTCGCAAGTTCAGCTAAGAAGTATGTTCCTTTGTCTGACCCAGAAAAAGCACTAGTGGACCAAACTGGCCTTCAGCATACAACTTGGCCAACCAAATGGCTCCCGCAGAGCTAGAAAACAGAGGGGCATTGGGAAATTTATGAAGTAATCCTCAGTGCAGAAAAATGGTGGTACAAACATATTCATGATAAAATTGTAGAGGGTGAAATGGTAAATATTTTTCATCTACTGCTTTTTGATAGAATTACATGCCAGATGAGAGTTATGCTTGATTGTGTAATTTCTTTGAACCTGACCTAAATAAGAAGTAATTAAACTCTCTCTGCTCTGTATATGTAGAGCAGACAACAATAAGATGTTTAGCTTTTTAGCAATATTCTATCTTGTTGAGTCTTAGGCACTAAAATGCCTGATCCATGAGCCTAGTTGTATTGCAAGTTGAATACCCACTCCAAAGTTCAGTACTTTCATCAAATATGAAAAGGTTGGTGAGGGAATGGTAAATTAATTATTGTTTTGTAAAGTGTTAATTTTTAAGATTTACTATTTTATTATCTTTGTTATTCATTTTTTGTGTCATTTCATAATAGTTTGTTGGATTTTTGGGACCATAGTTGATTAGGGAGGGAAGTGGTTACTGTAAATTAGTTTAGTATTTTCAATTGGTAATTATTGTCTAAAATTGGTATTTTTTTAATGAGCAAATTTTTTAAATGATTTGTTAAGTACATATTAAGAGGTGTGCGTTGATTATCACTTTTTATGAAGACGTTTGGCATGATTTAGATCTTACTGGACAGGTTACTCAGTCACTGTCCTATGGGATTTATATTTCAGTAGACATGATGTTTGTCACCATTGTGATGGAATAACCCCTCTGCTAAGATCTAACTCAGGCCCTTTATTTTCATTTTTTTATATTCAATTTTAATGTTGAGATTTTTTGTAAATAATTTAGAATAACCATTAAACTTTTTATTACAACATTTTCCCTACTTATTGTTTGTAGTAGGAGGATGAAACATAATCCCTCCAAAGTCCAATGTTTCCCCTACTGTTGTTTAGGTTGAAGTGGCAATAGTAAATGTCACCCTTCCAAAGTCCAGTGCTTTATTTTTTTGTTTTACAATTTTTTATTTTTTTATTTAGTGACTTCTTGAGTAATATTAATTTTAATAATTTGTGTTTGAAATGCATATTGATTCTTCAGTAACTATATTGTATATATTGTTTTCATTGTATTTATGTTGTGCTTTAACATTTTTTACCTATTAGCATTTGTGTTAATTTCTTTAAAAAGTATATTTCTTTAAAAAGTATTTTATTTAATCATATATTGATTATATACCTGTCTTTAAATTCATTTTTAATTATTAAGTTTAAAAAAAAAATCCTTTATTTTTACATTTCTTTATATTCTATCTATCTATCTATCTATCTATCTATCTATCTATCTATCTATCTATCTATCTATCTATCTATCTATCTATCTATCTATCTATCTATCTATCTATCTATCTATCTATCTATCTTTTGATTACCCACTGGTAGCCACCACCGGGTAGTTATAGTCACAACCATGTTTTAATTGGAAATGGATATTTTAGTTTTCTAATAACTTTCGCACCATTTGACAAATCCTCACAAAACTTTCCTTCCCGGGGTGATCAATCAAGTGAGGGCTGGGAAAAGGAGGGTGGTCCCAAATCACGTTTTTCATATGCAATTTTCAGTAGGAAAATTGAACAGCGATACAACAAAAATGACTGAATGGCATTACACCAAATTTGGCAGAAAACTAGATCTTGGTCCAGAAAGCTTGCTAATTTTCGATTTGATGTAAATCCTTTCCGTAGTTTCTGAGAAATTAAGGTTCCAAATATAAGTGTATATATAGAGACGCAGAGGGTCAGGGGATCCAAAAGATCTAAAGATAACCGGATTGGCTGTCACCACATCAACAAAGATGCAGCAGCAGTCATTTTAGCACTAGGGAACTCACACCCCTATCCTGTGAAAAGTATACAAAAAATATATAGGTAGGGATATCCTGATCCTCTATGTCTGGAGAGGAGTCCCTTAAGTACTCCCCCACATGTATATATTTTTTTAAGCGGAGGAGCCACAGAGTTGTTAGAAAAAAAGAAAAGGTGGGCTTCTGCCTTTTGAAAAACAAGTCTCCCAGGTTGAGCCAGGGCCCTTTCCCTGAGCCTCTGTGAGATCCCAGGGACCTCATCCCCTGGGGCATTTTTATTTTTTAGAGGGAGAATAGTGTGTGACTCCTCTCCTCAAGCCTCAGAGAGGCCCAGGGGACCCCATCCCCGGGGGCCAAACAAAGCAGTGTCCTGGGAACATATCACCTAGAACACTACAGTTTCCTGTCTGCAAAGGCACCCACACTAAAATAAGGGCTGGCTCCTGCCAACACCCAGTATGGGTGTTAGCTTGGGACCCAACAGGGTCGGCAGGGGACTTGTTGTTCCCTCCGTGGCACCAAAGTTATCATAACATGTGGGTGTTTTAGGTGGGAGAGGACAGCCATAAAACACACACACATATATAAATAAAAAGAATAATAGTGAGTGTTAAACTTGGCATCTTTTGTGTGGTTGTCCCTGGCTTTTTGCCTTCTGACCTCCTGTTTTGCTGACTTCATTTTTGCTGGCTTTAGGATTCTGGGCACTAGACCATTGCTAACCAGTGCTAAAGTGCATATGTTGTGTACTCTAAACAAGCTAACATCAGCTTATCTACATTGGCATAATTAATTTACTTGTAAGTTCCAAGAAACATGCACTATATGTGCCCAGGTCCTGTGAATTAAATACTAATAGTGGGCTTGCAGCACTGATTCTGCCTCCCACTTCAGTAGCCCTTAAACATGGCTCAGGCTTGCCATTTCGAACTGGCAAGTCAACCTAATTGCCAGGCCCAAACCCTACCTTTCATTACATATAAGTCACGCCTAAGGTAGGTCACAGGCATCCCCGTGGACAGGTTACAGTGTAGTTAAAAGGTAAGGCATGCAATTTTGAGTTTCACATGTTCTGGTAGTGAAAAACTGCTAACTTCTTTTTTCGCTACTGCAAGGCCTATCTCACGCATAGGTTAACATTGGAATTGCCTTAAAACATCTTTTAAGTGTAATTTACAATTGAGAAAAGACAGAGGTTTGGAGTTTGGTGTATCTGGACTTACAACTTAAATTACAACTCATGGTGAAGTCAGATTTTAAATTGTATGTCTGAAAATGCCACTTTTGGAAAGTTGGCATTTTCTTACTTTAACCATTCCGTATCTCTGCTTGTCTCTGGAAACATATCTGGTTGGGTGACAGCTGGTATTTGTTCATTCCCTCTAGATAGTCAGACAAAGGGAGCAGGGGTGTGACATTTACATCATGATTGCCCATAACCAGGCTGATGGGCCTTCCTGGGTAGATTGGTAGGGAGGAGCAGACACTTGCACATGAGAGCTGCATGCTCCCTGTTGTGAGTCTGAAGCCAGGGCAGGCCTGGCAGGGAACTAGTGATCTTCAAAGGCATCTTTGAAGTCTACCCCCTTCAAAGGCACATTTAGGTATAAGTACTGAACCCTGACACCACCAAATAAGAACTTTGCTGGAAACAAGGACATTCTGCCTGAATGAAGAGCTGCTGTGCTGTAGGAGGGACTGCCACTTTGGTACATGCTATGCTGTGTTTGCCTGCTGCCTGCTGCTTCATGCCTAAGAGTGAGAAGGACTGAACCTGTTCTCTACATCCTGGAACTCAAGTTTCTCCAAGGGCTTGCTGGCTTGCCTCCTGTTCTCTGAAGCCTCAGGGTCACAAAAGATTTCTTGCAACTTTGAAGGTGCTGCTGTATTCTGTCATCTGTGAGTCCGACCCCTGCCTGAGGTGCACCCCTCCAGTACTGGGCCTCAGAAGTCGGTTCTGCCGCTGTTTCTGCAAATATCGATGTAACATCCTCACTGCGCCGATCAGAACTGACAAGGTGCCCTCCGACGCAGTGCCGATCCGAGGACCTCCCTGCACGGCTCGATAACGATTCATCGACCTGACTGCAAGTTTCAATGATGGCGCAGTGCCGATCTGAGGCCCCGACTGCGAGACTCGATGATGACGCAGCATCGTTCCGAAGATACCGCTGTGAGGCTCAACTTCGACGCATTGATCCGATCGTGTGAATCGTGACCGATGCTTCAAGACTTTGACATTGACGCTCAAAGTACTTCTTTAGCGGGCCCTGCATGGGTCCTGTATCCAGCCTGCCTTCCATCGCGGTCGGCCTGAACTTTGGATTTACCCTTCTAGTGCGGCCTCAAGTAACCTTTTAGCCCTATTGACTTCTAAACATTGTTTTGGGATTTAATCTCAAGTTCTACTTATTGGATGTTTGTAATTTGGTCTTGTTTTACTCAGATACATATTCTCTATTTTTCTAAAGGGCTGCGGAGTCTTTTGGTGGTGTTTATACTGTGTTACTGTAATTAAAGTGTTGCACAAATACTTTACACATTGCCTCTTAAGTTAAGCTTGACTGCTCTGTGTCAAGCTACCAGAGAGTGAGTATAGGTAAATTTACGTTGTGTATCTGACTTACCCTGACTAGGATTGTGGTCCCTTTTTGGACAGGGTGCTAACCTCTGCAAACTAGAGATCCAATTTCTAACAACAGGTGTCAGGAGTCACTCATTTACTGTTCACTGGTCCAAGCAAAGATCACCTCATAATGCCCTGCAAGGGCTTTTTAGTTACATATTTGGATCATGGTGGAGCCCCAAGAAAGGGCAGGGCCACCACCAAGCATGTTGTGGAGGGCTCCATGGAGTGCTACAGCCCCTCAGCAACATTAAAAAAAACACTGTAAGTCTCCTGGGTCACTGAATCCATGATACCAGGAGAGCTTTCCAAGTTTTTAAGCACACCGAGCTGGGATTGTATGCTCTTCATCTGGAGTGCAGGGATCCCTTGTGGCTGGTTATATGGCTGCACTTTGTGACCTGAAAAATGCTAGGAACAGACTAGGAACAGACTAAAACACTTTTAATATTTATGTTTTCTAAATGGCAATCAGTATTACTAAACATTGCATTGTGTGCATATGTTAAATATACATTTGATTATAATTATTGGTCGCTTTTTGACAAAGCCAATAGGTCTGCCTTATATATGTCCATGTGCTGACCCTTTGATGAAGCCAAAAGGCCAACCACGTTTTATATCTTGGTGTTCTGACTCTTTGACAAAGCCAGTAGGTCTGCCCTACTTATAAAGACACCCTTTATGTTGTTAAATGACATAGTTGTGCGTGGCGGTGGGGGTTTGGGTTTCTGCGGGGGTGGGACCTGGCTTGTGGCCAAACCCACAATGCGCAAGGGGTTGGTCGTAGGACCTGGCCTCTCCCTAACTGGATGAACTCTAACTGTCTCCAGTTGAACACTAAGAAGACAGAGGTCATGGTGGTCGGCAAGCAAGTGGGGCTGTGGGGTGACAACTGGTGGCCTTCTGAACTGGGTGTGATCCCTTCTCCGGTATCGGAGATAAAAAATCTTGGGGTATGGCTTGATCCAACACTCAGCTTTATCTGCCACACCAAGAGGGTGGCGGCCTCTTGTTATGGCATTATTAGAGGACTTAGGCCTATATTGAAATTTTTTGATGCCCCCACCAGACAGCTGGTGGTTCAGGCATCAGTACTGTCCCGGCTGGACTATGCCAGCTCGCTCTTGGCCGGGATAAACCAGTCTGAACTCACTCGGCTGCAGCGAGTACAAAATGCTGCAGCCAGAGTAGTGGTAGGTCTGCCTAGGCGGTGCTCTGTTTCAAAAACGCTGCACTCTCTTCATTGGCTCCCCGTAAATCAGAGGATTAAATTCAAGGTTCTTTGTCTGGCATTTAAAATCCTTAAGGGTACGCCTCCCCAAATCCTGGCGAATCTTTTAACACCTTATGTTCCTCTGCGAACGCTGAGATCTTTGGGTCAGAACCTGGCAGTGGTCCCGCGCTTCAGGTTGAGTAGAACGGGCGGCCGCTCCTTTCGAGTGTTAGCAGCGAAGTGGTGGAACCTGCTTCCCTCTGAGATCCGGGCAATTGATGACCTTCTTCAATTTAGGCGTGCCATCAAAACCTTTCTGTTTGCTTAATCATAGGTTGTTTTCTGTGCCCTCTCTCTTTCGATGTTGTGTTGTGTTTACCTTCTCATAGCGCCAGGACGCCCCTTCGCTGGGGCAGCTGTGCGCTATATAAATAAAAATAACATAACATAACATAACATAACCCCATGGCGCGCAGAGATTTGGCCATGCACAGTGGGAATTTTGGCACAGGACCAGCACTGAACCCCACGTTGTGCATCATGATGGACATCGTACCTTATGTTAAAAAAACATGGAAATTCTTTGACAAAATTAAAGGTTAAAGTGATGTTATAGTTAGGAATGTGATAATATCTTTACATAAAAAAACGTAAAAATTAATTGGAAAAAAAACAACCTTAAAGGGACGTTATAGCAAGGTGAAAATGTAAGTAAAAACATACCATTTTAAATGATCAAAACCACTAAAACTGACCAGTTATCGTTATCTCAAGTAACTATAATTCATACCATAAAGTAACAATAACTCGCGCCCTCGCCATGCACTACTAGAAATCCTGTATTGATAACTTGTTTCAGCGTATAATGCCTTTGTCAAACCATATGGTGCTCTAAGGTGTTCCGAACATAAATAATGGACAAATATATAAAAGAAAAATATACTTACTTGTGTTGCCAATGCTGCCTGACTTTTTTGTTGTAACTCAATATGCGCAGAGGATGACCCATTGACATCCTCTGCACTACCATCATAGTGCAAAAACACCAGAAGCATTTTCTTTTCAGAAATCAAACTCAGAATGAGAGAGAAGATGTTTGCAGAGATAGACAAATGGCCCCTTGCTGAAGTCAGAATTTTGATTCCTTTTCAGAAATGTATAGCTTTCCAGGACCACCCATGGATTTCACTGGTGTTTCAACCACAAACTGCAAGCAGGTGGAAACCACAAAAACTTGAAAACATAGGCTACCTCTTAACAAAATGCAAAAACTGGGGAGAAAATATGTTTTTGAAACAACTCTGCTTGCTCCTGAAAGCTTGTGTTCATTGCCGTCATTTCGTGGGGGAAAAAAAACACATTCTTGTACAGCACTTTTCCCATTTTCCCAAAAAGAACTACATTTTGGTATATTATGGCTATTTTCTCTGTGCCCTCCAGGGGAATCCACAAACCCTGCGTTCCTTTAGAATCCCCAGGATGTTGATAAAAAAGACAGACATTTGGCATTGATACCTTATGTGGAAAAAGTTTCCCCAAATTTTGAAGATCTCAGTAGTTGGGGTGAAAAAGCCTCAGCAGCTATGAGGTGAGAACAGTTTACATCACCTTTTATGTTGACACTGTCGACATCCTAAATTTGTGAAATTATATATTGTAATATAAAATGTAATGATTAGCTATCCACAAGAATATACACATATAGACATAATGGGCACAGAAGAAATGCTATTCTTCACTGTGACATAGTCAGTTATTCAGATGCAATTGATGGTACTGATTCAATCTCTCAGTACTCGATAAATATGTACCATAAAGGTCCTGAATTGCATCATAAACAACTTTATACAGATTTAAATTTTTCCCATGTTAGCTACTAAATTGGTGCTGAGAGTAACCACATGAGTACTTGGACACTAAAGGTAGAATGTGATGGTGCACTGCTTGCGTATTCTAACACATGGGGAGTCTCATTGGTAGTATACATGTAATTAACAATTGCATAGCTAATAAAGCTACCATTCATAAGGGAGTGTGTGTGTGTGTGTACTGCTCGTCAACAATTTCTATTTTTGCAAAAGATAATTGTATGTATTGTAAGTCTGGTGGTAACACAAGGACCATATTTGTTGTGCAATGACACTTGGCTCAGTTGGCATGTGGTGTCATTTATTAACACTTAACAATGGTAGTACAAAGGAATAAATTAATAAAGCTGGCCCCCACCTGAGTGAGTATAAAGTCCTTGCCATATCTGTTATTGAATATTCACAGTGTAAGCCTAACGATGATGTTAGGATCATGACCACAAGTACTTAGACAGAACGGGCACAGGTGGGCTTGCTTAGGCATGCCTTTTGTGTTCCAGCAATAAGGATAATGGGGCGACCATGTGTCCCTCAGAACCTGGTCATTGGTGATATAGAAAACAATTGGTTTTGTTGGGTGATACAATTGCTGTGATAAATATATTCAATACAACAGAAACGTTTTTTTGATACTTTCTTTTACACAATAAATGAAAAAGTGATTTCAATACGTTTTACATTCAATAGAGAACACACCAAGAAAACACAGGGAGAGTTGATTTACTCTTATATATTTCAAGAAGTATTGAATATTAAATGGCTGTCACAAATACAAGTAAATTGTGAAAATACAAAAGTGACTATTGTGCGAAAGTGACATGTGGTGACTGGTGAAGTGAACAGTACTGTATATAGAAAACATGCATATGTGACATAAATGAAAAGAATTGGTGAATTTTCGCCCTGTCTCGTTATTTCACACATGTAATGCAAGACCCAATACTGATTGACTATTGGTCAAGAGAACTGTGTAGACATGTGTGATGGGAAAGTATTAACGTTTTGACCCTGGACACAGTGCATCACTGCGGGTCTTCCACAGGACTATGAAGGGAGAGGTGGACAGCCAAAAAATCAGTTCCAATATTGGTCTCCAAAATGCAAATAAAAATAGTTTGGTTCAGTCACAATGCATCACTAGTGCGAATTATTCCTAACTGGAAAAGCTGAATTTCTCCACCAATAGGTTGGAGTCTTAAACGTGGGCCATTCCACAGCAACACAACATCCACAAGCCGGTTGGAGTCCTGTGCTACAGCTTTCACTTTTTAAAAGCAGCCAAGAATTATAATGGAGTGCTTCAGAACAACCTGTGTCTGTTCTTTCTCCAATTCCATCACACTTAAAACAGACCCAGCCAACATGTTTCAACCCTTACAGGGACTTCATCAGGGCAATTTAATTTATCCTCCTTCTCAAAATTCTTCTTTTCCATTCATTCCCTGCTTATTTGCCGGGGCTCCTTTCGAGCAGCCTTTTGGCGTGTGTGCCCAAGTATCAGAAAGATCGGATAGGCTGGGTCTGTTTTAAGTGTGATGGAATTGGATACTTAATAAAAAGAACTTTATGGAAAAAGCCACCAACATCTTGAAATTAATTGAAAAACAAGATATGGTAGTAATTTAAAACAAAAGAGTGATTAAAGATACTTGCAATTCAAATTGGAAAGTTCAATGTGAACAAGGAAATTAGGATGCTATCCTAATATTGTGAAAGCCTTTACCAAGGATTGAGATTTGTGGGTAGTCAGAACTCCAGAAGTGGGCAAAAGAGAAGTATAGGATTGTGATATTTAACTGGTGCCGTCCAGAAACACAACTGCTGGATGTCTTTTTGAAATTACTGCTTTATTACATTTAAGTCACCCCTAAGGTCTGCTCTAAGTGCCCCGAGGGTAGGGCATCGTGTTATAAAAGCAGTAACATTATAAAATATGTTTTATAGGCCCTGGTGAGGGCAAAACAGATAGCATTGTTTTTCCCCATTGTAGTGCTGCTAGCTCTATTGTGGAAAATTAGTACGGTCTGGTAAACATTATCTGCGCCATCTTGCCTTTTTCCCCTGATGCCACACTTTTTGTCGTGCGCACCCGCCATTTTAGGTGCCTCGATCAACCCTTTTGCATGCCACTGGCCCCCAGCATAGCCCTCCTCCCTCACAAAGCCCGCACTCTGACAACCCCCGCTCGCACATGCCTTGGGTCATAAACCCCTCTTCAGCGCAGCTCTGCCTCAGAACCCCATCCTGTCCCCAGCGCGACACCTCTCTTCCTTCCTTTCATGGTCCCAGGCCCTTTTTGATACAAATCCCCTTTTCCTGTGTGCCCGTTTGTCTTCCTCGTTCCCAGGCCGACACCTAGCTCTGCCGATACTGTTCCTTGCCCCTCCCCGTACAGTAGAAAGCTTCCCTCATCAAAGGACCCCCGAGTTGATCAAAGCCCTCACCCTATGAGATCCGACCAAACCCCCACATTCCATGAATCGGCGGAATGTCCAGCTGCGCGGTAGTCATCACCTGTTGTGACCGGGGTGAGGACTTCAACTGTAAATGTGTGTGGGAACGGGCCTGAAGGGGAGATTCGGAGGATATCCCTCCGTACATCAAAGCATTGCCAAGAATGTGTTGTATGTAATAAAGCAATAAACCTGTGTATAAGAGGCCAGGCCTCAGAGATGCGGTTAGAGCACCTCATGACGATACCTGCTGTCTGAACTGATGTGTTCTCCTCCGGAGAGAATAAACCTTGTTTCCTGCCTTCCCGTCTCCAGCGCCTGCCTCTTCATTGATTAATATTTCGTGGGTTAAAGAGGCGATACCGCCGGGCAAATATCGATTGTCCCTGACGTAGTTTTAACACTATAGGCTAACATTGGAAGGTTTTATTAAACTTTAATGAAGTCTAACTTTTGACAGGAGTGAGCTAGCAACATAATTCAAAGTATAAAAATATAAGTTACAATACATCTAACAACTTGCCACGGTCAGATAAATTATAACTGTTGCAGGAAAGGAGTTTTATAACATACTTTCCTGAAGTTACCTAATGAAGCCCTGTAGCAGCCTCTTCTGATTGGCCAACCTTTGAGCCTGAGCCAAGTTGCTCCTTGATTAGGTGTGAAGAGGCCTGGGACTGAAAACAATACAGCCATTTGGTGAGAAGAGATTTGGCTCCTGGATAGGCCAGGGACAAGAAGGGGACTGGGGAGATAAACTATTCTTCAAAGGGAGAAGCTCAGATGTCACAGGACCCAGGTCAACCCCTACTTCCTTTTTCCCCCGTCAGACAGGAGCCCCTCTAATTAGATTAGAAGAGGGGCTGGAAAGGGAGTGTAGGAAAAGTTAGCCACAACTGTGGGCTAGGTTAGTCAGACCTGAACTCTAAGGAGAGAGTTTCTCCATTTTTATTTCTGATGAGATGTGCATTCTTGGAAAAAAATATGCCACTCTTCCCAGGAAGTTGTCATGGCCGAGGGTAGCTACTTGAACCCCACTGGTTGGGGTGCCCCCACCTCTTGCCAGTCCAGAATTGGGAAATAAATTTGGGAGAGCTGCAACAGCACTGGAGATACCTGCCTGAAAACATCTAGAGAAGAAAGGCTTCCCTGCTGGACCCTTAAACGGCACAAGAGAGGACTGTACTCAGAAGGACTGTGCCTGTTGCACTTTAAAGGCTCTACAACAGAAGTATTTTGCCTGTCTTGAAGGATAAGGAGTGGACTCCCTGAGCAGCAATAGGTAGAAAAGTGTTGGAAGAAGCCACCTGCAACATCTAATAAGAGGAAAACTCCAGAACACCAGCTTCACCTAGATTTTCCTGGACTGACGAGGTGCATTGTAAGTACTGGAGTGCCAGACCCCCAAGAGGCAAAGCAGGGCTTCTGAACCCTGGGATGGTGCTGAAGACCCTTTCTGATCTTCAAGGAGCCTTTCAGAAGCACGTCTGAAAGTTTGGGAGCTTTTTGCCAACTTTTGTAAAAAAGCTCTAGAAGAATACCGGCATTGATGACGAGAGTCAAGCCGGCAATGTTGAACCACGACTCAGCCTGACCGCGCAGGTTTGCCCTGCTGAAAGATCCAGACCTCATTGCCATCAAAGACATGAAGACAAAGACCTACAGGACTCACCGAGGCATCACTCTGCAACAGACCGACATCAACTAAGCAAAATCTGGATCTGGGAACCTGATCATTCAAAGGAAAGACTTTGACAGGGTCCAACTGCTTGTTAGCATCATATGGATTTATAAACAGGTCAGGCTTTTAGGTGTTCAGCACACCACAGAGCAACGATTACCTGCTTAACCCAAATTAACTATAATACACTCATTACAGTATCAGAGTGACTCTTTATCAGATAAACATAACCCAGCTTCCCTCTGTCCACCTGAGCACTTCCCGTGATGGGAACACCTGATATGGAACAAGCCTGGAAGATTGCAGTAATAAATCTTAAAAGTCCCCAGAATGTAATACATAAAGGAATGAGTCAGATGCACACACTCATAAACGTCAGGACCCCCAAGGATGCCAGCGCCCAAGGAAGCAATACTAGTACAGCTGGTCAGTTGCATTCATCAGATAAGGCCCAAACAATGCTCTATAGTAAGCATCCATCAGATAAGGCCCAAACAATGCCCAATAGTATGTGTCACTCTAGATAACCCACACAACACACCCGGCCACCTGGACCACCTCAGAATTCGACCACCAGTTGGTATTTATGGCCCCTTCTATCAGAGTGGGATAATGCATCTAAAACTCACAATTTTTGGCCCACTGTACCAGCATTTCCTGCCAAAAGAGAGGCAAGCTTCTCTTTAAGGCACCCGCTGTACAATATAAAGCATGCCATGCCTAATGCTAGTTGAATTCCAGCACGCAACTGTAAGAGGTGTGGCTGCTATTCCCAGACGTTATTCTTTAATTAAACTTAAACTGTTCCTGACTGCCAAGTCTCGCTGTAATCTTTTTTGATAGTCAGAACCTGCTTCAACACGCTCATCACATCCGAGCCCTGCGCCATCCTGGACGGCCTGAAACTTTGACTTTGTCGCGGTCCAATGCAACCAGATAGCTGCGGTTGACACTTTACACTTTTGGGAACTAGAAAGCACAGTTTTCTAAAATGTAAACTTTAAACATTCATATCTCCAGTTCCCTACATTGGAGTTGGATTTTTATTGTGTTGTGTCTTTTACTTATGTACTGTTTTGGAGATATTAGATGCTTCACACACACTTGCCTCCTAAATTAAACCTGACTGTCTATCTGCCAAGCTACTAAGGGTTGAGCAAGGATTACCTTATTGAGACTTGACTGGACCATATTTGTGATTATGCAGCTACTAATAAACCACCCTCTAACGTGCACACCTTGATATCTCAAGAGGCTGGTAATTCCTTTTTCTGGCCCCATTGAGATTACCGGGACAGTAATAATGAGGCCTTAAGAACGTATTCTACCTTTAGTGCCTACTACAATCTGTATGTCTCCCACAAGATAGTAATAGTGACTGTGATGCTCTTATCCTTATTGGGTTACTGTAATGTACTATATGCATGCCTGTAAGAGCATGCAACATATTGAAGTATCTAAAAAGTAAGCCAACAGGTTAATTGTCAGACTTCCGTAATTCAATCATATTTCTATGATACTACTATGGAGATATTACTCATGTTTCTAATTAAAGAGAGAGCTCAATTCATGACCTCATGGCTCTTTCAAAAGTCATTACAATGTATGAACCCCAGTTCACAAGACAGAGGCTTCCAACCCTGGTACATTTTATCAATCATCTTAAGCGTCCTAGCTACTCACCCATCTACATACATGGTACAAATTGGAGATGTTTCTAAGACAGTGCTTCCCAAATTGTGGGTCGTGACCCACTGGTGGGTCATGAGCCGAATTTTATTGGATCATTTAAGTACAAGCCATAAATAAAGATGCCTGTAAATTCGGAATGTATCTTGTCGCATTTGCTGTGCTTCAAAGACAGAGGTCAAATGTCAGGCTATGTCTTCTGACACATTGCTGCCTATGTTTTTTAACCTTTGAACTGGTGTTTACAAAGTCATTTTACTATGCAGTCAGAGAAAGAAAAGTCAATTTTGTTGACAATCATGCTGGGGCACAGAAGTGAAAAAGGAAAAGCAAAAGGATGGCATTTTTTCATAACATACAACAATTATAAGTAACTGTAAATTAACTGTACACATTCAGCATTTAAAAAAGCAAACCAATAAGCACTTTTTTGGCATTTTGAAGGAAGTGTGATGGATCAGAACAAATCAAAACACTTTACTTGGTGATACACAAATAAATATTCAATGAAACCCATTATCATTTGTGGGCAGTATAGTTTTATCAGTAAAGCTGTATGCCTGCGCACATTTTGTGGGAATCTAATGGAATTTAATGGAAAATGTGTTGTCTATAAATGACAATGGGTTACCACACAATACTTTTGCTATATTACAAAAAATCATCATGCGGTGGATGCATACCACAGACTGTTCTACTGACGGAATAATCTGGCGACATTCTGCCTTTGCTCTTCCAGGGCATGGAGGCAAGCACAGCCATAGATGGGGGGTGCTCGCGCGACCGAGGGGGGATGCAAGGGAGAGGGAGTTAAACTGTGCATATGGTTTCTGCTGCTATCGTTATTGTTTCTTGTTTCATATATATATACAATCTGTTTGCATGCCCAAGATGCAGGGTCAATATTGGACCATACAGTCTGTTGAGAAGTTGACACATCGGTCCTCACTAGTAGCCTCAAAGACTGCATCAGGACTGGTGAAAAGTAGTACAGTTAGCTCCTGGGTGAGCATCCTTTGTTCTATTCACAGTAAAGTTTATACGCTTGTAAAACACCATGGCCATGCGCTAACACATTGATGAATAACCTGCACATGACTGTGAGCTACTACATGTGATGTTTGTGCTGCCAAGTGTAATCTTAAAAAAATAAAAACAGATTTGACAAAAAAAACAATAGATCTCGAAAGCTGCATGCGCTGTGTCGCTAGGCGAGACCTAAAAATGAAGGAGTTCCTAAAGATGAGGGGTGCAGTACACCCTAGTTACTTCCTTTCTTTAACTGAATTTAACTGTTAAATAAATGCTTGTTGCTTATTTAAAATTTTCGAACGTTTGTGCTGAGTGAATGAACAGCAGCCCAGTGCTGCTGTTGACTAGGGGACCGCATTTAAAGGTGTGGAGGGCCGCATGGGGCCCATGAGCCGTACTTTGAGTATCACTCCTCTAGTGTTTAGAACTGAGAACACAATAACACCTTTCAGCAAACATCCAAATACATAACTGCATGTGCGAACTCTATAAAATCTGAAAAGCATGAACCACTAAAATACTATTGAATCTGCAGACCACTTGGAGATTTATTCAAAAACAATAAAACGTTTTGGCAAACACAGTAGCTGGCCTGTAGTGCTGTGGTAAATGTCACTTTCTTCTGTAAGGCAGTCCTGCTCGCATTCTTTCCATCTTTAGCAGATGGTTTTTACTATGACAGGACAATGTATATGCAAGCCAAGCCATCAAGCTAAAGTAAACGACCTACTGACAGGGTAATGAAAACGCACACCCAATAAACCACACCAAATTATGTGTTGAAATTACACATTACACATGCTGAACAACTAAAACATCTACGGGTGAGATAGAACGTGGGTGGAAGCGACCAATCAGCACTTTGCTAGATGTCACGGTGTCAGGTGCACTCACCAATGGCTTAGCAAAGTTGAGTCCACAGAAGAGTTTATCACTGACATGAATGCTTAATATGTGCCTAAGGCAGTAGTAAATGAAATATGGGTAGAAGTAGTAGTATTTCATTTTCTTTGTGAAATGAATTAATCCTAAGAATTAATCATAAAGATATTACTACAAAATGTACAAAAACAACATAATAAATATAAGATTAAAGAAAAGAGTCTATTTAAAGTTACCACATATAGCCCATTCTGATACTGATAATATATTGGCCCAACATATCCTGAAAACAGTTTTATCTCTGTGGCAATTAATTTTATTGGCATCACCTCCAGAGGTTGCCAGTTTGGGGACGACAGTACTGAAGTAATGTTGTCAATTGTCCTTGTTCTGGAGAGGAAGTCAACAGTAGAGTGGTGGACTATTTTTAGTTATTGTGCAAAATAATATTTTTGGGGCAAACTCTGGCAATAACGAAAAACACATCGAATAATGCAATATATTGCTAACATCAAGCCCTCTGCAATTTGCTGCTGGCACATTAAAATACTAATAACATACACAAATACTGTTGATGCAAATCTGTTTACTGGGTTTGACCAGTACCGCCACCACTTCCTATACTGCCCAGACAAAACTGTTTGGGTATTATTGCCCATATAAAGGATTCATCCCACTCTGGGAGGAAACCCAACATTAGGTGTGATAAAATAATCCGTAGTGTCTTGCCAGATAGCACGATTATGTAGAAAATCATAATGATTCAGATCACAACAATCATATTACAATAACTACTAGAGTCAATGACTAGATTGATAGGCTACAGAGAGGGATCGGGAACAGTGGATTTCAGGCTCACAGAGTGGTGGATCAGATCGGGCTCTCAGACCTGTTTCTCTCATCACCCTGATAGGGATATGTATTTCTTTAAAGTCATTAAAAATAAGGCCAATTAGGAAAGTACTTCATTCCGCTTCAGACAGGGGTGTGGCCAAGTGTCCAATATGGCTGATGGGATTCCAAGTCGCTCCAGCTGCTGAGTGAAAATCTGCAAAGGAGAGCACGAGAAACAGGCTATCTATCACCTACTGAGAGATAATATTTCAACAAGGGAGACCCAAGGATGGAAATCTGGAGTAATAACTAAAACAAAAAACACACTGGTCCATAGTAACAATACTTCAGATACAAAGAAGCAAATGGTGAATAAAATGCTTTCAAAGGAGTCTATGGAAAACAATTTCAAGACACATAGCGGCGCAGTGAAAATTGGTGCAAAATAGACGTGCTTGGCGCTCTCTTTAGAGGTGATACACTCAAGTGATAAATTGTGACAAAAAAATCAACAAGTGTATCAACAAACATAAGAACAGCACAGCCCTTTAGAGCAGATTCTCAACAATCATATACGGTCTGTGTTTTTAAAGTCAGCCGTGTTTCAATCCCAATCAAATTGGTGGTATCATCATCAGGACTCAGAGGGATACAAGAGCCAGGGAGAGATATTATGAAAGGTGATACAGTTGCTAAAGGAGGGGGTCCATGGTGACAAGCCTCAGGAACAGGCTGTCCGGGAATGCCCTTCGCTGGAAATTTGTTGGATACCAATATGGGGCTTCGATCAGCTCGCAGTGGGAAGCACACGTATGGTCTGGATCTCAAGGTTGAGTTCCAGACTCCTTCACTGGGCTGACTCAGCCCAAAAGTAAAGATTTGCCTGTAGCACTGACTGGCAGCATGGAGTCCTTTCAGGAAAATGAGTTCTCCAAGGGTATTATAGTTACCCTTGTGTAAACTACAAAGAGCTACATTTCAGCAGGCGTTGATGCTTGGAAAAATGGAAAATGAAAGGCAAATCCTGAAGTTCCTGATGGTGTAGTGAGAGATATGTTAGCAAGCAGCCATAGATGAGAATATTGTCTGATCACTGGGCTGTCAAAGAAATAAAAGACCACCAAAGAACCAGTGACTTCACCAACCCTGCTTCTCGAGAAGTATTACTGAGATCTCACGTGAACACCTTTTCTGAATCTGTCTCCTTGTAGACCAGTCTATGCATCAAGCCACTTTCTCTACACCGTTTTTTATTTGATAATACACTTTCAAAGTCTGTGGTTTCTTTAAGTTGCAGCCAACAAGTACCCTAAAAGGGAGTGGCCTGTAGGACTGAATTTCCTGCAGCCTAATATCATCAGGAACTTGATGGATGACACTATAGGACTACAAATCAGCACAGTTTCCGTTACATTTACTTCTATTCTTCTGGATGAAGAAAAGACAATAACATTTCTGATTGCGCGCACTGTTGTACGAATGTTATACTTAATAAAATGCTAAAAATGCTGTGGTTAAAAAAAATGGCTTCAAACAACATGATGAGCAGAATCACAACATTAAGTGTAAATTGCTTCCAATGGATAGCTATATTGATTGCTGCAAGGCACGATTGTTAAATGAGATGTGGTTAGGGAAGAGGAGCAATGTCACACTCTCTAATCAAGCCTCATGCTGCCTGTTTTATTGACACACAACAGTACAGTGCCATTGAAAAAATCCAACACAATCTTTGATCTATGGATAGTCAGCTTTCTTTTCTTTACTGGCACATGAACTAGAATGGTGGTGGCAGAACAGTAAATCAGTAGGCTTCAGCTACTGCTAAGGACTAGCTCAGGAAGCAATCCGTGGCTTCTAGCTCCCTGTTCCTCCAGGCTGCCATGACGTACCTTTTTTATGGCAAAACTATTTTATTGCACCTTCCACTCCTAAGTCTGGTCTTTGTTGACTATCAGCTAGAGGGTTGACTCCAGCTCACCATGGGAGTCTTAATAAGGAAGAGGGCTCCCAAGCATGTGATAAGGAGTTAGGTGGGGGGTGATTAATAGCCTTACCTGTGGGTCGATACCAGCTGTTATTTACCCACCCCACCCACACGCCCCATTAGTCATTATTAGCCCACTCCTATAGTTCAGGCCCACATTTGCAGGGGCAGGTAAATAAAAGCCACAGGTCAGGGCAATACACCTAATTAAAATATTGGGAGATCCACTGGAGTCAGTGAGGGACCTAATCCAATAATGGCTGCTACACACTTTTGCACCGACATCACAATGACAGGCCTATTCTTTCTTTATCCCTGTTTCTCCCTGTTCAACATTCTATGCTCAGTGGGAGAAATGTGAAACACGTTTACAGGCATCCTGCTTTGCGCTATATAGGACATTAACACCTTCTATGCTCATGACGAGCTCAGCTCGTCATGCGGGTATAATTCCCCTGCTTTTGCTGCTACACTTTACAGGCAAATCCTCGTTCCAATACAATCTATGACAATCCGCTAGTCCTAAACCAATACATATTTGTGTATCACGTCCGAAATGTTACAACAATCCTTGTGTGGAAAGTGCTGTGGTAAAACGAAATTATGAGTTTCCCCTTCTGAAAATGGATGTAAAAATCTTCGGATTTTGCCATTGTCAAATAGAATACACCTCAAGGGCAGCAGGTTAGTTCAACAGAAATATCTATAGTGCGAACTGGCACAAGGTGTCAAGATAGTCAGTTAACAGTAGGTGGATGCTGGTCATCAACCCAGAAGGCCTTCAATGTAATTGCTATTATGATTAATCTCCAAATTAATTAATCAGTTTTTTACATAAAACGTTAATCTCTGCACTGGCAAGAATATCTATCCATTCACGAAATTTATGGCATCTTTAAAAAAAAATAAGGTCAGGAAAAGTGTAATTATTTTCTGTCGTAAACTTGTGGTCTTTACCCCTTACATGTCTACATTTTCCTTTGCTGTGAAAACAACCAGTTTTCACAGGGTGGGACATTGGAGGAACATCCCAGTTTTTTGGTTTCTGTACTTTCTTTGCAAATATTACCTTGCTAAGAGGTCCTTAAACCTCCCACAAGCTAGGAAAGTGGGAGGATCTAAGCATATTACCAAATCAGAAGTTTCTGCATACCTTGAAGAACGCCCACACTGTTATGTGACAGCTCTGCATGTATTTGAGAAATAATGCAGTGTTTTTTTTGCATGCAGAGTTTGAAACGTCTCTTTGCATTCCTGACTTACACATGGAAAAACACACATTGTGAATTTGGGTGGTGGGTGTTTAATCACACAACAGATCTATGATTTTTTTTAATTTGTGGTGATAGAGAGTGGCAAATGAGGAAGCAGTAACATTGCAAGACGTTGGTTCTTGGTTAAAATTAATGTACTCATGTAACTATGTGACACTGGGCAGCCTTTTAAGTCATGAGTACTAGCCTTTGGAATTACAATGAAAAAGCCCTTTCCACTTAGAATGAATAATATTAAGTTCAGAACCTACATGGAGGCAGGGACATCTTACGGATTGTGGGGGCCCACGACCAAACGTGTTTTGGGGGGCCTTGTTCGTACCAGCTTTGCATTTATAATCCAGTTTCAGCTTTCATGCTTCCTTTGGCCAGGTCACTGACAGTGCACAGGCACACTGGTCCAAATTCTAAATGTATTTCCATCTAATATTCATGGGTGTTGACATATGTTTTCAATATTATAATAAGGCAGCAGCTCACTAATATTACTGCAAATTATCTCGGTAACACCCTCCCGTTTCTCATATGTGAGGTCCTGTTTTTATGGATGTTGCATGAAACATAAACTTATTCCTTTGCAAAATGTCTGTTATAGACTCTTACAAATCAACCACATTAAAAATAAATTAAAAGAAAATGCATTAAGAAAATCTGTGTAAGAATTATTTAACGTCAACAGGGCAAGACTCTACAGAACAGATCTGGGTATGTCATGGGGTCCCCTGAAATGCAGGGGCCCTGGGCCAGAGCCCACTTTGCCCATGCCTTAAAACCTCCCTGCAAGGAGGGGACATGGAACCACCCACACAAGGCATGTGGAAAAATACAAGAAATGCTCTAAAACAGTGCATTCCACTCGAATAGTTAAAGTTCACTTAAACAAACTGAGTTGAAATGACATGTAAAACTCCAGCCATGAAGCGCAAAGAGGTCCGTGTTCCCTGTTTCTGATGGGAAACTGCAAAAATAGTATAGAGTGTTTTTTTTTTCTTCCACTGAAACCTAACTCTACTATGCTGGCTAGCTCGAAAATAGGATTAGTAGAAAACATTTAGCAGCTGATGTGTGGGCTGCTTTGAAGACCTGAAGTGAGCGTGGGGGAGGTCGGGAACATTTCTCCAAGAAGGAAAGCAGATCTTTGAATTTATTTCCTTTTATCCATTCTAGATTAGTCACACATTTCATCAATTATTCCTGTTATTACTCAGAATGTGGGCGCAGCTTAACTACACACTGAACTCCTCTTTAGATGCTGGATACTACAGATGGTTGCCTTATTATGGTGCTTATCCAAGTTTTAAAAAAAGCAGGACACCGTAAGAAGCACTTTTTTTTAATATACTAAGTGACTGCGAACACTAATGTAAACAATAAAAAACAAATTCGCTAGCACGTCCTCGCATTAGATTATGTTTGCATACAGTAATGAACATGCATAGGAAACAGATTAAGGCTAATTCATCTAAGTGCAGTGCTAACTTCAGGGATATGTAAAGGCTTCTTGCCAAGTCATTCAGCAGTCTAATGGCAGCATAAAAGTGTGCCTTGGAAGCATCCAAAAAGATCTTAGAAGCTGTCGTTTAGGAAACAAAAGTGGCCTTATAATTTCAAAAGGCGCCAGAGAAAGGCTTTCTGCTACGGGAAAAGAAAGCTGAAACTTGGGGGGGGGCAGGATCCGTGGGAAAGTATCTTGCAAGTAAATTTGAGTTAACTTAGGGCCTAATTAGGATGGCGCACCCTATCGGACAACGGTGCCGCCTGACATGCTGTCGGCAGTCCCGTCAACCTCATTATGATGTGATGCCTCCAAGGCAGTCGCACTGCCTATCTCCTGTATTGCGGCAGGGGCTGCATGCAAACGCCGCAGTAAAAGAAATAGACAGGGAATATATCCCTGCACTACGTGGCAGGCACCATGCGGCAACTGCCACATGGTGCAGGGATATGTAAGGGGACACCATTGGTACCCCCCTAAACCCAAAATCAAGGGCCAGGGGGAAGTAGGGCCCACTAGGGGCCCCCAGTGTCCCTGCTGCCAGCCATTCCATGGTGGGTAAACTGCCATGAAACATCTGCTGAGGAGGGACATCGTAAAACCTGCAGTGGGGCCTGGTAGGCACCGCCACCATTGAAGGGTTTGTGAGGCCGTCCGCCGCATAGCCGGGCTCAAGGAGCCTGTTGAATGCGTGGCGGTCGGGTTTTCCGACTGCCATCACACCACCCACCATCCTAATGTAGAGGTTGGTGAATATGGTTCTAATGGCGGTGAGACCTCCACCGACAGCCTGTCGGTGGCAGTCTTGCCACCATCTTAATAAGGCCCTTAGTCACAGGTTATCATAAAATCCTAGAATGAATCTAACCCAAAGGGTCTACTAATAAACAATACTGTCCTAGATTATTCTTCATAGGGTGGTTTGAACAGCAAGGCACATTGGTCCACCAGTAATCGTCACTGACACATCTTGTGTGGTGCATGGAAGCACAATCACAACTCCACCAAGAAAGAGCTCCAGGTAGTCTGCACCCCAAAGAAACATCGTTTTGCTGGCCTGTAGGAGTGGGAGCTTTTAAAAAATATATATTTTTATTGCATTTTTTTAAGTTCCAGAATCACAGTAAAATCATGCCAGCAGTTATACATCACAAGAGCATATAACAGTAATACCAATACATTGTGTTCTATGATATAGCATATTTACAATGTCACCCATACATTAATGAGACACATCACTGGATCCTGGTAAATACTATGTTACCATAAAAATAAACATCATAACAAGAAACAGATTACCCCTCCCCCCACCTTCCGGGCCAGCCACACTAGGTGTCCTGTATCAGACTACTTCTCATAAATGCTATGTGTCTGCTTCATCTTAGGGCTCCGGGTGGCTCCTGTGTGTTATTACGTCTTCTGCATCCACCTGGCTCCTCACTGCCCCCGCCCTTTGTGATGTGGGAATCCTTCCTGCAGGGATATCTTATATCTTGGCATTCCAAACCCCTGCATCGTCTTCTAGCTTTTCATCTCTCCTATTTTTTTTATTCGGAGTAACTCTGTCAATGCCCATTCGTGCAAATCTTTTGCCCAGCTCTCCAGCGTGGGGGGCGTGGGGCTCTACCACCTGATTGCTATTGTTCGTTTGGCTAGTACTAACACTAATTGCTGGAATCTCCAAGTATGTTTTTCCCTTTAGATCTAGGGATGAGTCTCAATAGTATCTCCTTGACTGAGAGAGGGATCGCCCATCGTGTAACCATTTGTAAACTAACTATCACCGACTCCCAATATACTACCAATTTCGGACAATCCCATGTCATATATAGAAAATGAGCATCTGTGTTACCACATTTGGGGCAGTGGGCTGAGCGGTACGGGTATATTCTGTGTAGTACTTGCGGGGTCAGGTATGTTTGATGTACAATATTATATTGTGTAAGTTTAAATTTGGCATTAGAACAGATTTTTTGGACTCCTTCATGCACTTTCTTCCACTCAGTGTGCGTTAAGAGTTTGTCTACCATCGCGTCCCATTTTGCCTGTATCTGGTAAAGGACCAGCCGGAGTGTCCCGGCGAAGTGCCCCGTAAATAAGGGAAACTAGTCTGCTTTCTCCTGCCAAGTAGGAGTGGGAGCTTATTGTGTGAGAGGGGGCCTGATTAGAAACCAAAATCAGTCCTAGCAAAAACGTTCATAAAAGCACCATCCTTGTCGGCGCTTTCAGCATTGAATGAGAAATGGATCAGGCTACGTGTGAGTCTTTACAGATGAGAGCCCTAGTATTTCTTGTAAACCCAAAGAATTCACAAAACGAAATCCACACGAAATAAAGTTCAAGGTATAAACAACGAGGATTACCTACATTTTAAGAATCATCCCTTAATGGTTAGTCAACCAACAAAAATATGCAAATAAATATAAATTGGCATTTGAAGTGGAAGCTTAGCCCTAATCTCGTCAACAGTCAGAGCCACATACAATTTAGCCCAAATAAAGAGACAAAGAGCATTCTGTCATAGACTGCTCAGTTTGGTAGGTCAGAAGGAACATGAAAAATAATCCAAGTACTGATCAGTAAACAGACTAACGTGGAGTCTGCTCGAGTCTGCTCTGTAAGGGGACTGAGACGGAATCTGACTCATCTGCCAAAGGAATTCTTTTTATAAATGTTTAGACAGAGAAACTGCGTAGGCCCTGTGGCATGGTATAACAGTTACATTGAGCTACCCTGTGATGAAATCAGAACACCCATCAAGTGGTTAAATGAGTTTTGCTTTACCTCTATTGAATAATCCTGTGTTATGCCCTCCAATGAAAAGAAAAGCCCATTCAAAAATATGAACAACACTTCTGTTCGGCCAAAGGAAACACCCTTCAATTGAAATATTTTTTCCTTCATATTAAAAATATTAGAATGCAAGCAGGACCGTAGAGATAACTGAAATTTGTATTTTAAATGAAAAACCGAAGGCCACATTTGAGGCTCCTAGGCACACAGGAAGAGAAAGAGTGAGCTCTGCACCTCACACATATTTTGAATGGGAAAATGAAAAGTGGCTAGGCCAACTCACGTCCACTTGAGCACTTCATAATATTTAATACAATATTACCATTGCATTTCATCTCTCTAGTGTGGATTAAAAATGCACCGAATTACGAGTTGTGAAATCGAGCGATCAGGCGACCCGGATAAGATGGTATCCAATTATTTCTTGTGGCTGACTGCAGCTGTCAGTTTGCTGGCTCCTCCAGTCAAACAAATTTCATCAAGGAGAAGCAAACCTATATCCCCGTGGTTTGGTGAATCGCTTCAGGCTGCTAAGAAAGCCTGATGTAAACAAGAACATATTTGGAGGAAAAATTATGATGATATTGAAAAAGAAAAATTCGAATCGTTGCGGGAAGAATATAAAAAGCTTATAATCAAGGGAAAATCTGAGCACTTCATTAATTCCCATTAAAGCAGCCAGCTGCTCCTCTAAGGACCTCTTTGAAGCTGTCTCTAAACTCTCCTCCCCCGAGGTTATGAGTTTGGAACGAGGTAACTCGTTAGAGTAATTTTTCTTGAATAAAGTAGAGTTTATATTTAGCAAATTTACTTCCAATACATCAATATCATCCATTAGGTAGGACATCTGTATGAGGGATAGCAGGAAGGCTTCCTTCTCTGAGTTTAATCTTCTCTCAGTAGACCAACTTGGACAGCTTGTTCTCTCCACTACTTCTGGCTGCTCAATTGATGGCCGTTTTTAATGAGGTATTTAGAGGCCGGTGCTTTTCCAAAAGATTGGAAATTTGCATCAATCTTTCTGCTGCTTAAGAAAGCGAATATGAATACTCTTGATGCCAAATAGCTAAAGACCGATCTCCAGGCTGCACTTTCCAGCTGATGGATGACTCCCAATATGGGTTTCGCAAGAGCCATTCCACTAAATCTGTACTTATTGTAGCTACAGAGATGGTCAGAGCCACAGTTGATGGCGGGAGCAATCCTTCTCGACCTAACTGAGGCCTTTGACACGGTCAATCATGACCTCCGGATTGACTGGTTGGAAGACTTAGTTATAGAATGTGCAGTTTTGGCCTTTTTTAGATCCTTTCTAACAGAACGAATTCAAACAGTATCCATGGGCGATTTTACATTCAAATTAGTTCCTTTACCGAGCGGATTGCCCCAGGGCTCCTTGGTGAATCCAACTCTTTCAGCATTTGTGTAACACCGTCGGGGGCCCTGGTGAAGTCTTTAGGTCTGTCAATTCTCTTCCAGTGCCTGTGAAAAAGGTGAACATTTTTGGAATCCTAATAATGACAAGCTTACCTCTAAAGAGCAAGTAAACAACGTAGTTTCCACATCCATTTTTATGCTACAAACGATTAGGAAAAGTGCACAGTTATTTATGCCAAACTTACTGAAAACAGTGGTCCTGTGCCTTGTAAAGCCCAGGTTAGTCTATTGCAATAGACTATATGTTAATCTGCCTAAAGCTCTCCTGAAAAAACGTAATATTTTACAGAATACAGCTGCTAAGATGCTCATGAAAAATTCCAAGGATCTAGCCAGCCTTGCAGCCTTTGGTGAGGCTGCACAGGCTCCCTGTGCATCAAAGCATTCCTTTTAAAGCTCTCTGTATCACCTAAAAAGCACTTCAGGGTTTAGGTCCAGTTTTCTAAGACAAAAACGTAGAAGTTATGTTCACAACAGAACTGTTAGGTCCAGTACAGACAGGAACCTGGTGGTGCCAACCTACAAACTCTCCTCCTGGGGAAGTAGAGTTTTGTGGACTGCACTACTCCGAACTGGAATCTGCTTCCCATGGAAATAAAATCAGCTCCCACTCTTTTGAGTTTCGGCAAGCTCTTAAAAACTTGGCTTTTCACTAAATCGTAATTGTGTTCTTTATGTTTCTTTGTTTCTCAGCACCGAGACGCCTCAGGGTATTTGTTCACGCTTTACAAATCTCAAAATGAAATCAAATCAAATCTGCTTCCACATGCTCAGTGGGTTCATGGGGGCTTCCAGGGGATGTATGATGTTACAACGCGATCAAAATGATCGCGGTACATCACAACGCATCTTTTACAATGCAAGTCGTTACCACGACTTGCGCTGTAGGGTGCTGGACTTAGGAATAGTAAGATTTACTATTTCAACTCCAGCCTACGTACAGTAGGGAAAGTGTTGGAATGGTAAATCTACTATTCCTTAGTCTAGAGCGCCCTCCAGCGCAAGTCGTGGTAATGACTTGCGTTGTAAAAGACGCGTCGTAATGGCACCGTGGTGTTTTGACCGCGTTGTGAAGGTTGTATACCCTTCCGGGGCTAGTTCATGGCAGCCCATTCATCATTCTAAACTGTCCCTTAGTCTTCACCCCACCAGCAAAATGCCAGTGGGGCAGAATGGCCAGTTTGGTCCTGATGCCATGTTGAAGAGTGACTTACTTTTTCTGGCTAACATTCATGGAAGCCATGATGAAACTCCATGTCGGTTCGAAAAAAACACAAATAAAATGTTATTTCCTAAGGAAAGTTATGCAAGACTTTCCACCAGATAATTAAGGACACATCAAGGCCACCCATAGACCCAAAAGGACAAGGGTATCAAACATTAATGTGCAACAGTGTCCTAACAGGTATCATTACAAGTCACAATTCAACATTTATGCAATACCACAAAATGTACTCTATGGCGTACTAACGTCTACAAAGAAGACTGAATCAAATAATCTAATATATACATCAAGATTTCTCTTGACCATGTGCATTTGGGTACACATTCATGAAAGTTAAACCAGTGCAATGAGTGCTCAGTGCAATGTAAACATAGCGCCTAATAATTGTGGAGGTGGTGCAAAAAAGAGGGGAATCACAATAAACACACAAGACGCAGCAAGAACTCAATTAGAATGTATGACATTACAACGCATGCTTTTACCACGTATGCTGTTACGACGCAGTTTTTACAACGCATGCTGTTACAACGCATAGTGCTTAGGGGTGCTGGATAGTGAATAGTTTAATTTACTATTCCAACTCCAGTCCCCGTGGATAGTAGGGAAGGTGTTGGATAGTAAATTTAATCTATTCCCTATCCTAGAGCGCCCCCCAGTGCAATGCGTTGTAATGACATGCGTTGTAATGGTTGCGTCGTAAAGGCACTGCGTGGTAAAAGTTGCATTGTAAAGGATGTTTCCCACTCAATTGCATCTGCGGAGTCAGTAATATTGAAGGAATTAAAGTCTAAGAGTAAACAAGGGTTTTCTGCACTGAGCGGTCATTCAATTAAACCCACTCACAATCAGGTTGCTGTCAAAGGCATTTCAAATCGCATCTCAATGGAGGGTCATCATCAGGACAAAGAGAATTTAGACCAAGCTCATTAAAGCAGAGATGCTTCATCACAGGGGCAGAATAAAATCAGACTAATCCATTAAACAATCATATATAATTAATTATTCGGTCATATCCAGGCTACCTGAATGAATGAATAAATACTACACAGATACCTAAAAAACAAGCACAGAAAACAATTCATAAAACAGTGAGTCGAGGTTTGTTACATGGTGAAATGAACGCAAACTGTTAATATGGGTTTTGTTCCATCATTAACTGCGCAATAGGTTTAGATAAAGCTTCGACTGTCTGCAGTGTTTGTGACTTCTTACAAATGCAATCATTTTGATACATTTATCATAAAAACTACAGCAAAAAGCATTTAAAAAAGAGAACAGAAGAAATCACAATTTACAAGGTTTGCAGAGATTTTCACTCCTATCCTTGATAAGAGTAAACATTCAACCATATTCACAGTGGGACAGTCGCAAGACTGGATACCCACAAACTAACATGACTGAAGATAATCAGGTGGTTTGACCGGCTAAAATGGCAGACGCTCATCAGTAGAGCTCTGAGCCTCTGGCCTGCAATCTGCCATAATCAGACCCCCGGGCCCGCCTCCAAAGACGCTCCCTGTTGCCAAAACCAGATGTTTTCCGGGCCCCAAGGAATCGCTGCCTCGGACTCACGGAGACTGTCTCGTGAATCGCCTGTACCGCGGCCCACTGAGATGGGACAAACTGTGGTCCCCCCATCACACCGGGGCCGCTGCTTCCTCTGATACCACTGCTGCCCATATTGGCACTCAGGTGGGAGCGCGGCGACGGAGACTCGGCGGGTACCCTCAGTGATAGCGAGAACCGCTAACCTCAGAGTCGCACACTCCAGTGCCAGTGATGCAGGGAGGCCTATGAGGTGAGGCGGCCTACTCTACTTCATGATACGGACTGCTTGGACCTGGGCTACTTGGGGGGTGACTTGTGTGCCTTACTTCACTCTCCCCTGCATTGATCTCAGTTCTCCTTGCCCAGGAGCCTGCCAGTGACTGGTGGCTGCTAGCGGGGCAAGTGGGGCCCCACATTGCAAAATGGGGCCCCCAAACGACTAAAATCGAACACAGAGTGGACCAATGTGGGCGCAGTAGCTCTTTAGGGGGCCCCACAGGCCTCTGGGAATGAACACTACACACTGCTGGCATACCTGACAGCGAACTCCTGCTTTTACTAGCCCCTCCAGCAACGACTGATCTTGGTTTCCATCACATACTCTGAAGGGGGCCCGCAGAGGACCCACTGACCATAACTCTGCATAGACTGTGCCATCTTAAGTAGAGACAAGGTTTCCCACCCTTTGGGGGCTCGCCTGTTGGATGACACCGGGAGAACCACTGCTGCTACCTACCCAGCCCACTGGATGCTCATGAGGGCAAACGCTATACTGATTGGGGGAACAATCCCAGCATCACATTCCCGACTACCTTTGTCACGCCAAGGCCCCAGGCCCCGGCACAACTCTACATAGGAAGGTCACGGTCGGCAGTACCCAACCAAGTGCACCACAACCGTTGACCTTTCATCCACTATCCCGTATACCCCTATGTCTGGAGACACACCACATCCCCTGGCACCTGACAAGCTTGACAAGGTGCTCTATGCAATAGAGAGTTCCCAAATATGTATGTAAACCAAACTTGACTTACTGGTGACAGAGTTAAGCTTTCTACGCAACAACCATTGAAAACTTGCTGATAAGAGTCATCGACAGGGAAAATATATTGGCCTCGTTGACCACAGATAGTCACTGTGCAACTCAAGACGTCTAAGATCGGGTGCGCCTACTCAACGGAAGGGAGGAAGATGCTGAGGCAAACTCACGTAGGAGCAATCTATGAAACCTGGGGCTGCAGGAGGGAATTGGAGGACGTGATCCATTGACATATCTAGAGACCTGGTTTAGGTCCCTTGTCCCCACATTGAACTTGACCCCCTTTTTCTCCTTGGAGAGGGCTCATCGAGTTCCAGCCCATCATGCTCCTTCCCCAGTGGCACCCCCGTGCCCCATGCTGGCTAACCATCTTCATTCCAAGACACGTCATGCCATCTTGAGAGCTGTCAGGTTGGCTGGCCCCTTAATGCTTGAAGACAAGGTGATCATGCTATTCCTAGACTACACCCAGGCAGTACAACAGCAGTGCTCCTCTTTTCTAGAGGCCAAACGTCAGCTCCAACAGCTAGGGGTTCAATAATCCTTGTTGTTGCTAGCCCACCACCAGATTATTGTAGATGGCAATTCCTTCTTCTTTACCAATCCAAAAGAGACCTGGGACTGGACAGACATGCGTCGCCGTAGGCCCTCCACTGTGGAACCCACGGGGTGACACTCTGGCCACCCCAATGACTGCAGCAGAAGCAGAGTAACAGATTGTGCTGAGGGACCATCCTGCACCATTGAAATCCCCCGCCCTAGAACAAATCATAGTGGATTACAGTTGAGCCCTCTGGATGGCTGTGTCTCTGGGGACCAGTGCTGGGATCTCAGACGACGAGAGGGGCCCATGCATCTTCACTTCAGATGAAGAATCTGACCCATCCGGCGACTCTTGCAGGGGTTCATAGACCCCGCAACGGGTGACTCCTCAAACAGCAGACACTATAATATAGTCTTGCTCCTTCATGTCTGGACATGGTCAGTAAGGTTGCTTGTCCCTATCTCGGCCCTGTGCTCATCCTGTTCTGCCAATCAGTCCACCACACTCACGCCCAGCAGAGCCCAAGCTCTCTTACATCTCCCGCAACTATCACCAGGCCTGGCGCATCCCAGATACGGTCAAATAGGGCACTCTTTCCTCCAGACATTGCTACTTATTGTTAAGCCACCAATCCCCACAGCACTAAAAGGTTACAAATAGTCAATTGTTTGGGCATACTGCTGTTTGTGGTAGGCTCAGTATGCTGTCTTTTTATCTGCTGACATCATTCCCTGCCCCTCCCACACACTCTCCACCTGGGCGGGCAGGCGCTCCACATATCACTCGGCTATGGTGCCACAGCTTCAGAATGCAGAGTTAGTCCCGGGAAGATCTCCCACACGTGAGCCACGTTCCCAAACTCACACTCGATATGGCTACACCCAATAACACCAGATTCCTGACCCTAAATGTACAAGACATGCATACAGCAAGGAAGAGGTACTAGTCTACTCATATATCAACTGCCAACAAGCAGACATAATATTCTTCCACGAAACACACACTCACCACAGGGGAACTAGAGCGGCTGCGTAAACGACTGAGGGCTATGATACACGCTACTGCCTATTCAGCATATCTCTTGCTTCCTTGCAGCATATCTCTTTCTTCCTTCAGTACGTCACACGACTATCTCAGTTGTATCATCTCCAACCACAATGCACATATTATAGACTTGCAGTGGAATGCCCACCACCTCCAACACCTACATGGTGGCTCCCTCAAGACTGTCTGGAAGATCTAGTCTTCCACGAAACACAGGAAACCAACATTCTGCAATATTTTGCTGAAAATCACAACACTGCATCCACTAGGATAATCGAATGGGATGTCTTTAAAGTGGTCATGAGGGGGGCTAGCCTGCAGGAGATAGTGGAAGTCAGCAGGACCCTCAACAGGGAAATGACAGAGATGGAGCAGCTCCTGCCACAATTGAAAAAAGAAGCCGACCACGATGCCACAAACGGCTCCCTGCTTTAGAAAGCCAAGATACAATATGTTGCACTCTTGGAGCGGTTATTATGCTTCAACTTTGCCAGGCATGCTGCCAAAACGCATAGCGAGGTTGACAAACTGGGTTGCCTTCTTGCCTGGCTGATACAACAAGACACCCAGGTACTATCTTGGAGATTGTCACACCCTCAGGCACCAACCTCCATTCACAAGGTGACATCCTTCAGGCATATTTAAAATATTACTCAACCGTGTATGAGGTATTCAATACGTTTACCGGTGAGGTGGATGCCTTTCTATCTTTCTTTCGGGCATCATTCTCCCTCAAATCACCGACACTAGCAGAGACTCCTTAGATGCCATGATCTCGGCGGTCGACATAAAATAGGCTATCTGGGATCTTGCTATTCATAAAACACCAGGCCTTTATGGACTGCCAATAGAATACTATAATATATTTTCTGACAGCTTAGCACCTCGCTTGTCAGAGATGTTCAATGATGCACTGAGTACTGAGTACTGGAGAACTACCTCAGTCACTCTGGGAATCCCTCTTTATCTCCATTCTCAAACTCAACAGGGACCCCACCACTCTGACATCATACAGACCAACCACTATCCTGGGAGCGGATTACATTAGAGAATACTTTCTCTGGTAGGTATGTCTAGGTTCTTTCTGAGATCATTCATTCAGATCAAAATGGCTTCATTCTGGGATGCAGCACCTCCCAAAACAACAGGTGCCTATTTCATATGCTAGATCAGGCGCGTTTCCCACAAACATCTTGTATCAAACTAGATCTTGAGAAGGTGGTTGATTTGTTTGAACGTGGGATTACATCTTCCAGGTCCTTACACTAATGGGATTAGGCAAGCGTTTGCTAGCATACACAAACCTGCTATGGACCAATCCAACCTCCCGAATTCACTTAGGCCCTTTTATTTCACATCCCCCCACCTTCCCGTGGATGGCAGAACCAGACAGGGTTGCTCATCGTCCCCTCTGCTTTTTGCAATGGCCATGGAGCCCCTCAACACAGACTGCGGAGGGAGGATCAGACCTGGGGTGTCTCCCTCACTGATGGGAAGCGTGAGGTGTCCCTCTACGTCAATGTTTTACTCTTGGATTTACGGCAGTTTGATGTTGATCTCTCACTTCTACACGATTTTACCCTAGCAGCAGGGCTCTGGGTTAACTGGGCCTAATCATTATCTATCCACTCTGCCCTGGCTTGACACCATGGGAGATACATCTCGGAGATAAACCCCTTAGATGGCATGAGGCTTCAGTCCCCCAAGAGGGATCACCTGAGGTAGCCCACACCCGAAACAACTCACTGATATGAGACACTGAAAAGTCTCTGGTACCAGTTGCCCCCCCCCTTTTTTCCTTCTACGATATGGCCCATGCCAAACCTCCCATAACTGTAGAGCGATTGCGCCCCGTGCACGTGTATCATACCACACTTGTAGCCCCTTACGCTCAGAACCACTAGTGCTTCACTGCTCACCTAACTCAATCGTGATGTTTCACAACCCTTCCATCTCCCAGGTGACGGAACCCCGTCCCGCTCCTTGTGTGTGGCTGGCACGACTGTATTGTATTGTATTTATTATTTGTAACGCGCAACTGTCACCCTACGGGTATCCTGGCGCCCAAACAGGAAGTAGTCAGATGGTACGACAATACACTAGCTGTTATAGCTTATATAAAACAGCCGCCGGAACTATTAGATAGAATCACGGGGGTTAGACTTTGGCGAACAGCCATGTTTTCAGGCTCTTTCTGAATCCCAGTAGGGTGTCAATTTGCCTGATGTTCTGAGGAAGCTCGTTCCACAGCCTAGATGCAGAGGTGCAAAAGGCTCTGCCTCCCATCCTCGATCTCTTGATCTTGGTAGTTACTGCCAGACCCTGACTAGAGGAACGCAGGGACCTGATGGGCTTATACCATGAAAGCCTTTCCTGTAAAGGAATGGGTCCCGTATTGTGCAGGGCTCTATATACAATACATAGGGACTTAAAAGCGACTCTACTCCCAATTGGCAGCCAATGTAGGTCTCTGAGCGCCAGCGTAGTGGAGGAACTACGTGGTCTTTTTAGTGCCAGCTTGGCCGCTATAGACTGGACCCTCTGGAGCCCCTGCAAGATGTATAAGGGGGCCCCAAGATAAAGAGAGTTACAGTAGTCCAGTCTGGCCAGGATCACGCTCCTCACCACTAACGATCTAGACTCATCAGGCAGAAGGGGCAGGTTCTGTCTAAGTGCTTTCAGCAGTCCAAAGCAAACACTGATGGTTTTATTCGTCTGAGAGGTCATTTGGAGATCTGCGTCAAACAGTACCCCTAGATTGCGCACGGTCTTAACTGGGATGCCTGATCTCATAGGGAGGTTGTTGACTCAGTTTGGCTGACGAGCAGTAAACCACCTCCGTCTTCCCCCCGTTAAATTGAAGGGAGTTTATCTTCAGCCACCTGGAGACCCTATTCATGCAGTTCTGAAAGGTCTCCATGGTCACTGCCTGTCTTCCTTCTAGGGAGAACACCAGTTGGGTGTCATCGGCGTAATTTATCACATCTATTCCATAGGATTTAATCATGGGAATCAGGGGCTGCAGATAAAGATTAAAAAGAATAGGGGTAATCGAGGAGCCCTGAGGAACTCCATGACTAACCAGGGAATTGGGAGATGAAAAGGGAGCTAGGGTCACCACCTGTTGTCTATGTGTCAGGTAGGATTGTATCCACATCAGGGCCTTGCCCTTAACGCCCAGTTTTTTCAGCCTACTTAGCAGAACTGCATGGCTGACCGTGTCGAATGCGGCCGCATGTCCAGCAGCACTAAGACTGAGGAATTGCCATTGTCGGCTCGCATTCGTAGGGTGTCCAGCATGGTTGCCAATGCAGTTTCTGTTCCGTGGCCTGGGCGGAAGCCAAATTGGTCCTTGTCCAATAGGCCGTTGTCTTCCAGATAACCTGACAGAGACCTACTGACCACCTTTTCCACGATTTTTATCGGGTAGGGCAGGAGGGAAATAGGCCTGAAGTGCGCCGGGATAGTAGGGTCCAGCGATGGCTTTTTAAGCAGGGGGGTAACCACTGCCTGCTTCCATGCTTCCGGCACTATGCCTTCTTCAAGAGATTGACGACAGATCTGATGCATCCAAGGAAACAGCTCTGCCCCATATTCCTTCCAGATCCTGTGTGGAAGGGGATCTAAGGGTGACCCCGATGATATATTGTGGGCCAGACTGAAAAAGAGCTCCTCTGTAAGAGGGGTAAAGTTCTCCAGTGATGACAGTATTGGTAGAGGTTTCTCTTCTTCTATCTGTGCCACTGCATCTTTGCAGGTAGCCCTTTCCTCCTTCAGCCCTCCCACAATTTTAGCAATCTTTTCCTCAAAATAGATCGCAATCTCATCACATAACCCTTGAGTAGCAATCACCTTGTTACTCGTACAGGTGGGGTGTGAGAGATCCCTTATGATATTAAAAAGGGTTTTAGTACTGTTAGGGGACTGAAGAATAGTAGTGGCATAGAAGAGTGCCTTAGCTTTGGCAATGGCCCCTTTATATTTTGTCTGTTCCATTTTCAGCAGTTTTTTATCCGAATCTAAATGTCGGCGTGCATTGCGTAGGGATTTCAGCTCCTCATCAAACCAGGGGGCAGATGGTTTCCTCTTATTCTTTATGTTTTTCACAGGGGCAAATCTGTCCAGGGTGTTTATGATGTTATTACAATACTTTTGATAGTTCAAATCTACCGATTCCTCTGGGTCATAGGAGACATTGCTTATGAAGATAGGTTTTGTTTTATCCTTTGGTAGTTTAGACCAATTCCGTCCCTTCCTGTAAGTCACCGGACACTCACTTCCGTTCCCCTCAATGAGTATAGAGATCTGGAAGTGGATTAGGGAGTGGTCAGTCCAGCACTGAGGTAAGATATCAATCATCTTAGTCTCAGTCTGGTTGGCAAAGACCATATCTAAGATATGTCCCCCCGAGTGGGTTGGTTTCTGTACCAGCTGATCAAGACCCCAATTTCCACAGCTGTCCTTCAGATCCCTCAGGTGGCTCCCCAGGGACCCATTGTCCCATAGATTAAAATCCCCCAGGATCAGCATTCTGGAGTGGGACAGGGCAAGGGCGGCAATGGTGTCAAACAACGCCTGGTATTGTGTATCCGCACCAGGTGGTCTATAACATATCAATCCAGTCAGGATCCTGCCTTTTGGTTCTTGCAAGGCGAACCCCAGTAACTCCATCCCCGCCACCCCATCTATCTGTAGAGGGGCAAAGTCCCATTTATCTTTATAAATCACTCCGAGCCCCCCTCCTCTTCCCAGTAACCTAGGTTTATGGAATAGCTTGAACCCTTCCGGGCACGACAAACCCAACTCAACAGAGGTATCCACATTAGTCCATGTCTCCGTAATGAATAGGACATCCAGGTCCATGTCATGTAACAAATCTGACACTTTCTGGTGATGTTTTACCAGGGATCTACTATTGATCAACCCACAGTCCAACATTACAGAGGACTGAGGTAGAGTATTTTGAGATGTTCCCTCTACACTCTTACCAATAGACAATAGCTCGTACCTGGAATACCTATACATGGCAGCGGTCCTGGCCCTAAGCCCGTCCGGAGCACGGACGGGCACAGACGGGCTTTCCTCTGGCGCTCCTCCGGCGCGACGCTGCACGCGTGCGCTGCGCGCTTGCATAATGATCTTTAAATGAGGTATGGCAAAGGCTGTTTGCAAACACTAGAGCGCTAGCCCTCGAGCGTCTCCTAGCCCACACCCAAAATGGCGGTCGGGAGTGAGGCAGCGCTGAATTCACCTGATTAGTGAGTCCTGTAGGGTCTTACTTGATTTGTGGGCAGTGCGAGCATAAGGGGAGCATGGGATGCAATTATAAGTTACCCCAGAGTCAATATTGTTAAAATATCGTCACAACACAACAATTTTAATTTTTCTTTTAAAAACGAGCAAAAACGAGCAAATACTCCTAGAATTATTTTTCCACCAACAGAAGTTCTACAGAGCCAACAACAGCGTAACAATCCTATTCGTTACGCTGTTGTCCCACCCCAGAGACGCTGCATAAACGCCCTTGTTGTGGCCCCACTTCGCGCCCCCGCTGCTCTCTCGCCTCGCCCTGACCTCATATTATCAGATCCTACTTATTGCTGCAACTCCCCCCCCTGTTCCCACACAGACAGACGCCTTATCCCTTAATAGCCCTTCTCCTCCCACCTCCCCCTGTCACGGTTCACGTTCCAGTTTATACGTTAGTTCTATTTTACAAAACAGGACCTTTTTCATAGCTGGTTAGACATTGTGTATTATACACATGTGATGTTGATACCTACATCTCCACTGACACTTACTAATTCCTCCTCACTCACATGACGAGAGGCACGTTACAAACAACCTGAGAGGTGTGACTGAGGAACACGTTCTCCGATCACACACCGATGGTCCTACGCTACGACTTCTATCTCTGACCACCATAGAAACATTACCACTGTTGGAGAATGGCACACACGTTGAGGCACCAGACGCGCCGGATACGGCTATGACGGTCACTTCCTCTTAACGCCACTAAATCCGACTACCCCTTTGCCCTGATACAGCACACCATTGCTCTAACTGCTTGTTATACCACAGTATCACATGCGACTGACCTGTGCTTTTTATTTTTCTGATCCCACTGTTTAATGTTGCCATGGATACTAACCATAGATGTTCACGGACTGCTGATGGCATGTCCACGACACCGGAGATTCATTACCACATACAAAAAACGTAAAAATCATAGGCCTGACTATTCCTTGAGCTACCCAAAGTATGAAGTGTACATGTTTTATCCTACCACGCTGCCGGACTCCAGGGTTGTCGGCTACAACGGCTGTGTTATCCTACCAACTATACGTGCAACTTGCGCTTCTTGCAGGCGGCCCAAAGAGGTTGTAGGCTATGTGCTGTGTTATATGCAACATGTGCAATAAAGGTTTTAAAAAAAAAAAAAAAAAAAATGAGGCTTCAGTCCCCCAATGATCTGTATTATGACAAACTCTAGACTGATCTCACAGCCATAAAATCACACGTGTTATTCTGGAAAGCTTTATCCCTGGCGCCTGTCGGTAAGATAGAACTGGCTAAGATGGTAACCCTTCCCCGACTTCTTTATTATTTTGCGAACCTCCCCATACCCAGCCCTCAAATGTCTCTCAGAAAACTTGACACGTTGTTATGCGACCTTATCTGGGGAAACAAACGCTGTCAAATCACCCTGGAAAAACTGCAGCTACTAGTTGGTCCTAGAGCCTTAAGTAAACCCTAATTCGAAGCTTACTTCCCGGTAGTGCAGTTAAAGTAGGTGGTGTGCTGAACTGCTGGGCGCAAATTGGGACAAACATGTCAAGGACAAGGCCTTCTATCCTCGGCCTTGATCCTGGGATACTTACTCCCCAAAGTCTCACCCATCCCCTGGTCTCTGCAGGTGTCAATGGCTTACAGATGCCTGACCCGTGGCCACCGCCTCAAGCGTTTAACCCTGCGTATGCTTCAGCACTCCCTCTGGTAGGCCTCCAAAGCTTTTCTTGCTTCTACTTGACCCAGGAGCTACAGAGCTGACAGGAACGGGAGACATGCGCTTTAAGCATAGGAAACTTCATAAAGTACAGACATGCTTTGTAGGCATGGCGCTTCTACAGGCCAAAAGAGTACTTTCCTTCCAGTGGAAGGCTATGTCAGTGCCTTCAGTAAAGGCACAGAGCCAGCCACGGCCCGTAGAGGGAGTTACGGTGGGGCGGGGAGGGGCAGGGTGGAGGGTGCTAAATACCGGCATATGGATAATTGCAGGTAAGTAAACAATGTAATTAATAAAACGAATTTCGTAGCGCGCCTTGCATCGCAAAATGCGATGCAGTGCGCGCTACGAAATTCCTTTTACGGTACGAGGTAGTCTGTAGTCCGTAGGTTTCCTATCTTTCCCGAATTTGATACTCTTCTAACCCAATTCCCACAGCTTACAGGGAATGACAGCCTTCCCCCAAGTTTTAGACTCCACCCCTGTTGGGTGGATCGCATATATGTACTTTGAGTGCCTATTCATACTATTCCACAAGAATAAGCAGAACATTTGGCTACTATTTTATATTTACATTTCTTGGTTTTGCTCCTCATCCTGTGGAGTAGCAATACAGTTCCTCACCTTGCCTGCTACATTTATGTGTCATTACTCGCTGTTTGCATTTGCTTTGATCCAATAGAAACGTTCTTTTTTTTTAATGATTGCAAATGTTCACCTGCACATGAATTGAATGTGTTGCTACTGGAAAGAAGGAGAGAGTACAGCAAGAATAAAGCTGGTGAAGATATTTATTTATTTATATGCAACAAATTGGACAGCCATATTCTTGATGCCTAGAAAGACTTTTGTAAGTCTCAATTTAACAGCATTTCCATATTCCTTTTAGATAGCAACATAAACACCTATTTTTCAATCAAGAATTGGCAGTTTGATCCTGGCGTTCTAAACTACATATGTGCCTAGATTTGATTTTCTCAACCTCTAGTACTATATTCAAAATGTCCCTCACTACTTCCAAGACAAGTTCTGTCACTGAGTTAGAATTTGATATTTATTTTTGTGTAGATTAATACACTATTGGGAGCAGAAACACCTTTTTCCATAATTAAAATATACTAAAAGATGTAAAAAAAAATTCTACATTCAATTAAATGACTACCCCATATTTGAAAAGCAAATTAACAGGATTTGTGAAAGCTACGCAAAAGTGATTCACAGGCAGCAGTAAGTGTAGGATTACACTGAGCAGAAGAACAAACACTATGAGAAAAAAAAATTCTTGCACATCAGCTAGTTCCCAGAATTCCAACCCAAAGCGAAGAATGAAAGACTTTTCTTCAAAACGTTCCTTACTGTTCAATGGATTTACACCGACGACTAGACAGATGAATCAAGCAGTCTCGGGGAAGGTGTTGTGCTTGGTTTACAAGTGATTTAGTAAATATGATATTTCAATAGACAGGGGTTTGCATGGCTTTAACCAACATTAAGGGCACAATGGTTCAAAGAATGGCGCGCACCTGTGTCGTCACTGGGGGGTTTATCCATTGTGACTCATCACGCAGGAGCACGTGTGGGCTCAGAGTGGATGCTCTACTTTAGGACGGAGCATCTATAGGGGTTTTCATCCTCTGGTTTACACAAGCATCCATCGTGCCCGGATCCATGAATAAGACATGTGAAGTAGAGAGTAAACGTATGTGCTCACTGGCAGGGCAGTTGTGCTTTAGGAGAATAAGTGCATTTTTTTCACTTTTAATTATTCTAGTGAATTTACACTCGGCTTTAACAATTAAATTGAATAACTGATCAGTTTTCATTTTGTCTTTTAGGGTATTTGTGCTCATCTGTAAGAGAGAAATAGTAGTATCAATTGGAAATATTAAATTATGCAACATATGGTTATGAGGATTGTATTTTGGCATCAACAGGTCTCTTTTGCAGATTATATTTGTTTCAGTCACTCAACATGTGTGGAGGATCGTTGTTGTCTATACTATATGAACAAAGAAGTTGGAAGCTTTAAACCTAGACACAATTTACATAATTACCTATAATTATATGTTTAAAGCCATCTTGCCTTAACAACAGGAAACTATGAGCGATTGCTTTTGCTCTGGTTCAAAGAGAGAATGAGAGATAAACAAATGGAAAGTGCAGTTTAGTATGTGAATGGCCACAAGAAGTCTTTATTTTCTAATATAAGTATATTTAGGTAGATGGGTTTTCCATTTTTATACTCAGCATTTCACTCAAAGGGCTACATTCACAAAGCCATGTGTATACCCGAGTTGGACTTGCGAGATAAAAGACTTGTGTTAAGAGTTTAAATTCATGTTTTGTGTTCATAGAACATCAAAAAAGATTTACTCGTTTGACATTCAATTGTAGTGAAATACTATAGCTCGTTTTAAAAGTTTATACTTTTGTGCAACAAATAATGTTGAATATTAATGATTTTATGTTGGATCCAATACACAAATAATGAATTAAGATGGATGCAGTTGAAAGAAGTTTAATATAAGATTAAGAAGTGCATTTATTAACATGATTTAGCTACGCCTTGTTTTGATGAACGCTCCATGTTGGATAAAATGGATGCTGCGGTCTCTGTTCACACTGCTGTATTCACTTCCTTCCATCAGGTCTCCCTGTACATCTTCTCGCCTCATACATTCTGCTAAGGTGAAGACAGCTGATGTAATGTTTTCCTAACATTTATGAATCCGAAGGCATATTAATGAAACTTTTAGTGTACTAGATAGTTTGCAATGTTCAAGGTCCCTCTCGCTGTGTTTCCATAGCTAAGCTCAGTCTTGCTTATCTGTGAACCGTCTTTGTTAAGTGTTCCATATTTTGTTCAAAACATCTCCGAATGACAGTGACATGGAAAGGTAGGATGCTATCTTAGAAATGTGATAGTGCTAACTTTTGATGTTGTGACGCAAATTATTCTGATTTGCCAAATAGTTCTTACAATGGATCACACCATGCTGACGATGTGGATTTAGCTAATTTTCTAAGGAAGAATTGTCTTGTGATTTTGAGCTTTTCGAGATGCTAATAGGGATGCTACCAGATTCTTTATTGATTTTGCCGCTCATTTAAAATTTTGAATAATTTCAGATTTTTTTTGGCTTTTCTATATTAGCGTTGCATTTAGCCTACATGGAATTTATCCTGTACCATTTAAATTTGAGATTTCTATAATAAAACCTTTACCTTTTCCTTGATCTTGAACTCCATCATTGAGTGTTCCTAGTTACTTATTTCTGATACACTGTTACCCTGATGTTGGGTAGGGTGCCTTTTTATGCAATTATCTTCCATTGGAGACTCGTATGAGGTAAAATATTGGGGTATGATTTTGTTCCCATACTATCAACATATCTGCTTGCAGTGCTGGGAAGTTTGTGTTCCAGGGCTAGGATGCTGTGGAAAATTGGCGAATACCCATAAAAGTGTGTGTCTCTGGGTATTCACAAACTTTTGAAATGCACATTGCCACCGTAGATACATGGCCCCGGTCAAGGGCAGGAGTAAAAAATATGTATTCTGCGAGAAAAGGAAACACCCCCAAAATTAGTTGGGGATAGAGTTGCTCCAAGGGGAGAAAGTTTGTTTGAACTTGAAACTGCACCTTTACAATGCCCTTACGCTTTGGCATTACACTTACACATTTGTAAATGTAATCGATGTGCATGTATAGAAGTGAATTGTAACTCATTTGAGTTACATTAAACTTACAAAATAGCTCCTCAGCTACTTCTAGAACCTGCAATTCCCAAAGTGGGTGCGTTTCTGAATTTCATGGTAGACAAAAAATTGCAATCCTTACCTAGCAGGAGTCCTACAGGAGTATATCTCAAACTACTTTTAAGAATCAGCTCAAAATGTATGGCATTAACATAAATATGCTAAGCAATGACAATGCCTGCAATTGTTTGGCGCTCTCCATACTCTGGTGAAAGTGCCATGCTTACTTGTGAACGGTTTACTGTCAACGCCAAATCTGTAATCTATGCACGTTTTAATTATAAAAATTGAATTTTGTTCTTTGGCAATGTTATAAACCACATCTTAGCTGTTAAAACAGAAGGAAACACAGGCCCATTTGCCGCAGCCACCAGCAGACAATCACTCTGCAATTACAACAGTAGCCTAAGGCAGAAGACATGCTGACATACAAGTGCCTTTTTGTTCAAAGGCTTGCCTTTCAGCCGTGACTTTGTTGTGGCACTTTCCCAAGTATTGAGTTTAAAGGTCCCTGGGAATGGGCTTTACAGAACTCTGTCGTATTTCTTTCTTCCCAGAGACCCAGGTCTCGACACCGGTGCTAACTGACGTGTTTACTTTCATTCCCAGTGGACCACGGCCAAGTCACATAGCTGAAATGCTAACACTTCGCCTCGTCAGAATTTGTGATTTACAGCATCTTGGGTGGCATTAGTTTTACATTGTAAAGTACTATTACATGACACAAACTGTAAAGAGTATCACAACATAGGTGTGTTACTCCTGGAGATGTTTTATTTATCCAAATAGATTTGAATCCCATTTGCACCACTAAATCCGCATCCCCTACTAAGACCTAGATTCAGATAAATGGTGTGCCATCATTTAGAGCCTCCTATTCTATCAACAATGCAGCAGGTGCAGTGGCACCAGGGCACTTGTGACATGGGGGCCCATTGAACCACAATTATCATTGTATTTGACTAGGCATGAAGTGGACATGGTCCATTTCCTTGCATGCATCTACGACCCTGGCACCTTCGGTATGCTACCGCTGCAGACCCCTCATACATGGAAGCACCTCATGCATGAGCTATGAATCCATTTTATGCTTAGCAATTGCACAACCACTTCTGGCAGGTCTCTTCCTCCTGCTTCAACACCCTCCGCATGCTCCGCAACATCTACAAGTGGTTCCCCACTGAAACGAGAAGAACGGTCACCCAGGCCCTCGTCAGCAGCAGGTTGGACTACAGAAACACACTCTATGCAGGAGCCTCAGCAAAACTCCTGAAAAGGCTTCAACACATCCAGAACACCTCTGCACGCCTGATCCTCGACATCCCTCACCGTAGCCACATCACACACCACCTGAGAGACCTGCACTGGCTCCCCGTCAGCAAGAGGATAACCTTCAAGCTCCTCACCCATGCACACAAGGCACTCCTCAACACCAGATCAGCATACCTCAACGGACGATTCAGCTTCCACACCCCAACCCTCCAGCTACGCTACGCCGACCTTGCCCTTGCCACAGTCCCCCGCATCCAAAGAGCAACCTCCGGCAGCAGATCATTCTCCCACCTCGCCACAAAGTCCTGGAACACCCTTCTCATCCACCTACGGCAGACCCAAGACCGGCTGACCTTCAGAAGTCTCCTCAAGACCTGGCTTTTCAAGCAGTAGCAGCTTCTGCCCCACCCCCCTCCACCCCCCAGCGCCTTGAGACCCTCACGGGTAAGTAGTGCGCTTTACAAATGCTACGAGTGATTGAATGATTCTGTACATTAATGCTTTAATATAGAGGTGAATTGTGGGTGCTAAGTGCTGCTAGAAGCTATGCATACACATGTCGACTTTTGGACAATTTCTCAGGTTGCACGTAGACACCGAAAGCGATAGAGGAAAAGCCACAAAGATGGCTGATTGCATAAAGGGCCTTACAAACGGAAAGGACTATAGATACTTGAATAATAGGTATTTTACCCCACATGCAGCAGTTGTGCCACAGACAATTCCACACAAGTGAATACCCTGCTTTTGGTGCACCATGGGCCCTTTAGTTATGGCAGCAGGGCGATGCAGGGAACCACAGGAGAAGTTGCCTCATCTATCACAAACCGAACATGTGCATGCAGAAAGGGAGACAAGCAGGTGACGTAATGCAGCCAGAGGTGATGCAACTTGAACTCAAGGGTAGCAAGAAGCAGCTACTGTGGCATGCTGACCGGGTGCACCACAAAATAATAATATTAATAATAAAGAATGAGGTAGAACTTTGTGAAAGCCCAAAGAGTTGTGGTGGGTCACATGGGAAACCTCTCCTCTGCAAAGAAAGAAACAAAAAAGGAATCCGGTGGAAAATTCAGAGTGGGGAGGATTCAGATGAATTGATCTCTTAAGATCTGTATAAGCACTCTGATGACAAGGTAGAACTAAAGGATGTTGGTCTAGAAACCTAAATCTTCCAGACAGTATATCTGTACATGTTTAAAACTGCCCCGAATTGAAAATATGGATCACTTTTTACCTGCTTAACTCACTAATGAGGGCCACTTTTATTCTGGTGCCCAGGCCTATTTTCTGTCCCAGTCCAGCCCTGAAGGCAACAAACATACAGGGAGAAAAGACCACTGTCACTGTCTATGTTGTGGGATATTAGGAAAAATGGGATGCTGATTTCTAAAGAAAAGAGAAAACGACTTGGTCACTGGTAGAAATATACAGGACTACATATATTGTCCTCCTGAGGCAGCAAAAGCAAAATCCGAGAAGAAACACTCAGAGTAATGAACCATGTCAGGACTTACAAATGGGGAAAATCTGTTAATATCCTCATGGTGACATTAGATAAGAGAGTCGAGAGAGTAGATCACAGAGTAGACAAGGTGGAAATGAAAATAAAGGACAAGACAATAAACGGAAGATACCCCAAGGCCATTTGGATGAAAAGGTGACTTGTTAGCAGAAAGATCGGATATTAACATCCAACATTCTGCTTCCTCCGCCATCATGATGACTGCAAGGTTGAATACCTTGAAAATACTGGTTTCATCAGAGTCCCAGAGGTTTCATCACTGTGGCAAAATGAGGGCTTGAAAGTTGTAATTAATGACTTCTTGAGACAAGTAAAGAGTTGTGCAGAGAAGACAACATATGAATTGTAGAAGAGACTTCCATCTGCTAGAAAGAGAGCGAAAGCACGGCAAGGATGGGAATAAAGGTGGCAGGACTACCATCAGGAAATTTGATAAATGGAACCAGGATATGAGTTTCAAGGCTGTGTCCCCAAAGCAGGAGGCATCTCTCATAGGGCAACCAGTTGCTAAGAGAAGGAAAACGCAGAGTATCAGGGAGCCACTCCGTAACATTGAGATACAAACTATTATTTGGCAAGTAGCTAACAACACGTCACACTATGAGAAAAATACATACATGCTACTGGATGTGAACAATCAAGTGGTTGCTGTTAATTCTTTGGTTAGAAAAAACCCAGATGAATCGTTCAGTACAGGTAAGTAGATAGCTTTTAATTTTCTCTGGTGCATAGTTGTCATTTATATTTTATTTTTGAATGTAGTAGGGCACAATATTTCACTTACTTAAATTTAAATTGCTGTATAGCCACACTTCATGCAGGGCTTCATTTTAAGGTGGTTGTGGTAAGTGTAGTCCTTGAGACATAATAGACCAATATGTAAGCAAAATATTAGAGTTGTTCTATTCTCTTTCCCACTGGGACACTGTGCCAGTTTTGATTTTTTATTGTGAAGCAGTTATCTTTTTGAGGACGACCATTACCAAAATTATGTACGTGGAGTTAAATTTCAGAACTTTAAATGCCCATCAATAGGCTGGATTCAATGTATTTGTGCAGACAACAAAGTGAAATGTCTAGGAAGTTCACAGACCCAAGAACTTACACTCACGATTCATACAATCAAGAATGGGTAGGATTTTGCAAATGTAAAAGGTAATTTTGCATACAGATATTTTTGTTATTATTTTGGAAACTCCATGTGAACAGATCTGTAACTTGGGTTGGATTCTGGGTATTCCATGATGTGAATACGAAATGTTTGCAGATAGCTTCTCACACAGAAGGCATTTGCTGATCAGTTCTGTAAAGGATGGCAGGTTTAACGGTGGGTGTTCACAGAGAACACCACAAAAAAGCATAGGGTTACAGGGAAAGGTTTCTAAATTGAGAAAATATCTCCTACTTGTAGAAATAAAACGTTCAAATTTACTTTTACACCAATTTACAGAAGCTGAAATGTGCGCCTGTACAGTTTCATTTTCATAAAAGGTTCTGCAGGCGAGCAATCCTGGGAGTTTTTGACAATCACAAAGTTCCAGTCATATGTCTGGATTTAACTAAGAATTCAACAAAAGTCAAGAGTAAGAGTAGTTTATTGTGTCAATTAATAAAAATTGTCAACACTCTTCTGTCAAAAGTCAGAAGTGTACTCAAAAGCACGGCTGTTCGCCTCCGTGATTAAATGTATGATTACTTTTGTGAATCGTGAACTTTGGGACTGCAATTCTTTGAGCAGCTCCTTTTAATCAGGAAGCAAATTATTCCTTACAAAGTCTGTAAACGCCTTGAAAGGTACATGTTCTCTTGGTAGCCCTACTGATTGAAAATACTTGTGGGGAGAAGTGCAGTAAACTTGTTTGTTGTGTAAACACTTGTATACAACGAAATCGGGATTATGAGATGCGCGGGAACACTGGATATCCTTCCCCTGACCACATTCCGCCGGGAAACCTGTGGGGAAATGGGTCTTAAACGGAAGAAAAAATGCGAATTTTTTGCATATTCAAATTCCCATTGTAATTCCCAAGTTCTAAGTAAAATCCATAGAATTGCCTAGTAGCCCCCCATCTTGCTATTACTGTACCCCATTGTATTGACAATTACCGATGAAGGGTTTCCACAGCACTCATAATTATGGCCACAAGGTCCAAATTCTTTAAGTTAATTAGGGATAAATACGCGTGTAGTCTTAAAATATACACGTACAAATGTTTCATGCTAAGAATTGAAAGAAGTTAACGGTATTTGTGTCATGGGAACAGGGAACAAAAGCTGACACATGTGGATGAAGGAAAATAATAAGAATGTAGGAAGGGAGGTCGATTATTCCATTGTAAAAATAAAATGAATCAGTGAAGGGAGTGAGTCACGCACCAGTCGGTATACTCCTCTGAGTAAGTGTTTCATTTTGTTTTCCTAGCTGTGTCTGAGTGTTCTAAGGACGCTTCAGTGCCTGCCGGGCTGAGACATCCATGCCTCGTTCGTGACCCCATCACAGGAGTGAACATATTTTGGTTTCGCTCCATCTATTTTGAGACAAATATGCCAAGTTTGCAGAGAGGCAAACTTAGCTCAGGGAGAGCTAAACACAGCATGTCACATGTGTTCAGGGAAAATGATTCATTGGGGGCCCACCACAGATACTTGCATGTCAACACAAACAGGATAGCATGGAATGCTTGTCGGATTCCGACAGAGAAAATATCCGTTTCCTAAAATGAGACAGATCGTGCAATGAGGTGGGGTCTTTCACAATTGCAGTGAGAATAAATATCACCCTTATTTAGTTTATTTATACCGTGCAAAGCCGAACCGTTGTGTGGCTGTTAATTTGCACGGTCATCACGTGATCAGCAGGTGTGACACCACATTCTATTCCAGAGACACTGCCAACTAACGTCGAGTTGGGAAGCATCAGAGTGAGGCAGCAAAAATAGTCAGACCACAACTTAAAACGAGACCCTCCACTGAAAGGTAGAGATTTTAGGTAAAAGAATACAATTATAAAACCCTCAACCTAAAAATTGATAAAAACCATTGGAAGACCATGCTGCTCAGTATTTCCCGGGGCACCATTTTTCGAATTCTTGGGTGCTTATCAATGAACAAATTAATACTTTACAGGACCTGTATTTTTCGCAGCGTGGCTCCTCTGCTAAGGCGGAGAAGCGTCGCCCCACAGGAAAGATAAAATAATAGTAACACCATGTTATTATAATTTTATTTTTCAGTACTTGCTCTGTAGGTGCGGGCAGGCCTGCCCACAGAACAGGAGGAGGAGTGGTGGGCACTCTCTAAGTGTGCATGACGGTTTGGCCAGCCGTCTTGGGCCAGCAAAACAGACATACGTACTTAGCATGTTCTCCACCCGGCTGTATTGCACAGCTGGGTGGAGAACATGCACAGGCTCCCACTACCTGTATGACTAATCAGAACACTGCTGTCATGTTGATGACAGCAGTGTCATGTTGATGACAGCAGCGTCTTGATTGGCTTAGGGAAGTCTGGGAGCCTGTGTGCTTCCTGCATCGACCAAAGAGGACAGAGGAGAGGTGGTGGGTAGCAGGTAAGTGAATTTGTTTTGTGCTTTTTTTTTTAAACACCCCTTACCCCTTCCAGCCACTACCGCCCGGTAGCAAGCGCTACTGATTCTTAGGTATATTCAATTCAGACAACAGAGTACTATTGTGCCAGAGGAATTTATGTACCCTTGTAGCTGTATAGATGATATAAACTGATAACGTAATAAAAACATAAAAGGTGTTAGTTTCTACAAAGATGACATCAGATCGACACTTTTATTATTTACCCTCTACAACTTCTAGGACAACTTTGTTCATGCTAAAGAGTGTAATGGCATCTACCTCTTTTACACGACATTGGTGGAATTATTTACATTTGAAAAGCTAAGGAGTGCTAGAAGGTTCTTAAACATGACTTGAAGAAAAATGAAATGAAAAAAGTTATTCATGCAGTACTTCTTTTCAGCTCCCCTAAAAGAGTGGCCGACATGCACTGTTGGCGAGGGCTGCTGATGTGGCAGGTGCTGTGATGAGGATCTAGTTTTACATCTGAATGTGTCTGCTGTCATGTGTATGGAGTGTGCTTTTGCCGTAGATACAGTCTCATGGCACTATGAGATAGGGTGCAGAAGCGTGCAGCATAAACCTATGCATAACCTATGCATAAACCTATGCCAACAACCAAAGCGTTGTAGGCTGTCTGATACAACTATAGGTATAAGCCTGAGTTTAAACAGCGTGTGAGTTTCTACATATTTTACAGAGAACAGGAAGACAGTTTTGCTGCACAAAAAACCTTAAAAAGGATTATCTCCCCATCAGGCACACCTAGATTTCATAATGAGCAGCGCACTTTGATTAGCGGCTCTAAGCTGACATGGAGCGGAGGTTGGTACTTTTTGAAACCATCATGAAGGAGAGACAAACCTCCCAACTCTAGTACATTGTGCCCCGGAAAGAACATTTGTAACTAAATTTAATTCTTGACTAGGATGTTAGATCAAAATATCAAGGTCACTCACTGATATCAACCTGCCCTTTTAATATCGGGTACCCACAAATTGTCAAGACAGGCATATGAAGGAATAATATTTTTACTGTTCCTAAATCCACATCTTCTTACCGTGACAATATATTGGTGGTCAATGTTAGGTTGATGTAACAAAATGACATAATAAAAACTCAATATTTTGGTAGAATACCTTTACGACAATGAAATGCAATGATCTGCACGCAACGGAGACCTGGTCCTGTGCTCAGTGCGGCTTACACAGCCAGGGGTAGTTTGGCCAGGGTAATTTACTTACTCCCAAGTATGCTCTGCTAGTACAATCTATGTGTGAAAAAGAGCCCGGATTGCTGAACCATTTAAGGAATGCCAAAGTACATGAATAAATTCCTTATGCCTACATTTGTAACTGATGTTTGATGTTTCTTGAATAGCTCATTATCTATCAGAATTCCATGGTTCCTCACTTTAGGAGTTGGTGTTGGACTAGTGCCTATTGCTGCAGGCCAGATTGTGGGGGACCGCCCACTAACATTATCTCCTTTTTGCTTAGAGTACATTTTAATAATTTTTTGTACATCTGGTTATCAACAACAAGACCATGAGCTCTAAAAATTCAACTTTTCTTTGATGTGCACAGCATCATTTTAATAATACACTGAAAGTCATTGGCATAATTATAATTAAAAGATGGTCTACTTTTTAAGACACAACAACAGCAAGCAGTGGCAAAGCCAATAGGTTGTGCCTTTTAAATGTAGATGCAAATTGACAGGTTGTGCCAAGTCTTGTTTATTTTGGCATTGTTTAAGGCAAAAACCGATTCAAATGAGCAGACAGTGAGCGAGCATGACTGCTCATGTACCAGCGGACATCTTGGAATTATTTTTGTAATACTTGAAAAATTCATTCCAAGTTGGCCACCACGTGGCACTATGTGTCACCATGCATAAATAAGCATGCACTGAGCAACAGATGTGCCTCGAACCAAAGGGTCCGTTAAAAGTCTATAACTGCTCTTCTGAAAGAAATTTACAAATAATAATATTAAAAAAAGCTCAATGTAGCAAGGGGCAAAAAGCTCAGGGATGGAGAAGCTGCAAACGACAAATTTCAATAAAGCCAATCAATAATTGGCAAGGGCTGACCAAAAGCCCAAAACTGTCTCTAGGCAAAATGTCAAAAGGAGCACTGACAATAACTATTTGTGGGATGCTACAGACTAGTAAGCTCCAGGTAGTGCCTCAAAACTTCAAAAATAATACTTACGAAAAACACTTCACAATTATTAGTTATACAAATAAATATTTCAAAAAGGAAGTATTTGCCCTCGAAATATATTCAAGTAAGGGCAGTGTGAACGTGATAAAGGAGTTTACGGTAAATGATACAGGGATAATGGGTATGAGGTTAGGTTTTGGGGCTAGCAATATAGGTTAAATGTATATGGTTAAGATCTGTGACGGTGTCGTTATTTAGGTAGAGTGGTAAGGTTTAGGGGAATAGGGATTTAGGAAATGGTATTAGAGTTTAATGGGCATAGGGTTATAGGCATTCGGTTAATAGGTATGAGTGCCGCTGCTATTGATGCTTTGTAATAATGTATTGCATCAACTGAATGTCAATGCCTTGAGAGCGCACTATGTATTTTTCTCTGATAATGGGTTAAGGGTTGGGCTTAAGACTAAAAAGATATAGGATTTTTGGTGCAGAGCAAAGGGTAATAGAACAAGAGCATGGGTTAGGATATGGAAGTTTGAAGTTTGAAGTTTATTTATTTTTGCATAGTTAATTAAAACCATTGCAATACATGTTACAAATATTCATAAAACGTCGTTATTTAAAACCATTTAAAAAAAAAGTCAAGAAGTAAGAAATTAATTACAATTTAAGAGATAATCAATAAAACTGGTTAAGACACGCTTTCTTTACACTAACTACTGGGAAGAACTGATCCCCGTTTTAGCTTGCGTTCGACCATATACTGTGTTTACCGCATGGACGCTCTTACACAAAGTTGTCCCCCTAGTGCTAGATGGACGTATTTAATAAGATGTTATTAGGTCCTATTGTCCATCTGCAAGTCAGCTTGGCTCTGTAGCATTTCCCGCCATTTTAGGCATTCTCTGTTCGACGACCGTTAGAGGTTAGGATATGGGGATACGAGTTAGGGCTTCGGGCACAGGTGCTATTGGTAAGGGATGGGATATATGTTTATGATATATGGTTATGGGCACAGGGATTTAGATATAGGTTTAAGGTTTAGAGTAAATGGTTAAGGATAGCAGATTAAGGGTTTTGAGAATAGGGTTATGGGGTTGGGGTAAAGTGTTAACCACTCTCATCACATTTGCTTAGGGTCACTACTGGATATGTACTTAAGATGTTTTGATGACTGTTAAATATTTTTAGTATATGTGTCCAAAACATAGAAAATGAAATGTTACTTTTTGCAGTAGCAATGCAATTAATCCATTTTAACAGAGCACACTACAGTTTCGAAGCGATGCTTTCATAAGTATTAAAAATGGACGGATGGTATTTGTCGGTAAACAGAACTCACGGTCAGCTAGCACACAGAGAATAATTATAACGGGTGCATTTTATATAATTTTGTCACACACAACGCCCACCGCTCAAAAAAAACAGATCGACAATCAACATAGAGGGACTGTGACAGCGTCTCACCACCTTTTTTAGGGCAGTTTAAAACGAATAACGGGAACATGCTTTGATTAACAGACGCATACTGTTATTTTTTCAAAAAAGCCCAGAATATTTCGTAACATACTGCTTGAATCAGGCGCTCATATCGAACTACGGAATTTACACATTGTTGATGATTTTGTTGACGCACACAAACGGCTGGCACTCTATTTATGACAACCACTAACCAGAAAAAAGATCGCCCTGCATTTTTAGAAATACACTGCTTGAATCAGATGCTCAAATATAGCAAAGGGGATATGCACATTATTGACGCACACAACGTCCGCCACTCTATAGAATAAGATCAAGAACCAGTATAGCGGGACTATGACTCGGTTCCACCACTTTCTTCAGGGTCGCAAATAGCTGGAACACTCTGTGATCAATAGACACTCACCACTCCTCTTATGCTGGAAATTTGGGGATTTCGTAATTAGAGCAGAGCAGAATTGAGCACAATAGGTCAGACGTCCAACGTATGATGATACATATAGAGTAAGACCTTTCTTCTGATCAGTGCCATAAAACTTGTAAATTGTTTTTTTACCATAACACTGTCCAGAACGTGGCATCATTGTAATGCTCTATGGGGCAGATTGAAGAAAACGACAAGATAATAAAACAAGTATTAATCTCTCTGCAAATAATTATATTTCTTTCTCAAAACCTGTTTTACCTACAGCATAAACACTCCTTTATGGCCAAGGGGCATTTATACACTCACAAGGTTGATTATAAAATCTGAAGGCTTTTACTGTCTTCTTCACCGGTTTTCTCCCTCCTCCTCCTCCCCTACTTCGACTCACCAGTCCTACGTGGATTGTTTTTTAAAGACGTTCCCCCTTCTATTGGATTACAAGCACCACGCAGAATTTTGTATGATCGTAAAATGTAACGAGAATTTATGGGCATTATTATTCACTTCACATTGGGTGACCAGATACAGCAAAACAAAGAGTAATGTTGCATGACGCACCAGTTGGGTGCTGATTTCTCTAATCATACATCTTTTTTTCAATGATCACAAGCTCAATGAAAGCCGACATAACTTCCGATAAAGTTATTGGAATGAAGACACATCAGTAAAGACTTACAAGTCAAACAATTGATAATAAGGGATCTGTCGATCTCAGAATTCGGTCCTGACTAAGGCCTGGACCCTCATGGGCAGTAAAGGCTGAAACATGTGGACCGCTCAGGAGTGATGCTAAGGAAAACTAGCACGTCCGAACAATATCACAAGAAAGCATCTAGACCACTTAAAAAACTTTCACCATGGTTCACCTCAAACCTAGAAAAAATAAAACTCTCTGTCAGGTCAGCCGAACGGAAATGGCGACAAACTAAGTATGTAGCAGACAGACAACAATAAAAAGCAGACACTACATGAACGAGATCGCCACGGCAAAAAAAGTCTATCTATGGAATATAATAACTCAGGCAGCCAACTCTCACAGAGAGTTATACAAAATAGTTAAAGAATTCAGGACTCCCCGCCTGTCAGCATCCACTCTCCGAGTCCCAAGATTGGGTCAACTCTCTTTCATCCTATTTTCATGAGAAAATAAACGACATCCACAAACTTTTCCCCCAACAAACATACCATATTCAGACCAGTCCACCACCAAAAAAGACTAACATGGAATCCTCTCCCCTAGCCATAGCCCTTAAAGAATTTCAACCTCTCTCAGAAACAGAAGTAGCATCCACTCTGAGCAAAATAGCACCTGTCCTGATTCCCCGATTTAACAAAAACCCTTAACCTTTCTCTAGCACCCTCTTCTGTTCCCACGCACTGGAAGGAGGCCACGATTAGGCCAATTTTGAAGAAACCCTCCGCCGACCCGAAACAACTTTCTAATTATAGGCCCATCTCCCTTTTGCCACTGTTTGGAAAGATCATGGTATCCTTGATAAACAAGCAACTAGGCAAATTTCTAGAGACAAACAAACTCCTAGATCCTTCTCAATCAGGATTCAGAGCGTTTCATAGTACTGAAACTGCCATACTTGAGATAGTTGATAATGTCAGGATGACCCTCGACGCCGGACAATCCGCCATATTGATCCTGCTCGACTTGTTGGCCACCTTCTACACCATCTATCACCGCATTCTTTTAGAATGTCTTGGAGAGAGTGGTGTCAAAGGCTCCCCCTTACTCTGGATCAAAAGTTACCTGACTAAAAGGCGCTTAAAGGTCGAAATAGGATCACATACCTCTCTCAACCAGGAAAATTATAGAGGTGTCCCCCAGGGATCTATACTGAGCCCTACGCTCTTTAACCTATATGTATCCCCCCTGGCACAAGTAATCAGAGCACATGGTTTTGGAACCATGTCCTATGCTGACAATACTCAGCTACTGATCACCATTGGCCAGACCCCAATGATACCAAACTGAGATTCCAAAAGTGCATGGTCTCAATACAAGATTGGATGACCAACAACTTTCTGATGCTGAATGCTAGCAAAACGGAGATCATGCTCTTTGGAAATGCTGACAAACACTGGACAGACGAATGGTGGCCATCGACACAGGGACCTTACCCCTCTCCCAAGACCTGTCAGGAATCTAGGGGTGACAATTGATAACAGGCTGTCCATGACTGAACATGTCAACAAAATAGTACACACAAGCTTTGGACTGATGCGCAGTCTGAAGAAATTATTTTAATGGATCCCCCTTCCGTCCCGAATGCCCTTAGTCCAAGGCCTAATCATAAGCCGTATGGCTTATGGAAATGCTCTGCTGGCCTCTATAAATGAGAATCTCCTGGCAAAACTTCAGGTTCTACAAAACACCGCCGCCAGAATGGTGCTTGATCTTCCTCCCCGCACCCCCTCGGCACCCAGCCTCAGGACCCTGCACTGGCTCCCTATAAAGAAACCTAGTTCATAAAACCATCAATGGACAAGGACCAAAATACCTAGAAAAAAATCTTAAGAACCACTGTCCGGTCAGAACGCGGAGATCCTCCAGCAAGCTGTTGCTAACTATTCCCAAAGTCCGCACAGCAAGAATGGCGACAGGGCCTTCTCCAAAATAGCCCCGTAAACCTGGAACAACCTGCCCCAATATATTAGGGCTCAACCCAACCGTATGAGATTCCGAAGAAACCTAAAAACTTGGCATTTTTAATCATTTGACCACTGTCTCTAATTCAGGCTCTTCAAGTGCTCTGAGACCTGGGTGATTTATGCGCTCTATAAATACAATTACAAATTACAATTACAAATCACCATTTCACATTTTAATCTTATCTCTATATATTTCAACTATATTAAACATACATTTTTCGATATAGGAGGTAATTATACATACAACTAAATGGATCCCACCAGTACTTTCCCTTTGCCTCCAAAAGAGGCAGTACTCTCCTAGGGAAGCAAGTGCCTAGGTGCAAAACCCAATGATGATGCTGCCGGATATAACACCATAGTGGAGATTGCTTACACCACCAGTGGTAACTATTGGTTGAGGATTTTGAGTAAACAATTGGTACACCTAGACACCAGAAAACTACATAGTTCACTCTCCTTTTATTAATTTATGTTGCATCTGTGGGACCTGAGTGAACTTTTGTCATGCTTCTACCTCCCCCCATTTGATTTTTTACAATACTACCCAGACCAGCCAAGCAATGGTGCGCTTCCACGTTGATGGATACCTACTGGCATTGCGGTATATTTGTCTACATTGGTCTTGTCCCTGGATGGCGGGGATTGTGCTCTCTAGTCACCATACACACCCCCACCCTAGTCATTCCTGGAGAAGATCCGGCAGAGTTGTACCACCATCCACTACAGAAGAAAACAACTCTGTTGCATCAGGCTCGACAAAACAGAACTGCTGAATATTTTGACTGGACTCAGTTCAAGGACATTCTGAAAGAATTCAGACATTTTTCTAACACACAAGTAAATGCGGGGGGGGTCCACACCCCTCTTCACCATGTAGATGTAAGCGAATGCCCGCTGGTTGCAAATAACCAGATGGGAAATGTTGTGACTGATGAACAGTACTGATCTGCGCCTTAATCCAATTAAGGAAGAACTTAGAGCCATCCGCCTCATTGGTGATGCAGCCTCAGTATGTGTTGGACTTAATGACTGCAGTAGAGGGAGGAGTGTGTGCCAAGATTGGTGTGTCCTGTTGAACGTTTACCCCAGACAATGACATGGACAACGGGACATAAACTCTTGACATCCAAGCACTGCACTGTTTACATAGAGACATGCGTGAGACGGGAGCTGCCCTTGAGCAGGAATGCTTTAACAATTGGCTTTCCTGCATCCCCCGGTGGTTGACTGGGTTGTGTTCGTCATTGCTGCCCGTTCTCATCTTCATATTGTTCTTGTGTGGTTTCCTACAATTGGGGGTTTCCTGCTGTAAAAACGCATTCCTCAAATTGGGTAGAAAGCAAGTAACTAGGATAGTAGTAATACTTAAAACTGAAACACAAAAAGCCCCTAATAATGTGACTGTCATAAAGTATAGGATGAATGATAAAGTTGAAAATTCAACTTGGGGGGAATGTTAATATCGATGTAGATGTATGCAGTGATACATGTGTGCATAAAAACAGAATCTAATCGCTGTTGTTGAAATCACACGATATAACCTCAACCCCAAGTCAGAAATACGTGGTGAGGCAGGCCCTGCAGCCTAGGCTTGAGGCAACTGATTGACAGATCACAGGTGAGGTGGCAGGTAACCAGCAGAACAAATGGGCGAACAGGAAAAACCCAGCTTAATCACACAGATAGGCAGCAACACAACAATGATCCTTAGAGATTGGCCCCAATAAAAAAAGAACAAGGGGTGTGTGTTCTCAAAACACCATAAAGTTAGATGCCACATGAAGTAAGGAACACTCAGCCAATCAGGCACAGCATACACAGCACACGCAGTGATCACGTGCTCCCCATGCCGGACATCTGAGATGCATAAGAGTGTAACATTCAAATATTCTAAAAGGTGGTTCTTTTCTAGTTGGTTCTAGCTAGGTTTTGTGTTACTTTTGGTGGATGACAGCTTTAAAGATGCTATTTATAATAAACTGTGACTGATGGATGGTTAGCAGGAATCATTTGTTCATAACTCAACTGGCACTTGAACCCTTTATTGAAAACACTCAATATATTGTTATCATGCATGCAGTCAATTTCTGCTTCATTTTAGAGTTTAACCCTCTCTTGAAATCACTCAATATATTGTTTTCATGCATGCAGTCAATGTGTGCTTCATTCTAGAGCTATTAGGTTTGACGTCAGCCAAGGCCTTTTGATTTTACTACACTTATATGTATATAAAAGACTTATTCATAGGGCCTTTCAGCAAGCCCTATTTATCATCTGGTCTATTGTTGTGTCATGCACATTTTTCTTCTGCCCACTGCAGCATAGAGCATAGGGCAGCGGGCCAGCTCACTTTAGTCACTGGATTACGTTGCTCTAAGTAGCAGCACACTGCTCTTACAAACGGAAAACATCCACACTAAAACAGTTCCTTTCAGTGCCAGGGACTACTATGGCAATGTGTGATTTTTGAGACTGAAAACAATATTTATGCTTTAGCCAGTATTTTTCGTACAACAGAGGGCCTAGCTACTCTCTTAATAATGAAGATCCACAAAACCATCACAAAACAAGCACTGACAAAGTTAAAAGTATGACAGACAATGCCAAACCTATTGGCTTTACCAATGCAAATTTTCTGTGTGAAACAAACCAACTGCCTGCAAAAACTACATTGTTCACAACCTTCTCACTAGAACAGAGTTAATGTTAAGACTTATCACTAGAACAGAGTTAATGTTAAGACTTATCATCGGTGGATGGTTAGCCATCTTCTTCTTTGGCCTCAGACGCACAAACTCTATGTAGGCTTTACTTTGTTTGAGCCCTCCTCAATTTACATAATTTTTATTTCTTTATTTATTTTATTCAAGTGATACAGTGCAGAATGATAAAATACAAACAAGTGCAATATAAAGTTACGATGGGAAGAATTTGCAGCCTTTCCAGATAAATAAATGAAATAAATAAGAATACATATACTTTCTTGCTTATATGTCCCCATTAAATGTGTTTAAAATATCTAAAGTGGGTTCAGCATCAATGTATAGAACAATAACCTCATTTTGACTGGCTTGTAGCAACTCTCAGAACCACTTATTGACTCTGAGGTCAATGTCCAGGGTCCAAGCCAAGCCACGCAAAAATAACTAGTACTATGGTTGAACTGACAAATAACCTCATCCTCTGTCTAGCCCTTTCTTCGATCCCAATCAGCACAAGTCTATGGGAAGAATAGACTGTCACTATACATATCTCAGTAATTGATTTAATATCATCATCGGAAAACACGTAGCATGGCTGGTATCAAGTATATGAAATAATCCAGCACTCTGGAATTTACACTTCGAGTAGCCATTGTTAACTTTCAAAGAGTGATCCGGAGAACAATGTCACCAAAAGATTTCAAACCCTCTGTAGCCACCATCAAACGAATAAACATTCTCTAATTCCTTTTATTGTTAGAGATGAGATGCAAAACTGAGCAAAGAGAAATGTTTTTCTTTACAGTGGATGGCCTCCTTAACCTCTTCCATGTTAGTGACGGCCGGGAGCCTTCACGCGTCACTGTGGGCGTGTGCGCAGGACGGCCACGGCCGTCCGAATCCCCGCCCACTAATGGAAACGCCGGCACAGCGTGGAAATTCCATGCGCACGGAAGGGGTTAAGTTCCTGACTATCATCTTGCTACCTACTAAAATACAGTTAAAAGTTGATACAATATTATTACACTCTAAGAATAGCAGATATTAAGAACATTAACAAATACTCTAATCTGAAATACTCATTGCCCAATCCAGTAGTTACTTTAATGATTTGACTCTCAACATTGTCAGTAGCCTTAAAGATGTAATGAAGCTCTAATATGCTTTGTAATGCACTAACTAAATAAACGGAGTTGAAGTGCCTTCTGGTTGAATAATATGCGACTGTGAGTGGTTCACCATTATTATTGCAATTAATATGGATAATGCATCTCCATACCAAGATTGTGAGTGAATATTACAATAGAATGCCCTTTATTGTGTTCAATACGGTTTACTTTAAGGTTTTTTATTTTTATCTTTGTTGAACAACATGCCAAAATTGGTCAAAAGTAGATCATGTTGAGTGTTCTGTTAATTTATGGATTTGTAATTAATGTGGATATTTATCGCAGTCAGTGGTTTACCAATGCAGTGATGCACATAGATTCAGTTGCCAGCTGGATTGGACCGATGGAAGTTCTACCACTTGGTGAGTTATGTATATGTGAATGTTTCTTGAAATAAATGCGCACCAGACGAACAGAGATAGCAGCTTGGTACCTTCACTTGGATCACAGCTTGCTAGATTACTAGATATGCAAAGGATCTGCTGGAGAGTTCATGTAAGAGAGAATCATTCACAATGATATAGTAAGTACTTATACTTGTTTCCCTTTTCTCGGTCAAAGAAGTGCTTTACTGTGAGCTAGTGAACTTTGCCTATGCTTACATTATTACGAAAACTTAGTTTTACATTTGCCAATGTGTTAACTTCTTAATCAAGCGTGTGTTGGAGTATGTACTTTTCAATAGTTCTAAGTGTTATCATCCACAGTAATTAACTTGGGGTGGGTGGGTGCTCATTAACAAAGGGACTGGTTTTAGGTCACCCTGGCTAGCATGGAACCTTCAGAGCAGAGCAGGTGTAACTATTAGCAGGCCATTTTATGATCCTAAGTGTGACCCGACTGAGATCAAAGTCTTTACTGGTCAGAGTTCCCGATACAGTTGTAAGAACAAGCACCACTTCTGTTAAAAGACCTTTATATCAAACAAAGTCCGGAGACATAAATTCCAATTCAGGCTTGACCCAAAAAGAGGCATTTTCCTACTAAACTGAACCAGCTCAAACCAATGGTCACAATACTCTTTAAATGACAATATCTAATTTTTTTGTATGTCTCAATTGTTTTGCTTTTTATGCTGCTTCTTTGTTTCACTCATTCTTTTTTCCCGTCATCTTACCTTAGTTATTGCCTCAATGCATTTTGTATAATTCAATTCCTCAAAGCATTTTGTAAGGTATCATTCAAATGAGAGCTTGTGTTGTGCTTTACAAGTTCTAAATGACAACAGTGACAATAGGTTTACTGCTATGGAGGGACCATAGACGAGAATAAGGAAAAAACAGTGTATAAGTCGTGCCATAAACGGGCTAATAACTATTGCTACTCTTACTATCAAACAAACAACCAAAAAGGGATTTTGCTATCAAAGAAACTAGTAAATGAAATAAAGTACAACATAAAGGTATGAGACAAGAAGATACAGTTCCAGCAGCAACACCTTCACGCATCAAAATTTCACACTGATTACTACTCACAATTCCTTTAATTAAACTGCAAATCACCACTTTCTACAATTGGGCGTGACTTTTTCCTGATGCAAGCAGGTTTTTATGAACAACACAGAAGAGCAAGCAGCAAGAGGCCAAGCTCTACCCACATTGGTTTTACACTCCGAATCTTTCATTCCATCAGTGCAGTGTTTTTTTTGTACCAGAAAAAAAATTGGCCTCGAACCAGGAACATAGAAACAAATGTCTCCCTGCGCCGTTGACATTCTGCCAGAATGCACCTGAGCCACAGAGCACAGCGCTTTGATATCCGCTGGGGGAAGGGAATCATTAGAGAAAGGTGGGCTTTTTTTTTTCCTCACATGAAATTATAGATCACAAAGTGCCTGCCTATATAATTTAGTTATTACTTCAAACAAAGAATCCCATTCCACAAACACATTTCCATCAAATGAAAACAAAGATATTTTGCTTTGTGCCAGGAATTTTCATCAAAATATTTTGAAATACAATCCTATGCAATGTCTTCCAGAGTCTGAATAAACACTAAAACATTCGCACAGGCAGTTCCTTAACACCCAGCAAAGGAATGTGCAAATAATAGAGCGTCTGACTGAGAGGGCCTGCTTCAAAACACCTCTTGAGGTAAATCATTCCTTCATCTGGAGCATCAATTAGAAACAATATTTAATCTCATTTAAAGCAGGTTCGGGCGAAACTGCACATATCAAGTTACCAGTATTTGTGAGTGGTTTTAAGAATGTAGGCCCTCATGTAGTAAATTTCCAAAAAAACAAACTGTAAATTGCGACCAATTAAAATTGCAAGTTGTGATTTTTTTATGTGGAATGTATTAACATGGATTCTATAGAAGTGGTTGCAGTTTGCACACACACTTCTACCGAATGCATTATTATGTTGCAAACCAAGCTTTGTGTTAACAGGTTGGTTCACAACATACCAAATCGTAGTGTATGGATTACAGAGTTTAACAGGTAAGTAAACATATTAATAAATAAAACGAATTTCGTTGCGCGCACTGCATCGCATTTGGTGATGCAGTGCACGCAACGAAATTCGTTTGATTTATTTATATGTTTACTTACCTGTTAAACTCCGTAATCCATACATTACTACCCCCCACCCTGCCCCTCCCCCTCCCCATGTCACCGCCCTGTAGGAACTCCTACTGCCGACCGCGGCTGATAATAGGTCAGTTGTCTGGGTATTTATTATATCCCGAGGTCCACGTTTTGAGCAATGGCTAGTTCATGTGACACAGTAAGACACTGGTGAGGAGGCATTGCACTTAAGAGAACCATCAGATGTGCAAGCAAATGTTTCACTCTGAATCTTTATTGTTGGGATGGCCCATAAGAATGTCCACCCTAATGATGAAAATCTCTATTATCTTAATCTCTCATTTTCTCATTCCCTCACTTACATTCCCCACCTTCTGCACCCTTAAGATAAAAGCACTTGTTATGTACTGACAGGGCACAAGATCAAGTCACGTTTACCTAGCTCAATATTAGTTCACCATTAATTCAAGCATCTCTTGCTACCAACATAACTATTGTATTTGTAAAGCATACATTCCCCCAAGGGTATCTTGGTGCTGAATAACAGATGTTTATTGTAACCCAACTCAATGGTGCTCATTTGATAGACCTCAGAAGGATGAACGGCTGAATGGATCCGCAGGGATTTTAACCTGTGACCATGAGGTCGAACACAGGATGCACTAGTCCACTAAGCCACCAGACCCAGCAAAGATTAAGTTATTATTGAAGGGAAACCAACTGGTTTAAAAGAAAACTCAACGAGTATTGTCACCATCCCAAATGTATTTTCTCTGTCAAAGACATGGACTAGTCGGGGGAATGTTTGCAGAAAAAAACGGATGGTAAACATTTTTGTGCTCCTATGTAATGAATGGTCATTTTAAATCTTTTTTTGTCACTAACAAATGGAATTCCAATTGATTTGGCTATCATGAATCTATTTTCTGCAGGTGTCAGACCCTATTGTTCTCCGCAAAAAGAGGGAAGTATTCTGGATCTTCTTTCTGAATTCAGTTAACTGCGGACTAAATGAGGAGTGCCCATGGCACAATGCCATTACATAGAATCGTAGCCATCGGGACCTCACTGTCTAAAAGCATCCTTTGTTCCAAACCTGTAACCAACCCGGACCCATTGCCATTCAATGAGCCCGTCATAATAGAAGACTACCTAAGTTATCTCTCTGAGATCACAAATATTTCAAACTCCAATGTTTCCAACTAAAGAATAAGTGTCCCCAGGATAACAGATTGAGTTCCCTTTGGAACCCTCATATGACAGCATTTAACTAACTCTCAAAACCTTTTCCAATATGGCCGCCGCTTTGTAGGTGCAAATGTAGCCTGTCTTCTATGTTTAGTTATGTCTGAGGATGACGGCGGAAATGGACGTTAGGCTATCTCCCACCCCGTATTTAAACCCGCGTTCACAGTATGGCCCCTCTGAACGATAGACGATCGGATGGCCATTCAAACACCGCGGGGCACCAGGATCTAAAGACAGAGAGAAACAAGTAAGTACGCTGCAATATCTGGCACGCTGCAAATACAGGAATACTTAGTTTAAAGCTGCGAGTCCGTGCAACTCTCTCAATGCGTCTGCACTCTATATCTTCACTCCCCCAGATAACTCTGGTAGACCCGTGCCATCAACCTGAATGTTATGTTATGTTATGTTAATAACACTTTTATAGCGCACAGCTGCCCCAGCCAAAGGGCGTCCCGGCGCTTGAATAAGCCGCCTACCCGGCGATATAGGCGAGGAAGCCTTCCCCATAGTTTGAGATGATATATCCCTAACTGAGAATCGACCGGGAGACCCTCCAATCCAAATGAACTCGTAAGTCTAATCATGCTTATTTAGAAATGTGCTATTATATAATCGAGATGATATTCATAACGATATTCCTGTTTTTTCTAAACCTCCCTGGCTCCGCTTTATCAGTCGCGATAACGAAAATCCCTTTTCAAGTCTGTTTGATAAAACTCGGGAAAAAAAGCTCCCTCGCCCTGCGCAAACTGCACAGAAACACGTTTCTGCTCTTTTAAAAGAAATGGAGTTTTGACCCTACGTGTTTTTTTTGCTAATCTAGTTGCCGAGGGACTACGAGGAAACAAGGTGTGCACCATTAAACACTAACACAGAACTATCACCGGAAAGCGAGCTGGCCGAAACTGTGTATCACGCGAAGGTAACATAATTATTGGGCATTACCCTGTGTACGATAGGGATAGCCGGAACTGGTGAGGAACCTGCAAACGATTGAATAAATCCCTGGTCTATTAGCCTGTATGAGACCTGCCTGACACCAAGACGAAATAGTTACGTGCGCTAGAGAAATAAATAAATTAAGAAAAAGTCGCCGTAAACGCTCATTTGAGGGACTTTGATAACTTTCTATCCCATATGTATGATCGAGCTAACTGTACTCATGGTCGTTTTTATTTATCCACTAGTGTGTAAAAAAACTCCCACATTGGAGAATCTACTTCGTGACGCACTGTTGTTCCCGATCCCCGAGTGCAGGAATTTATACTTACTCGCCATAAACTGAGACAAGGTAAATAACGGGTAACATAGGGGAAAGTTGAATCAACATAGAGAGACTGCGAGATCTGTCATAGTCTGATGTTTCTATATACACTGACCACTGGACCCCCTGTCTAGATCGTTAGGGTCCTTCAAAAACTGCTCCTTGCGAATACATGAAGACATAAATGCATGCTTGAGTAAAAGAGATTTTTTTTAAAAAGAGAAGAATGAGTGTTGAGTGTGTGTTATCCATTGGGGTTATCTGAGCTAGCAGGAGCGCCAAGTTTGCGTTGTAGATCCCTTAAGGACTACCAAGAAGAGACCGTTTAGATTTTTTTAACGAAAGCCTGGAGCTGGAGCAAGGCCATACAACTGTTTTGTTTCTTAAAAAATATATAGCTACTCTATGAGAGAGAAATGCAATATGTATAGTGCAAAATCAGATGTACTATTTATAAAAAATAACAATGTAAGGCACATTGGAGGATTCATGTATAAACATATGAATGTATATGTATTACCTACTGGCGGTCGCCAGTAGGTATATATAGTTAGGATTTTTTCTCTATGGGTTTTTTGAAAATTCTATGTCTAATAACTTTGCCGTTTGTGGACGGAATTGGCTGAAATTTTCAGGAAAATGGCACATTTTGTTTCTGAGCAGCCTTTGAAAATTTGGGGGGGGTTCGTCAAGGGGGGGCCGAGAAAAAAGGGGGGTCCCAAAACGCGTTTTTCCCATGTTAATTTCCATAGGGCGGTTGGCCTCACTTTTAGCCCGAACGGCTGAATGGATTTGCACGAAACTTGGCAAAATTGTAGGGACTGGTAGCCCGATGTGCCTTTTGTAGGTCTCAATATATGTGCTCCAGTGGATTTTGAGAAATTAACGTTTAAAAAAAGATATATATCTGTAAGCGCGGACCAGGCAGCGCACTGGTTCGCGGACTTTTCGCGCAACGGAGCTTTGTGAAGCGAAGCTGATTGGTTCTCCGGCGTCTGTCAACATTCCAAACAGTCCGTAGCGGCCGCCATCTTGTCTCTCGGTAGGATCGAGAGACAAGAGGAGGTCAAAACAAAGGGGGAAATAACTATAAGGGGGCATAGTAGATCCTCGCTGACCCCCTAGGTTTGATGTGGAGGTTTTAAAAGGGCCCCGCGGGGCAAAAAAAAATAATAATAATAATAATCGAACGGCTGAATGGATTTGCACGAAACTTGGCAAAATTGTAGGGACTGGTAGCCCGATGTGCCTTTGCTAGGTCTCAATATATGTGCTCCAGTGGATTTTGAGAAATTAACGTTAAAAAAAAGTATATATCTGTAACAGCGCACCGCTTCGCGTACTTTTCGCGTTACGGAGCTTTGCGAAGCGAAGCTGATTGGCTCTCCGGTGTCTGTAAACATTCCAAACAGTCCGTAGCGGCCGCCATCTTGTCTCTCGGTAGGATCGAACAGCTGAATGGATTTGCACGAAACTTGGAAAAATTGTAGGGACTGGTAGCCCGATGTGCCTTTGCTAGGTCTCAATATATGTGCTTCAGTGCATTTTGAGAAATTAACGTTCAGAAACAAGATATATATCTGTAACAGCGCTCCGCTTCGCGGAGATAAAATTATATGTGTATTACCTAGCTGTTGCTTTTGTTGATTATTTTTTTTTTTTTTTAAGGATTGTTTATTGTGTTTCATAATTTATTAAACTTTCTAACGCGGCGCGTCATATGACGCATTACGCGACAACGCAGGTCCAGAATATAGTCAAAATGTCTCCACCAACCAGCGGACGGCACACAACCCCTTTCAGCAGGCTAAATAGTTCTGTTAAATGACAACAGAAGGGACAGGCAACAAGAACCATCAGTCAAAGAGGGGAGGGCAAGTTCTTCTCTACCGGGTGACGTTGGAGCGGTACCGGAACTGATCGAATTGGTAGTCTACAGTGTTTCTGGATGTTTCAGACTGAAGCTGGGGTTAGCATGAGAGCACCACCATTTCGTAGCTCCGTCGTGGCCATTCCACGAGCAATCATGCTAGGCGCTCCCCACCAGAAGCCTGCGGGAGTCGGGGGCCCCCAAGACTTTTGTAGAATCTTCAAGGATGAGGGGACGCTTTCGAGAATGGAGCCCAAGCTCTAGCAGACAAGCGTCCGAGTTCCAAGGTGTCGCAGGCCCATTTAGTGGACCACGCCCAAATCTGAAGAGATGGCCGCCATTTTGAGAGTCCTGTGGCAGCCGCCTATCGCTGCACCGCAAGAGCGGGAGCAACTCAAGTACATGGTGAGCGAGACGCTGTAGTCGAAAGAGCGGGCGGTAAACAGCTGAATAGCGGAAGAGGCACAGTGTAGCAAAAGCGGGCTGAATGGCAAATGAAACGGAAAAGGGGTGCCCCACTACAGCGTGTCTTTAGGTGAAACGGATTGTGGGACAAGGTGAAGAATGGAAGAGTCACCAAAAGGAAAAAAGTTCCGCTTGACCCCGGGAGCCGGCCACCTATGTCGGGGGCGATCTCAGGCCACACCAGGGCAACACGACTTGGGGAGGGGGCCGGAGCCAAGCGCCCCCTCCGAGTCCGCGACATGACACCGTCCCTCGGGGGCCTCCGTCAAGCGGTTCAGGGTGGCACCGCATCACAACAGCCCCCACTTACTTTAAGAATAGTGAAGATGAAGCAATTGCAAATAGGCTTCAGACAATGTTACAAGCACTCCTCAAAACTTTGAACTTTCAGAGTGCATGAGTTGGGACAGCGAGGGGTGATTTGGTTTCTCGGACTGTTTTTCTGGTCTCTCACCACTGGCATACTTTAACGTTTTCTTGTTTCTAGGACATTAATAGGTTTTATCATTACGTTATGTTATCGTTTCTTTGTTTGTTGTTTAATAAAAGTTCATGTTCATCAGTGGCCTACTGATTTTCGTTTTCCTATTTTTTTCTTTCCAGGTTGTTTCATGGTAAAGTTTCTGTTAACAGGATACAGTGATCACTTCGTTATTATTGCATATGTCCTTTTCACTAGGGGTGCTCTCTGGTCGGGCCAGATGACGTATCTCTAGTAAATGGTCCGGGTGAAAAAGGTGCATCAATCAGTGGGGAGTAGATAGGCATGACAGATTACAACGGGGGAGAACGGTCCGCATTACGTACCCTTTCACTACTTGCAAAGATTTTCCTACGTTTATTTGCAAACAGGGAATACCTCCAAAAAGAACTAATTCCCAAACAGTCAATGTTCGGACAATCAATCAATCAATGAGGAATGAAATAGGTACGACGTGTTAAAGGCTTGCGTTACCTACCCTTCACTATCTGCAAAGGGAGATAGAATATTCCTATTCTTCCTCGTTTGCAGGTAGAGAAGATCGTTAAGAGAATTAACTTCGAACAATTCAATGCTCGATTGAAACAATCAACAAGGGGTACTGTGAACACAAATGAACGCCGCTTATATACATACGCATTGCTATTTTCAACAGGTTGTTCCTAATGTTTCTATTTTAGCGAGGTCAAAAGAGATCCCATTAGTGGCCTACTGATTTTGCTCGATTCCTTTTGTTTTTTTACACGATTTTTCGCTATCTGCAAAGACTAAACAGAGTATTGCGACTCTGTGCTTGTTTGTAAATAGAGAATGAACCAAAGAGAACAATCAATCAAATGGAGAGAGAAGCAGGCACGACGGATTACAAAGGGGGAAAGGGCTGCGTTAACTACCCTTCACTATCTGCAAAGAGAGAGTACTCCTAATAGAAATGAGGGGTGGGGGGCAGCAATCAAAGCAGATCAGTGTGCATAAACACGAAAAAAAAAATTCTTACCACGTACTTGACATTCGACAGCTTATGATATTTGCTATTAAAAAACCATTGAAATTCACTGAAAAAACCATAGGTTATAGACCATATATAGTTAGGAATTAGCATTTACAAAACCTTGAAAATTCACTGAAAAAACCATAGGTTATAGACCATATATAGTTAGGAATTAGCATTTAAAAAACCTTATTTTACTCACACAAAACCATTGAAATTCCATATATAGTTAGTTGCACTAACTATATATTGCGCACCCGCAATCCACTGCTGATGATGTCACATATTACATCATTCATGACATGGTCAGTGACATCACTGATGACATCACTGATGACATCTCAAATGACATCACTGATGACATCACTGATGACATCTCATTTGACATCAATGACCACATCACTGATGATATCATTCATGTGACAATACAATGCATCTCCTCACATTTTAATATAACCTCTGTTTCACCCAGTGTTAAAAACAGAGTATAATTTTTGAAACCATTGACACACCAATACTAGTTACTACATACGTACTCACTGATTCCTACGTCTACACACACATTCACTCATTCACCCATACAATCATTCATACATACAATCACTCATGTTTACAACACAATCATATGCACTCATACACCTATACAGACACTCACACTCTGCCACTCATCCATGGAGTTACTCACACACCTAGTCAGTCCTGTAAAGAATCAATCACACTTCCATTTTCTACTCTATACAGTTAAACATAGAGCACCTTACGTTTTCAACCATATACTAACACATACTTACTCTCTTATACAATCATTGATACAAGTACACATTGATCTGTACAGAGTCACACACCTCCCAGCCAGCCACACACACACTCAGTCTCCCATGCAAATACTTGGGCAATCAATCAATAACCCATATAGTTACTCATATAGCTACTGATCAACACATGCAGCAGTTTACAGAACAACAGACATAATGATGCACAAATTAAGACAGTTTAGTCACTAACCCATGCACTCAGTGAGACACATTTAATCACTCACTCATACATTCAGTCATGCACGTACTAAATCCTTCGTCCAGACACTTATACATCCACTCATTCTTCAATATGTAAGACATATTTTAACTTTACAGAAACATAGTCACTGGATGTTGTCATCAGTGATGTCATCAGTGATGTCATTTGAGATGTCATCAGTGATGTCATCAGTGATGTCACTGACCATGTCATGAATGATGTAATATGTGACATCATCAGCAGTGGATTGCGGGTGCGCAATATATAGTTAGTGCAACTAACTATATATGGAATTTCAATGGTTTTGTGTGAGTAAAATAAGGTTTTTTAAATGCTAATTCCTAACTATATATGGTCTATAACCTATGGTTTTTTCAGTGAATTTTCAAGGTTTTGTAAATGCTAATTCCTAACTATATATGGTCTATAACCTATGGTTTTTTCAGTGAATATATATATATATATGTCTGTTTTTTTGTATCCACAGCGGTGTGTCCCCTACGTATTGGTACCTCTCTGCCCTGATGAAGGTGTGGTCCTCTCGGACCATACACCAAAACGCGCGTCGGCGTGATTCTACGGAGGGATGAAATTCCACCTGACTGTGACATCTGGACCAGTTTGAACTTGTGTCCCCTCGGTCAAAAACCACCCCCCCTGTTTACCAACTGGCATTGATGTACTGCATTGAGGAGAGTATGAATGTTTGCTGCATGTAATGAATGGGTTTTGAGTGTTGATAGGTGTGATATGTGTGGGACACTTAATGTGATCTATTTAATCTTTTTTCTAATGTATAAATATATGTTATGTGTTTTTATCCCTTTCAAAATATCAAAAAAATAACTAATTGTTTAACAAAATAAAATGAAATCTTGAAATCATAAAAACTAGTGATGTGTATGTGTAGCTCCAACTCCTAGGCGATGGTCGCCTTGTATTAATAGGATCCTTGTGTTGGACCCATACTTATTTCAGGGGCAGGGTTTCTCTTTCTTTTTTGCCAGTTTACCCCATATAGCCTGCCCTTTTATCATTAAAACCCTTCGGGAAACCCCCTTCTATTAAATTATCTTGGCACTGAATAACAGATGTTTATTGTAACCCAACTCAATGGTGCTCATTTGATAGACCTCAGAAGGATGAACGGCTGAGTGGATCCGCAGGGATTTTAACCTGTGACCATGAGGTCGAACACAGAATGCACTAGTCCACTAAGCCACCAGACCCAGCAAAGATTAAGTCATTATTGAAGGGAAACCAACTGGTTTAAAAGAAAAAACGAGTATTATCACCATCCCAAATGTATTTTCTCTGCCAAAGACATGGACTAGTCGGGGGAATGTTTGCAGAAAAAACGGATGGTAAACATTTTTGTGCTCCTATGTAATGAATGGTCATTTTAAATCTTTTTTTGTCACTAACAAATGGGATTCCAATTGATTTGGCTATCAGGAATCTATTTTCTGCAGGTGTCAGGTGTAACACATATATTTTTCCGTTGGGTTGCTAAACGCAGGAAAATAGGAAGTAGGTTTGAAAACCTGACCATGTTTGGCTAAATAAAAGGGTATTACATCTCAAGCTTCCGTGGTTTAAACCATGCTACTACTAAATCAAACTCGAAATTAAACACAATAATGAATAAACACATTCCACACTACTGTGTCTGGGTTGACTTTGCTTGGGTTCTATGGGTTATAACTTTAAATATTGCATATAAAGTTGATCTTTGAGCAAAGGAAAATACTTTTTTCAGGTTGTCGAATCCTAAATAAAACTTTTTAAACACAATTCTACATCTCCTTTACGATGTTAGCTCTAGTAGTCCAATTCACTGAAAAATTAAGAATTTTAATTCCGAAGTAGATAAAAGAGATGGACAACATTACTCAAAGAGTTATCCGAAAACGGCTGTTGAAGAAGAAGACAAAGAATTAAACAATGATGGCAGTTTATGAAGCAGGAAGAGCTGCTGTGAGAAAATTTAAATCATAATGGAGTAAAGGGTGTCGCAGGAAAACATAATGGGTTGTATGTCACATACTCCTATAACGTACCGAAAATGCAATACAACAAGTACTCGTGTCTAATACCTACAGACCACACGTTATGAATGATTTTAAGGAGTAATTACCAATTCAAGACTGAGACAATCTTGCTAGGATTAGCACCTGTACGTCCAGTTATTCTACAGCAGGTATTTTAACCGGCAGGCAGGTCAATTTTATTTAATAAATATAATATTAGGAAAAAGAGAGAGGTATGGACTTACAACAAATAAATACTTCCTGGAAAAGACAACTCATTTCGAAAGTGTGTTATGAGAAGCATATGATTTAAAAACCAAGAACATCCATAATATATTTTAGCAGCATGTATACGTATACGTTATATACAAGAATGAGCACTTTGTGTTCCTTAAAATCAACAAATAGTTGCTTAGCTTGCATCACTATGTGTAATGACAAGATAAGTTAATATCAAAATCGCTGAGTATAAAGAAAATGTTAAACAGAGAATGTCAGAATCTGACAATCTCTAATTAAGTAAACCAGGAATCATTCTCGTTAGCGATCTAAATACCATTGCCATTAATAAAAACAAACTTGAAAATTAAAAAATAGCGTGATCTGAACTTCGTTGATATACGACTTCTGACAAAGGGGAGAATTTTTATTGGTTTATCCATGTGTTCAATTTTTTGCCAACAAAGTCAGCGCCAGATGATTGGTGTACGTCAACCACTTGGAAGTCATCCAAGAGGCAAGCTTGTTCAGGCAAAAACAAAGGGTGGGGACTAGAATGCCTGGAATAACCATAAAGATAGACATCTGTATCTCTGTACTGATGAGGCATGCCATAACCTCAAATGACATCCTTCACTGAAGAAAAGCACAGAATACGTGTAAAAACCATTCTCCCATTTGCGGGAAGTGGGCTAACCTTTGTGAACTTTTTATCTAAAGAGTAGAAACGTCCTCAAATTCATTTTGCAGCCGATCATCATAATTTCAGAAAGGGCCGGAATCATCAGAAGGGGCCAATGTTAAGAGGAATAGTCAGAGGACAAAGGTCACAGGGCAAGCTGACAGCTTATAGTTGGATGACACTGCAGATCATTGCCAGTCTCTAAATGGGGTAAATAAGAGCTTCAATGGAAGTTGTGCCCAAAGGAGCCCGATAAATGGAAGAGATTTTTAATTCCCTGTGGACTAGAGATAACTGGGCTCAAGTAAAGAAGGAGGAATTAATGCATGAAGGTGTAGGCAGTGACAGAATTTTCAAAGGAAACTCGCTGGCCATCGCTTGTGATAAATATAGGTGTCTGACCAAGGCCGGGAATAGTAACTGTTCATGGCAGGCCAAAGGTGTCTCTGCAGTGGGTAGGTTTTAGGGAAGTCAATCCCAACATAACATGGAAAACCTTAAATCAGCAAAGCAGAGAAAACGTTGAAGGGCACTTCAAAAAGTCATAGTATATGGGCTCATAAGAGACTGCAGTTATTGAAAGGAGAGGAGCAAACTCCAAAGATGGCAGATCATGCAGCCAGTCAATTGATATCAAGCACCAGAGGACCAGCAGAGTCAAATGAGAGAGTCATGGCCACATTGAGCAGAGCTATGCTTGAGGTGCATAACAGGAGAGGCACAGGAGAGGCTCAGAAGTACTGGTCTTTTGTGAGGCAGGATGTACGTGTGAGTGAGAAGTACAAGGTAGGAAAATAGTCATGGGTGGGGGAACAGAGGGTTTTGTAGAAGACTGAGGAGATTACATGTAAGCGTATCTATGGAGACCATGAAGGCTTTGTGGTCTGCATTTTTGCAGACAGATGAAAAGAAGCAGTTCAAAACATACAATTGTGGAGGTAAAATTGACCACCATGGGAAAGTGCTATACAAGTTAGGATGTAAAAAACGTAAAGAACCTGGTGAAAACACCAAATGACTGATTACACCTGATAAATGTTCATCCATAATGTAAAAATTACCTGGAAAAAGGCTTGAACAAATTATATATATCTTCCTGAAAGCACAAGTGTTTTGAGTCTTGGACATATTACTAAGGCAAGGTGGAAAGATAATACAAGCACAGCGTGGGAAAATAATCTTGTTCTTGCAGTTACAGTACACAGCCCTGAAAAACCCAACGAAACTGTTAGTAAAGGAATTAGCTTGAATGCTGGATGGTATAAAACTGATTTCCGGGGAGTGGCAATTGGGTTACATGACAAGGAACAAACAATTTGTGTTAGTCCTATAATGGGGCACTGCACAAGACGTAGGTGGAAGTAGAACAACCACTGACAGATATAGAGAGAGGGATCTGATCTAAGAAACCACAGCTGGGTTAGAGAAGGGGATAGAGGTTGGCGGACATGGCTGAACAAGATGGCAGACAAGACACTGTAAGTCAGTGCTTTCAGAACTCCATCAGTATTCTGCAACATCCTTGCTCCAATAAAGGGTGAAAATGGCTGCCTTGCCAGTGCCTGACCTGCAGTAAATCGTAGAAGTGCCTAAAACTGTTCTGGTGGTGATGGACATAGAGGGAGACTCTTAGCGAGAAGCAAGATGAGGCCCAGCCTTGTGTAAAAATGGCAGTTGTGGCCCTGCTGCACACATTGTGTAGAGGAGGATGGGGCAGCTTGGCCTAAGTGGCACTGGTGATCGGACCCACCAAGGGGCCTACCCGAGGCAGGGAGAATGGTTGTCTGTGTTCGGTGGCTGTGCGGAGCTCATGTGGGAGAGTGAAGGCATGACACTGTGATGAGGAAGACTCCTATCTATGGCCAGAGGAAATGGTCAAGTGTGAGATGCCTTTACCGGGCCTCACTGGCATTCACCCTGTGAGACATTTGGAACTGATGCAGTACTTCTGGACCCAGAGGAAAGAGAGTGCGGCCACCGGTCCAGCACTGAGTGGGGCCTCTTGGAGAGCACCTGAGCCTGCAACTGCAGCGGCAGCAGGAGGAGACCTTCAGGGTGGAGCAGATTTGGTGCTTGGCAGTGCGGCCTGGCCTCCCGGGTGCTCAGCCTAGACTGCATGAGTGAAATTTGGATTGGCGTTCCCTGCGCCGACTGTAACAGTGAAATTGACTGTGACATTTAAATGTGTGAAGGTGAGGAGTAGACTTCCAAAATTTTAATAAGCAGGCCTAACAGTTTGTTCACTGCCCAACAGCCTTATATTATTATGTTTGTACGTCACTCCTGGAGTGGACTTGTGAGGGATAAGTAACAGCCTCCTGCCTTTACTATCATGGTGGTTATAGCCAGAGGAGTAAAGTGTGAGAGTTCAGTTCAGTGAAAGGCCTCACTCATGTGGAGGCTGAGGAAGTGCTGTGCAATAAGATTTAATTTAACTGATTTGATGAGTCTGGCTCTACATGGCGGAATCCCCTGAACAAAAAACAACAGCAATGGACTACAGCATAATCAACCTACTCTCAATTTCCAGCATATCACAACCCATTAACCCCTTCCGTGCTCGCGTCGGCTGTTGCGCGACGCGAACACTACCTCCCTGGTGTTGCGCACGACCAACGGCCGACGCAGCCCCGCCCACTCCGTCGAACGCCCGCACCATGGCGAAATTTTCACCACGGTAAACTGGTTCATAAATGACATAGGGTGGGATAGATCTCTTAGGTCCTTGCAGCAACAAAAACAAAGTGGACCAATACCAAAGGAACCACCCATGGAAGTGAAGGGGAGAGGACATGGGATTGCAGAGGCACTGGGCCTCATCGGACCCAACCCATGGGAGCTCAGACACTGGATGCTATTGAAGAGTCGTAGCATGCACTTTAAAATAATATCAATGCTCTCACAACTGACGTTACTCACCTGAAGGCAGAGTTACAGAAGATGAATGAAAGAAGTTTGACTAATAAGAAGAAGGTGAAAAGAGTAGAAATCAACATAATGGATGTAAAGAAAGTAACCTGCGCGCTGTTGGAGTGGACTCCCTCTCTGGAAAATAGACTCAAGGATGCAGAGGAAAGATCTTACCCCAACAACCTCAGATGCGTATGCTTCCTGGAGCAAGTTGAGAGAAATTACCCAGAACAATTCAATGAAAAGTGCCTAATGTGCCTAATTCACTGAAAAATGGATTAAGGACACCTAAAACCCAGCTGGCTTCTCAACAGTATTTGTGGTTGAAAGAGTCCGTAGAGCCGTAGCACTGATTCAACCCTTTGGAGAGCAGCAGAGAGCATGGATTGTGAGAATTCTACCCTATAAGAAAAGAGATGTCATTTCGCAACACATTAGGCACTGGGTGAATGGGACGTTTGATGACTGAACAACCCATATTTTCCCAGAATACACCCAAAAGGTACAAAGAATGAGTATATCCTTACTTGAAGTTAAGCAACAATTTAGAGCTATGAATGTGAAATATCGGTTATTCTTCCTGGCCAAACGAAGAGGGATTTGCAATGGGAAGTCACCCTTTTTTACACAGCTCCAAGATATCACTGAATGGCCGGACATATGAAGGGGGCCAGGGAATATGATAATCTCTGCATTATTGACGGCATCTGAAACACTGAGCATTTAACAAGAAGTGGGCACCAGTGGGAAATCTGGACCTCAGCACAGTGACAAAAGTGTTGTGGTTCAGGATGATGGAACACTTAAGTTATAAATTAGAAAGCTACAATTTTTTGCAACCAAAAGTGGAGTTGGATACAGTGTTTCTACAACATATTGATGATTGTAGAATGGACTACACTGAGGAACCAACTAAGGGCCAGATGTAGGTAAAACTTATTTACCGATTCTTAATTACCGAATTTTACCGATTTGGTAATTAAGAATCGGTAAATAAGAAGGGGGGGTATGTAGGAACATCCAGATGTTCCATTTACCGAATCGGTAAATATCTGTATTTACCGAATCGGTAAATACCGACCGGTAATGCCCCATTCATTCCTATGGGCTTTGAAGCCCATAGGAATGAATGGGGCATTACCGGTCGGTATTTACCGAATCGGTAAATACCGATTTTGGCAAGGGTGCAGGGGGTGTCACTTTGACACCCTCTAGCACCCCCAAAAAAGGTTCGGGGGCCATATGGCAGGCAGACCTGCCCTAAGGGCAGGTCTGCCTGTCATATGGCACAGGTGTGCATGCGCACATGTGCATGCACACCTGAATCGGTATTTCACCATCAAATTGAATTTGATGGTAAAATACCGATTTCTTAGGCCTTGTGGGACTCAGAAGAGTCCCACCTACATATCAATTTTACCGATTCTGTAAAAATACCGGTCGGTAAATTTACCGACCGGTATATTTACAGAATCGGTAAAATTACCGATTTGCCCAGTTTACCTGCCCCTACATCTCGGTAGCCAAATACCGGTCGGTAACGGCCGAATTCGGCCGTTACCGACCGGTATTTGGCTACCTACATCTGGCCCTAAGACTGAGTTGTGGATATTGTACCCACTGAGGCAACTTGTACTTGAGAAATATGAAGGAGAGTTCTTACTTATTACTAAGTTGAATGATGGAGTATTTGAGAATAAGACAGTAGATGGCATAGGGATAGTGCTCCCTAAGAAGGATCTGTGAATGCTACAGTTAACTGACAGTATTTGAAAATAAGGAGAGATTCAATGCAGAGGTGTTTCCTCAATTGGGGTGTAGGATGTTAGTAGGGACACTTAGTGCTCCTGAATTGGGAGAATATTTGCTTTCTTTTGTTATTTTGATTAGTTTAGGGTAGAGCAGATAGACCTCTGTCACTGTGGGATGAATGCTGCCTTGTTAGGTGTGCGGTGCCTTTGGAGCTGCGGCTCTTGCAGATAACTTAATGGAATAGATCAGATTTAATAATGGTATAGTTTATAATAGATTCAAGGGAATGTGCTGTAAACAGGGACCTTTTTTGGAAATGCCTTCTAATTTTTTGGGGAAACACAAGCAATATGGTTTATATAGTGTTTACCCAGGAAGAGGGACTCGAATGTTGGGGGATAGTTGGTATGCTGTTGAAAGCATTTAGATACTTGGAGATAATAACTGCATTCTGCCTCATGGTATATTGTGTTGTAATAACTGATGAGGATCCGATGGAAAAGGATACTGCACCTGAAGCTCAGGAGAAGGATGAGAGATAGGTACAGAGATTAAGATACTTGTTTGGAATGTCCAGGGCATAAATAATAATGGGAAACAGTACAGAGATCCAAAAATATCTTAGACAACAGGCTATCAAAATCGGTTTTCTTCAAGAGACTCACTTGGCTGATGAGGTAAAGGGGAGGGTCCAAAAGAAATGGCAAGGACTACTGTACTTTTCCACATGCTCGTCGTATGCAAGAGTGGTGTCGATTTGAATGACCCTGGGTGCCCCATTTCTGTATCGGGGTATTAGTGCAAATGTGAAGGGTATATTTATGGTGGTCTTTGGACTACTGGATGGTAAGGAATTATGTCTCATTAATACTTATGAACCAAATATTGATGATAAAACCATTTTATGGACTTTGTTTAAATTGCGCATACCATACTTGGACATCACAATCATATGAACTGGGGACTTCAATTGCACAAATGATGTGAGAATGGATAAATACCCGCATAAGACACACAAAACCTGCAATGATATGAGAACTTCAGGATGTCAGGTGCAGATTAGACAGCATAGATGTTTGGAGAGAAAATCACCCGATTGCCCAGGATTTCCTCTGCTATTCTGCTACTTACAACACATAACAGGCTTGAGAGGGTTCTGGTCACAGGAGATGCAGTTGTCAGAATAAAGTTGGCTCGGTATTTGGGTAGGTTTGTTATGACCACAAAAGAATGCTGATTTACCTGCATGAAATTGCACGTGGTATACAAATAAGTTAGAGGGGTGGGCATGCTTCTACAAACCATGAAAGTGGCCATTGTGGTGATGGTACCAAAACCTGATACAGGCTGCTCTCCATGATAAATACTGACACAAAAATACTAGCAAATCCCCTGGCAAACAGATTACCATGCATCATGACTGCCTTGGTGCATGAGGACCTGTGCTGATTTATTCTAGGTAACCGCACATTACTTAACCTAAGACAACTGAGTTGTTTCTTAATGGAGTCTGGGGCGGTTGGGGCACTCGACATGCTCGATAGTGAGAAAGAAAGAAATATGCCCAATTAGGGAGTACAATTCTTTGACACACACAAGGAAATTGGGCCAGTCTTTAGGAGATGGATTAGGTTATTATACACTGACCCAGTGCACAAGGTGAGGTCTAGTAGCACTGTGTCTGTACAATGAAATATAGAGAGGTGAGCCAGGCAGAGCTGTCCCCTCTCTCCGATATTGTTTGTCCTATCGATTGATCCTTTAGTGATCAGACTGTGAAAGGTTCTACCTGGGTGGGGTCTTATGATAGGTAAGGTCATGCATACGGTGTCATTATACACAGACAACATTTTGGTGTACCTCCAATGGCCAGCTAGGCTCCTGTCTATACTGACAAGAGAGCTGGACAGCTCTGCAGAGTGATCAAGACTAATGTACTAAAGGTAATAAGGATAAAACAGTGTTGATTTATTTCTTCTGGGATCTCTATAAAGAGCGCCATGGGAGGAGCTCCCAAAACTGGGAATACACTGGGAGACAGAAAGATTCAGATACCTGGGGTTCCGATAGCACACACTTCAAAAAAGGCAGTGTATGAGCAGAGTTATGTGAGGACTTCATCAACTGGCTCAATTGTGGAACACTCTTTCATTATCCATAGTGGACAGAATAGCAGTAGTTTTATTCCCTAGATGCCTTTACACCTAACAGAATCCTGAGATGCTCTCCATTTGCTAGGGACATAGATAGTTGATGGCTGCAGCCGTTTGGTGAAAGCTCTAGAGATATGCCTGTGGTGAGTTGAAAGGAAGGGAAAAGCCACACCCTTGGGGATTTGTACCCCAATGAGGAATCCATAATGTTTGATGAGGCTCTGGAGGCTTTCGGGGTTAGGCAGGAGCAGACTCTGCAAAATGCTAAATCGGCTAGAAGTGATAGGGAAATTTGGTTGGGGTTCCTGAGAATGCCGGATGTATCTACGACCTTGACAGGATTGTTGGAATAATAAATGTTAATTACTTGTATCATACCTACTTAACACCAGTGAAATTGAACAAACAAGATATATCTGCATATTACTTGCACCTGTCCAAGGTGCAGGTCAAGATACGTTGTGTTACTTCATGTGACCCGATCATGCACAAAGTTACAAACTTATTGAGGTGGGATGATAACCAAGCTGACCAATGTTACAAGAGTCACCTCAGATTGCTCTGTGAGGCAGTGGGGTCTAATGGGGATTGTTCCAAACCCTACTAATAGGAAAATTGAACACAAACCGGAGGGCCCCTGAAATAATCCATTGGTAAAAAGGATCTTGTTGAATGGGCTCTGGTGGAGGATTATAGAATGCAGAAGGTCAGGACTGATGATAAAGTCCTGCAAGGCTTGACTATATGGGCCGAATTGATAAGAGAGTTATGCGACAAGAGGAAACCCAAGACACAAAGTTTAGATGCGGAGTCTAGAGTATCTGGATATGGATGGGGGTTTGGTCCAATACATGAGGAGTGTATGAAACTTTAGCACCATTATTATAAGATGTGGTGGGACCACTGCAATTGTTGATGTCTATACTACCTTTGCCATAATACTGAAGAATATGTAAGGAGTGAGAACTATGTGGTAGAACGGTCTGAATGCCAAGAGGACGCAAAGAGTGTGCGTTGAATCTAATATGACATTGCTCAATTGATTGTTATTGGTGTACAATGTTATTGGAAAAAATAAATAAATTAAGGGGCTGGGGTCACCCCAACTGGATACAGTTTGCTGCCCAAGATAATGAAAACGTATCCTGAGATACTTGCCATGCTGCATAAAGGGTTCTCTTTCGAGTTTCTCTGTCTTTTTAAGGCTATGATGCTAACAATAGGCAATGGGTAAGCAAATATATAAGGATTTAAGTGGTAGTGTCATAGCTTAGTGCGAGGGTTTGATATCCTGCCATGTGAAGATGTTATAGTTACTTTTGGAGGTGAGTTTTACACATTTTAAATAAACATTGTAGTATATTCATGAAGTTAAATGTATTAATATTCATAATAACTGGCATGCTGAGGAGGGAACTTCGAATATTAAATGTCAATCCAACTGACACAATTTATAAAAAAAGAAAAATCGATTCACACAAAAAATTCAAACTTTTTTTCTTTTAAGCTGCATAGATATGACTAGATAGAACTTGAAACAAGTGTTGTTTACTTCATTGTAAAACTCTTCGGTGCTGTTGATATTACTATCAACCACTGCTATTTCTCTCCAGTGCGCAGACAGCAAAACAAAATGTTTTCACCCGCGGACAATGCAGGGGACATTTCCGTCCAAACATTGATGATAGCCAAACAACTCTCACTGCAGCTTCTCACAAACTGTGAAAATTCCACACACTCTGATAATACATTAGACAACAGATTGGCCATACTAGACATGCATGTTTGCCTACTCCACTGCCCAAACTTCCTCGGCATGCCAAGAAGACTGTGACTGTCAATTTTCTCCTTTCTCTTCTATGATTTGCTCTCCAACAAAATGACAGTTCTAGGTATGCATGAGACTTCAAAAGTGATAAGGAGGCTGCCATTGTGTTACTAATAAGAAATAGTCGAATGTTAAAAGTAATACATTGACTAAAATATATGTATTTTTTATTAGCTCAAAGTAAAAATGCACATCTAACGGTAGCCTTAAGAAGTTGAATTATTAAGATAAAAGTAAATACTTTTGTATAGCCATTGTCATTTACCTATTAATAAAAACAAGTCTTTAATCATGTTGTTAATAAAAAGAAATAGCACCTGTGAATAAAAGGGACTCCTGGCACAAAGACTTGGATGCCTAAAAAGAACAACTGCTCTTCTGCTGTATTTGTATAATGCCACGCATAATAAAGAGGAGGCTGTGTTCTTAAAAGACAAATGTGAATGCATGATGAAAATATACTCAATGCAAAAAACTGCGTCAATTTTACCACAAAAAATGAAGGTGACATTGTGAAGGAATTGTACCTGAAATCACAAATTCTGAGGCGAGTTATGTTTTTTGGGGGAGCATGGTAAGATCATCCAAATGGAACAACTTTGATGTAATTAATGAAGGTATTCACCTTTTGACACGTAGATACACTCCAAGGGGGTAATAATTGGCAATGGGAGACAGAACCATTACTACCATTGAAACACCTGGTAAAACTAATGTATGTCTTCGCCATTATAGGGGAATCCGGAAGCTGGAGACAACGTATATCTACATTAGAAAGTTAATGATTTGTTTTGCACATATACAGAGTCCTGATGGACAAAGTGCTCTTCCACAGCTGGTAAGGACAATTTGTACAGGTGATCATTTAGACCTGCTACTAATTTTCCAATTGCCATGTTTCTAATTGTTCAAATTTTGGATTTTTATTTTATTTCTACTTCATGGCTATCTGCTGCAGTGAGCTGGTCCAAACGGAGAACTCATTGTTTTTGCTAATAAAAGCACATTACTATTTCACTGATATGTATTGAATGAATTCTAGCGCCCACCTGACACTCCATTTTAAGACCGAGCATCACAACAACTTAAAATGTCTAAAATACTTTGTTGTTGATGCTATCCCTAACCTTTGGGGAGGAGGCAACTGGGAAAGGTTGTTGTGACAATTAGTCAAAAATGATCCTTGAAAACTTGACAGTAAAGCACCTAATGGGCTGAACAACACCGAGGACCTCCATTATTTTCTGTAGCAAGTAGTGGTATGATTTAACTGCACTGATTCCCCAGTTTTGGGTTTAGCAAGGTCGCAAAAATTGCAGTTATCATAGTATACGGCACTTTGTTATATGCTGCCTGTAATATTACAAGGTACACAGTCATAAACTGAACAGTAAGCAATTGAATGTACTGACGACAATAGATTGCAATAATATATATGAGTAGATGATCTTTTAGATGCAATACATATATTACAAAGATATGTTAATAATAGACATTTTGGCAGCCACTAGGCAACGAACCTGATTTAAGCATTTATGCAGTTATATCAGGGCAATGGCAATTTGTTTACATGGTTTTTATGAGCGATTTTTTACACAAATTGTACTTATGGCAACAGAAGTATGCATTAATTGTAGAATATAATGAAAGTCATGTATTTATTTATTCATATATTTATATTTATATATTCGTCTATATGAATTTGTATTTATGTACGTTGCTTGCTTCCATCGTCATACTATGAAAAGATCAGATATTAATAATATTATTGCACAAACTGATAAACTAACTGAGGACAGACTAAGATAATGTCAAGTCGAAACCAGTAGTATGTTATCAATGTGTATGACCATGTGACACTGGGAGGGTGAAGCAAGAATATAAAAAATATGGCGGACTGCGTTTCCGTATGTGATTAGCGTCATACTCCCTCTTTGACCACTGACACAAATTAAATCTTAAATCTGAAAACTTTTGGTAACCATTACTTTTCAAGTCTTATGTGATGCTCATGCATACTGTTTCCTCCATTACCAGCACCGTAAACTACCTTTGACACATAAAGTATCTGACAAAAGTGAAGCAAGTGGAATTTGCACGTTTTTCTATTTGTCTTGTGTCACTGCAGATCAAAAGAACTGCTGTGGCTCTTGGCTTCAGGAGAGAAATCATGGATCAATACTTAAGGAAAGAAGTGTACATCTTTTAAAGAGTAACACAAGCACACCATACATATAGCGCACAAATTGACCGCATTCCATAGAAAGCACTCAAGTAGAGCTACCCAACCAATGAGCCTGTCTTTCAGAATAGTTAGCCTCTGCCTCTCAATCTCTCTTCCCGAATGGATCAAAGCACAACATAAAGCCTGTAATTCCGTCAACCACCTGGAAGACATCTTTCCTTCTCAGCCTCCTACCAAAGGCTACTACCTACAGCCACCAGACCTAGTACACTACTGTAAAGAAGTAGAATAGCTCCATACATCATGAACCCATACAGTTCTCTTCTAAATCACGCAAATTCATGTATCCTTAGATGTTCCAATCTTTGTAACACTGTCAGCAGGGAAACAACATCAATTTGGTTTCAGAAATATATACAAAACAAAGATACAAATAAATAGAGAGAAAAAAAGACTACCCCGTTTTGATAAGTATTCCATTAATTATTATAATGGCTGTGTTTCCTTGTTAGAGTTCCAACTAAACAAATGCTAACAGATCAGAACTGACATTCATGAATCTAATGTTTGTGTTAAATCAGAGTAATCACTGTACACAAATAGGGTTTTGGAGCATCCTGTAATTATCTGAGAACAGCTGCAGGAAATGTGTTGCCTGCAGCCAACTTCTTCAACGAGGGAGGTTCTTACCGTTATCTTCAATTGTGAAGTGAAAGATATCATTCGTTGCATTAACTCCGTCTCTTAACACGTAGCAGATCTTCATGTCATCGATATCAGCTGAAAATGGGAAATAAAGATCTTTTTAATTAAATGCAAGCACGGGGAGTAAATAACAGCTGCAAGCACAATGTAACAACACTCTACAAGCCAAAAAGGAACAGGTGCACGTGCACCTTCCAGTATTCGTCTACAAACAACACAAACACGAAAATAAAGGGGAAACTGCAAAAAGATCACGGACGACCCACTGAAACAGCTAAACTTGACTCATACGGAGTACTGATATGCATTCATCAAAATACTAGCCATATAATATACTGGTCAAAAGTACACTGTGAAAGGTAAATATGCTATGCCATACTGCCTTTCAGCGACGGCCCGTGTAGGGCTTTCCAACGGGCGGTGACGTGGGGCGGAGGAGGGGCAGGGTGGGGGGGTGGGGGGGGGGTGAAATACGGGAAACGGACGATTACAGGTAAGTAACGTAAAAAATAAATAAAACAAATTTTGTTGCAGGCGCTGCATCACATTTGGAGATGCAGCGCGCGCAACGAAATTTGTTTCATTTATTTTTTACGTTACTTACCTGTAATCGTCCGTTTCCCGTATTTTACACCCTGCCCATCCCCCACCCCATGTCACCGCCCGGTGGAACGCCCTACACGGGTCGTCGCTGCTGCCTTTGTTTGCAGGTGCTATACCTGCAAATTTCACAAATATGTTTTTGATTCCCAAACAAGTTACGAGTTTGATGGTGTGGGAATGGGCTGCCACGCCACTGTTCCGCTCCCACACCACCAAAAAGGGCCGCGGCCTGCCTGTCAGATTACGAGTTTCCTCGTAGTCTGGCGAGCGGTCCTTTAGTGTTCCCACGGTGGTACCTTTCAAAAAGGCACAGCAATGGGAATGTCAAAGCACGTTCCTGCACGGCTTTAACTGTTACGGTCATGCCATGCATTAAAGGGGGTTCATGCACACAGGGGGGCACACCATGTGCACTCCTGCATGTATCCCAGGAGCTTGAAGAAAGAGGGGGCACTTCCTACCCACCAACCTTTCCAATGCAGTCTCACTGCTGTGGTTAGAGTTGCAGTGAGGAAATTCGAAATATATGCATGGCCATGCCGCAAGACTGCTGTGCCAGAGCCAGGGATCGTGGATCTTTGGCAGCTGTGGTGGTCCTCTCCCGGTCTAACCACAGTACTCTTATTACGGCGGTCGGACCACTGGTGCAGCAGTTCCCGACCGCCACAGCACCTCCACCAAAGTTTGGCGGTCCTATGGACTGCTAAACTCGGAATTAGGCCCTTAAAGTGACAGTACACATGCCTCTGAAGTTATTGTTCGAATATAAGCTTCCCAGGAAAGACTCTTTTTGCTCAGCATATAACCCCACCACCATACAGCCACAGCCATACCAATCTGCACCAAACTATCAAAAACAAAAATGCAGTACATATACTTTGTTTTTTTGCCTACTTTGATGCAGAATGGTAAGGGGTGAAAAGGTACAGTAAGGATTCAGATAGTAACCAGTAAGGTGTGCTGAACTTCAGAGAACCACATTTAGCGGAATGTACCACTCGGCTGCATTTGATGCCTTTTATTACACTTTAACTGGTTTAATTCTTGTGATGTTCGCAAACACAAAAATATAAATAATAATAATAGCTCCCTGTTGTGAAGGTCGCATGGAGGGAGGGACATCTGGGTGCATCCACGCCTGCAGACCTTCCGCCCTTGATTAGCTTGAAGTCTATGCTTACACCACTTCACAGGCAAGCAGCCTAACTTGAACAGGTACTTCTGTATTGAATCGATACAGGTTTGATGGACTAGCAACTGTTACTATATATTACAGTGTGGTTTTTTCTTCCACAAATAGCACAGGGTCGTACAAGGACAGGAAATAGGTGCGGGGACCAAAATAAACAAGCATTAGAAATGCAATCGGGCTCGGATTTATTTGAGTTTGAGCTAATGGCATTGTAAATGGTAATGTATTTTTGCTAAGTGTTATGGAGTGTGTTAATGTGGTGGTGGTGGTAGTGGTAGTACTGGTGGTGGTGGTACTGGTAGTACTGGCGGTGGTGTTAGTACTGTTGGTGGTGGTAGTGGTAGTACTGGTGGCTGTAGTAGTGGTAGTACTGGTGGCTGTAGTAGTGGTAGTACTGGTGCTGGTAGTACTGGTAGTACTGATAGTGGTAGTACTGGTGATGGTGGTGGTACTGGTAGTGGTAGTACTGGTGGTGGTGGTACTGGTAGTGGTAGTACTGGTGGTGGTGGTACTGGTAGTACTGGTGGTGGTACTGGTAGTGGTAGTAGTGGTAGTACTGGAGGTGGTGGTACTGGTAATGGTAGTATGGTTGGTGGTAGTACTGGTGGTGGTAGTACTGGTAGTGGTGGTACTGGTGGTGGTGGTACTAGTAGCGGGAGTACTGGTGGTGGTGGTACTGGTAGCAGTAGCATTGGTGGTGGTGGTACTGCTGTCCGTAATACTGGTAGTGGTAGTACTGGTGGTGGTGGTACTGGTGGTGGTAGTACTGTTGGTGGTAGTGGTACTGGTTGCGGTAGTACTGCTACTGGTAGTACTGGTGGTGGTGGTAGTACTGTTGGTGGTGGTAGTGGTAGTACTGGTGGCTGTAGTAGTGGTAGTACTGGTGGCTGTAGTAGTGGTAGTACTGGTGGTGGTAGTACTGGTAGTACTGATGGTGGTAGTACTGGTAGTACTGGTGGTGGTGGTGGTACTGGTAGTGGTAGTACTGGTGGTGGTGGTACTGGTAGTACTGGTAGTGGTGGTACTGGTAGTACTGGTGGTGGTGGTACTGGTAGTGGTAGTAGTGGTAGTACTGGAGGTGGTGATACTGGTAGTGGTAGTACTGTTGGTGGTAGTACTGCTGGTGGTAGTACTGGTAGTGGTGGTACTGGTGGTGGTGGTACTGGTAGCGGGAGTACTGGTGGTGGTGGTACTGGTAGCAGTAGCATTGGTGGTAGTGGTACTGCTGCCCGTAATACTTCTACCAATCTGCACTCTGCACTACCAATCTGCACTCTGCACTCTGCACTACCACCCTGCACTCTGCACTACCACTCTGCACTCTGCACTACCACTCTGCACTCTGCACTACCACTCTGCACTCTGCACTACCAATCTGCACTATGCACTACCAATCTGCACTCTGCACTACCAATCTGCACTCTGCACTACCACTCTGCACTCTGCACTACCACTCTGCACTCTGCACTACCACTCTGCACTCTGCACTACCACTCTGCACTCTGCACTACCACTCTGCACTACCACTCTGCACTACCACTCTGCACTACCACTCTGCACTACCACTCTGCACTACCACTCTGCACTCTGCACTACCACTCTGCACTACCACTCTGCACTCTGCATTACCACTCTGCACTCTGCACTACCACTCTGCACTACCACTCTGCAATACCACTCTGCACTCTGCACTACCACTCTGCACTACCACTCTGCACTACCACTCTGCACTACCACTCTGCTCTACCAAACTGCACTCTGCACTACCAATCTGCACTCTGCACTACCACTCTGCACTACCACTCACACTCTGCACTCTGCACTCTGCACTACCACTCTGCACTCTGCACTACCACTCTGCACTCTGCACTACCACTCTGCACTACCACTCTGCACTACCACTCTGCACTACCACTCTGCACTACCACTCTGCACTCTGCACTACCACTCTGCACTACCACTCTGCACTCTGCATTACCACTCTGCACTCTGCACTACCACTCTGCACTACCACTCTGCAATACCACTCTGCACTACCACTCTGCACTCTGCACTACCACTCTGCACTACCACTCTGCACTCTGCACTACCAATCTGCACTCTGCACTACCAATCTGCACTCTGCACTACCACTCGCACTCTCAATCTGCATTCTCACTCTGCATTCTGCACTACCACTCTGCACTACCACTCTGCACTCTGCACTACCACTCTGCACTCTGCACTACCACTCTGCACTACCACTCTGCACTCTGCACTACCACTCTGCACTCTGCACTACCACTCTGCACTCTGCACTACCACTCTGCACTCTGCACTACCACTCTGCACTCTGCACTACTAATCTGCACTACCACTTTGCACTACCACTCTGCACTACCACTCTGCACTCTGCACTCTGCACTACCACTCTGCACTCTGCACTACCACTCTGCACTACCACTCTGCACTCTGCACTACCACTCTGCACTCTGCACTACCACTCTGCACTACCACTCTGCACTACCACTCTGCACGCTGCACTACCACTCTGCACTACCACTCTGCACTCTGCACTACCACTCTGCACTCTGCACTACCACTCTGCACTCTGCAATACCACTCTGCACTCTGCACCACCACTCTGCACTACCACTCTGCACTCTGCACTACCACTCTGCACTCTGCACTACCACTCTGCACTCTGCACTACCACTCTGCACTCTGCACTACCAATCTGCACTCTGCACTACCACTCGCACTCTCAATCTGCACTCTCACTCTGCACTCTGCACTACCACTCTGCACTACCACTCTGCACTCTGCACTCTGCACTACCACTCTGAACTACCACTCTGCACTCTGCACTACCACTCTGCACTCTGCACTACCACTCTGCACTACCACTCTGCACTACCAAACTGCACTCTGCACTCTCACTCTGCACTCTGCACTACCACTCTGTACTCTGCACTACCACTCGCACTCTGCACTCTGCACTACCACTCTGCACTCTGCACTACCACTCGCACTCTCACTCTGCACTACCACTCTGCACTCTGCACTACCACTCTGCACTACCACTACCACTCTCACTCTGCACTACCACTATGCACTCTGCACTGCCACTCTGCACTCTGCACTACCCTATCCTTCACCAGAGCCCAGAGCAGAACGGCGCCTTCCCTCATAGACTGACATACAGCATGGTGCCCAGTAGGACTGCGCCAGATTTATATTTAGCTGGTGTCGCAGCCGCCCAAACTCACACTGTGAACCCGAAGTAGGGCATGAAAAGCGCACTCTTTGCCTCTTACTGAACTCGCCACCCGTCAGGTGCTCCTGGGAACTCCTGCATAGTCAGACGCATATTAACTGACACATCGTTGAGCAAATAACAAACCTTTCTTTTTTTTAAATAAGTAGCTGAACTGTGTCGACAGAGTCCTTCACGCACGGCAGCTTTAGGCGTGAAGAAATATCATGTAGGAAATCGGGTGACCCAGAGAGGCTCAGATTATATTATACAGAATAAAATACCACTACAAAATCTTTTTAAATGCATAATTGTTGAAATGAGTGAATGTTCAATATCATCCGAAATTGCACTTTCCCACTTATTTTTATCGCAGCAAAGAGTGACAGTCAAATATACAGCTGGTACCGTGTTCTTCCCTCGTTATTCCACTTACCATGTCAGCCGCTTAAATAAACAAACTGGCAAGCCAGCCCGAAGCACCCACCACGTCGACCCTGAAGTATCACCTCACAGGGCTATCAGTGCTCTAAAACAAACTCGCTTTACATTCCGTGTTCAAACAAGGAGGTGCAAGCTAGCTGAAAACTGTAAACCTTTTATTCCAAACAAACATTTTAAATTTCGGTAAAAGCATTTCAGCTATTCAAACATTGAAATTAGCCGAGTAAACCTGAGATGAAAGGAGCAACAAAATAATGCATGGCGCGCGCCCACCAAAACGCACTGCAGAATGGTGAACGCGCTCACAGCATCTGGATTCCATTACAGCACCTCCCTGACAGCTCCTAATTGATATTTATGGACGGCCATGCGCGACACCGCAGAGAAAATGCCAAACATGGCGGACGTAAATTACATATAGCCTATCGTGTCAAGGCTACTAAAAATACAGCACAGCGAAGACGAATCACTATGCAGATGCCATAAAAAAAGCCCGCGCACTAAGGAATGTTGCAGCCCGGACCCCTAAAGAAACTTTTTTTTTTTTTATAACATAAGAGCTCGGAGCTCCGCCTCCCCTGCTGACGCAGGGTTGACGTAGGCCGAGCCCTAAAAAGTATCCATCAGCGAATCACATTGCTAAAAAAGAGGTCAACATTTGCAAATCGTGGTCGTTTTTAACTAGTAAAGACGTGCTGTATAGATGTTTTGCAGGGTATGGGAGACTATATGCATTTGTGCTTCCTGAAGTAAATCTTTAGGGCAGTATGAAGGAAACTACCATTAAAAACCATCTCACCAGACCATAAAACAGCCTACAAACAGCCAAAAAACGCCCCCCCCCAAACTGACCATGTCAAACCAGCGCTTTGGGCACTGCCTAATTGTCCTACAAGCTAGTCTGACCCTGACATTGCTCATTATTATTTTTTTCTGGGCTCCCACAGCCAACCAAATGAAGGCCAGGCCCATATTCCTGGAGAGTTGTTTTGTCCTGCCCCTACCTTCCCACCAAGCTCTCGGACACTGTATCTCAGGTGCATCACTTGTTGAGGACCTTCAATATGACTTCTTAACTTCTCCTTTGCACTTCAGCTTTGCTTGCACAGAGCAGTCAAACCAGTGTGAGCGCTGAGACTGGTGAAGCCTACGTAAAGCCAATTGCATTGTCATATTCATCTACAACAAGTCTCCAATAGATCCAATGGGATGCATTGTTTGTCATATTGATAGGTCATCTGATTTGAACATTTAACCATGTGTCCCATCATCAGGGAGGATATCCCTAGGCAATGCAAACACTCGCAAAGTGATAGCAATAGGTTGATTTTGCCAAAAAGTCTCAAAGGGCCGCTAAGACCACAGTTCTTTTATGAGTAATAATCAAGGGTGTATACATAGTGCCATTTCCTGAAGTCTGGAATACCAATATCGTGTAACAGTGCCTCTCTCTCACCCTTGGTGGAACACGCAGGCTAGATACCATGGTTGTTTACTGGTTTTTCCTGGGGCTGCATCTCTGCTGCTTTGGGAAATTCTCCATATAAGAGACATCCTTGTCTGCTTCACCTATTTCTACAGTATTCTGCTTATGTTCTCTCCAGTGCTGGATAGTGACTATCCCTAAATAGGTAGGTAATTACAGCTGCATCAACTCACAATCTCCGCAACACAACGGCTGCAGCATATATGAAGCATATCATTAAACATCATGCACTTCACCCAACACCTTCCATGAAGGCCACACTACATGCAACTTCCGATCAAACGGGCTCTCTGAAATGGCGCGAGGAACCTGATGCAAACTGGAATACTTTGTGGCCTCGTCAGGGGTACGAAGCACTGTAGAAGTCTACCAAACCATGCAATGTCAAAGTTAATGGCAATCAAGCAATGTTGCAACTTAATTTGCAAGCCTCATCTATCTAGCACGCCTATGCACGCTGCTTGTGTCCTTTACGCTCTGTGATGTTGAATTAAATGAAAGGGGGCATACATGAAGTAGTCAAATGAAACCCCCAATGTCTACCCTCTGTGTGTGAATGGCTTCAGCTCTTATTCAGCAGCCACATTCAACAAAGGGTTGAGAGGGTTCATTCTGATTAAGAATCATTTCCGAGAACAGATTCCAGTCTGGGCTTGACGGGGTAAGTGAGGTGCAGTTCTGCTAAAGCACGTTTTCACTTAAAATTTGTTTGAACAAGGAGGTCCAAATTACAAGTAATTTATACTTTGAATGACACACCTGCAATTTAGACAGGCGATGTATTAAATCACTTCCAATTACACATTTCCTTCAATTTTCAGGCACGAATCCTCAAGCTTGTCTTAGTTAAGGTTAGGAAGGTCTTGCAGGATGATACGCCTGTGAGGTTTTCTTGTTTATACTTTATCAGAGATCAACAGTATTTACCAGGAGTTTTGAGGGTTTTTTAAGTGCATCGAACATATTACTTTCTTACACTTGTGCGTGAATGTTAGATTAGTGGGTGTCGAAGTGCACAGCGGGAAATGGTAAGAAATGGCACAAGCCGTGCATGACACTATGGCTTCACAGCACTGACGAGCAAACAAGTTCCCTGTATGTGTCTGCTGTATCGAAAATTTCTGTTTGAATTGTGAATCAGGATGAAGGAGAGGGTGCCCTTAATGAAGTGAAGGTCTTCGTTTGTAAGAGTTAAGGGCTATAAGGGTTGAGACAGAAAACAATGTAGGCTCTTGGTCAAACATAAGTCTGTTGTTATGTTCCGCTACGTCAATCATCTCATCTGTCAAAGGCTTGCTACAACAATCACACTTCATGGAAGTCCTGAAGAGCAGGAGATTGCTGTTTTCTGTGGGATGGATTGAAAGTATTGGACAGCCTGGGTTTCTGTAGTCCAAGGGATATGCCCAATGTTATTACTGAATCAACAGCGTTCAAGCAGACCTGCCTGCGTGACGTCATGTGGAGCTTGTTCTTGCAGGAACTCTGGGGAATTTGATCTACTAGACCTCATGCTTGTCACATAAGACTGCAAATTTACTCCTGGACTCCACTCTTAGCCATAGCCGACCTTTTAAGGCAAGTGTAGTGTAGTTGTGTTTTATGATGGTCTGATTTTGTACTTGTCCAAGCTTGTTGATTAAATATTTTGGGAAGAAGAACTACAATTTGTTGGTAACCTTGGTATGGTTAGTTTGTAAGAATGGTAGTTTGCCATGAAACATGATAGCTGGGAGTTATTAGACATCATTAGTGTGACTATTTGGGCAGATGAGGAAAGGCCCATGTCAGGACTGTGCTCAGATTATTCCAGCATCTGACCAGGGGTTCTGAAATAGTTTAGGGCTATAACAAAGAATGGCCTACCACAAAAGCACAGAATGCCAGAATATCCATTTTGAAGCCAGAATATCCATTTTGAAGCTATCAAGATGGTGGCATTTGTCATTCATCCTGTAGTAAACATAGCCTAGGCAATGTTTGAAGTAGACATGACAACTTGTTTTATTTTCTAGACAGAGTTGGATTTGATGTTTCATCACGTACATCATGAAGTGCAAATGGTACTGTTTGATCACCTGCGTTGGTCGGCACATATTAATATTAAGAGCAAGGTAACAGGGTAATCCTCAGATACGCCTCCAGAAACCAGGTGGCGCAGAGGATTTCAATGAACTATCCATGGTTTGTTTTCTGTGGTCCTGGAGGTATGATTAAATCAATTCTGTGCTGAGACTTCAATCTACATTATACTCCCTTAGTTATTAGTACTATGACACGATCAACTGCATCCTAGGTTGCAAGAAGGTCGTGAAATGTCAATGCCCGGTGTTGGCCTTCATCCAGAGACAGCGAGAAGGATATCCTTTCAGATGTTCCTGTGTGTGCATTCTGTTATGGAGCTGAGTCCTGGGTGGTAACTGCAAAGTAGGATGTTGTGCTCCTCATGCTCCTGGAGATGTCTCATTGCTTAGTTTTCTGAGTATCTTGCTAATATCTGAGAGGGTAGAGGTAGCCCTGTTGACAGGCTCATCACAATACAGTAGGTGGACCACAGGAGGAAATCAAGTACCCCAGAGGGATGAAAGAATGGTCAAGTAAAGCAGGAGAGTACTGTTTATAATATATTTTTGTCAGTTCTTAGATTGCCGTCTCCAAAGTATAACAGTGCAAACTGTGCTTTAAGGTTCCACATTGGTCATGGCCTTGGGAAATTAAGTTTGTAAGTTGCTCTTTACATGCTGTGTCCCTCATGATCATTTCTTCTGCTCTAGTAATTACTCATTCTATGGCTTCTAAGAGAAGTAAAATCTAGCATCCCCAGTTGGTGAGCAAGTGTCACTAATGGGCAATGAACTTTAAATAGATTGGCACATTAAAGGTAGAGACCAGAAACTGTTCAAAGAAGGCCAGCACATGGCATTGAAGGGCTAATCTATCTGTTCTCTACTGTGTGGGTATGTTGGGGGTTTGTTATACAACACAGCAAATCACTAACTAATGACTTCAGGGCGCTTGGAACGAGGAAAGGGGTCATCATCGAGGCCTCAAAAACACTTTGCAGACAGAAAAACCTTTTTTACAATATATATCGCTTTATACTGCACACTTCCATTGTTTCTAACTCATGTGTAAATAACAAGTGCAAATAACCATATTTGTTGGTACTTAATGAAAGGCTGAGCTACCCCCTTACCAAGTGTCAACTTTGTGCCCTGAGGATTATATATATATATATATATATATATATATATATATATATATATATATATATATATATATATATATATATATATATATATATATATATATATATATATATATCTCTGCTCAGATTTTCCCCATTACAGGGAGAAAAACGACAGCACTCGCGGGATGCTTTCAGCAAGCAGTGTTCTTTATTCCACTGACAAAAACAAAACCAGACGCGTTTCGGTGATTCCCTTCTTCTGTGTCTACCCGTGCAAAGCAACGGAGTGCCATTTGTAACTCAGAGCAAGATTAAGATCAGCAAGTTTATCACTTGCTCGACTACATTTGTAGTCTACTGTCTGACATGCCCCTGTGGACTTAAATACGTGGGGAGCACGACGAAGGCAGTTAAGTTACGTGTTTTGGAACATCAACGGGCCATCGCTAACAGAGATGAAAGCTACCCGATGGCCCGACATTTTGCCTTGTGTCACAACAGTGATAGGAACCTCCTCAGTTTTTTCAGCCTAGACTGTGTCCCACATAATATAAGGGGTGGGGATCTGAAAATGAAATTAAGGCGACTCGAGTCCAGATACATTGTGGACTTGCAGACAAAATCACCTGGGGGCCTTAATGCAGGAGAGGAACTCCTATCACACCTTTGAGTTGCAGCAATTGTTATGATGAATTGGAAATGTACTGTGTCTTCCCTAAGAATTATTTGTTTGTTTTGGAAATTAACCTGGAATTTCTGTTTGCGGAGGGGCATCTAACTATAATAGTATAGTAATGACACTAGGTGTTTAGTAAGAATAGGTACGAGGATGCATGTCATCATTGGTACACAGCATTTCTGTTAATTAAAATATTGGCTCTAGTCTATAGTGTTTTATTCAGCCTAGACATGTCCCTCCATAATTTGGGAACTTGTGATGATCGATTGCAATGAGGGTCAGGTCGGCATATACCGATTGGATTGTTGACATACAAGATGAATCAGCCCATCCAGGGCTCAATTTTGTATAATATTGTAATATATGCATAGATAATTGCTCTTTCTTATGAAATAGAGCTGTTTTGATTATTAGTACTGTGTTGACCAGTCTAAACATTGCATGATTCGTTTGCATTAGAATTGTTGGGCAATTCACCACTGTAAGATGGCGCCCATATATCTGAGTTAGTAGTCCATTGTTTGTTTCAGTGGACGCTGCTTTATTTTGCTTCCGCCTTGCCGCCGCCAGCTGACACTGACGAAGGCAATAGCTGAAACGCGTTTGTTTTACTTTGCGCAATAAACTTTCTAACGGAGTTAACCTGCTGCGAGTGCTTTTTCTGGAGGGTTTTGCAAACCACGGAGCTCGAGATATATATATATATATATATATATATATCTCTGCTCAGATTTTCCCCATTACAGGGAGAAAAACGACAGCACTCGCGGGATGCTTTCAGCAAGCAGTGTTCTTTATTCCACTGACAAAAACAAAAACAGACGCGTTTCGGTGATTCCCTTCTTCTGTGTCTACCCGTGCAAAGCAACGGAGTGCCATTTGTAACTCATAGTTATGGAAACAGAAACAGGACTATTCGCAACCCTCAAAATTGTGGGCGCCATCTTAGAACGTTACTTGGTTCATTATATACAGTTTAAACATAATTTCAATGTCATATTTCATAAATATCATTGTACTTTAAGAAATTATTTAAACAGCCCCATGGGCACATCAGATCTCGCCGTGGATCGGCAATGGCAACCTATCCGGTTGCCGTGCAGTCCTATTCTAGTGACCTCATCTTTGGTATTTGAGTTACATGATTTGCAAATTATACCACACATTAAAGCTACCTAAGTTAGTCTCTTAATATTGAATTTCATTCATAGTCCCTTCTATGCAGCTGGGATGGAGCTAAACATCACTGGAAAATCAACACATCAACCAATAAGTCTTAAAAAAGTTTCAAGAATACAGATTCCACAGTACAGTTCTCCTCTTATCATTGTTGTCCTTATCCGTGTTACGTGCCCAAGTGTACTGACAGTTCTTCTCCCCCATTCAGGCCTTCCGGGCTCTTAGTCTGGAGATCTACTATATATCTGGACTCTAACCTGCGCAGCTTTTGAAGTCTATCTCCCCCTCTAGCATTTTCGGGTATGTAGTCCAGACAGAAGTATTGTAGCAAACTCCTATCGCTCTTATGCTTTATGTAAAAGTGGCGAGCCACCGGGTAAGTGAAATCCCTGTTTGCGATAGCACGCATGTGCTCTAAGACCCTCAACTTAACACAATTAATGGTGCTACCCACATATCTCATCCCGCAGGGACACTTTAAGCAATAAACTGCGAAATTAGTTTGGCAAGACATGAACTTATTAATTTTTTTGCCATTTTTAAGGCCCTTCACTTCATAGGACAAAGTGCGTTTGCTTGCCGAGCAAGCTTTGCACCTTCCACATGGAAAGAATCATTTTGCTTCACGGAGTGTACCTTGCTTCTTTTTCACCACTGGATCTAAATGACTATGAACTAGGTCATCCCTCAAGGACCGATCTTTTCTGAAGGTAACTAGAGGATTGGGTGGCACATCCTTTCCTATGATGTGATCTGTTCTTAAAATGTTCCAATGTTTTTTTACCATACCTCTAAACCAGTCTGCATCTTGTGAAAAGGTGGTTATTATGCGAAATCTGCCATCATCGATCTTTTTGTCTTTCTTCTTAAAAAGATCTACTCTCGGAATGTTAGATACTTTCCGCAGAGTGGTGGTAAGTAATTTTGCATTATAACCCCTTGCTAGAAATCTATTGAAGCTCTCTTTTGCCGCTTCATCAAAGTCAGATTTCATCGAGCAGTTTCGTTTCAATCGGAGAAATTCTCCATAAGAAATGCTGTTTATTAGTCTAGGGGAGTGGCTGCTAGATGCATGCAGGGTACTGTTGCCAGCTGTTGGTTTTCTGTATAGGCAACACGTTATCCTGTCATCCTGAATCTTCACTTGGAGATCTAAATAATTGGCTGTCACCTTGCTGACCTGACCCGTGAATCTCAGATTGTTCTCATTGAGATTTAGATGGCGAATATATTCTTCTCCCTCCTGCACTGTACCATTCCACACTAAGAACAAATCGTCGATATACCTATACCACGAAATTATTTTCTCAGTCCATGTTTGGTTCTCTGTCGCCCAGGCTACCTGCTCCTCCCACCAGCCCACGAATAAATTCGCGTAGCTGGGGGCGAAGCAGGAACCCATGGCGGTACCAGAGATTTGTCTGTACAGTTCTCCCTGAAAAGTAAAAATGTTGTTATACAGACAGTATTGCGTTAGCTCCAACAGCATTAAGTTGTGGGCAGGAAATTTCAATTGTCTTTTCTTTAGGAAGTATTCTACTGCAGACAAGCCTTGTGTGTGGTCAATGCAGGTATATAGACTGGTTATGTCTAGGGTGATCAGACAGTAAGTAGGTTGCCATTCCAATTTCTCCATGTGTTCAATGAAGTCTGTGGAGTCTCTTATATAAGATTTCAAGTTCAAAACTGCCTCAAATAGAAAGTGATCCAAATAGCGAGAAAGGTTTTCAGTAAGACTGCCTATCGATGAGACAATTGGTCTCCCGGGAGGCTGTTTTAAATCCTTATGTACCTTGGGTAGGTAATAAAACGTTGGTAAGACGGGACTGGTTGTTCTCAGAAACAAAAATTCATCCAAATCAATCATCGATTTGTCGTGCCATTTATTTAACAATGCATGTAGTTTGGTAATGCTATCATTGTATTGTGGCTTTGTTGTTACCTCATAGCAGTTCCGATCAGTTAATTGTCTCATCGCTTCTCCTATGTATTGTTCTCTTGTGAGGACTACGATATTTCCTCCCTTGTCAGAGGGTTTACAGATAATTGTTGTATCGTCCTCTAGATTTTTCAAGGCTTCTCTTTGTGATCTTGTCAAATTGTCCTGGCCTCTCCTCGTTGGTTTATTTTCTCTAAATTTCATCAGATCCCTTATAATTAGGTCCGAAAAAGTATCTATGGAGTCCATGGGCATTTGTGGTACAAATTTGGAAGGTAATTTGAGGCCACTGGGTGGAGCTTCTTGTACCACCTCAACATTCCTTATTCTTTGAGTTGGTGTTACCGCTGGCGGGGTGGTCTCAGAGGTATTCCCTTTTCGTAAGTCCTCAAGTATTTCCAAGGATGTCAAGTCATTGACATTTAACAAGTCCGTATCTTTCCAATTTAATTTTATGGTTTTAGCTTCTTTGGATGTGGGTTTGGTCTTATGGAATTTGTGCAGTTTTAGCTTACGAATGAACTTATATAAGTCAATTCTAGTTTGTGTGTATTCTAGACGTCGGTTGGGGCAAAAGGTCAGACCTAACTTCAAGACAGTCTCCTCAGTTGTTGTTAAGATCTTGTTCGAGAGGTTTATGATGGTGAGGTGTTGATCATCTGTCGTTACCATCGCGCTCCCCTTTTGCTTCTTGTCACTCTCGGTGTGTAATTTGTTTTTCCCCTTCCTTTTCCACCCGCCACGCCGGGTTTGTCTTCTTGCTCTGGGGGCTTGTTCTTCCCCCCTCGCAGCCAGCTTTGGCGGATGACATTGAACTCCTGATGAAAAGGAGTTTTGGGGAGTCGTCTCGCAGGACCTGCCACATCCTCTCAACTCAATTCCTCCTCAGTGACTTCAGATTCAGAGGTTTCTATTCTTGTCTGGGTGTCATTTCGTTTGGCTTTGTTGTTGAGTATATATATATATATATTTATATATATATATATATATTCACTTAAAAAACCATAGGTTTCAGGCCTTATATAGTTAGGAATTAGCATTTTAAAAACCTTGCAAATTCACTTAAAAAACCATAGGTTTCAGGCCTTATATAGTTAGGAATTAGCATTTAAAAACCCATTGAAATTGCTCCTATATAGTTAGTTGTACTAACTATATTTCGCACACCCGCAATCCACTGCTGATGATGTCACATATTACATCATTCATGACATGGTTAGTGACATCACTGATGACATCATTGATGACATTTCAAATGAGATCACTGATGACATCCGCACGGTACGCGTACCCTACGCGTACGGTGCGCGTACCCCGTGATTTATTTATTTTTGCCCTTGGGGGTCCTTTTGGGACCCCCTGAGAAGGGCTAGAGGGTTGAGGGGTCTCTACCCTGCCCCCTTTTCGTGTTTTCCACTCTTGTTTTGGGCTCTCGTGTGCCTCAGTTCTCCTGAAAAACAAGATGGTGGCCAAAGCTTCCTGGTTTGGACAGTTTGGAATGTTGACAGTCGACTGCCAGCCAATCAGAAACTCGCTCTTGCACCTATGGGTACGCGCAAGTACGCGTACCGTACACGTACGGTGCGCGTACAGTGAGCGCATATAGATATATAATTTGATCAAATTCAATTTTCTCAACAACTACTGGAGGGATTTTCACCAAATATAGAAAAGGCACTACTGCATACCTGTCCCTACCATTTTGCCAAGTTTGGTGTAATTCCATTCATTCGTTCGGGCTGTAGACGTGTCTAAAGGTCCCTATGGAAATTAACATGGGAAAACACGTTTTGGGACCCCCCTTTCGGCCCCCGCTTGACAAATCCCCCCGAAACTTTCAGGGAAGGAGCGGAGCGGAGCTGGCCAAAATTCTGGAAAATTACACACAGATTCCTCAATCGGCGCCAAAGTTATTCCCAATAGAATGTTGAGCGCATATAGATATATAATTTGCTCAAATTCATTTTCTCAACAACTACTGGAGGGATTTTTATCAAATATTGAAAAGGCACTACTGCATACCTGTCCCTACCATTTTGCCAAGTTTGGTGTAATTCCGTTCAGCCGTTCGGGCTGTAGCCGTGTCTAAAAGTCCCATAGAAAATGCCATTTGAGTAATTTCAAATTCAATTTTCTCAAGAACTACTGGAGGGATTTACACCAAACATACAAAAGGCACTGCTGCATACCAGTCCCTACCATTTTGCCAAATCTGGTATAATTCCGTTCAGCCGTTCGAGCTGTAGCCTTGTCAGAATGTCCCTATGGAAATTAACATGGGGAAAACACGTTTTGGGACCCCCCTTTTTCTCGGCCCTCGCTTGACGAATCCCCACGAAACTTTCAGGGAAGGAGCGGAGCGCAGCAAGGCAAATTTAAGGAGAATTACAGGCAGATCCCTCAATCGGCGCCAAAGTTATTCCCAATAGAATGTTCGGAATTTCCTATGGTAACTAGGTCCTAACTATATATACCTACTGGCGCCCGCCAGTAGGTAATATATATATATATATACATATATCGAGAGAGAGAGAGAGAGAGAGTTAGAAAGAGAGAGAGAGAGAGAGAGAGAGAGGTTCTTGTAGTATTGAAAATGATAAAATTACTGAGGGCCAATACAGCGTTAAAACTAAAAAGGTCAATGTTTTCCACGACAACTCCAAAGCACACATACATGACGTTGTGTTTCGTGTCTACAGTAGACTTTTCACATGTATTTTCCATAGTAAACTGTAATTAATACGTCGTGCAGAGAATTATAACGATGGTGCTCTGTTGCACCTAGGAACACCATAAGGATAAGTAAACTGAAAACCCGTGAACATTCTGATGACTGGGAAGGATTATCAACAGTTATCAGGTTACTGAGAATGAATGCGAACATGTCTGAATTTACAACAGTCACGAATTTCTGCTTTATGTCCACCTTAAAAACAAATGAGCTTTAAACTTTAAATGAAAAAACAAAAATCAAAAGTATCAAGAGTGTGCATCCCGCTGTGTTTATCTCAGTGCCCTAACAAAGGTACAGTCGCCCGAATTAAGATTGTCCTCTCCATACTACACCGGGCATGCGAGCATGTATAGTGTAAGCTTGTGAGGCCCAAAATGCAAGAAATGTGGCCAGTCCGGTTCATTTCGGCAATTTCACAATAACATCCCTGAATGGAGTGTATGCACGGTGGCGCCCGGAGGCCATGGAATTCAGCGACGCTGCTAAATCCTGCAGAAACGCTCACCTGCCACGGAATCTGTTGATTTCAGCCCCAAGAAAAGCTTCCCGCTCAAACAGATTAAAATCACTGGTTACACCGAAGAACTCGGGGGTCTTGTGTTTAACAACTCTATGTTGTTAGGCCAAAACAGGGGCTTGGGGGAGCAGAGTTCACAAGGTAACCGAAAGAAGGAAGACAACCTGAAACAAGAGGGGCGTCGCTTGTTTTCGAATGGTGTGTGCAGCATTAGTTTTGGCACAACGTTATGAAAGGACTCAGGCTTGTAAAGTGCCAGGATACCCATATACCAGCAGTGCTCTGGCACGTGTAAACAGTAGCATGTGTAGCAGATGCACACTGCACTTTCAGTTCACACAAGTTACTTGGAGAGGTGGAGGGACGTGGGCTCTTGCATCAAAGTATTTTCCCTCAGACACATGAGGCCTGATTCACAAAGGTAACTTGCACTTTTGAGTAAGTTTACACTTAAGATTAAGTTTACCACTGTTTGTTACTCACAAACTGCACTTTTGTAGTAACTTGCACTTTTGTAGTAATTTACACTTTTGTAGTAAATCCAGCACAACACATGGCAAACCACTGGTTATGCAACACCCTCAATTAGAAAATAGATGGAGGTAGGGATTTACTGCAAAGGTGTACGTTACCACAAAAGTGCAGTTTGTGAATACTGCAAAGTAGTAAACTTACTAAAAGTGTAGGGTTCTACAAATGTGCAGCTTGTGAATAGCACTTTGTAGTACATTTTGTGGTACTACTGCAGTACTATAAAAGGTACTACAAAGTGAAATTTATTAATCAAGTCCATGGGAAAAGTGATACATCAGGGTCTTACTTGACACAGACACACTAAAGTGATTGCCTTTGTTGAAATACAATGCAATATACTGTCTATTGGCTCTTAAAAAAGCATTGGCAAAGCATATCAGACTTGCCTGTGCAACAGCTATTGGCTTTGCCAATATTTTTTAGCCATGTTGTACACCAGCGTTGCTGCTGTTCAGCATGGTCAAAAGTTATTGAGTTAAAGTAGAGTGGCATGGAGTGGGGTTTCGTAAAGCAGAGTAGAGATGAGTGTTATGAAGTGACATAGAGAGTCATGGACTAGACTAGAGTTGAGTGGTGTGGAGTTAAGTGGTGTGTCATGGAGTGGCGTAGAGTGGAGTGATGTAAAATGTTGAGTGTCATGGAGGGAGTAGAATGGCATAGTGTGGAAGGGTGTCGAGTAGAGTTGAGTGGCGTCGAGTGGAGTAGGGCGTTGCAGAGTGGGGTAGCACTGTACATGGAATGGTGTAGAATAAAGCAGAGTGGCATAGGAGGTGTTGTGCAGAGTGGAGTAGAGTGGAGTAGAGTAAAGTGGAGTAGAGCGAAGTAGATTGTTGTTGAGTGGAGTAGCACAGAGTGGAGTAGTGTAGGATAGTTGAATGGCATAGAGTGGAGTAGAGTGTTGTAGAGATGAGCGGTGTAGAGTGGAGTGTCATAGAATGTCATAGATGGGAGTGGCAGAGGGTGGAGTAGTGGAGTGCAGCAGAGCGGAGTAGTGTGTTGTAGAATATAGTGGAGTATAGTGGCATGGAGTGGCATAGAGGGAATTGATTAGAGCATCATAGAGTGGAGTAGTGTCGTAGTGTGGAATAGAGTGGGATGCCATAGGGTGAGTAAACTTTAATTAAGTAGAGCATCAGAGAGGAGCGTCCTAAAGTGGAGTATTGTAGAGTGCAGTAGAGTGGCTCAGAGTGAAGTGACTTAAAGTACAGTGGTGCAGAGCAGATTGGTGCAGAGTGAAGTGTCGAAGAGTGGATTGGTTTTGAATAAAGTGGTGTAGACTACATTGATGTAGAGTGTAGTGACGTCGAGAAGCATAGAGTAGAGTGGTGCAAAGTAGATTGCAGTAACATGGAGTTCAATAGCATAGAGTGGAGTCGCGTACAGTGGAGAAAACTGGCATAGTGTGCAGTGGTTTTCCAGTGCAGTGGCATAGAGTAGATGGTTTCAGAGTAGAGTGAAGTGGCTTGGGGTGCGGTAGAGTGCAGAGTTGTACAGTAGCATAGGGTGCAGTGGCGTAGAGTGAAGTGCTATAGAGTGCTGTGCCGTGGGGTGCAGTGGTGCAGAATAGATTAAAGTGGCGTAGAGTGATGTAGAATGTAGTGGCACAGACTGCAGTAGAGTGCAGTAGAGTTGAGTGGTGTAGTGTAGAGTGCAGTGGCACAGAGCAGAGTGGTGCTGTGTTCAGTGGTGGAGAGTGCAGTCTTGCAGAGTAGAGCGTTGTACAGTGCAGTTGTGTAGCGCAGAGTGCTGTGGTGCAGAGCAGAGTGGTGCATAGTAGAGTGGTACAGAGTAGAGTGGGGTAGAGAGCAGTGGTGCAGAGTAGAGTGGTGTAGAGCACAATGGTGTACAGTGGCACAGTGTGCAGTGGCTTAGAGAGCAGTGGTGAAGAGTGTTGTAGAGTATAATGGCATACAGTGCAGTTGTGAAGAGGAGTTGGCATAGAATGCAGTGGCGTAAACTGCGCTAGTTTTGAGTAAAGTGGTGTAGAGTGCACTGGCACAGAGCGCAGTACAGTAGAGCGGTGCAGGTTGGCGCAGCGAAGAGTGCAATGCCGGAGAGTGGAGAGGCTTAGACTACTGTGGTGTAGAGTGCAGTGTCGTAGAGTGGATTGTTTCAGAGTAACGGGAAGTGACGTAGAGTGGAGCTGTGCAGGGTAGAGTGCAGTGGCTCAGGATAAAGGCATAGAGTACATTGGCATAGACTGCAGTGGCTTAGACCGCAGTGGTGCAGAGAGCAATGATGCAGAGTAGAGTTGTGCAAACTAGAGTGGCGTAGAGTACAACGGTGTAGAGTGGCGTAGTGTGCAGTGGTGCAGAGTAGTTGGTGTAGAGTGCAGTGGCGTGGAGTGCACAAGTTTTGGGTAAAAGTGGCTTAGAGTGCATTGGCATAGAGCATAGTAGCATACTGTAGATTGGCGCAGAGTAGAGAGGAGCGGAGTGGCGCAGCATAGAGTGCAAAGGCACAGAGTGGAGAGAGACAGAGGGGAATAGAGTGGCATGGAGTGCAGTGGTGTAGAGTAGGTTGTTTCAGAGTAGAGTAATGGCATAGAGTGCATTGGCGTAGAGTGCAGTGTCGCAGAGTAGAGTGGCATAGAGCAGAGAAGAGTGGCCTAGACCGGAGTGGTGTAGAGTGCAGTTGTGCATAGTAGAGTGGAGTATAGTGCACTGGCAAAGAGTAGAGTGGTGCAGAGTAAAAAAGCGTAGAGTGCTGTTTGTCACAGTAGATTAGCGTGGCCTAAAGTGGATTGGCATAGAGTGTAGTGGCATATAGTGCAGTCGAGGGGCATAGAATGGAGTGGTGCAGAGTAGAGTGCAGTGGCATAGAGTGCAGTGGTTCAGAGTAGAGTGGTGGAGAGTTCAGTGGAGGAGAGTGCAGTGTCACAGAATAGAGTATCGCAAAGTTAAGTGGCACAGAGTGGAGTGGTGCAGAATAGAGTGGCGCTGAATTCAGTCGTGGATAGTGCAGTCTTGCAGAGTAGAGGGTCATAGAGTGCAGTGACATAGTGCAGACTGCAGTTGCGCAGTGCAGAGTAGAGTGGTGGAGAGTTCAGTAGCAGCGAGTGCAGTGTTGCAGAGTAGAGTGGCGTAAAGTGGAGTGTTGCAGAGTTGAGTGGAAGCTTTCCGAATGTCTCCAAGATGTCGTTAATGAACCAGGCAGCTGGGCTGTCTGTTCGGCTTCGACCTAAAAGCACTATTGATTACAATGTGTTTGGATACAGTTGAAAACAGTGCTGAATTACTCTGGCCTTCGTTATGCCTAAAGTATATTTTCCGCGTATACGAGTTTTCTCAGCAGGTCGTTTCTCTGAAGCACACAACACCTCTTTATAACTACACCAACATGTCAGCATTTTCCACACAAGCAAACATTTGAAAATGGTGAACTCTGAACTATATCTAATGACGTATATATGACTACAAAAGCCTATTAATTATTGATGCTGTGAAATGGCACAGGCGTTTCCGATCTTTTGTACACTATACATTTGACAGTGCTATTCTTGTGTTTTTAACATTGACGTGCTATTTATGTCATTTCAGTGAAAACAGTGTTGAACAACATGTTAACATTCATTTTGATTGAGCTTGTCACATGTAATATGTTTGTAAACAGTGGTGAAGGCAAGGGGAGAGACAGAGACAGAACAGGAAGATCCATACACTTTACCTTGTGTGAACTGAATGATGCTGTGGTTGCCTTTATCCAGGTTGATCAGGAAGCCATGGTGGGGCCCCTCAATGACCCGAAAGCGCACAAGGAGGGTTACACTGTCCCTGTCCTCTGCTCTCAGGGCTTTGTTGGTGATGAGATATCCCATGTGACCAGTAGGCAAGATACGTAGGGTGGGGGCTCCTTTGTTGACCACAATTTGGGGGATCCCATTGTCGACTGCTATGATTTGGATTTTCATCATTTGTGGCCTCCTTGTTTCGAATACAGTGTCGGGGAATACGTAGAAGTCAGTATGGGTGCCATCAGTTACTGTGAACGAGAAGCTGTCTTCAGCGGACTCGGTTCCATCATGCTTGTAACTGATGAGATTGTCATTAAGGTCTTGCTTGGTGAAGGTTGTCACGGATTTTGTGTTGTTGAACAGGAGCTGCCCATGAACAGGTACTTGGGTCACAATGAACTTCAGAAGATGGTCAGGGGTGTCTCTGTCTTCCACTGTTAGCTCAAAAGGGGTTATTAGTTTGTGTTCACTCTCACTGACTGCCATGCCATGAATTGTCACCACAGGTTTTTTGTTGTCGACATCACTTATAGATATCCGGAAGGTGCGAAACACTGGGTTGTATCCATCAGTGACTTCAAATTCAAAGCTATCCATTTTCACTTCATCATCTGAAGTGTGAATATAGTAGACTTTGTTCCCTGCTAATTGGAGTTGGGTGAAGGAAGTCACTGGCACTCCTGGGGTATCTGTGCACTCCAAGTGGCCCCGTATAGGTGCCCGGGTGATGCTGAAAACCAAATGCTCATCTGGGCTGTTCAGGTCACTGGTGCTCAGGAGGTCTGTTGTGAGTGTTACTCTCCCACCTTCTTTCAATGACACTCCTTTATTGATGACATCTGGGAAAACCATGTCAATACTTCCAATAGTCACATAAAAGTAGCGGTCAATAAGGGGATTCAAGCCATCTGTCACATCAAACTTTATAAGGTCGCGAATCCCTTCTTGTCCAAAGTGCACATACAGGATGAGATCCCGGTCTATCTCATCCTGAGTAAAGTTCATTCCCACAGTGATGTTCTCAAATCCACCGGACGGCTTCCTTCTCTGTAAAAGGCCCTGTCCTGGGCCATATCGCACAATAAAGGTCAGCGTGCTATCATCCGAATCTAAATCAGTAGCCTTCAGGATTCTGTTTGTGATTATTTTGGTTTCTCCAATCTCAATTTCGAGTCCATCATTGATAGTCATTCTGGGGGTCTCATCATCCACCGGTATCACCATGATGAGCACTGTTTGTTCAACATCGAACTTGCCATCAGTGAGTTTCACCTCAAAGCTGTCCTCCGTTGTCTCAGAGTCATCATGCTCATAGATTATGCTAGAGCTCTCCTTAATTTGCTCTAAATTGAAGCTTTCCACCAAAACAGTGCCATTCACCAGCTGGTTTACAATATGCCCATGCTTGGGTGGTTTAGTAATGATAAAAGTCAGCTCATCAGCTGGGATATCTGCATCCGCTGCATTGAGGATGGGCGTATCAATCACCAAACGCATACCTTCCATGACAACAAATTCTCTCATAAAAATTTCAGGCTTTTCATCATTGGCTGGGATGATGACAATGGGAAAGAAGTGCCTCTGGGAAAAGTTGGTTCCATCAGAACAACGGAAATTGAACCTATCTTCCACAGGCTCTACATGCTTATGGATACTTTGAACATAGTAAATATGTCCCAGTCTAAGGTCTTTCAAGGTAAATGCACTTATAGCTGTTCCGGCTCTTGACTTTTCAGACCCTGGGGCTGGAGATATGTTTTCCAAATATCCAGCAGTGGGCTGTACAACAATAGTACAAAGAATATCGTCATTTGAGGTGTCTATGTCTTTGGCACTTACATGTAAAGGTGTGATTACTCCTTTGTCCCCTTCGACAACAGTAAACTGTTCTCCTACTGTAACCTCTGGTGGTTGGCTGTCAACAGGTAGGATAGTCACCTGGATTCTAACTCCCTGGACAGTGTTCCCCCCAACTGTCCACTCTTCAGACATGTCAGACAGGGTTAAATTAAATGAGTCCTCTTTTTTCAGTGGCCCGATCTCACCACTGGCGTGAGAATACACCACAGCCCCATCAATGATATCTCGCTGTGAAAACCGTTCGGCTGGAATCCCATTCACCAAAATGTCCCCTAACAATGGTGGATCCTCAACAATGAAAGTCAACATTAGGTCATCGGTATCTTCATCTGTGCCTTGGATGACATTAGCGGTGATCACAGCAGCGCTGTTTTCAAGAACATCTAAAAAAGAACCAATAGTTCCAGGAGGTAGTTTTAGTGTAGGGACTTCATCATCCACCAGTCGCACTGTGATTTTAAGCACAATAGTTACAACATGCACACCATCGCTGACATCCAAAGTACATAAATCACTGCTTGACTCGTCTCCATTGTGAATATAGGATATTCTGCCTTTAGCTATGTCTTCTAAGCTAAAAGACTCTCCCACCATCATGACATTGAGTGACAACAGCACATGCCCATGCCTGGGAGACTGGGTTAGTGTAAACAGAATCCGGTGCCCATGTGTGTCCGTGTCAGTAGCATCCAGTTCTGACTTTGTGATAACATGTGTTCCGCTCTCAAGCACAGTGAATCCTGTGTTGATGATGTTTGGAGGTTTATTGTCCACAGGCTGTAGGTAGATTGTAAAAACGCCCCTCACTGTATTCCCAGCCGTGTCCTCCACTGTGTACTCACACTGCACCACATGGGGGGTGATTCCCAGCTCCAGATCCGGGGGCTTGTATGCGATCTTGTGGTGGTTGATCTGAGCCTGATTGAACTCAGTCACAACAACATCTGGAGTTTCCGTGAGCACTATGGAGCCCATCTGCACAGGGTTATTCTCATCAGTGTCAGTGGGTGGTTTGACAATGGTGTATTTTAGATCCCTGTCATCAGAGTCTAGGTCAGTGTAACGGAGAAACTTTCTCCGGAAGTAGGTCAGCTGGTACTCCTGTACCACCATTTGCAGCGAGGTGCCGGGGTATAATTCAGGGGGGATGTCATCGATGGGATGGATCTTGATGATAAGCGTATTCGCTCCAGACTGGTTTGGTGGATCGTTGTCATCGTGGACCCGAAACACAAGGTAGTCCATGACGGTGGATGTGCTGTGGGGCCCAGTGTGCCTGTAGAAGAGTTTCCCATCAAGGATGTCCTGTTGCAGCCAGGTTTTCACCTCCTTCTCGTAAAGGCCTTCACTCTGCAGGTGACTCCATGAGTCAAGGTCATCGTCAGGTGCCTCCTGCTGCCGCAGTACCACTTCTCCAAGGCTGGGAAATGGCAGTTCCAGGGTGAACACCAGGGTCAGGTCCTCTGAGTCAATGTCAGTGGCACTGAGCACAAAGGGCGTGATTTGCACCACCTGCTTCTCAAAGAGCACCAGCCCGGTGTTGGCATTCACAATTGGAGGCTCGTCATCAGTGGGCACAACAGTTATAGGGAACAGGAACTCCACCTCATGTTGCCCATCGGTCATTCGGAAGATGATGTTGTCGCTGTAAGTGTCGCTTCCATCATGCTGATAGATCACAAGCCCAGAATCTAAGTCGTGAGGGGTGAAGAACTTTCTGTTTGGCGGGGCACCCAACACAGTGAGCTGGCCATGTCGGAGCCCGTCTATCACCTGCACCCGCACCTCCTCCAGGTTGTCTTCATCACTGATCTCAAGGTTATGGGCGCTGGAAAGGGGGCGAGACTGACCCTCGTACAACAACTGGCCCGTGTTGTGTGTCACCACGGGTGCCATGGTGTTCATAGGCCTCACCAGGATCATAAAGGAGAACGGTTCTGAGGAGGCACCCTCGGTGTCCACCACCTCCAGCTCAATCTCGAAGATACGCTCATAGCCAGAGTCAGAAGCTGGCGGCCGGTACGCAATCTTCAGCTCCTGCAGGTCTCGCTGGTGGAAAGAGGTGATAGGCATGCTGCGGTCGTCCGTGCTTACAATGCTTCCCTGACCAGGCCCAAAGGGTGATGTGATGTTGAAGATGAGCTCCCCAGGGTCAGACTCTGCATCCTCAGCTGCCAGCATGTCTGGGGTGATGGCAGTCATGACGAACTGGTCCACCTCCATCATCATCATGGCCACAAAGCTGGGCCTGGGTGCTGTGTTATCCAGACCTTCCCGCACCCGCACAAGGATCTGGAAGCGCTCCTGCTTCAGCACCTGGCCCTGGCGGTCCAGCAACTCTACCAACATGGGCACAAAGTCCCGGTTGGGGGATCGGGTGGAAGCCGTGTGCTGGTAGCGCACATCCAACTTCAGAAACTCCTCACAGTCTACCATCTGGCCAGGGGTCTTGGGCTCGAAATTAACTAGTCTCCCATACCTGGGCAGCCCTCCCTGGCCAACCACAGGGCTGATCCTACACACCTCCGATGCCCGGTCGTAGGTGAACTCCAGAGTCTTCCTGTCGATGGCCCCACTGGTGCCCAGTAGCTTCTCCACAGTCAGAGGCATGTTCCTGGTCACCACCTCCAGCTGGGTGAACAGCACCTCCACCTCCAGCATGAAGGGCACCACCACCGTGCGGGTCTGCGTGTCATAGCGCAGCATCAGCTTCACCCTGTCCGTGGACGGGCTGCGGGAGCCCAGGTGCGTGTACTTCACCTCTCCGGGGCCGAAGTCGCAGGGAAACCTGGCCGGGGACAGGCGGCCGGGCCTCTGGGACAGGGGGTCATTGTCCAGCACCGACAGGTGGCACCGGTCGCCCGGGTGCACGGTAATGGACAAGTCCTGCACAGGATCCAGGTAGACGGACTTGCCGAACGGCACTCGGACGCCGTTGTTGGTGAGCAGGGGAGCCCCCTCCGCTTCATCCGGGGCTCCGTAAGATAAGGGGGCGCTGTCCCGGTGCGCCACGGCTTGTCCTCGGGCAATGCCAACTGCAGCCAACAAAAGCAGCAATGACAGCAGCGCCTCAGCCCGGGCGCCCTGAGCGGTCCCCCTTCCCATGCTCGCCGCGTCCCTTCAAGAACTTCAGGAACTTGCCAAAGTCCTGCAAGGCGCGCAGACTCCACCTGTGTGCACGGGTGCAGCGCGCCCCGCCTCTCCGAGGTGTTCCCCTCCTAATCCTGGCTGCGGGTGACCATGCTCGTTTCAAGCCCCCTAGCACTGCGCCCAGCGCCTGTCCGGCAGGTTATAAGTGCCGGAGTCCCAGGGGCAGTCAGGAGCCGGGCGGAGCCCGCCCCGGTGCCTCGGGATTGGTGCACAGTTCGGTGGGGAGGGGAGCGCTGCTGGAAGGACAAGCGCTGCTTGATCACTCAGAAGGGGAGCTTGGTGGGGGCTTAAGGTTACTGACTGACCACAGCGGAGTGGAGGGGCCGCTGCCGCGGGTGGGTCCTGCGTGCCGCGGTCAGGGTTTCACAAGGTGAGAGGAAACACTCACAACTTGGTGGGAGGGGCGCAGGTGGACGCGTGCGGGCCTGTGACTATGGGACCCAAGTGGAACCTGTTGTTGATCTCAGGTAACTCCCCACCGTGCACACACATACCCGCCTCTCGTGCAGTGACAGCAAGCAAGAGCGTTTCGCAAACATGGTGTGTCAAGCTGCTTGCATTTTTCAGCCTGCGCAATCTGAGCGCCATGCAATTGTGCGCTCAAATACCTGCAAGCCTTACTTCGATATCTCATCGTTTCAGTTCTTTTTCGGTGACTTGGGGAAATGTGTACAATTTTAATTGTGAACGTGATTGCCCAGAACAACTCTTTGATTCTGAATCTGGTTACAGGATTTCATTTCTGAGCCTGACTCTGCGGACACGGTGATTCTTCTCTCTCGTGCAGCCAGGCTCCTGAAAGTGGGACTAGGCTGCCAGAGAGAGGGTTCACTGAAGTGCGTGTTTTCCTCGTGCATGGCAGCGAAAAGAAACCTGAGAAGAGATGGAAAGGTAGCCGGCGGCGTTGGAAATTTATACATTTAAAAAGTGATACCTGCGGCGCCAGTCTTACATTTGTCGAGTACTTAGGCGGGTGTCTATGTACACTGGTGTACAAGACATAAACAAAGGTGTGTTTTGCACACACAACAGATGGGCCAATTTGCGGCAAACATTTCACTTTGATGGATTTTCCCTGCCCTTTGTGCAAGAGAAAGCAGCAGTTACAAGAAAGAACGCGCTACTTCATTCACTCTTCAAGAGTAGAACGCTTGTGTGTTCGCTATCACAGTGGAAGCGTGGGGTACAGGGTTTGCTTGAAACCTCTAAGACTGATTTTGTTTGTCAAATAATTAAAAGTGGCATCGCAAGAAGTGTTTTTTAGGGGGGCACACAACGGACCATAGATAAAACTGGTTGGGCCACTTACAGTGGGTATCCATGACAATTGTGTGCCCATGTGTCAAATATAAATATATCTATATATTATCTGCTGGCGGTCGCCAGTAGATTGTTATAGTTAGGACCTATTATCCATAGGAAAATCGCAACATTTTATTCCCAATAACTTTGGCATCGAATGACGAATCTTCGCAAAATTTTCAAAACTCGTGGCCCGCTCCGGTCCGCTTCTATCTTGAAAGTTTCGGGTGATTTCTCAAGCGGGGGCTGAGAAAAAAGGGGGTCCCAAAACGTGTTTTCCCCATGCAATTTTCCATAGGAAACTTTAGCCGCGGCTACAGCCCGAATTGCTGAATGGAATTTCACCAAATTTGGCAAAAAGGAAGCCCTTGGTACAGAAAGAACTCCTTTTGTTAAATGGTGTAAATCCGTTCAGTAGTTGCTGGGAAAATCAAATGTAAAAAAAATAGTGATATCTAGGGTGCACAGACCCTCCCAAGCACGAGCTTTACTCTAATTGGCTGTCAACACTCCAAACCAGACAGTGTTGGCAGCCATCTTGTGCCTCAGTAGAACCGAGGCACAATAAAACAGTAAAACAAATGCACAAAACACAAAAAGGGGGCAGGGTAGAAACACCCTGACCCCCTAGGCCTGCTTAGGGGGTCCCACAAGGACCCCAGCCCCCCCCCCAAATTTATTTATTTTTAAAAATCAGCAAAATCCGCGTAGGATCCACAGATCTGTCCGTAAAAGAAAACAAACAAAGCGCGGGCTCTTCGTTAATATTTAGACCCCGGGTGGGCCAAATCCCAGGGGCAATATTGGTATTGGGATGGGGCCCAAAGGGGTCCCCCAGCCCTGAGGACTGCCACCCCCTGGGGCTTTTCAAATATAATTGCGGGGGCGGGGGCTCAAGCCCTCTCCAGCGCCGGGATCGCCACCCCCGGGGCTTTTGAAAGAAATGTGTGGGGGGCTCAAAGGCCCCCCCAAGCCCTGGGGACCGCCACTCCCTGGGCTTATCTAAAATATTTGCTGGGGCTCACCGCCCCCTGCAGCTCCTGGGACCGCCACCCCCGGGGCTTTTTTTGTTTAAAAAAAAAACCTGTGTGGGGGCTTGAACCCCCACACGCCCCGGGGACCGCCACCTCCCCGGGGCACTAATTATTAAAATGAGGGAGTCCATGACGGACCCCCAAGCCCCGGGGACCACCACCCCCTGGGGCTTTGTAAATGGTGGGAGGGGCGCCGCGCGGCCCCCTCCTGGAGTCTTGTCATGGCCCTGGGGACCGCCACCCTCAGGGCCGGCTCCTGCAGTGTCCCGGGTTGCCTACCCCCGGGACACTGTAGTTTGCTATGGCGGAGCGGAAGCCTTGCGGCTCCCGCCCTGCCATAGCAAACTCTGCTTTGGTATTTGGAAGAGAGAGCAGGAAACCTGCTCTCTCTTCCTAATACCAAAGCAGATTGCTTTTCCACATGGAGAACTGCATTTTAGCAGCTCCCTTTGTGGAAAAGCATTGCCGGCTCCTGCAGGACTCTAACACCACCACTGGGACTGGGCACCCAACAGCACAGCTTGCCACAAGCTACTAATAAACAAAACAGAGTGCACGTGCTGCTATCTAGTTGTTTGCCTTGATTTTTGGCAAAAACATCTGACATTAAACCAATGTTTTATGTGCAAAGAGTCAAATTTTATTTTAGTTTTTTTGTCAATTATTCACTTTTGACCTTTTTTTGGAAAATTAATTATACCAAATTTATCATGTACGACCTTCTGTACAACACAAACCTATTTACAACAATACATTTCAACTTATTCTCATTCAAACATCAAGCATACCACTTCCATACAATACAAAAACAATTTTTTTTAAAAACAGACCATGAGAAAATATACTAATTATTTTCAGTTGGAAAAACAAATAATCACAACAAAGCCATACACATTTTTTGTAGAGATTTTTAAAAAAAAAGATTGGCTCTATTTTGTTTGACTTCGAAACGTTCCGGACTGAAAAAGCCGGAACGTTTCGAAGTCAAACAAAATAGCAGCACGTGCACTCTGTTTTGTTTATTAGTAGTTCCTGCAGGAGGCGGGGAGCGTACCGGAAGCATCTGGTGGGCTAGTTGGCCCCCAGGGACCCTCAGGATTGAAGAGGGATTAATTCCCCAACTTAAAACACGCCACAGGGCGTGTTTGCAGACATGTCATCTCAGGCCCCGCCCCCTTCCTTCACCATTGTGCAAACGCGCCCCCTGGCTAGTTGTAAGTTGGGGAATTAATTCCCCTTCAATACTGAGGGTCCCTGAGGGCCAAAAAGCCCACCAGGTACCTCCAGTATGCGCCAGGGAGCTGCGTTGCAGAGGGGTGTTCAGAGGCCACGCCCCTTTCTACACTTCTCTGCAACGCAGCTCTGTGGCGCTTACTGGAGATACATAGTGGGCTAGTTTGACTTCATTAAAGTGATATGCGAAGGACCCCTTACCCAGTCCTAAGAGCATACCCACTTATCAATTTTACTATAGTTGCCCAACTACGTGAATAAAGTTCAGTTTGTAGATTGAAGACTATTTTACCTTTTTGAATACTTACCAGTTGGGTAAAACCTTTTCTCTGGATACTGCCACGATACACCAGAGATCGCCTCGGGTGAGGCTGGCACAGTATAACTTGTCAAACCCTATGACTATTGCCACAACGCCAGTGTGGGGCGGAGAATAAGATAAACCGCTATTCGGAATACACGGCGTTTATGAGGGTTTTTCAATGTATATCTCCTGGCAAAGTGGTTACAAGTGTCCTATCCACATTTGATTTAAACTGGCTAGTTTGACCCTCGGGATCCTCAGGATTCAAGGGGACTTAATTTCACAACTTAAAACGGTCACTGGGCGCGTTTACACAGTGGTGAAAGGAGGGGACGGGCCTGAGGTGATGTGTGCAAACACGCGGTGTGGTATGTTTTAAGTTGGGGAAATAATTACCCTTCAATCCTGAGGGCCCCTGGGGGCCAACTAGCCCACCAGGTGCTTCCAGTAAGCGCCACTGCGCTGCGTTGCAGAGAGGTGGTCCAGCCCTGCTACTTTTTACAACTCTCTGCAACGGCGCTTACTGGAGGTACCTAGAGGGCTAGTTTGACCCTAGGGACTCTCAGGATTCAAGAGGACTTAATCTCCCAACTTAAAATGGCCAAAGGGCGTGTTTACACAGTGGGGAAGGGAGGGGATGTGGCCTATGGTGACGTGTGCAAACACGCCCTGTGGGGCATTTTAAGTTGGGGAAATAATTCCCCTTCAATCCTGAAGGCCCTGGGGGCCAACTAGCCCACCAGATGCTTCCAGTAAGCGCCACTGTGCTCCGTTGCAGAGAGGTGGACTAGGACGTACCCCTTTTTACACCTCTCTGCAACACAGCTCTGTGGCGCTAACTGGAGATACCTGGTGGGCTACTTGGACTTAAGGGACACTCAGGATTCAAGGGGACTTTATCCCCCAAATTAAAACGGCTACAGGGCATGTTTGCACACGTCACCTCAGGCCCCCCCTCCCTTCACCAGTGTGCAAGCGCGCCCTGTGGTGCGTTTTAAGAGGTAGTTTTAATCCTCCTACCCTATTATGTACTAGGGTATTACAGAGGAGGCCATGGTAATCACAGGGGTACCGCAACGCATAGTGTTCCCTAGTGTATGTAGGTGTTTTCACTGTATTCTAAGTGTCTTTTAACATAGCACTGGCTCTAGGACTGGTTAGTCAGACTCAGTTACCACCAGTACCCGTCTGAAAAAGTTGAGGGTACAGGATGATTTTGAAACAAGGCTTCTTTCTGCTCCCCAGTTTGTTCTTTCTGCACGTTTTCCTTCTTCCTGCACTTTTCTTTGTCTTTGAGGACTTCTGTTGCTTCTTTCTGCATTTCTTTTTTTTCTTTCTGTGCGTTTTTTCTTCTTTCTTCACATGTCCTACCTCTGTAGGCATAGTTAGAAACTTGCATTTAAAAAACCTTTGAAATTCACTGAAAAAAACATAGGTTTCAGGCACGTTATAGTTAGGAATTAACATTTAAAAAAACCTTAGAAATTCACTGAAAAAACATAGGTTTCAGGGGCGTTATAGTTAGCTGGACATTTCACTCGTACAAAACCATTGAAATTCCCCGTTATAGTTAGTTCAGCTAACTATAACTCGCGTGCCCGCAAAGCACTGCTGATGATGTCACATATGACATCACTGATGACATCTCAAATGACATCACTGATGACAACACTGATGACATCATCCTTGTGATAGAGTGGCAGACCTACTCTCACCCTTATATAACCTTTGATACACACACAAACATACAAACTAACATTTTCAAAACAATGGACATACCAATACCAGTTACAACACACCTATTCGGTAATTCCAAGATCTACACACACATCCACTCATTCACCAACAGTCCCTAAACAGTCACTCATACATGTACTCACTCATCATATGTACTCATACACCTATACATCCTGTTACATACCACTACTCATCCATAGAGTTACTCGTACACAGTTACACATGGAAACAAAGTATCTAACATCAATTTACTTGCATATGCAGTTATACACACACTACCACACTTACTTCTACAGAAACTTACACATATTTACTCTATTAAACAATCACTTATAGAAACACCAAATTATTTTTACAGGAACTCTTCCAATCTCTCACTGTCACATATACTCACTTATGTACACAAATACTCACATATACTAGTTTAAAACATAGGTAGTTACTCATAAAGACACTATTGAGACAGTCATGCACTCACTCACACACCCATACACACACTCATCCACCTATACAGTCCTGAACACATGCTGTCTGCAACACATACAAACAGTGAGTCACTCATTCATGCATCTATGCACTAAGTAATACCCCCACCGAACCATACAGACACTCAGACACTCATGCTGATACTAAAAAAAACAACTAATAACCCATATAGACACTCATGTAGGTACTCACCAACCCATGCAGCCACTTATACACAAAGTGAGTGTCATGTTCCGCGGTGTTCACGGTTCCCGGGCTGTCGCAGGGAGCAAGGAAACTACAGTTCCCGGCATGCCTCGCGTATGTCACGTATGACGCCGAGTGCGCGCGCATGCCAGGAAATAAAGGAGCGGAACCAACGGCTGTGAAACGCCGATAATTCCGTGGATACAGGGATGTGTTTTGGAGCTCCGGACCATTGGTAGTATCCGACTTGTTTTCCCAAGTCCAACCGAACCGTGAGTAAAGGGCTTACAGGTGGCGGTGTGAGGCGTTGGTTCTATCAATCCCAACAGCACACCGGCCGGCTGTCTCAGAAAAAGGAAGCTTCACTCGGCTGAGTGTAACTAAGTTTCCAATCCTTGTTTGTTGGTCCAGAACCGTGTTTGGCATTTCAAGGGCAGTCGGAGCTACAGAGACCTTGCGCAGCTTCATTGCCAAACACAACTCTAAGTGTATATATGTGTGTATATATCTCGTTCAAAATAAAAGCGATGGGACTCACTTGCACATGAACACTGAGCCTCGCTATTTATTTACCCTGAAGGAGTAAAACATTGACTCCTTTATGAAGTAAGGCACATTAAGTAATTCTGCAAAGTAGTGTGACGACAACACTGCATTCCGTTCTAAAGGAGCCTTTCTCTTGGTGAATTCCGGGGAGGTTCCGCATGAAGCAGAATTTATTGTTCTCTTGTTTTCGTTTCTGCAGGAGACAGGAGGGGTCTTGAGAGAGGGACTTGTGGTTTACCCATACAAGTAGATATGAAGCAATATTCAGGGTATGTGTAGGGTACTTGCTGTTATACAACCGTTATTCATGTTCCCCTTCACCCGTATACGTTATACAGTGTATGTTTTGTCTTGCAGCTGGGTACAAGTCCTCTTACCTCCTCCACATCAGTGTCTCCGCTAGGATTAAAGCCTTGTTTATTTTCCTTTACAGGTATTACTCACACATAGTGGGATGTTCTTTGGTTAGTGAAGGTCACTGTAGAATACCCTTTATAGAGTGAGGGAGATAGGGTGTTCTAATCTTTTGTTATTTGTCATTACAGATCTCCCTCCCCGCTGTCCCCTTCCTTTCCCGCGCCCCGTTGAATTATCTCGATTGTTCGTGTCAATGCATATTGAACATTGAGGTAGTTTGGTAGGGCCGGGTATTGGACTCTCAACACAGCCCCGAGGAAGCCTAAAGCCGAATCTGACAGAATTATCGGCCCAAGGATTTTACCTCTTCTTGGCTGTGTTGAGTGTCGCCATGACTACCTTAGAGGATGTTCTGGCTGCTTTGGCCTTAGTGCAGGTGGAGTTGGCCGCGTCCAATAGAGAGGTAGCCGCCTCGAGAGCGGAGAACGCTCAATTGCGGGCCAGGGTGGATAGATTGCCACTAGCCTCCACAACCACGGGAGCTACCGGTGGCTCTTCCCCGACCACTTCTGTGGTGGTAGAAATGCCGGCCCAAATACCTCTAGCTCCACCAGAACGATACCATGGGGACATTAAAAAGGTGCAGGTGTTTATGACGCAGGTCCAAATGCACTTTATGTGCAAACCAAAAATGTTTTCCACACATCAGGCGAGGGTTGCTTTCCTTATATCATATTTAGGAGGGGAAGCTGCTCAGTGGGCTGTTCCGATAGTCAGAAGGGATGACCCCCTCCTATATAACTGGGACGATTTTAGAGAAGAATTCGAAAAGACGTTCGATAGGAGGGCTGAAACCTTCACGGCGGACAGAGAACTGTTAAAGCTGAAACAGGGGGATGCCGATCTTGTCACTTATCTCAACAACTTCAGACGACTCGTGGCCGAAACGGATTGGCCGGAAGCCAAGAGAACCGCTTTGTTCTATCAAGGCCTTAGCGAGGAAATGAAGGACGTGTTGGCTCAGATCGATCCGCAGCCCCGTACCTGCTCTGCGTTGATAGAGCTCGCCTTACGCTTGGACCATCGTATGAAAGAAAGGAAAGGAGAACATAAGAAAAAGGACAAAACAGTGATGCCCTATGAACAAGCCGGTAGCGGAGAAAAACCGGCTACTCCTTCCGAAGCAATGGATGTAGGGGCCGTGCGAGCCTCATTAACCACTAGCGAGAGAGACCATAGGCGCAAACAAGGATTATGTCTCTATTGTGGAAAGAAAGGCAATTTTCTGCGTGAATGCCCTGTGAAACCAAAAAGCAACAGATTCAAGGGAGGACAAAGCCTCGCCGGAGTGGCAGAAAAAGAGCCGGGAAACTACACTGCTTGATGGCGAATGAAGGGAAGCCCTCAAGCACACATATTATCCCTTCGCTCTCTCCAAGGATAGAAGCAGAGAAGAATCATCTGTTTCTGCAAATGACCATGATGATAGATGGCGTACAACAAGACGTACATGTGATGGTCGACTCTGGTGCTACGGGCTGTTTTATGGATTACACCGAAGCACGGAGACTAGGAGTAACACTAGTACACAAAAACACACCAGAAACGGTCTACGCCGTAGACGGGAACGAATTACAAGCAGGTCCCATACGTTACCACACGATGGAATATGAACTGGTTTATGGTAATCATCATCATGAAATGCTGGTTTACAACATCATAGAAGCCCCACAGTATGGAATCATGCTAGGTCTCCCATGGTTACAGAAACATGACCCTGATATACGTTGGACCACTAAAACGATCCAGTTTCTTTCTCCATATTGCAGCGAACGCTGTATGATGAAGCCTTGGAACCCTGCTTCCACCTTAGCATCCATGCAGACGATAGCCACAGCAGCAGAAAAAAACGTGACCTTGCCTCCCTGTTATGCAGAGTTTGGGGCGGTCTTTAGTGATAAAGAAGCAGAAGAGCTCCCACCTCACAGAACCTATGATTGTCGCATCGACCTCCTCCCAGGCTCTGAAATCCCCAACGGGAGAATCTACGCTCTTACGTTGCCCGAAACAGAAACCCTGAGAGACTATCTTGATAAATATTTGGCTCTAGGATTCATTAGACCTTCCAGATCCCATGCAGCGTCTCCTTTATTCTTCATACCTAAAGCAAATGGTGAAAAAAGGTGCTGCATTGACTACCGCGCTTTAAACGCCATCACAGTAAAAAATCAATACCCCTTGCCCTTGATCCCAGTACTCCTGGAACAAGTCCGTGCAGCGCGTATCTATACGAAGTTGGATCTGCGTGGGGCATATCACCTTGTACGCATTAGGCAGGGTGATGAGTGGAAGACGGCCTTTAAGACGCGGTATGGACTCTACGAGTATTTGGTGATGCCCTTTGGGCTTGGCAATGCCCCGGCCGCTTTTCAATTCTTTCTCAACGAAGTACTTCGCGACTTTTTGGATCGTCACGTAGTCGTTTACATAGACGATATTCTAGTCTATTCGAATTCAACAGAGGAGCACATAACACATGTCAAATCCGTGTTACAGGCGCTAAGGGAACACCATCTTTTCTGTAAAATCACCAAATGCGAATTCCACGTAACAACAGTGGAGTTTCTGGGTGTGATGCTGACGCCATCGGGACAAGTGATGGCAGAAAGAAAAGTGCAAGCCATAGTGGAATGGCCAGTTCCCAAGAACGTCAAGGACATACAGAGCCTGTTGGGGTTTGCCAACTTTTACAGGAGATTCATAGCAGGATTCTCAGGAATGGTAGCACCCCTCACGAGACTTACAAAAAAGAACACACAGTTCGTGTGGGATCAGGAAGCACAGCTTGCGTTTAATGCATTAAAGACTGCCTTCTCCTCAGCCCCAGTGTTAACGCATGCCAATCCTGATATCCCGTTCATCGTCGAGGCAGATGCCTCTGAGATTGCTCTGGGGGCAGTATTGTCCCAAAAAGAGGGTTCCACGGGTATTCTACATCCAATTGCCTACATGTCACGGAAACTCAGTCCTGCGGAAGTAAATTATACTATCGCGGAAAAGGAACTGCTTGCCATAAGAGACGCTTTCCTGACATGGCGACACTGGCTGATGGGAGCCAAACACTTGATCACGGTGTATACCGATCATCGAAATCTGCAGTTTTTAAGAGCAGCAAGACATCTGTCCCCCAGACAGCTTCGGTGGATGTTGTTCTTCAAGGAATTCCGCTTCGTGGTTACGTTCAGGCCTGGTACTAATAACAGAAAAGCTGATGCACTGACAAGAAGAGAAAATCACCTAATCCCTTTGGAGAAACCCATTCGATCAATCATCGAGCCAGAACAGGTGATAGGAGTAACACACACCAACGATTTCCTATCGGGAGTTCGGAGAGGAGCCCAAACCTGTGTGTGGCGCACATGGCTCCGGCATCACCCTGAGTGGAAGATGAAACAAGGCATCCCAATGAGAGGAACACAAGTCCTAGTACCCACGACTGCATTGCGGAAGACCGTATTCTCCTGGTGCCACAAAGTTCCTTGTGCCGGACATATGGGATTCATCAAAACGTTGGAGAAAACCCAAAGACAATTCTGGTGGCCTTCCATCAGACCAGATTTGAGCCAATGGGTGGCGGAGTGTGTCACCTGTAACCAGATAAAATCGAACCGACAACAACCGCAGGGGTTGTTACAACCGCTACTCACCCCTACCCTTCCGTGGGAAAGATTCTCAGTGGACTTCATAGTAGGGCTCCCGAAAGACCAAGGCAAGACGGCTATTGTGGTTGTGGTGGACTTCCTAACGAAAATGGGCCACTTCATCGCTTGTGCTCAGGTGCCCACTGCGGGCCAATTAGCTCACCTTCTACTGGAGAACGTAGTAAGGCTACATGGCCTTCCCCGTGATATAGTATCTGATCGCGGGGCCCAGTTTACAGCCCGATTCTGGAAAACATGGTGCTCCGCCTTACGCATCACCTCTTCCGTGTCCACTAGCTTCCATCCGCAAACGGATGGACAGACGGAGAGAGTAAATCAATCCTTAAAACAGTATCTCCGTTGTTATGTACAGGAAAGCAGCGATTCTTGGGTAACTTGGTTGTGGGTGGCAGAGGTGGCCTACAATAGCACCCAACACGCATCCACACTACACTCTCCTTTCTATTGTTCCTATGGGCATCACCCCCAGTTCACCCCCATGCTGTTACCTTCCGATAATGTGAAAATACCTGAGGTGAAAGAAAGATTGCTGCGTGTGCGCCAAGTTCTTTTGGATACACGCAGGAATCTTACAAAGGCCAAAGCTAAGTACAAACACCAGGCCGACAAGCACAGGAGACCCAATCCGGTCTATCGGAAGGGGGATCTGGTGTGGTTGTCCACAAGAACCATCAAGTTTAAACGGCCCAGCGTGTTTAACCCCCGGTTCATCGGTCCCTACCGAGTGGTGAAGCATGTGAACCCTGTGGCTGTGCGTCTGCGTCTACCGGCACAGATGCATATCCATCCGGTTTTTCATGTGTCGCTCTTGAAACCCTCAAGGTGTCCTGTGCGTAGAGCCCCTGTGCCTGTCTGGGTGCAACAGGATAAGGAGTATGAGGTACGGAAGGTCTTGGACTCTAGATGGGTGAGGGGTCGCTTGCAATACTTGCTGTCCTGGAAGGGGTTTGGGCCTGAGGAGGATTCCTGGGAACCGGCTAGGGCCGTTCGGGCTCCCCGGTTGGTGGCTCATTTCCATCGTTTGTTTCCTGCGAAGCCACGGGTGGGTCAGTCCCCTTTGTGAAGGGGGATGTACTGTCATGTTCCGCGGTGTTCACGGTTCCCGGGCTGTCGCAGGGAGCAAGGAAACTACAGTTCCCGGCATGCCTCGCGTATGTCACGTATGACGCCGAGTGCGCGCGCATGCCAGGAAATAAAGGAGCGGAACCAACGGCTGTGAAACGCCGATAATTCCGTGGATACAGGGATGTGTTTTGGAGCTCCGGACCATTGGTAGTATCCGACTTGTTTTCCCAAGTCCAACCGAACCGTGAGTAAAGGGCTTACAGGTGGCGGTGTGAGGCGTTGGTTCTATCGATCCCAACAGCACACCGGCCGGCTGTCTCAGAAAAAGGAAGCTTCACTCGGCTGAGTGTAACTAAGTTTCCAATCCTTGTTTGTTGGTCCAGAACCGTGTTTGGCATTTCAAGGGCAGTCGGAGCTACAGAAACCTTGCGCAGCTTCATTTCCAAACACAACTCTAAGTGTATATATGTGTGTATATATCTCGTTCAAAATAAAAGCGATGGGACTCACTTGCACATGAACACTGAGCCTCGCTATTTATTTACCCTGAAGGAGTAAAACATTGACTCCTTTATGAAGTAAGGCACATTAAGTAATTCTGCAAAGTAGTGTGACGACAACACTGCATTCCGTTCTAAAGGAGCCTTTCTCTTGGTGAATTCCGGGGAGGTTCCGCATGAAGCAGAATTTATTGTTCTCTTGTTTTCGTTTCTGCAGGAGACAGGAGGGGTCTTGAGAGAGGGACTTGTGGTTTACCCATACAAGTAGATATGAAGCAATATTCAGGGTATGTGTAGGGTACTTGCTGTTATACAACCGTTATTCATGTTCCCCTTCACCCGTATACGTTATACAGTGTATGTTTTGTCTTGCAGCTGGGTACAAGTCCTCTTACCTCCTCCACATCAGTGTCTTCGCTAGGATTAAAGCCTTGTGTATTTTCCTTTACAGGTATTACTCACACATAGTGGGATGTTCTTTGGTTAGTGAAGGTCACTGTAGAATACCCTTTATAGAGTGAGGGAGATAGGGTGTTCTAATCTTTTGTTATTTGTCATTACAGATCTCCCTCCCCGCTGTCCCCTTCCTTTCCCGCGCCCCGTTGAATTATCTCGATTGTTCGTGTCAATGCATATTGAACATTAAGGTAGTTTGGTAGGGCCGGGTATTGGACTCTCAACACAGCCCCGAGGAAGCCTAAAGCCGAATCTGACAGTGAGAGACTGATACAGATGTTTATATATTTAAACATTACTCACTAACCCATGTATTCACTAAGATACACTTAATCAGTCAGTTATACAATCAATTTTACAAAAAAAATCATCCATTTAGACACTTATATACCCATTTATTCTTCCATCGACCTTGAGATATACATATATAAAACATATTTAATTTTCAGAAAAACACACATTCACTGAATGATGTCATCAGTGATGTCATCAGTGATGTCATGAGTGATGTCACTGACCATGTCATGAGTGATGTAATATGTGACGTCATCAGCAGTGCATTGCGGGAGCGCCAGTTATAGTTAGCTGAAGTAACTATTACGGGGGAATTTCAATGGTTTTGTTAGGGGACACGTCAGCGCGGATCGCACAGGCCGACGCTGAAGACGGGGGAAGAACTACACTTCCCAAGGGCCCGGTTCGCAATGCACGCAGGACGATGCGCAGGACTCCGCGATCACGTGATGCGGAAGTCCTGAAATGGCGAGGCTGTGGAGAAGACGCTGCCGATTATTCTCCCGTGATTGACCCTCCGGTGGCCGTTTCTGAGAGCGTAGTGGTGTGGTAATGGTGCCGTCTGCACCGCTCTTCATTGTTTCATTCGTAGAGGATTTGCAGTTTCTTGCCCCGACATTCTTGTAGATTGTGGATGCCGAAGGAACTACTTGAAAGTTATCGTGTTGGGAGTTATCGTGGCTATTTCTGAAGTCCTTAGTAACTTTGAACGCACATTTTGATTCTTAGATTTCTTGGGCTTCTTCACGAGTGCTACTCATAAGACAAATCCTTCCTTTCCCTACGTTGGCGAACTGTTCCCCTGAGTTTGCTTCAGCGTTCATTAGAGGGAGAGGTGATTGAGTTTATGTTTCAAGCAATGAAGTGGTGTATCATATTGTATGAGTGACGTAACTCTGCAAATGTGGTGTGAAAATCCAATTGGATCACTATAATACTGTTAGGATGAAAACGTCATTGAGCTTGTGACTTTATATTGACACTACTTACATTTGGATTGCTGTTTTCTTATCCTCCACAGGGGTGTCACAAGATACATATCTTATTGGGCATTGGTGTGTTCCTCTCTTTTCACAGGTATACACATAGTGAAAGAGATACTGTTTTGTGATGACTCTATTAGAACAGGATTGTACTTAATGTACCATTATGTGATTTCAGCATTGTGAATGTATAGAGAACTAACGCTCAACACCCCTGTCAGCAGGACATCCTTATTTTCCTTTACAGGTTAGTGAAAGTATTGGTTTCCAAGGGACAGTAGAATCAAGGTAGAATAGGCAGAAGAGATTCTAATATTCTTCTTCTTTGTGTCTTACCACAGGTCTCCCTCCCTGCTGTCCCCATCCTTTCCTTCCCCCGCTTAACCACCCTTTAGTCTGTGTTTGGTATTTAATCCAGACTCGGGGAGGTTGAGAGGTGGACCCAATAGAGCATCGATTCGATCCTGAGGATACGTTCAGGCCTGGGACAGAATAATCGGCCCACGAATAGATTTATCCTCCCGGTCGAGTTGATTCTATAATGGCCACGTTAGATGATGTAATATCAGCTCTTGTCTTAGCAGTACATGTAAATGGGGGAGAAGGAGGTATACAATGATAGATCGCCCTCCGAAGACGTATGATGAAATACAGAGCCCAAGGTATTGGGTTCTGAGACTTAGTTTGTGTCAAGGCTACCGGCCATTGTGGTCAGGTAAAGCCCAAAAGAAAGAAAAATGTCTTTCTTGAGTCCCCTTACTCACCGGGGTTGCCCCACGCTGACATGCTTCATCATTGGGGCCAACCCAGTTCTCTACGAACTGGGGCGTGCTACGACTTGCGAAATATGTAGGAGCACTATATAGTGAAGGACTATGTGTGGTGCAATGTGAGGTGGAGTGGGTGTAGGTGATTTAAAAATACCGTGCTAGTGGGCCTAAACAATGTTATTCTTGCTCCTAGGTTGGTATGGTTAAAAATGGGGTAGAACACTGTGTGCCAGCCTGTAATGGAGATGGAATCAGTGTTTGGTCGACATGTTTTTAAGCTTCCCCTAGCTTTTCTTCAGGACCACACAGGGACCAGCCCTGTATATGCCACTCCTGTTTTAATCCTAAATAGGAAAACAAATATTAAAGGATAGGTGGACGCTGCTACTAATAAAAGCATACGTAAAAATACATACGATTCCTATTCTTCTCAGTATATCTGTAATATAATAAGGAAAAACATTAGAGATACAAATCCCCCTCTCTAATCAGAGTCGGGGTACACAACTTCCTTCATGCTGCACGCAAAATATGGGTGATTGTTTGCTCCATATTGGTGTATGCAAACTCGCAAGGTCCAGTGATTGTGCTGAAAAAGTAATGCTCATGGTGATCTGTGGCGTGAATTCACACAAGAAAACAACACAGGACTTTATATGACAGTGTAAACACACACACAATAATTAACACACATAACATAGAAGAATAGAAAGTTCCTGAATAATTACTTGTCAATATGCCTAATAGCACTTCATGGTCTCTTGGGGGGGCGGTGTCTCCCTTTGAAAAAATCCTATCGTCTAAAGATGAAATGAAAACACAATGGCAGTTTTTGTTATTTGTCGTCAAACAGAAAGGCTCGGTTAGTGATAAATAAGAGCTTTTCCATACTCGTTTAGACTCTGTGCGTCATGGCACCTGTAAGGAGAGAGAGTTCACTTACTTATGACTGGGGGACGCCGCGCTGGAACACCTACTCTGCTTCCCCGCTGGACCGCATCTTGGCGTGTCTCAGGCGAGTGAAGCTTTAAAGCACATCCGCGTTTCGTTTTGCCGCGTGTAGCTCTCGGCAAGGCTAGACCGCCGAGGTGTTTTCAAAATGGCCACCGCCTGTGGGTAAGTTTGGCAGCCATGTTGTGTTGGGTCGCTGCCTTTAACGAAAGGACAATTCCATGTTAGTCAAGGAGGGTTACGTATAGGGTGTTTAAACTAATAGCGGATTGGGGATCCAAATGTCAGGAGTTATAATTATTATTAGATGATCTCTGTGAATAGTGAAAGTTATGTATCACAGTAAACGGGTTAATAAACCAGTTTTGTTCACTCCAGATAAGCTCATAAAGTGAGAGATGGCAAGCAGTAAAAGGAAGGAGGCGGTGGGCAGAAGGGGGCAAGCATCAACATTGTGTGGGCAAGGTGGGAGGGGCGGTTATAAACATACTGCATTACGGTGAATTTAACAAAAGGAGGGGCACCGAACAAAGCACAGTTAGTCCATTCTATTTTTTGTTACTTTCTTCCTTTATTGTGACATCGATACATGCTCATAAAAACAGCCAATGGGTTTCGTTCCTCAGCAACACAAGCTTTTGGAACTTCATCAGGGCTTTAAAAGGCAGAATGCAAATATGCTGTGTGGTCCCGAATCGGAAATGAAGGAGTCCTTTATAGCGGAGTGGTACTCCAGATACTCCAAATTTCCCACCTCATGTGAAAGTTGGCAAATAAACCGTTGATATCTAATTAAAGGATGATGTACTCCTTGTGGTGCAGCGGTCTTCCAAGTGAAAAGGTATACCACCTTGATAAGTGGTCCGAGACCATCCTACACAATGCCTGGATGAGATCTCTGCATTATGGTGCACTTTAATGTAGTGCTACACTTTAAAATAAAATGATGGGCAGGGATAGGCAAGAAAAGTAGCTAAGAGATAGAGGTGGTGGAAGGGCCGGGCCAAGTAACAACAGAATATGGGCGGGATTGGAGGAGCAGGTAGAGATGGCCTGCAAAATGTTGTACTCTTTTGGAGTGCTATACTATAAAATAAAAATATTACTTCTGAAAGCATGCGATCATTGGAAGGATACAGGCCACAGACTAGAATCTGTACTTGGTCCATGCTCCACAGAACCCTGCATAGACAGGAAGAACGCAGGAGGCGCTGACCAATGAGAAACAAGGAATGGGAGTGATGTTTTAGCCAAATAATGGTATGTAACATGCAGGCTTTAAGCTCTTCGTAAGTTTTCTTTTATTTGCAAGAGACTCGTAAGTGACAGCGCACATGCTATCTCAGGTAAGCCCTAAAAATGGCTAACATCCCAAATAGAGACAGCAGGAGTCCCGACCAGAACTTAATTTGATATCATAGGTTAAGCTATCCAAAATATGCTGAATGTCCTGGGCCCATGACTCCCGGGGGTCCTGAGTGTTATAGACTGCCAATTATTTGAAACCACTATCAGGCACGTGCATGTCCCGAGCCCAGTCAAGCACAGTGGTTTATCTACTACCAGGATGCTTTAGGTTTATGTTAGTGTAGCCTACCCATTTCTCTGAATATGCACAGAGGGGCAACAAGACTCTAGAGCCCAACCACTCAGGTTTCAAAAGTCAGAGGACATCCTCAGCGTAAAAATCAGCCACCCCATTGACCTCTTAAAGCCTGGTATCTGAGCATCTATTTTGATTCACTCAGCCAATGGATTGATGGCCAGCTCAAAGAGCATGGAGGATAATGGGCATACCTGATGAGTTCTGCGTCGTATTGGAAACAAGTTTGACATGTCTCACTTCAACCTAACTCTTGCAGGGAAGGCTTTATATAAGAGACAGACATATTGTAAGAAAGAATCACCCAGCTTGACCTATGCACCAAGGCAAACAAGTAATCCAACCTCAATGAATTGAAAGCTTTCTCAAAGTCAGCTAAAAGAATCAGAGTGGGTCTGTCTAGCCATTCGGCCAATGCACTGTACAGCCACCTAATATTATGTTGCATGGCACACCTAGCCATAAATATGGATTGGTCTCTCTGGATTAGGAAGTGGGTCATAGTGAATAACCCGTTTGCCAGTGCTTCAGCAAGAATTTTGACCCCCATGTTAAAGAGTGTCAATGGGTGTTATGAGGAGCACTGGTCAGGTGGTCTGTCTACTTGTGTATCAGTATTATGTCGGCTATACAAAGATTCTTTGGTAAAATTCCCGTCTCAAGGAACTCCATTAGTTCCACCATCCAAAGAGTTGAAACTCTTAGCAGCAAATGCTTTAAAGAATTATTCTGATAGTCCATCGGGTTCCGAAATTTTACCTGACTTCTGATGGCAAAAAGCTGCAGATAACTTCTCAGTGGTAATTACTCCCTTTAATAAATTGCTTTTGGTGTTCAACAGGTGTCTCGTGGGTAAGTAGGCCACAAAATCAGCCCAAGTGTTAGAATTGGGTATGAATCCTCTTGCATATAGCCTGGAGTAGTAAGTTTCAAATGTGTGGGCTGGATCAGAGGTGTCCGTAACCATGCATCCCTCTTCAGTAAATATATATGTGATGGGGTCATGTTTGGTGACGTTTTGACACAGGCTATGCAAAGTTTTACTAACTTCGTCGCCCCATTGATCAATACGGCTTTGTGCCATTAGCAAAACTAGATGGGCCTCATCCGTTAATGTTTGTTGAAATTATGTTATGGTATGTGTCTGTTTGCACATGATGGAGTACCTGTTTTTAACCTCTCCAGCTCAAGGACATGTATCTCCAAATCGGCAACCTCTTGTTGGCATTGGTGCTTTTTGTTTGTGAATGAAAGCCTATAATGCAGCCCCTAAGATTGGCTTGTAGAGTACCCAGTGAGAACACAGACTATATAAGCATGACTCCATGGCTGTACTTATATGATCTCTGCATCGGTCGTCTTGCAACTTCCTTGCACTAAATCGCCAATTCCTTGCTTTCCATCTCAGTCCCCACCGTGGAGTAAGCGCAACAGTCGAATGGTCATAATGTGGGCTCCAGTTGCCAGACCCATCGTGTTAACAGACCGCAGAGAGTAACCAAGGCGAAGAAACGACCCATGTGCACAAGAGTAAAAAAATATTTTCTTATGTTAACTGTAGTAACTTGTCCCAGACTCAGGCAATGAGGAATGGGATATTTCCTCCCTCCTCTCTCTTTTCTCAGGGGAGTGCTATACTTTGCAGCTCAGCCTAATCAACTACTATAGAGCGCCTCTTAGTGGAGATTCTGAGTGTCCCTATGGTAAAGTGTATAGAAAATTAAAAAAATATATATGTAACACCGAAAATGAATTTAAAAAATATTATATGATTCAATATTAATGTAAATTCATTTTATATATTCAGTTTAAATATTAATCAAAATAAAAAGAGGCTACAGTTTCATCAACTTCAATTTGAAATACATATTTAGTGGAAATAGAGTAACTTACAATTATTTTTCTAAAGTTTAAAATAACAAATACATTCCCACTTTTATCAATTAATAATTATAATACGTGCTACATAAAATTACTTACAATGAAGTCAGGTATTATAATAAAAATATTTGTTTTTTTAATTTAAATTATGGGATTAAAGTATGAGCTAAGTATATAATAAATATGTACTATAGGTAAGTACTTTTGACATCACATTATGTTTATTTATATTTTTAATTAATTGAAATAATGTAATCAATTTTAGCATTATTTACTATGGTATTTTATTGCATTTCTCTTTCTCCATTGGTGATGCAGTACCAGTGTTGGCCATGTTTGGTGTTGGACTTACTACTATTTTTCATTATTAATTTTTTTGGGTGGTAACTTCTACTCGGATTTTGATCATGCAGCCATTGCTTCCCTGTTATAATATTAAATCTGAAAAACCTAAAAAAATGTATTTTATTCTTTATTTTAAAAAAAAACTTCCATTAGGATTTTGTGAATAGCCAAAATTATTAACTTTACCAGAAAATTGTGAGTTGCCTTCATGAATCAAGCCCACTGCATACACACAGAAAATGGAGCAAGAAATATTCAGTATGAAAGCTGCCTTTACGTTAGTGCGCTCGCTGGCAGTGAACACTAGGCCACATTTCAGCTGATGTATGTGTGATTCGTTTACCACTGTTTGCATAATGTACATGGTGTAGGATCCCCATAAAAATGCTTGTAATTTTGAGGTGTTATTTCAATGGCACATTAACCCTCCGAAGACAGAAATGTAGAGCATACAGCTCTGTCACGTTTTCATATTGAGGCAAACAATCTCATTATGGGTGTGACTTATTACTTTGGCTTTTTTATTCAAATTATTTGCAATTATGTGTTTGTGTCCATATTTTAGTTTCACCTGTGCAGTATAAATTGTTCTAGACCAATGCCACGCTTTTCTGCTTGTGTGAAGCATGTACATTGTCACAGTTCAGTTTTTGGAAATGTCTTGTTTGCAGTAGAACTCTCTTCTCCTTTGGAAGAAGTAACTCCCATAACTCCTAAAACCGTATATCAAAGGATATGTAAACCCGTTTCCTTGCACTTTGCTTACATTTTTCAGTCTGATGGCATCAGCCCCTGCTTGACATGAAAAATGAGACCTAATCTTCACAGCTCGGTTGCCATAACAAACGCCGCATACAGGTTACTCATTGTGTGTTAATTTAAACAACCTGGATAATACATTTTCTTATCCATTTAGGCAGGTAAGCCGAGCGCAGTAAGCGTTCATTTTCACAGAATTTAGGAAGATGATCACTTCAAGGTTATGGAAATAAAATTACCCGCAAACTACTCTTCCCCATGTTTACTGAGTTCTCTCAGTTACATCACTCACCACTTTTCTGCAAATTCACTCACTGTTTACTTTTCTCTTAATGAATGTGTGTAATGAGTCATATGGTTTGATGGGACATGGCGAAGTAACGCGCCCTGGGTTTCCCTCGGCAGAGCCACCCACCAGAACCAGGAGAAACTGGTTGTCCCTCATTTAGAGATTCTGTTTATTTCACATATTATCCCATATTTTTGCATATTAAAGGCACGGCAAATGTATACGGTTAGAACGTAACGGCTATTTTTAACATTCATGTGATATTATAGTATTTAATGATGAGTGACACAAAACAGCTCAATTATTAATGGTAATTGTTTACGGTAGGAGGCGTACTTTGATAATACTATACTGAAACTGCTTTGCCGTACCGCCATGTTGAATACGTTTTCCAAATATTTTGTCAGCTGTTAGTCCTCATCTCAGGGTCCATTACGATGACGGACTGAAGCCCATCCGTGCTGGCGGCGGAAAACGTTCAATTTCCCGCTCCAGGCGCGGTCATTGCTACCACCAAATTACAATTGTCCTACAGAGGCCATTTTCTGTCTGTAGCAGTCTGTCAGGCTCCACACTTTTTTTGCTTATACAAGGGTGGAGGACGGGTGGAGAACGGAGCCAATAGAGCAGGACCGGCGTGCGGAAACACCTTCTCTCCGCCAACCCAATTACGACGTTGCAAACAGCCATTCCCACTGCGGAGTAAAAACCACCACTTTGCGGATGGCGGAAACACAATAACGGAGAGGAAGAGCTGATAGAGATCCCATCTAAACCACCTGAGCCGCCTTGGATCCACAGGCCTTTCTGCTGCACTACCTGCAGCACCTCAGACAGGCAGAACGCCGGTGCGCTTAACAGCACAGGTACATACCAAATATCTCCACGCATGCAACCCCTGAACGACTACAACTCCCAGCAAGCAACCAGGAGCAAGTTGTGGTGTATCATTGTGGCATGTGTGTTGTGATTGAGGGCGGCAGGAAGTACAGGCACACTTCGGGTATTGTTGTGAAGTTGGTTCCGTCCACCATTTATTTGGCCTATATGCGCGTGCGGCGGTCGGATGCAGGGCTCGGTCCGCCAGCTCCGCATTCTCATCATAATTGGCCGTGCAGTCATGAGGAGCAGGAGCAGCCTTTTAAAGCCGTTGTACAGCTTTCCCAGTCCACCGCGGTCGGATTTGCAGCTTTTCCGACCGTGGTGGACAGTGTTTTGTGACATCTGTCCGCTGCTGTCTGATTTTGCGTACATTGCATCGTAATTGGACCGACGGAAATGCCACGGGTCATGTGGGGGGATTTTTCCGGAAACCATGGTGGTCTGAAGGCATTTCCGTATGCCATCGTAATTGGGCCCTTAGTCTGAAGAGTAACCTCCAAGTGAAGGTAATTCTAGTGACTGCAGCAGTCCACACCTATTACTTGATGCCACCGGGTGTCAATATGATAAGGCCTAGTACTCCTAGTTTCGTGAATGTATAGTCCCAGATACTCTTATGCACTTCTTAAAGTGGGAGGTGGATTTACTACGCATCTGTGCTACCGGCAAGACTAGGCTGTAGAGATGAGGGATGGAGCGCTGAAACTTTTCAGACATTCACCCCCAGTCCCAGATCTGGGTTGAATCCATTATCGTTCTTTAGCTCACTTCTGCCACCCTAGTTCAGATCCAGCCATATGCAAATCAGTCTTGATCATGTTCTTCATGGGAACAGTCCAGCTCGAAGTGTCAAGCCAGGTCATCCCTGGACTGGAAACAAGCATCCTGAGACTGGTTTCAGGGTAACACCCCTCATCAGCCAGACTAGCTTGAATTCAGTGGCAAAGTGAGCAAGGGACCCGTGTCTGGCCATAACCTGCCAACTTAGGGCGAACAAAGCAAGCACAAGGAGATGATGGACGAAGCACTGAAACTTTTCAGACACTCACCCCCAGTCACAAATCTGTGTTCAATCCATCATCGTTCTTTAGATCACTTCGCCACCCCAGTTCAGACCCAGTCATATGCAAATCTGTCTTGATCCTGTTCCTCATGGGAACAGTCCAGCCGAACTGCCAAGCTGGGCCTTCCCATGGACCGGAAACAAGCATTCTGTGACCGGTTTCGGGGTAGGTTGACAGTGTACCCACATAGATATACTGTGTTAAGATGGCTTCCTGGGACACTGATGTATGACTCATGACATTCGCAATGCCAGCACATTGATCCCTCATAGTGGTACACTGATGTCAACCACTATGTTAGAGTTGGCAGCTAGGTGGTGAAGGATGACCCAATTGGCGCATATCTTCCATGCACCTACAAACGACCCCCTGGGCTATTGGTCATGCTTGGGAGCATTGTAAGGGGATGGGGTGGAGTTGCGTGCTACAGGCCTGCCTCTGCAGAGCTGCCAACCACAACCTGAAGTGATAGCGGCTACGTTTTAACAGAATTGTTTACTTTTTGCTGATGAATTATACCAAAGCAGCTCCATTATTTAAAAGATAGACAGGAAGGTCCATGGTTGTGTGACAGTAGTACCTGGATAATAAATGCTAAGAGGATGTTGCTCTTCTTGATCCAGGTCAGTGAGAGAATTTGTTAGCTTCAATTTGATTCTTTTTGACTCCGCACTTTCTATGCTGTACAGGCTGCCTGAACTTGTCAGCTACCAGTTCTGTTCTTATTCTGAGGATGAAGCTTCACTTGAGAATGATGCTGGAAATGGTTGGTACTTTTAGGGGGAGAGATGCCCGTACCAATATTGACCATATCTTGGTGTCCAGTGGCTCTCTTTTTACTAATGTTTGGGTAATAGAGCAGCCTGTGAGTGATCACAACAGTATCTCTGTGGAGTTAATGGGATGGGGTCAAAAAAGCGTTGTGAAGAGTAAAGCAGTTCACGGGATTTCCGCTGAAAGACCAAATGGTACAAGAATTAAATGGATTAAAATTGATCCTAACAAACTAACAAAGGATATTATTTGTAAATGTACCAGAGAGGTTGAATACTGCCTTGAACCTAATGTGATAACGCCTGATGTTCTCTCCAATTTTATGAAAATTACATGTACAGTTGAAAATTCCCTGTTAAAAAGAAACAGAAGGGTTAAGAGAAACAAAACTGTGTGGTTTGTTAAACATTGTGCTGAGACTCTGAAAAGATTAAAAAATGTACTTAATGCTAAACCTAGAAATAAAGAAAGAGTCAAAGAAGAACGTATTAATTATAAACTGGCCCTGTCAATCAGGAAAAGGGAGCTACAGGACGAGGCCTGGAATAAACTTGATATGGCCGCTGTAACTAAAAACCATAAACTCTTTTGGGAAACGATAAATGGCCCATTCTTAAAAAATGAAAATACTCCTGAGGTCAGTTTTCATGTTAGCTGTCTTGCATGGATTGCACATTTTTCTGAGATTTTTACTTCGGATCTTAAATCTGATGGGTCTATCTTATGTTTTAATTGGAAGAAAATGCAGTTGTTTTTAACCTTAAATGAAGTGACAGATGCAATTAAAAATAGTAAGGGTGGTAAAGCACCCGGGCCCGATGGGGTACCCATGGATTTTTACAAACACGAATTAACATTATGGGCCCCAATCCTAACTCGTTACTTTAATGCTGCGGTGGAAGATAATTTACCACTGACATGGGGCCAATCAATTATTATACCCCTTTATAAAAAAGGATCCAGGTCAGAGGCAAAGAATTATCGTCCAATCTCTCTTTTGGACTCGACAGTTAAAATCCTCAGTCGAGTCCTATTAGTGAGATTGGAAGCCTGGGCCGAGGAGAATAACATCTTGTCCCCAGTGCAGTATGGGTTTCGTAGGGGACTAGGAACAATGGAGCAGTGCGTGAACCTGGAACTCATAGTTGGCAAGTATACCAAAGCCAAATCTGGTAATCTTTATCTATGCTTTGCCGACTTGAGTTCCGCGTTCGATCTGGTGGAACACGCACTGCTCTGGCCCATACTACTATCAATGGGCGCCCCTATTGAAATTATCCATCTGCTAGCTCGCTTGTATAGTAATCTATCAAGCAAAGTAAGGTTTGGAATAGATGGAGAGTGTACCCCTTTCTTTGAAGTAAAGAGAGGCATCCGTCAAGGATGCGTACTTGCCGCTTTACTATTTTCACTTTTCATTAATCATGTGGATACATTTTTGAAATTGATTAATGCAGATGCTCCAACTATAAATGGTAACCCCGTCCCTGTCCTTTTATACGCGGACGACGCGGTCCTCCTTTCTAGGACACAAAATGGACTATAACAATTAATTGACCAATTCCATATTTTTATTAAGAATAGGAATTTGAAAATCAACAAAGGAAAGACGGTTACCATGGTTTGTGGTAAGAACATCAGAAAACACAAACCTTTTTTTTTAGAAGGAGAGAAACTAGAATCTCTTAATAGTTTTTGCTATTTAGGCATCACCTTTTCGGGAAATGGGAAATGGATTAATGAACAAAATAGTGTCCTTTTTAAAATGGCCCGGAATACAAACTGTATCTTTAGATTTGCTGCTAAACTAGGGGATCGCAGAATTCGTGAAATGCTAACCCTTTTTAATGCTAGATGCATCTCCTCAGCTATATATGGAGCTGGAATATGGGGGTATGATGTACAGTGTACCAAATCTATTCAGGTGAGGGAGAATGTGTTTTTAAAAAGATTAATTAGTGCTCCAGTTATGGCTTCAACGGAGCTAATACATAAGGAATTAGATATGTACTATATCAATGATCTAATTGTTCTTCGTCCTCTATCCTTGTGGCGCTCAATATGGGCAAAGGAGGAAACTAAGTTTACGCAGGACGTAATAACAGATTGTATCAAACTTGATCGCCGATCGAACATTCCTTGGCTGAAGCATATACATCATTGGTATAAAACTTTATATGGACTGGACATTTATAATGAATTAATGATGGATCCTATTTTATCAAAGCGGGAGCTAAAGGTCTCGTTTATGAAATTTACAGAAGAGACCAGGATGGAAAAATATACTAAACAGAGTACATTAAATTTTTACCAACAATATAATATTAATGTAGGCTTCCAATCTTATTTTGTAACAGTTAGTATCCCCTCCCATCGATATGTTTTAACCCGCCTCCGCCTAGGAATTGTGCATCATCTTGTGGCTTTTCCAGTGCCTAAAAAACCTGGAACTTGTGTATGCCCATGTGATGGCAAATCAAAACAGAGCACATGTCACTTTTTGTTGTCATGTACTTTTTATACCTTTTCAAGGAAATATTATTTGAAACCCATCTTTTTAAAATGTAACACGCATCATCTACAAACAGCAATGACACTAGTGTTTAACCTAGAGTCCCCAGATGTATGCTTTTATGTGGCTACTTATATTTTAAAATGTATCTCTGCAAGAAAATCAATTATTATATGAATTGCCTCAGCTGTTAAATGTATTATACACTTTAAATTTGATGCTGCTGAATTACGTACTTGTATTTTGCACACATATGTTTGTTGGACTAATTGCTGCTACTATATTACATTTTTTTGTAGGATTGGCTTATCACTTGCACTTTATCATCGTTTTTAGTTAATAGTTAGCTTAGGTGCTGCTAATTGCATATGCACTTTAGAATTGCCAATTTGCACATATACTAACTTAGAGACAATACTTGGCACTTTAAAATTGCATATTTGTACATAATTAAAGGTCATAGGATTGTTAAAATCTTAGTTAAAATCTGAATGACCAAATTGCACTATTGGTTCTGCTAAAATGTTTTATTATGAGCGCTATTATGTAAGATTATTTTTGTGATAGCCTAATTTAGTATTGTGTTAAATTTCTTAAGTGTATGTTGCTATATGGTTGTATTTCTTTACAAACCGAATAAAGCATCTTTGAAATTGAAAAGAAAAAAAAAAAAAAAAAAATTGGTTGGTACCCAAATTCATCTAGTGCACCGTTACAAGAGCCAGCTTTATGACGGTGTGACTGGTGCAACCGCTCCTGGTGCTGACCTCAGTGGGCACTGGGTTTAACAAGCATTTGCAATGCAATTTGTTTCGCTTTTGGGACCTTCTGTGTATTTAGCTATGCAGCACATTAGCCTGGGTGCTGAAACCGCAGGTATGGGTACACATGGAGAGAAATATTGCATTTCAGCGGGAAATGATATAGTCCAAAGCTCTGTTTTTATTATAAAATCAGGGCCTTCAGTGGTCATATCAAAGAAAATAAAAGATTTGAATTTTTTTTTATTGTCTACTGGTGCTCGTGGAAGACAATTTCTATGGACTGACTCTGGAGAATGCTAAAGTGATTCTGGTATTTTACTGAGCTCTGCTTGTCGTTTTTTAGTCTAAGAAAGTTAAGTAGAGACAGTTGTCAGACAAATAAAAAATTGAAAGTCCCTCAATAGAAAGCAATTCTGGTATTTTACTGACCTCTACTGGTCCTTTTCTATCAAGACAGTTAAATAGTGGCAGTTGAACAGAAAAAACGGAATCAGACAAGTCGTAGGGCTGATCTCCAGAGCCCACAAAGTACATACACATATAAGTATATACTAAAGTATATACACGAGGCCTCGAATGCTTGACCTAAAAATCATTTATTGGTTTAAAAGCCAGTGCTGCAGAGTTCATTGTGCATCCAACAGTTTTCAAGCAACAATAAAATGTCAAGATAACTATGGTGATTAATGTTCCTGCTGGAAAAAGATCAGGATTTTGTCTAGTGACAATTGTGACTCATATTAAAGTAGCACAGAGTGTTAATGTGCTTGTTGCAACAAATGTGTACCATGAAGATCACAGAACAGAATGTTAGTGAAGTATGGATAGCACGATAAAAAAATGAAATGTATGTCAAAGATGGGCTATGGAGACTTGAGAGGCACTGTAGGGTGGTAGTAGGGGAATTCATGGACGAGGAGGTCATTGGGAAGGGACCAAAAAGATTGTTGCACTCGGTTCCACCATTGCTAAGGCAGGCCCTGACAAATAGACGAACTGAGACCTACCACAGTGGACCTGCTAACAGCCCCAAGTTAACTGGGCGACCAGCACCATCAATAATTACACCATGCTTCTCCATGGACTTCCATTTAGAGCAAAGCAACCACCATGCCCACGCTACTTTATTAAATACTGGAGTCTATTTCTATCTGTTCTGCCTACTAGGGTGACCAACCATCCGTAAAGTTCACGGACGGTCCATTATTTTGGTGTCTGGCCCTTTGTCCGTTATAATTCTTTTTATGGATGCCTTTTGTCGATAATTCTGGGGTTTGCAGGGATGACCCCTTTGAGACGCGAGGCTGCGATGACCCCTTTGAGAAGCGTGTCTGCCATGGCCCCTTTGAGAAGCCTCAGGGGTTTTCACAGAAGCCCCTTTTGGGGGCCAGCTTTCACTTCTTTCAAGTTACTAGGCTTCCACAGCTCCTCCCAGGCTTGTCAATTATCCCCATTGTCATTCTGTCTGTGCTGATTCTCTCATACAGAATGACAATGGGCCATGCTGCAGTTGCAGCATGTGATGTGTCTGTGCCTGCACTGCAGAGCCCGGTGCCATATTTCAAATAATAAAAAAATGTATGTACACTTTTAACCCACTTTGTAGTTTAAGAGAAAGGCACTACTTTAGGCAAATATGAACAGTGGCTGTGACTTTGTGCCATCGCTCACACTGAAGGAAACACAATGATATAGTTGATTGACCTATTGCTCCTTGCTGTATGCTGTGGTGGGCTGAAGCAAAATGTAAATTTATCAATTTAACAGGGCAATGAATGATGCTGGCTCATCAAAGGCCCCTTTATTAGGTCTCGCCTACGACGAACGCGCTGAAAGTGCGTTCTCGCAGCGAGAACTATAGTCGGCGTCTCAGCAGTCTGAGAACGACGAAGGGAGACAAGACCTGGCCGTGCGCAGCGTTTCCCCATAGGACAACATTGTGCGCGCGGCCAGGTCTTGTCTCCACAGCATGGCATGGCAGACCGGATCGCGTCGCGCGCCTCTCTGGAATGCAGGGGGAGTCTGCATACCAGCGCGCGGCGCTGATAAACAGGCAAGAGGCGCATGTCGGAATCCGACTCTGCCAGGCTGCACGCGCTTTGCGGCACGGCATTTACTTTCGCTTTTCTTGTTTAGTACGGTCAACAATGCGAAACATTTGGCACACTATTGATCTGTGCTCCACCTATTAGGCCTGCGGACTGCTCGTCTCTTCTTGGTAGTTGAACTAGGCCATGAAAACTGGTTTGCTAAACCAAGTCGTTGCCACTTCTGCCGACGGCGGATTTCAGCACTGTTTACAGAGACACACCCACTATCCCCAGTGCAAGATCCTGTAGACGGAATCTACCCGTATCCAAAGCCCACATGAACATTTGCAGTTCCAGGCATGTGTTGTTCACCTGGTTCTCCAAATAGCTTTCTTAGAGCTGATGAGAAATTACTGAGCTGTGGGGCTGTAATCCTCGAGCACGTAGATGAAAAGAAATGTTCATGTTTTTTTACTGAGTAAAGAGTGCTAATCTCAAGTATAACAAATCACTGACCTACAAAATAGAATGTTAGCCCAGCGCAGCACTGTGCATGTAACCACAAGAATGTTGGTATTAGAAAGCCCGTCGTTTTGTTTGAACTGCTCCAAAACCAAACCTTCTTTCAGCTTCTGCTTATACACAATCTATAGGTTGATGCACGTCAAGTAAACCTATTACATACAATCAAAATAACAAACAAAGAAAAAAATGTGGTAAGGCCTGAAAATTCACTGCATGTGCACTTGGCCAGTCTCACGAGGAAACATCTTACACAGCATTTTCATTAATTAACTGAGTTTCTTGCATTTTGAAATGAATTTAAGTTAATTTAATCTCTATGGCATTGTAGCACTGAATTCCGTGGTATTTCAAGACCTGGGATAGACTTTAGTGCTCACTGTAATTTCCGTTCCTATTTTAGCAGTTCGGAAATTTATAGTTTATAGTTACAAATTTTAAGAGGTTTTGAAGAGTGCTTTGCATTGCATATTTGTTACTTCGCAAATATAACAAAGTCGGTACAAAGAAGAAATTGAGGTTAATTATAATCTAATTACAATACAAGCCAATAGATGATGGTTGCCCCAGTCGCAAGCCCAGGGCCGCTTTAGGGCAGTGCAACCCGTGCTGCCGCACCTAGCACTCAGCTCAGGGGAGCACTGTGTTTAGAAATAACTTATTGGTTTATTGCTGCAGGGTTCCTTCTGTGACAAGAACTTTTCAGGCAACAAAAACAAGCATTTGCAATTCAAAAGGTCTCGCATTTACGCAAGTTTGAGCTCTTGGCATTGTAGATTAGATATGCCTTTTATATATGTGTTGGTTTTTTAAACAAATAAACAAAAGGCATTGTCATTTACAATGCCAATAGCATAAACTCTCGCCAATGCGAGACTTATGCATTTGCGAGAGTTTATGCTATTGGCATTGTAAATGACAATGGCTTTTATTAATTTTTTTAAAAACCAACACATTAATAAAAGGCATTGTAATCTACAATGCCAATAGCTCAAACTCGCGTAAATGCGAGACCTATTGCATTGCAAATGCTTGTGTATTTATACTACTGTGCAACTTCCTCTGTGTCTGTAAAACGTAAATTCTTTCCCCAAAGTTTTGTCTTGAATTTTGAACTTGTGTCCTGAATTTATGTCCTGAATTATGGCCCTTTGCGCTGAATTATTTACTCACTGTCCTGAATTTGCACCCATGCCAGTTGGTCACTCTACTGCCTACACCTATGGATGATGAACAAGCACAGTTCATCTGTAACCTTATAATCCTATCATACCCTGAGAAAAACAAAAAAGTGATGGGTTGAGTGCTTACATTAATTTCAGCCATGCGATATTGCTCTGGGCCATATTCGAGCCTATCGTCTTTTGACTACTATGCCATTTAGGATAAAACGTAGTCATGCTCCGATAGGAATGGACCAACCTAAATTCTCAGTACCTGTCCACACTGGAATGGAACAAAAGCAACACAGACTAGCTTTTGCTTTGTTGGGCCTCATTAGTGAGTTGGAATTTAAATCTTATAGCCTGAGATTCATTTGTAGGCATACTTGTTGCACTGACGGTATCTCACTTAGAAAAACAAAAACGTGATTGATTGAATTCCTTAATTAATCTCAGCACTGAATCACTACTCAGGCCACATTTCAGTTAATTGTTTTTACCCAATATGCTACTCCAGACATGGACCAGACATACACAATTGTAACTTGATCTGGCTTCATAGGAACAGTCCAGTCAAAATCCTACACCAAGTCCCCTCTTAACAGTAACACAAGCAACCCAGGATTGGTTTTGGTCTTGTTGAGCTTCATCAGGCAGGCACATATTGAGTCCTATGTTGCAGAAATAGCAGACCGACATCTGGCCATACAACATCCCCTTTTCACACTACTTTTCATCTCAATGGGATAAATGCAAAAGTCCACCAATGCTCATTCACCCATTCTGTTGCTCCAATCCCCATTTAGCAAATGCTCAGCTAAATATCATTGAGGCTCTTAGACCGCAGTTCGACTGATTGGTATCTTTTATTCAAAGTTTATTAATTTAATTTCCACATTGTGGTTAAACCATCCATGTTTAACCAAATACCAATGCATTTCGGGATGCATGCTCTTCATCAGGGGATAATGTTTCTACAAAGAAAAATGTGATAAACCAAATCAAATACAGGATCAGTAAATGATTATATAGCAATACTGAAGCATACATCATCATCATAAACATTATAAAATGAAGAAACTGAGTTACATGATTCTCTTACGTCTTATCTTTTTCTTTTTTGAAAGCATTAAGTGCCATTATCGTGAGACTAATATTTGATGTGGTAAGGAATTAATAGTTTGCAACTAAGTCTAAGACACTTTAAATACTACCAAATATATACTGTTGCATTTGCAAATCTAAAGACAAATGTTGATTTAGGTTTTAAACTGCAATCTATAGTTAAATATGTGACAGCATTTGTTGTTTGCAAAACTTGAAATAGGTTCTGTCTGAGTTACCTTTTTATGTGACAAACAGATAATTAAAGCTCCCCAGTCATATTTAAAAGAAGTGAGATTTGATGGTTGAGAAAATGTCTAAGTTATAGGTGTTTGCACAAACTGAAACATAACATTTTATTTTGAGTATTATTACATTTTTTTGCAGGAAGATAATGTAAAAAAGTGTATTTAGTAATTTGTTCTTATGCTAAGTGATGGCTTTCTTTGATATGTTTACAATCAGGTTAATGGTGGTGACTTTGTTCACTGTCAGTAGAGCAATTTCTAGCTGCTTCCTGGAGAGCGTCTGGTCACTTATCCTGTGTTGGGTGTCGTTTAAATCCTATACTATGCCCATTCTCGGTGTTCTGGTATTTCAGTGGTAATTGTGTTGTAAGCATCCTGATTTTGTACTTTTTAGCATTGCCTTAAAAATATGTACAAAAAGAAGAATGGGAAACCCAATAACCACTTGTGAGCTTAGGTATCTAAAACAATAAAGTAAATGGCCAACAAGGGGATCATTTCCAAACAAGTGAATGATTAAATATATTTTTATGCCCTAAAAAGGTGACATTTATATTAAATGATGTGATGCACTTCATCAGAAATGGAGAATGAGAACAGATTGGAACTTATCCAGAAAAAGCATGCATATGTGACATAATTTACTTGAAGTAAATTACTTCATGATATACGTCATGATTAAGAACAGCATATGGGGTACAAAATATGCAAAACATTACACATCAATCATGTTATGTTATGTTATAGCACATTTATAACGCGCACTGATACTCTCAAGTGTCCTGGCGCGGAAGTTAGCTGGGGTCAGAAGCAAGAGAACACGTTAGATGGCCTGACTAAACAGATGCGTTTTCAAATGCCTTTTAAAGAGCTGAAACTCTTGGGTAAGTTGAAGCTCAGGGGGAAGCAAGTTCCAGGCAGCAGCGGCTTTAACCGAAAGCGACTGGCCACCCAAGCGAACTCTGCGAAATCGGCGGGCTGAAGCAGATCGCAAAGGACGGTTCGACACATAAAAGGCGATCCTCTTCCTGAGATAGGAAGGACCTGAGCCATGAAGAGCCCGGTGTGCCAAGGTAATTGCTTTAAACTGCACCCGTTGGATGACCGGCAGCCAGTGCAGTTCACGCAGGTACGTAGGTACTGATGGGCGCTGGATCTCCTAGGAGCGTTAAAGAGGAGTCTTGCCATGGCATTCTGAATGATTTGTAGTTTCTGCAGAAGATAGCCGGGCAGACCTATAAAAAGAGCATTGGCATAGTCCAGCCTCAATAGAATCAAGGCGCGGGCAATCGTCTCCTTGGCCACCCGCGGAAGCAGAGGAAAGATTTTGCTGAGTGCCTTGAGGGTGCCGAAGCAAAATCCGGTCAGTTTTTTAACATGGTCCGCAAACCATAGATCCTCACTGAACCAAATCCCCAGATTTTTGGCAGGTCCTTCCACCGCGCGAGGGGCTGGGGAAGTCAGGAGGCCATAGACGATGTCTAAAATCTGGAGGAAACTGACCATACAGGAGTACTTCAGATTTGTCCTCATTGCATTTGAGAGAGGCTTGGGCAAGCCAGCGGAATACGGACGTTAGACACTTCTGGGCAGCATCAGTGGACAGGTCTGAGCCGCTCCAAGTGAATAGCAGCTGCGTATCATCAGCATACGCCATCACTTTTGCTCCCATCGACTCAGCCAAGTAGACCAGCGGAGTAAGATAAATGTTAAAAAACAGGGGACTTAAGTTGGAACCCTGTGGAACCCCTGTAGCCAGGTTCCTGACAGAGGAAGCACACGGGCCCATAGTGACCTGCTGCGAGCGAGAGTCCAGAAAGGATTTCACCCATTCCCAGGCCAGACCCGAAATCACAATCGCCGATAGCCTGGCCAAGAGCAGCTGGTGGGGCACCGTATCGGAGGCAGCAGAGAGGTCAAGCAAAATCAGGGCTGCCCTGCCGCCCCCGTCCTAGCACTCCCTGATAGCCTCCGACATTTCCACCAGGGCAGTTTCAGCGCTATAGGCAGACCGAAATCCGTCCTGAGCAGAATGCAAAGCACCGGAAGCTACCGAAAGGCAGCCTTCTCACAGATTTTGGCCAGGGCAGGTAACAACAAAATCATGTCTGGCATATATGACTTATAGAAAATATAAACCAAGAAGCAATATGTGACAAGTCCACTCTTTCCTAAGTAGTCATTCTAATGTATAGAGCAGGCAAATCTTGGACGAGCATCTGAAAGACAGTGTATGAGAAAGAAGTGGAAGCACTGCCAACTTTTCGGTCTCAGTTCTTAGTACTTGAGACCATCCTCAGAACTGTTTTCTCTAAAGGAGTTCTATATAGACCCCAAATGTCAAAAGGATAATGAAGAAAATAAAGGAGGATTTATAATGTACACCTTTATAACGATAACTACACACTCACAGTGTGGACATGACCATTGAGATAGCTTTAAAACACATGAAACCAATAAAGAAAGAGATTGAAGAGATAGAAAAAAACATTTCTGGTGACCAATCACCTTCCAATGCTAAGGGGCCAATTACGATGGCGGTCGGAAAGCCTCCGACCTCAGGTCGGAGGCTTTCCGACCACCATCGTCGGTTTCAATTCACACCATCTGATAATGATGCAGCTGGTCGGAATTGAAACCAGCTGGTCATTCCGGCTGGCTTCGGAAGGGCTGAATGAGCCCATCTGAATCGGGTTGTAATCCCAAAGAGCGGGCCTTTCTGCTCTTCGGATTACAATACAAGGTTTCTGGCCTGGTTTCCATGACGGCCTGTTCAACATGGAAACCATTTCGGAAAGCGTCTTTGGGGGCCTGCAGCAGGGCCCCTTGAGTGTGAGGCCTCCGGTTGGTGGCCGAGGTGGTCACCTATGGTGCCCCCCTGTTGATCTATGCACCCTGTGGCTGGCATCTTGAGGTGCCTGCCACAGGGTGCAGGGATGAACCACACCTCCCATTTCCCTATTGCAGCATATATTACGGCCGTAATGCATGCTTCCATAGGGAAATGTTGGATAGTGACTGAACAGTGTTCAGTTGCATCCTAATGAGATGGGCGTGATCGCCGGCCCGTGTCGGTCGGTCCTCTTTATGAGTCGGTGTCGGGTGTAAGCAATTCCGCCCAACTTCCAAATTGGCCCTTATGACTCTCCTTAAGACAGAAAAGAACACTGCAAAGGAATTTGAGAAAATTAACATTACCAAGAAAACAGACAAATTGCAGAATGATATAAAGAGATATAATAAAGAAAGTACTTACCCGTAGTTGATCAAAGATGTTTATCAAACCACAGGGACCTCCCCTTTTCCATCCCAAAAGAGTAACTTTTTCTGACACTGGGTGTCACTCTGACAGTGATCAAGCTGCACCAAATATCCAGGTATTTGGATATAGTGATCAACCATCTACATCTAGAAAACATTTGTAGCTCAGGGTCCGAGAGGTGGAGGACAAAGCCAGAGAAAAAGGAGTCAGAGGGGTAGAATTAAAAATCAGTACATACCGGGCCAGAAACAAATGAGCAACCAATACTACAAATGGTAGATGAAAAGAATCTTTCAATACCAATTTTCAATCTTTCCTCTCATCACCTGACAGAGATGGAAACATCAGTTCTAAGTGATGGTTTATCATTTGTTTTCTATCGTTAGAAAAATTTGTTCAAAACACAAATTGAAATAAATAGTTCACTTCAGTTAATCTGCCCGAAATTGCGGAAAATGATATTATACTGGTGTATGACACTACAGGGCTTCATGCTTTCTCAACGTTCTATTGTAACAATCAAATGGCCACTAAAGACAATTTGGCCTAGAAAATGCTGTTCTTACTGAGATTGATTTGCTTTTTAAACCGAAGTATTTTCAGAAATACAGATTTTCTAAATCTCAGCATATTGTCCTTTAAAATTTACAATCACAGTGAAAATATTATCAAACCTGCGGATAAAGGTGGTGATATTGTTTTATTAGACTGATCAGATAATAATACTGAAATACACAAACAGTTGAATATAAGTGATCATTACAAAAGACAGCCTGGTGACCCTACCCATGTTCTTAAGAATGCCATCACTGACATGAGTAAGATTGGTTTAGCTTGAGGGTGGTCAATGACAGCACTATTGTCATAGGTGTCTGACTCTCTCTTTCTATACCTTATATTGAATGTTTGAAGGCTCGGGTGTTTAGCAGTTGACCTGCTATCAATCTTGACATTTTAGAAAAGGGGGCTTATGTATCAAAGGGTTTTACCCATCTTTTGTCTGTGGGTAAATGTGATAGAATGTATTGGCCTAGATGCCTATGGGCCAGCCATTTACCAATCAGTGAAAGAATTAAACACTGCCAAAAAATCAAATATGATTTTAATATTGCCAGATTGTCTACAGAGTATACAATAAGTAGATCAGAAGTAAACATGCTTCTAAATCCTGCATCTTTAATCCAAGCACACAAAACTGGTGGAAACAAAATGAAGAAGAAAACTATTTTAGTGACATCCCTTGTCATATTGATAAGCATTGCCTCTATGCTGTGTTAAGTTAGCATGAGCTTATTAGAAGATTAAACACCATTTTTTCCTGTCTGCTGCTTTTGCACACGACACATAAACTGTTCTTATAGCTTTGAGCCTAGTAGAGCACTTTGGATTCACACGAGAATAATATGTTATTGCTCTGATATCAGCTTTGCTTAGTGAACTGTGTCTGTACACTGAGTGCTGAAGCCTTCAAGGATAACTCGACACAGTGGTTGTTGTGAGGTCTGATCTTCGCACCTTCCTAGACATAACATACATACAGCGGCAGCCAAATTCTGGCTTTAGGCACGTTTTATATTACTTCACGCAGCGCACCCACACACACTTGATGGTGCTTCGCATGCAGAGAGCTGGTGGAAGATGATGTGATCCCTTACCACTAGGATCTTGAGGTATGGGGCCGCCCTGCTAAAACCCAATGAGACCTTCTTAGATATAATATAATATGCTTGTTAGGGAGGGTGAGAATCAGGTGTTGTTAAACCCGATTCATTTCAGCATTTTATCATGTTGTCACCTTGTGTATTCTATGGACTAGTAACTATGCTGATTATTTTGCTTCTTATAATATGTTTGCTGGTATTATCGAAGATACTGCGTTTGAGAACCCTGCATTAGTGAATAAACATTTCAAATATGCTTGCGTCCTCATTTACTCCTTGTTTTGAATTGAAATGATTGTATAACGAAAGAGTGTTCGTGTGTTCCACGTTACCTGAGGTAATCTAAGTCCATGTTCTGGTTTGTCTAAGCATTGGGAGTTTGTAATGACCAATGAGACACTGTAGCTAGTCAGGTAAGGGGATTTTAGGTACTAAGGTGAGTTTTGGCACACCCTAACTTACTGAGGTTCCAGGCCTCTATGCACAGTTCTGTAGGAGAACAGGATCCCTGCTACATGGCGCCCAACGGTTCCGGTGGCCTTATTACATGACACTTGAGTAGTTCGTATTTCAATCCTTAACCCCTTCACTGTAGTTTCCGGAAAAAGGTGGTGTTGGAAAAACCTACCTATTTATGAAATAGGTCTTTTCAAGCTTGAATCTTTCTGAAACAGTTTCCTTGGATTACGACCCAGGTGTGCTACAAAGTTTACTTTGTCCTTTTTACTTTTTGTGTCGTTATGGCCGCGGTGGACATTCCGCAGCATAGTCGCATTGCGGTGCGCAACCATTTGCAGCAGTATAATGTCCCTGGGATGGCTTGGCCGTAATACTGGTGGTGAGTGCAGAGTTGGCTTACCCTTACGAGATATTTTACTCGTGGGTGACCTTCCCGGCTGTGGATGGAACTTCAGGTGTGTTCCACACATACACTCCCACTACTGTGCCGAATTAATATACGCCGTACAGGGCACAGGAAGTACCTATAGATACTTGGCAGCATCGCGTTTGGTTTGGTGGTGCCCTCCCCCATTCTTTGACAGCTCCGAGGTTAGGTCCTTTGTCCATTCTGGGCTCAAATTGGCCAGTTTTGGCTGGATTTACTCCTCATCCTCAACACGGCAATTGTACCGTTGTTGAGCTAAGACGACTACATGTAGTCACAATTAGCGTTATTCGGTCGTTAGTACAATACATTACCCGTAATCTCCCAGGCGGGGCCCCAGTTGGTGCGGTGCTTCCTGCCGGACAGGGTGGCATGAAGCTCAGTCCATTGATGGTCAATGCAGTGATGGGCAAGCGTCCCCTGGATAAGGATGATTTTCCTTTCTGGCTTGCCGAAAAATTTGACCAGCAGGAAGCAGTATTTCCTAACACGTCTCCTGGTGAGAAACACAGTATTCTGACAATAAGCTTACCTAAAGACTTGGCCCCTGAAATCGGTGACTGCGAAACCTGGGGTAGAACATTTGCGGCAGTCTATGCGAGGTGTTACGGCACTCCGTCTATGACTGTCCTGCCTACGGTCCTTAAACGTGTTCAGGATGAGCATGGACCTGAGGCTGCGGTTGAATTGGGTATGCGCCTATGTGGCACCTTTGATGTAGTTTGTGATCTGGTACTTGCTAATGTCAAGGGAGATGCAGTGAACTTTCAGGTAGCCAATGCTTTGCAGGCGCTCCCTGATGCCAAAAACCCCGTCAGTTAGCGAGGATTATTGTGGCGGCTTATAAGACCGTGGGCCGCAATAGTAGGGGTCTCAAGCCATTTTCTACTAAAGAAAAAACACAACCCCAAGGACAGAAGTCGAAGACTGATGTCCAGCCCAAGACCAAAAAACAAAATTGACCTAGGAAACAAAAACAGGGAAAGCAACAGAAACAGGAGTCTCGTCCTGCGTCTCCAGTGCCTGCCCCCACAGAACGTGTTTATGACTTGCGCGATCGCGTGAAGATTAAATCACCTGATCGATTTCAGGTTTCTGATCAACGCTCTCCTCGTTCTTTTTCAGGATTCATCGGCCTCGGCGACCGGTGGTGGAGGAGGCGGCAGGGGTCGGGGTGGCCAGCAGGGACGCGACCAGCCCCGCCCAAAAGACGGTGCAGGAAAGCAGGATGGCTCTACGACAAAGAGACCCCAGTTTCAGAAGAAGAAAGTCGCCGCTTTAACAGCGAGATATGCCACAGATAGTGAGAACGCGGCTTCGGAATCTGACATGGGCTCTGACCTTGCTTGACAGCGCGGCGGAGATTACCATAGTGCGAGAGGCCCTGCGTCCACTACTGAAGGTGACAGCGACTGACCGTTATGTTGTCGTGGAAACAGCTGATACTAGAGTTGCTCCCCCTGCGCACTCCTACAACTCTGAAAAAATTACAGTCTTTGCTGGGATTCTTGAACTTCGGGAGAACATACATTCCTGATTATGCCCAGCGTATCAAGCCTTTGTATGCTTTGATACAACCTACTTTTTCCAAATCATGCTGGCTGCCTGAGCACTCAACTATCCTGCAGTCTTTGCAGGCTGATCTGCTCGCTTCTAAATACTTACTGACTCGTGACAACCACACCAACCTGGTGATAAGAATCATCCCTGGGACGGTGGGTTTCACTTACCTAACTTTTAACGAAGGAGACACAGTACCTATTGCTTACAAGTCACACTTGTCCACATCGGCTGAAATGCGATTTCCCACTGTGGAGAAAGTTTTGAGGGCTGTGCAGATGGCGATTCTTAAGGAACGTGCTCTGTCACAGGTGAAACGCATGTTGGTTGTTACACCTTGTCCTGCGTTAGAGGCAGTTACGAAACCCAGTGTACCTAATTCAAAAGCTTTGAACCCTCGGTGGATACAATGGGCTGCTTCTTTGACGTCCCCGGATGTCACTTTTATTTTTGATGCCTCCTTACGGTCTCAGGAGTATTTACAGTATGAATTTGTTCGCCCAGCTCCATTAGCAATGAGGCCTTTGGAGGATTTCCATTGCATCATTTACGCTGATGGTTCGGCGCAGGTTGGGCATGGCTCTAAACATGCCTACGTTTCCGCATGCGCCATTGTGTTCGGTGCAATGGCGAACGATGAGTTCAAGTCCAGTGTCGTGCACACGTAGACACTAGGGGACTGCACCGCACAATTGGCAGAGCTTCGTGCTCTGATGCTTGCATTGGAGTACGCTGATCCTGGTGTGACGACTCTTATTGTGAGTGATTCTTACTACTGTGTCCAGTCTTACAATGATAACTTGTTCTTTTGGATTCAGAATGACTTTCGTGATTCCAAGGGTAGCACAATAAAACATAAAATGATCTGGGTCCAAGTGGCTGAGCTTAAAGAGCGATTACCACTCGTGTTTGTAATTCATACTCTGGGTCATCAGCGCGTTGGAGTACACGCTGTTGGCAACTCGCTTGCTGATGAGGCAGCGAAATCTGCGGTATCGACATATTTGGTTGCAGCAGTTACACGGTCCAAAAGTAAGATTGATGATGATATCTTGGCAGCTGTTGCTGTCACTAAGAAGGGAGGTAAATATCCTACGGGGTTCCCTTCTAAGTACACATACCACTTAAGTCCCGATAAGGTTCCTTATGTGAAAATTCCTGAGGTTGGTGATAGATTGATTCCCAACTCGGATCGCAGACATGCATTGATCACAGCGGCGCATGAAGGTGTTGCGTCTGCGCATGCGGGCGTTTCGGCAACTGTGACTCATTTACAACAACGTTTTTGGTGGCGGGGACTGTACAAACAGATGCGCGATTATGTCCTTCAATGTGACATTTGCCAGCAGATTAAGCCTTCGACTGCTGCGCGTCCACCCCAAACACAGTTGTACATCTCTAATAAATCACTGGGATGTGTTTATTTGGATCACTTTGGTCCTTTTTCTTCTGATACTGCGTATAAGTATATCTTAGTCGCAGTTGATTCATGCACACGCTTTGTCTGGCTCTGGCCCCACAGCAGCACTGATTCACGGACTGTCATCAGGGATTTGCGTGTCTTTTTTAGGAATTTTTGCCTGTGGTACCTTCCATTCGGATCAGGGTCCGGCTATCGCCTCCAAGGCATATAAGGATGCCATGATTTCGATGGGGGTCCAAGTCAAGTTTTCGTCTCCGTACAGACCTGAGGGTAATAGTGTAGTGGAACGAATGAACCGTGACTTAAAGCAATCTTTGACAGCCCGAGTTATAGGCACTGGCAGGAACTGGCTGGCCCATCTCAATGGCATGCAGCGTGCTCTTAATAATCTCCCTAGAAGGTCTCTGGGTGGGCGGACCCCATACGAAATGCTCTTTGGTATCAAGATGTTTGTACTGGACCATGACGGTCTAGACTCGGTGGCTAGCGCTACCTCCTTTGACGTAGATGAACATTGCAATGTTTTACAGACTCTACAAGAGACAAGAGACAAGAGACAGTCTTGCAAAGGAACATTTGCCCTCCACTTCGGATGATGCGTTGCAGATCCCGGTAGTTGGCTGGCTACCCCAAGAAGATCGAGAACAAGAAAGAATTTGGTCCCTCCTAACGAGCTCTGGTTCCTGTGCTTGGTGTGAAGGGCACAAGAACAGTCATTTTACCACCACTTCCAGGTCATAAGGAAAACAGGTTTATCTCAATTGACAATGTCAAGATACACAGAGTGGCCGATTCTTCTTAGTATGACACCGGCAGTGTCCTGTCCTTCGATTGTGAGAAATTCTGTTTGGCCACTGCTTCTAATTCTGAGCCAGGGGTGGCCATCGAGATGCCTACAGTTTCCAGTCCTTTATTAAGTACTTTACCTGGTACTAATGTTGATGCAATTGATTACACTTACCCTACTGACTTATCGATGCCTGATTTACAAACACGTTTCGCCACAGAATCCAGATTTTCATTTGACACTGTCTCGCACAAGTCAGAAAAGCCCTCTCGAATTGCAGTATATACAAGTTTCTTTAAAAAACATTGTTTAATTTCTCCTTGGACATATATTTGGCTGGTGCTTTTTTCAATTTCCCTTTTTATGTCAATTGGTTTTGTGTTTTATTTTTTCCGGTTGGTCAACGGACACTACATTGAAGAGAGGACATGCATTTAACATCTAAATGGAACATTGGCGCCCCTTTCCTCCTCACATTCTGCACACAGACTGAAGAGAGACTTGACATTTGTTAACATCACTGCTTGGCCTGTCCTAGATGGGATTGTATGGGATCCTGTTAAATTTCAAATCCATGACCCTACTGAAGTCATTAATGTCCCTAATGTGCTTAGAGTTAACATGGGGGATGTAGTAAAACAAAACATACGTTCTGATGATTGGGATGTTCAGGCCCTGGAGGCATGGTTTTCTGATTTGAACTATTATGCTGCCTTTGATTTTTTTTTTTTTTTTGGATAAAGACTTTTATTATCGTTCAAGAAAGCAGTACATATAGCTTAGCCTACAACCCTGCGGGCCGGCTGCAACATTGCGATGTATCTCGGGGATAAGGGGGTGCATAGAAAAATGCATCGTACCATCCGTTGCACCCTCAGTGGATGAGGCTTCGAACACAGTTTACATATCACATGCGTTTACTGCACAGTTATATCTGCAAATGACGTCTTTTTTTTTAAATTTTTTTTTTTAGTTTTTTCTTATAAGTAAGCTTTTTAACTCTGCAAACAAAACATATCAGTTCTCATTGGTATATCCCAATATGTAGCTGCGCCATCGCGTGTTTTGTCGGCACCCATGACACTTAAACCCACAGAAACTGCGCAGCAATCCCCGGGGGGGCGGCAATGAAGCGGGGGTCAGCAGTGCATGTGCTCCGTCTGCCGCCGTCGGAATTTGCAACAGCCGTTGAGGGCAGTGGGGCCCCTCGGGCCGTCGGCCGAGTGTGCATAGCGCCTAACGGATGATTAATATAGCCATGCTATGGCCTCGGGGGACGCCACCCGAGTCCGGTCTTGTGGCCGGGCAAGGGTCAAGGTGCATCCTCCAGGTGTGGTGCGCAAGGAGGTCGTGGCTACGCCTGGGAAACCAGAGTCCGAAACAATGAACATGGGGATATGTGTGGGATGGGGAGTGGTAAGGGAGAGTGTGCCTGCGGGAGCGATGCCCAGGGAGTGGCCTGGGGCGTGTATCAATCTGCTGTGTGTTAGTTTGTCTTCGAGTGGGTGTTCGCCCGCGCCCGGGGCTAGCATGGCAGACGTATGGCGCAGCCGCTATCCAGTGTGTCCGGCGGGGAGGCAAGCTGCCTATGAGTCGCTGGCGCCTCATTCCCAACGCTTCCTGCTGGCGGGCGTCGTGTTGTGGGGGAATGCGGCCTGTGTCCCTGTCTTCGCCACTACTACCCCAGCAGCGCTATCCTATTTGCGGCGAATTTTACGTGAGCCCTCTGGCCGCGCCCTCCCCCTGGAGGGTCCTCAGTGTTTCGTCCCATTGTTGGGCTATCGGGAACTGCCTTAAGCCCGCTATCTCCTCCCTGTGTAGTGCCGTGCTTTCTGCTCTAGCTCAGTTGGTGAAGGATGCATACCAGTGTTTGGGGATCGGCGGTTCCCTTCGTTTCCAGTGCTTAGTGAGCAATCTCTTGGCTGTAATGAGTCCTAGATCCCAGAACCGAGCCTGCGTCTTATTGTGTTTGGTTCTTTTGTATAACCCAAGGATACAAGCCTCCCACGTGTGGGGTAACCCCGGGCCCGTGCTATGTGTCAGGAGAGATGTTACTTACCCCCAGTATGCAGCTAGAGAGGGACAACGCCAGAGCATGTGTAAGATATCCGCGCCCAGTAAGTCGCATCGAGGACAGGCGGCAGTGTTGATCACGAAATATTTGTTGATCCTGTCTGGCGATAAATATGCCTGGTGTAGTATATACAACTGGATGATCCGGAAGCGGGAGTTGCGTGGGACATTCACGGGGCTGGCCAGAACCTGGGTCCATTCCTTATCCGTCCAATCCCTCCCGTGGTGGGTTGCCCATTTGTCTCTGATTGGTTGCGTGGGTCGTTGTGTGTGTATGTGGAGGGCTTGCGCCAGCCAGTGAATGACGTGGGAGCCGTTGCCCATAACGTGCAGGTACTGAATTAGGTGGTGAATCGGTGGCTCATTCTGAATATCCCCCCAGGACTCCGTATATGTTCGCAGTATGGACGCGTGGAGCAGGAATTGCCCCGCCGGCAGGCCCGTGCCCTCCGACAGTTCCGCGAATGAGAGCATGGCCCCATCCGCATAGAGATCGCCCATGGTCTCCACCTCAGCCGTAGTCCAGCTCTCTAGGATACGTGTTGTTACCGTTCCACTCCTCCGGGGGGTGCCCAACAGGGGGAGCGCAGGGGCATACGGCCTGACTTCCCGAGTCAGTTTCAGGCTACGGATAAAGCATTTGCGGGCCACATCCACGTGCAGGGGGAGGGGGCGGGGTCCCTTGGTCAGGGGGTGAAACAGAGCGCAAACCTGCGGGTGGGTCCATTGGTAGTCAGCGGTGGCCGTGTCGTCGAGGTGCGAGCCGCTGAGCCAGTGTGTCACCCATTGTAGCTGTGCGGCCAGGTAATACAGCTCCATGTTAGGGACTGCCAGTCCTCCCTCAGCAGCTGGGGAATACAGCTTCGCCAGTGCCACGCGGGGGCGCCCAGTGTTCCAGATCAGGCTGCGGAGCATTGATTCCAGGTCGCGGAATATCTTAGTGGGGACATACAGCGGAATGTTTGCAAAGTGGTATAGCAGCCTGGGCAGGGCTATCATTTTGGATAATGCTATTCTGCTGGGCACATTCAGTGGCAGTGTCTTCCAGAAGGCCATCTGGGCCCGCAACGACGAGACAGCGCGCACCAGGTTGCCCTCCAGGATGCTGTGTGCATCCCTGTAAATATACATTCCGAGGTATTTAAACGTGGTGGGGTACCACGTGAGTCGAGTGCCACCGAGGCGCACATCACACTCCCGCAGGTCCGGACTAAACGAATATACTCCAGACTTAGTCCAGTTGACCCTGAGACCCGATACTTCCTCAAAGGTCCGGAAAATGTCTGACAGCGTGTCCGGTACCGCGGTGAGATCCCGCACATATAGCAGTAGGTCGTCCGCGTAAAGCGAAACTGTGTGCACCCCGTCAGCCAGCGGGATCCCCCATTCTGCTCCCCTGTCCTGCAACAGTGCCGCCAGGGGTTCAATGGTCAGGGAGAAGAGAAGGGGTGACAGGGGGCAGCCCTGTCTGGTGCCTCTGCGTACCCGCACCGCCTCCGAGAGCAGCCTGCCCGTCCTCACGCGGACGCTGGGCCGCTGGTAAAGGAGTCCCACCATGTCCGTGAAAGCATCGCCCACGCCGAACCTGTCCAGCACCGCCCCCAGATAGGGCCACTCCACGGAGTCAAAAGCCTTCTCAAGGTCCAAAACTAGACACCCCGATCTCGGCCAATGTAACGTGGCGGCTTCCTGGACTCTGAACAGGCGGCGTATGTTACGGGAAGTGCTCCTCGCTGGCATGAAACCGTTCTGGTCGGCATGCACTAGGTTTGAGACCTCTAGGGCCAAGCGTCGGGCCAACAAGGAGGTGAAGATTTTATAGTCAGTGTTCAACATGGCCAGTGGCCTGTAGGACCCCATGTACGTCGCATCCCTGCCCGGCTTCAAAAGTGAGACTAGATTGGCTTCATTGAGCGTGTCCGGGAGTGCTGAATCCTCGATCGCCACGTTATAGATCTTGAGTAACTCCGGGATCAGTGTGTCCGAACATGCTTTAAAAAATTCAGCAGGCAAGCCATCTGGGCCAGGGGTTTTGCCATTGGATAAGGCGAAAATGGCCTCACGCATTTCCTCCTGGGTGAATGGTGCTCCTAGTTCTCCCTGCTGCGCGTTCGTAAGGGAAGGCAGCTGCATGTCTGTGAGGTAATCTGAAATAGACACAGGGGAGACCCTCAGCTGGGACTTGTACAGTGTCTGGTATTGACTTACAAAGGCTTGGTGTATCTTATTCTGTGTGTACACTATTTCTCCCTCAACTGTGCGAATGGCCGAAACCGGCTCCGTGCGGTTCTCTTGCCTGACAAGCCATGCCAGCAATCTCCCGGGCTTGTCGCTGTGTTGGTGCACGCGCGCCGAGTGGGCCGCATAATTGACGTGCCGCAGTCTTTCCAATAATGCCGCATGGTCCGCTCGGGCCTTGTTCAGGCGTTCTCCCATCCCAGCCACCGCTTCCTGCTCCCAGCGTAGCAGGTCCGCCTCCACCCTGCGTAAATCTGCTTCTAGCGTTTTCTGCATACTTCCCTGCGTTCCCAGGCAGTGCCCCCGTACCACCACTTTGAAGGCGTCCCATTCTACCTGTGGGGAGGACGCTGTGCCCGTGTTGTCTGTGAAATATTGGGCTACGCAGGCCTGCAGTGAGTCTCGAAATGGGGCGTCCAGCAGTAGGGCAGGTTGTAATCGCCATGTGGGAATGGGCGGATGTGGGCGTTCCCAGGCTATGTGTAGTGTGTGTGGATTATGATCTGAGTGTGTCCTGCCAAGGTATTGAGAATCCATAATGTGTGGTAGCATTTCTGTGGACACCATGTACCTGTCGAGGCGGACGTGTAGCGCGTGCGCCCCTGAGTAATAGGAGTATATCCTGGTGTTGGGATTGTGAGCGCGCCATGCATCTCTCAAGTCCCACTGTGCCGCCCATTGCGTGAGTGCTCTCGTGGCTCCCAGAGACGTTGCGTCCGGCCTGGGTGGGGCCGAGCGGTCCAACATGGGATCCAGTATTGTATTGTAATCTCCCCCCAGTATCCAGGGGACACCGTGCCAAGGCGCCAGCTTCTCCGATATGCGTGCCAGGAACCCCCCCTGGTCTGTGTTTGGAGAGTAAATGGACGCCAGTACTACCGGTTGCCCATCCATGCGGCCCTCAGCAGCACATACCTCCCCTCCGGGTCTATTAGTACATCCGACATTGTGAAGGGAGTGCCCGGCCTCACCCACAGTAGCGCCCCACGGGCAAATGAGGAGTACTCTGTGGCATACAGTTGTCCCCTCCATCTACGACGCAGCGCAGCCACCTCCGCCCCGCACAAGTGTGTTTCCTGCAGGAGTGCAATGTGCACCTGCTGCCTTTTTAAGTAGGAATATATTTGATAGCGGCGCGCTGGTGTGTGCATGCCTCTGATGTTCCAGGTGCAGATCTTTAACTCAGACATTTTAGCATTGCGAACTCCCCCCCTCCAAGTCTATAAACAGCAGCCCCACCAGGGTCCACCTCACTCCATTGTCCAACTCTCCTACACCCACCCCCCTCAGCACACTCAGCAATGTTCAGGAAGACATTAGGGAAGGGGAAAACAAAGAACAACAATAACCAGCCGTGGGCAAATCCCACTAAAATACCAAAAGGGCAGCGGCGAAACGGGTCACCGCCCATACTCTCGATCGAGAGGGACAACCTTTCCAGTCTAGGGGGAACGTGTGCTTAGCACAATCTCGGCAGTTCAGGTGGTCGGTCAAGGAAAGGGATCAAGATCCTTCCCCGAGCCATATGAGATAGGCAACAGGCAGCCACCATCAGCATTCCGGAACGTGGCGCCGGTCGGCCCACGGTGGGGACCCCGCCCACGCCGGTCCCGGCAGAAGAAGGGTGTAAAGAGTGTGGTGCATTTCCTGGGCCCCCGGCAGGGACGGCTCCCCAATGACCGCGGCCCGCTGTCAGAGGCGGAACAGAATGAGTATGGGCCAAAAGACAACCCCACCACCACCGCACCCCCTGTCCATCAGTGCCACGTGGGCAGTACTCACTGTTCCAGCTGATCACCGTCCAATCGGCAGGCAGGGGGGGAGAAGACTCCTCCGGCAGCGTCGAGTATCAGCCGTGCCTCAGCGTCCAGACTGTTCATGCCGCCATCCCCCCCGCCATGGCAGCTACCTCACAGGTGACTCTTTCGGAGTCAATGAAATAGGTCCGCAGTTTGCGGTGTGACGTCTGGCAGGTCCACTGAGATCCGGGATCCCATACGCGGTTTCATCGTCATCACTGGGGACTGCCCGTTGGTCACCATCTGGGCTCGCTCCCTGGGACGGCTCGGTGCTCAGCTGGGAGACTCTCCGGAGTGCATCTCGTTGTTCCTGGAGCATTTGGTCCTTCGGGGGCGAGTGTCGCGGCCCCTCCTCCGGGCGCCGAGACTGCTGCGTTCTGTTCCTGCGGCGGCGCCGTGGCCCGCACGTTCTAGGTCCCATCTCACCGCCCCGTGCCTGTCTGGGTGCCGTGTCCGTGCCCTCGTCCAGCCAGTCTCTGACCTACTCGGGGGTGTTGAAGAAGTGAGTCTTGTCCCCCGCCACCACTCTTAGTTTTGCTGGGAAGAGCAGGGAATATTTAAGGCCTGCGGTGCGGAGTCTCCGCTTCACTTCCATGAAGTCGTGCCTTTGGCGCTGTACTTGGACGGTGTAGTCGGGAAAGAACATTATCGCGGCATTGTCTATTCTGATTTCGCCGAGGCGTCTGGTTTCCCGCAGCACCGTGTCCCGGTCTCTATAGTTCAGCATCCTGAAGAGCAACGGCCTCGGGTTAGCGCCTGTGGTGTGGGGCCTTGTCGGCACCCTGTGTGCTCGCTCAACTACAAAGTGGGGTGATAGTGTGCCTTCGGGCAACAGGGCCTTAAGCCAGTCTTCAGCGTGCTGGGCAGGGTGGTTCCCCTCCCATTTTTCCGGAACCCCCACGAGCCTGATGTTGTTGCGTCTCGCCCTTCCTTCCGCATCTTCAGCCCTATCTTCCAGGAACTCCACTCTGTTCAGGAGGTCTTGCACTTGCCTGTCCGTCTGGGTGACCTTGGGTTCAATCTCCTTCACTGCACCTTCCAGGGTCTTGGTCCGATCGGACAATTTCCTGTGATCGTCCCTGAGGTGGGTCAGGTCCACTGCGACTCCATCTATTTTGGACTCGAGGGAGGTCCTGGTCTGGTGGAGCGACTGTTCCATGCGCTCCATGGCCGCCAGCACGCTGTCTAGCCTCGCGGTCAGTTGGTCGGTGGCCATTTTATTGTGCAGCTTGTCTGCTTTTCCCTTTTGCTGTGCGCCGCCAGTCCCTGTGCGGGTCCGCACCCCTCCGGACATGGGCAGGATCGCAGCTTCACCGCCCGGGCCGTTCCAGCAGCTCCCCCAGGATCACGCCAGTGCCAGGCGGGGGGGTCCGATGGTCAGCAGCCGCCCCGCTGGCCAGGGTCGCCGTCGTTGTGGCCCGGGTGGGGGTCCTTCAGAGGGGGGGGGGTCTCCGCCCTCACTCAATGCAGTTGCACCATGTCACCTCAAATGTAGTGGGAGACTGTCAGGTCCAGGCACAGGTCGCGATCCCCCACGTGTCTCCCCGTCCCCCGGGCGGCCGCTATCCCCGCGGGGGGTACTTCAGGCGGGTCTGGCATGGAGCGCGCTATTGCGGGCCACCGGCACAGGAGGTCGGCCAGTCCAATGGCAATTCAGGTGGGGAGACTAAGTGAGGGGGCCAAGCTGCCCATCCGCCAGCAGCGGGCCCGCAACGCAGGCCCCAGGCGGCCACTCCGCGCGGGCTCCGCAACGTCAGTTGGTGCGAGTGAGACTCACCGGGCGGCTCCGGTCACAGCCCAGCATCCCGGCGAAGGGCCCCCTCCATCCGGGTCCGCCCTCTCGTTGGCGCCTCTGAGGTGTCCTTCTGGGCCAGCCTGCCCCGGGCACTTCACCAGGAGAGCATCGGGCGCGCGGCGGCCACCAGGCGAAGGCCAGTCCTCCGTTCCTCTCTCAGCCCGGACCCCCCGCGGTATCCAGCAGCGAGGTGGGTCGGTAGTGGGACCACCGGGTGCCGCCACCAGCTCGGCGGCAGTCGGCCAGGGGGCCGCAGGCAGCGTGGCGAGGTCCGCCGGTCGGGGCCTATGTGCCGGGCCCGAACCGCGGCCTCACCTAATTGTCTCGCTGGCCGGGAGGTATCGCATCCCGCAGGAGGGCCTCAGGACAGGCCGGGGTCAGCGTCGGCGGAGCCTCAGTATGAAAGTCAGCCAAAGTGCCGAGAAGCGTTCTAGGGGTGTCCGCCTGCAGTTTCGGGCGGCTGCAGTGAAAATGAAGCGGAGAATCGGCTCAGGGAAGGGGAGCTCGTCACGGAGCTCTACCCAAGGGCGACCTCCGCCATTGCGTGCTTAGCCACGCCCCCCATTATGCTGCCTTTGATGCTGAGGATTTATATTTAGATTCTGCTAATTATGGTGATTTATATTGCTTCCAACATTTTGGAAACCACTTTTTACACAAAACTAGTTCCAGAAGAAATACTGTTAATTATACACAGTGGGAGCATTGCCCGGCTCCTGTACAAGGCAGTCCAATTAAATTTTTTAAAAAGTACACTTATTTTACCGACTTTAATCAGTCACATCCCGCTTTATTTTATTTTAAAATGACAGAAAAATCCATGTCCAAGGTTAGACTTATCGATACTAAGGTATTGTATTCAAAGTCCTTCCTCGACCAGTTAGCTGTTGGAGGTTACGAGTTGTGGAAGGAAACAATTGACCTTAAATCAATTTGGGGTTCTAAAAGTTGGCAGGTGCAAGGCACTGAGGCTTTGCACCGGGCATGCCTCATCCCAAATCATATGTTATTTTTTTATTCTACCATTTCTCAGACAAATGCTTTGGATTGGCTTCTTCTAAAAAATTGAATTCTCCTTCCATCCCTGATTTAGGAGAATATTCAGATTGGGGTAACTATACAACATTTTCCATTAGGGAATTGCAAACTCTGTTGCATAACTCGTCCTTTAACATATCCCTTTGGATCCCAAAGGTTGGCTGTTGTGGCACAGAAGTGCTGATTCGTGCCAACATCGTTTTCTGGGTTTAGCTGATGGCTTCAAACAAATAAGGGCCGATCCCCGTTTTGAGATTGACCATTCTGTCACCACTTATTCAATATGCAAATTATGTCAAAATTGGCTCCAACATTCTACCTTGGCATCAGTGAAACTGCATCTCTCTAAACAGACGGGTGATGTTGATTTAAATGATTTTATAAAAGGCCCGGCTAGTGGTAGATCAAAAAGATGGATATATGCTGTTTATAATGAAATTTGGAAAACATCACAGATTGAAGCGGCTACCCGCCTTAGGGCTATTGATCAAGCTAACTTAGAGAAAGTGCTTGCAGTTGTAGATAATAGCATTAACACGCTTTCTTCCCGCATTTACACATTGGATAATATTGTATCGTCTGTTGTTGATATTGTACAAGATTAAGTGTCTCTGTTATACCATGGTCAAAATCAATTGCGTTCCATTATGCAGTTTGCATGGACCCTACAGACGCTTAAAGCTGGAAAAGTGCCTTTGACTTACATGAATGTCTCCTCTCTTTTTGCCCCTTTTAATTTGACAGAAAAGCAACGTTTGCTTTCAATGAGAGATGCATCTTTTTCCATGTTACACATTGAAAATTTGGAGTCTTTACCATTCTCTGTGGCAGAGAACACGGCTGCGACGTGGCTTATCCACGGTTTAATCACGTTACCGTTTGCTTTATTTAAATTTACAAACTGTTTGAAATATATAGCCATTGGTAGATACGAGCCACTGGGTAATTCATACCTCCATGAAACCTGGTCGCTTCCTTTTACTTACAGATGCCTTAGAGAAGGGAGGGAGGTTTATTTCAAGGGTGAAGAGTGCACGGAAATGCCTGATCACTCATTAATGTGTAGACATATCCAATTGCACGGTTCTTGTAACCAAGAACAGCCTAATTTAGCCTGTGTTTTGAAAGGTACTCCCGTTCCCGCAATAGTCCCGACTTTCACTTTACTGGCAAACAGCAGCTGTTTACTTTTAAATAATGAAGATTGTTGTGGGCTATTAAAAGGCGTCGCTTATGTGGTTACAGTATCTGAACGTGTGGTGTGCTCTAAAAATGTTTTGTATCCTCCTCCGCATGGGAACTCAGATGTTTCCATCTGGCCGCGAATTCCAACCTTGAGAGCAGAGTTCAATGGAATGAGTAGAATAAGAGCCCTATTGTCACAAAAAGAGGTTGCTCTGACTTCGGCTCGTGAAACATTTGTCCTTCACATTGCCAACACCCGCACAGGGGTGCAAGCCTTATTAAATACTGACCTACCGTTACATTTCAGTGCACTGATTCATACAATCTTTAACGCGTCTACCACTTCAGGCCTTGCACATTTCTTTAAAATAGTTAGCAGCAGTCTTGTTACTTCATTTGGAAAGATATTTGGAGTCATTCCTGTTTTCCTACATTCAATCTTTTCAAGCCTGTTTGGTGGGTTTCCTGTGTTACTAGCGTTGGCTGCTGGCATTCTGGTGATATTTTGTTTTGTGAAAAATGGATGCCCGTCCTGCGTTTCATGACGCTCAGTCCTGCTTGGCACTGTTTCGCAACAGAATTCTTGAATACTATGGTACGCTGCCGCTCGCCACCTTAAGTGCAGCGTATGGATTATCGTTTCGATTTTCCTATTTTACGTGTGTCCAGCCTGTCTTTCATTGCCTGAGCTGCGATTTCGTTTGGGCCCTGGATTTGTGTCTCTGCAAGATGGTTTCTCCTGACGTGGATTTTAATCATCTCATAAGTCCCTTAGTTACTCACGAGTTGCTTTGTTCCGACGAAAGGATTATGGCCTTGGCAGCGATGCATGGAGTACTGGGTCGTTGGAATGTATTTGCAGCGGCGCAATATTTCTTGGCACATAGCTTCATTGAGAACCCACCGAGTTGTCCTCTGATGATGCTAGAGGCTCCGGTACTTGAAGAGCATGAATGTTCTTTCCCGCTATTGAATTGGATGGCTGATATGTTTTCTGATGATAACAGTGACTTCCTTTTGGAAGCTGTTGCTGCTTATTTTGCATATTCAGTCCTTGGCTGAAACGAATGGAAGATTTTAATAACATTGAACTTCTTTCAAATTTTATTTACAGAATTATGACTAAATTTACATGTCCCAGAACTGACATGTCCCAGAACTATTGACTTTGACTATGTTGAATTTTTTCAGTTTTTGAATTTTTTTTTTTGAGAATTATGTCCAATTTGTTCTTTTCCCAGAACTGTTGACTTTGCTCAAAGGATAAATTGTTTTTTTTAAATGATGAAAATATTTGTTCTCATTTACTCTTTTTTTTTTAAGAATCTTTATTCGGTGATTAAAAAACACCATAAAAGCACATATATATATATACATAGATAAAAGGTCATTAAACATTAATCAAGATCCTTATACAAAGTTAATACAAAATAGATATACCGAAATATAAGTCCATAAATTTAAAATAGAAAATCCAAAATCTTTCATTCCTAACCCCTAGTCATCCTTAATCGGACCGCAACCTTAATAAAATTCATAATACAACACAAGGTTAGGGGATCAGAGGCTTTTTGCAAAAAGACTAATGCATCCCTGGCATGTTCCTGTTGGGCTTTTTTAAAAATATTTACAAGAAATCTGCGCCTGGGCATGGAAAAATAGGGACAAAGCAAAACAAAATGGAGGGAATCCTGCGGAGACCTGTTGTCACAGCCGCAGGGTCCCTTCTGCTCAATTGATGTGGTGAAACCTGCTGGTGAAGCCAACAAAAAAGGAAGTAGATTCAGTCTAAAACGGCACATAAGAAATCTATCCTGTGCATTATGCACGAGGTACAGATAAGGCTCCATACCCTCCACGCTCTTCACCAGATTATGAGCCCTCACAGTCTTTTTAACTCCTTCAGCCTCAGCTCTGCGTTGGGTTTTCCGCTGTAGGAAAATTTCCCCTACTTGTTTCTTGTGCTGGGCTGAAATTGTTGTAGGGTTCGTGAAGAGGTTTCCAAAGCCTAAATCCTCAAGGGTGTTTTTCACGTATTTAAGCCAGGGGATGCGCATACAATTAGTCCTATCTAAGCAGTCCAATAAAATTTCTCTGCTTAGATGCGCATCCGGATTAACCCATATTTTTAGCCAGGCCACAATTGGCCTAAGTTTTAACAGGTCATCCAAGTATGGCCTCCCTAGCTCCCTGTGAGCTATGATTGCAGCGGTGCTGGGTGGTGCCCTCAGGATAGATTTCAGATATTTGTTTTCTTCCTGTTGGATTCTAGTGGTGTTCACAAAGCCCCATACTTCTGCCCCATAGATTACTTTGGAGCATGATGCGGAGCAATACAAGTTCATCACCTGTTCCAGGCTCCATCTACCTGGCCTCCTGCCATATCCAGCTATTGCCCCATTAGAGGCAATCATTTTGCTACAACGTTCCGCCACCAAGGAGTTAAACTTCAGAGCGCCGTCAAAGGTTACTCCAAGATAAGCGAACGTTTTGACCTCCTCTAAAATATGGGTGCCTATTGTATAAGTAAATTTAGAGGAAGCTTTTTTGCCGGCCAGGAGCACATAAGATTTACCCAGGTTGACAGATAGATCCAGGGTACTCATGAACTTAACAAACCCATCTACCAGGATTTGTAAGCTTCGGGGTGTACGTGCAAGCAAGACCGCGTCATCTGCGTAAAGCAGAACAGGAATATGCCGCGGCCCGACCCTAGGGGAATCTGCCTTTAAACCCAAAAGAAACTGCTCCAAGTTGTTAATATAAAGGGAAAACAAAAAAGGGGCAAGAATGCAACCTTGTCTGACTCCGCTCTTACATGGAAAAGAGTCAGACAATCCTCCCTCCCTATTAAATCGAACCTTGGCCGTGGTGTCTCTATGCAATTCCCTTAATATGGTAATTAAACCACTCTCAATCCCCATACTTGACATCATGTCCCACAGCTTCCCTCTATTGACGTGGTCAAATGCTGCTGCCAAATCCATGAATCCCATATAAATGGGTTCATCACTGGCCAGAGTATATTTGGCAGTCAGCATATAAAGGTTCAGGCATTGGTCACTAGTGGACCTCCCTGTCCTAAACCCGTATTGAGTGTCCGAGAAGGTGTTATTCTCTTCGGTCCACTCGGACAGTCTGTTAAGGATTGCCCTACCCAAAAGTTTGGCCGATACGTCAATCAGGGAAATAGGCCGATAGCACTTGGGGTCATCCCTATTGCCCTTTTTGAAAATTGGCACAATAATCGCTTTTGACCAAGATGGTGGCAGGCCACAAGAGATAGCAGTATTTATTACCCTGGTCATCAGGGGGGCCCATAGTTCTATATTGCTAAGAAACAGGTCAGGGGGAATCCCATCCGGACCCGGGGCTTTATTTTTAGTCAGACCCTCCATCCCTGCAGTAATCTCCTTAAGAGTAAATACTACCGGGGAAACCTGACTTGGGGTTACCGGTGACTCTACGGGGATACCGGGCTCATAGTTATATAAACCCCTAAAGTGTGTGACCCACTGCTCCGGGAGGATGTTAGCCCCTATGTCCGGGGAATCATTTTCTTGAAAGGTCGGTTTATTAATGATTCTCCAAAAACCCGCAAGATCCTTTCTTTCCCCTGCCTCTCTTAGATCTGCCCATACTTCTGCCTGCAGGGCAAGTTTCCTCCTTTTAGTCTCTTTTTTGTATTTTTCTCTGCACACCTTGATTTTTTTGAGGGTCCCTTGGTTTTAGCTTAAGGCAGCATTTCAACTCCCTCAATGCCTTAGAGCAGTCTTTATCGAACCACCGGGGATTAACCAGGTTACGTGTGGGCGCACTGGTCTTAAGTAGGCCATCGATCAGGTTAGCGATCTGGTCAAATGCTTCCAGTAACCTTGATCCCTGGACTTCTAAATCTAGACAGTCATTAATGGCCAGTAGGCCCTTGTCGCCCAAAGTTTTATAAAACTTTACCCCGTCTATTTTGGACCATTTCAGTCTCCTGCCTTGGTCTATGGCCCTCTCCTCAATTGTGTGATGGACTCTGGTTCCAGTACCCACCCTATACGAGAGCACCAAAACAAGAGGGTTGTGGTCGCTGAAGCTGCTCCATTCTATCCCTACACTGATTATTTTATTTATCAGGGATCTCGAGGCCAGAATATAATCTATAATAGATGAGCAACGCCTGCCCTTAAAAGTTGGTGGAAGTGTACCATCCAACTGTGGGTCTATCATATTAATGGTATGCTCTAAGTCATACTTAAGCCGAAGCAAACTGAGAGCCGACCCAGTAGGCGTATGAGAAAAATGCGGCCCCTTCTCCATTGGGCATTGTGACCAATCTGAGTTTACCTTGACCAGTGCCGGACAAAGATGGCAGTTAAAATCTCCCATTAAAAGCAGCCCATGAGACTGCCCCTTATTTTGGAATGTTGTTTCTTGTCCCAGCCTATGGTCTAGTTCAGCTAGTAGCGGGGTATGGTTGTTTGCTATCTCAGTGTTATATAAGTTAAAAACAGAAAATCTTAGCCCCTTTCCGAGGAACCGAACTGCCTGAATCCCATGTGAATTCCAATCTGGGGAAGACCAGGTGCCTGGGAGGTCTAAATCTACGTAAATGGACAACCCGCCCATTGCTCTCCCTGATCTGGATTTTCGGGCGGGAACAAAGAAACACTTGTACCCCTGTAGGTGATAATTGTTCACCGAGGCCCATGTCTCCTGTACACATATAACATGAAATTTTCTAATAAAATCAACCCATTCCTTATTGCTAAATTTGCCCGCTATGCCTGCTACGTTCCAGGAGATCAGTCTCACTCCCTCCCCCCTCCATTCTGAACCCCCCTGTGGCCTTGATGGTATCTCCTGTATTGACCCTTGCGTGGCCAGCCCATGTCCCCCTCCTATACATTCTATGGCTATAGCCTTAGGTTCAACATACACGGATTTCCCAACACCACTCCGTAGAATTTGCTGAACCTGAGAGCTTTGCTCCACCAACACCTCTGCCAAAACGCCCTTTTCCATATAACCCTGGGGGGCATTATCCGTTTGTCAGTCTACCCCCTCTAGATCGTTCAGGCAATTAAACCGATTATAGGTGTGAAAGGGTGGTTCTGGTCGGCCAAATAATGGCCTAGGATTAAAGTCCTGGTGTCTCCCCCTCCTGCCAACCCTCTCCCAGTTGTTATGATTTTGTGGCGGTTGCAATGGGACTGGAGTAATGGGAAAAAAGAAAGACACACGAAGGGTTTGAATGGTGGATTCCCTGGATCTGTTTTTCCCTTGGCATATATAGGACACCGTTTCCGTGTCCCTAAAACTCACCAGTATGCAGTCCCCTGTAATGGATTTATGTGTTCTCCCCACCCATGGCACCCTTCTTACCATTATGATTTCATTATTAAGGTGTATCGGGAGGGGTCTATTTATGTTTAACCAATTAATTACCCTACTTTTCAGGGCACAGAAATCCTCAGTTTCACCTACTTCGAGTGGGGGAACACCCGCCATGACTACAGTAAAATCATTAGTCTCAGGGGGTAGGTTAGGCCTACGTGGTCTCGGGGGAAGCTTCCTTAGAGGGATCAGTGTAGTACTATCTACCGGCTGTGCCGGATGAAGAGGGCCTGAGGGAGGAATGGGCGTGTTAGAGTTAAGAGACTTAGTTGGTGCGGGCTTGGACCTTAAGAGATGTTGCGAGTCCGCCGCATTTGCGGCTTGTGGAGGGACTATGTTTGCTGCACTATTTGGAGGCTGTTGAGGGGCTAATGTGATGGGAGTGGGTTCTAGATGCCTTCCCTGAAGACCAGCCGGAATTTTCAGACTACCTAGTGTGGTCTCCAAAATGGTTAGTCTGATCTCAATCTTTTTTATACTCTCGCTAATCGGTAGTAATAGAGACCTTAGCAAGAATTCCAGGTTTCCAAGCGGGACAACTGAGAGGGGAACATTAGCGATATTAATTCCTGTATCTTTTATCGGGGCGGGAGCTAGATCCTCCTGGACAATAGGTTTGGGATGTGATTCGGCCGGTAATTTCGCTGCTAGTACGGGGGGTTTTGAAGACTTCCCAAAATCCAAATGAGAGATTTTGGGTTTGCTCCTTCCCTGGGCTCCCTTCGATTTCCTCCTACGTTTGTTAGGAGGGGGCCCAAGTACTCCTTGCGCGGTGGCTGGCTTGGGTTGAGCTTTCCTAGCCTTAGGGACAGGGGGAAGTTGGGAGACTAAATCAATGGTCACCCTAGTAGGGCTTAGACTGGTGGCTGGAACTATACTCATGGCTGCAACTGGTGAAGTGTTCTTACAATCCCTCAGCAGGAGTGGGACATCATCTATTAGGGACAACTCCTCCCTGGGCATGGTGGATTGGTCTCCAAGGGTTTTTTTTTCAAGTTGTCTATTGAGCGTCTCCGTTCTGCCCTTAACCGGGACAGGTTACACTCTTTGTCCCCCCCCCCCCGCCCGGGAGAAATAATTCTCTAGGGTCCTACTTTTAACACCTCCCTGCTTCACTGGGGTACTCTCCTTTGCCGGGGACGGCATAGTGATAAGTGATGGGTTATATTCGGCAGGGGGCTATAACAGTGAATAGGACCAGAGGTCGAATACACGACCTAAGAGGGTAGGCCCAGCCCGGCCCACTCCGGCCTGTGACGGCCTTGGACGGTCCCACCCTTGTCCCGGGCTTCTCCCGGCTCGCTCCCGCACGCTCCCGCTTAGCGGGTAGTAAAGACAATTTTATACTTCTAGTGCGGCTAGCCAATAGGATGGAGGACAGGGGGGTGTGTCCAGCGGGGAGAGCAGCTCAGGTGTAATCAATGGGCGCGCAGGGGCTCCTGGACACTGGAGTCCCTGCCTGCTCGCAGCCCCGCCGACACTCTGCCCTGCCCGCTCCTCCTCGATGATGATGTCAGGCCCACACAGTCAAGCGCCTCCAGCCACACGGCGCTGCGGGACCCGCGAAGCGGGTCCGGCGAGGTAGTTTCCAAAAATCCGCGCCTACAGCACTTGCAGCTGCAGCGACCTCAGAAGCAGGGGATCCTCAGGAAGCAGTTCAAAGACGATTTGCCAGTGGGGTCCAAAGACCAGCGACCAACTCGCCGTCGGGGTAAGGGTTCCAATGTTAAGCTGTGGGTGCCGGCTTTTCAAACAAACAGACAGGCGGGGGGCGTGTCCAGCGGGGAGAGCAGCCCAGGTGTAATCAATGGGCGCGCAGGGGCTCCTGGACACTGGAGTCCCTGCCTGCTCGCAGCCCCGCCGACACTCTGCCCTGCCCGCTCCTCCTCGATGGTGATGTCAGGCCCACACAGTCAAGCGCCTCCAGCCACACGGCGCTGCGGGACCCGCGAAGCGGGTCCTGCGAGGTAGTTTCCAAAAATCCACCAAAAATCCGCGCCTACAGCACTTGCAGCTGCAGCGACCTCAGAAGCAGGGGATCCTCAGGAAGCAGTTCAAAGACGATTTGCCAGTGGGGTCCAAAGACCAGCGACCAACTCGCCGTCAGGGTAAGGGTTCTCATTTACTCAAGTTTGAACTGTCTATTGTTCTTGAACTCTGCACTTCAATGTTGAGCCCCTTATGGTATTTTGTCTTGTCAAGGTTCGGATCATGGGGGGATGTCATATTGATACGCAAGTAGTGTGGCTCACTGGTTAGAGGCGGCAGACCCGAGAGCAGAGGACGGCCCGGGACCAGGGTTCGATTCCTGGCGCGGCAGGTTTCTGGATCAGGGTCAGCGGACTCGATAATTCTCTCGCCTCGGTGCCCACTCTGATCAGCGTTCACACTCGGCAACTCTGGGCATTAGCTTGCCTCATCTTCACTAACGGCCCCACCAGACCGCCGGGGATGCCTGGTCTCACCCTGGAGATACCCATTAAGGGACCATCTCTCAGGGAAGCCAGGAAGGGTTTTGCAGCGGTCGAAGCGCCTTGGGACCCTACGGGCAAGTAGTGCGCTATATAAATGCCTATACATACATACATACATACATATGCTGTGTTAAGTTAGCGTGAGCTTATTAGAAGATTAAACGTCATTTTGTCCTGTCTGCTGCTTTTGCACCCGACACATAAACTGTTGTTATAGCTTTGAGCCTAGTAGAGCCCTTTGGATTCACACGAGAATAATATGTTATTGCTCTGATATCAGCTTTGCTTAGTGAACTGTGTCTGTACACTGAGTGCTGAAGCCTTCAAGGATAACTCGACACAGTGGTTGTTGTGAGGTCTGATCTTCGCACCTTCCTAGACATAACATACATACAGCGGCAGCCAAATTCTGGCTTTAGGCAAGTTTTATATTACTTCATGCAGTGCACCCACACACACTTGATGGTGCTTCGCATTCAGAGAGCTGGTGGAAGATGATGTGATCCCTTACCACTAGGATCTGGAGCATTGGGAGTTTGTAATGACCAATGAGACACTGTAGCTAGTCAGGTAAGGGGATTTTGGGTACTAAGGTGAGTTTTGGCACACCCTAACTTACTGAGGTTCCAGGTCTCTATGCACAGTTCTGTAGGAGAACAGGATCCCTGCTACACCCTTTTCAACAAACCTCAAGCAGAATAAGCTTAGACCAGTTCTTGCTGCTACCTTGTATAACAAAGCTACATTGTGTTGGCCCTTTCAGCAAGAAGTAAATCATTCTCTCTCACTTTCTTTTTTGTGAATGATTATGGCTGTTTAGGTATTTATAAGTGTTCATAGGTTTACACTGATGACAGCTGTTACCCTTTCAGTGGGGTTTTATCAGTTATTGTAGGTTTAAACCTAAAATACAATTGCTTACTTATATCATGTACACTGGCTTTTTCTGGCTAAATTCCAATCTCTTCTTACACTCCATTTGTGTCATGTTGCATTGCATGAATTATTCTAAATGTCACCTGTTTGGGACATAAACATATTATCATTCAGTCACTCACTTTTAAGTAAATGAACCGCTTGTTGGCCATGTACCTTATTGTGTTAAAAATATGTACAAATATATGCTGCCTGCTATTTAATGGAAACATTTCTGGGGTTTCCTCTGAAGGATCCCTTATATGTACACATACACAAACATTTTCAGACCATGAACTCAGACCCTTACTTCACACCTAATATTATGACACAGGTTTGCAACAACACTACAATGTACATTCGCTTCACACCACATGTGGGGCGGGTGAAAGGTGTAAAGAAGCAAGTGTGACATATTGGAATCTCAAACATGTTTGGTTGCCTCACTGACATAGGCCTGTGAATGTCATGGAGTCACTTCAAATTAAACATCTTGAACACCAAGATAATTACATTTGGACTACATTAATGGCCTATACTATGGCTAAACTGTATCAACCATGAGAGGATTACAGAAAATTCAGAACTCTGTAGCCTGACTACTCCTACAGGTAAAGGCATAAGTCCATATCACCCCTGCCTTGAAGGCCCTCCACTGCTTACTAGTTTCTAGAAGATCCACCATCAAGCTGCTCTGTATCACCCGCAAGCATTAGAATAGTAATGGGACTTTACTCCCAAGGATGAAAATCACTGAATAGATTAAACCCTGGCACCTACCTTTCTGAGGGGGGCCTAGAAGGACCCTAAAGGGCAAAAAAACTATATATGTATTTTTTTTAATTTTCGCGGGGTAAGCGCTGGGTGCGTTCCCATGTACGCTTCCCGGTACACGCACCCTGAGTGCACCACGGGGAAAAACAGTGTAAAAAATTAGAGTAAAAAAAAAATTTAGAGTGTGGGTGTTTTTTGTACCTACAAGTAGGTACCAATGCAGAGTCTCAAATTCAAGAGGAAGACTCTATTCCCCTCATCTGTAAAATGTACACCATCTCTCCTATAGATGCCTTGCATGTTGTAACGCAAGTTGTTGTGGTATATGGAACCCACACCATAGTCTCCGAGGAAAGCAGACACAGATTTATTCACATGTTTCCTTGCTTTCTCAATCTGTGGACAAAATTGGTTGGCCCAGTTCAATTTTTGCCTTTGGCATACATTAGAAAATACCAAGGCAGTTTTTGGAAAAAGTAACATCAATTGCCCAACGATGTCCTTTAAATGCATTTCCAGACCTACCCAAGTCAAAGTGCCCAGGTCATTGCCACCACAGTGCACAATTATGAGGTCAGGGTGTGGTAGATGCATAAAGGATTTTACCAATGGTATCAATTGGTGACTTCTCAATCCTCTCTGTCCAATCCACACAATGTCCACATTTGGTAAATCAAGGTTGTAAATACCTCTGTTACTTGCAAATGTTTCACTCCAGTAGACAAAGCTATGACCCACAAACCAGACTTTTGGCATCTTGAAGGTAGATGTGCTTGTATTCAGATGAGTTGTGGAAATAAAATGGCAGTTTGAAAGTAGGAGTTATGAAAAAAAGTGGTTGAGATTCAGTGCACTTGAAAAACAAGAAATGATTGGTGCTTTCTTAAAATTCACCGCTGAAAATTAGGGTACATGCTTTTTTTTAAAAGAAGTCATTTTAATGGTTGAGAAAAAGTCATTTAAAGAAAACATTGCACATGATTAGCTGGTACATTGAGAGGTCAAACACCCTTGCTGGATTCTTTTGAAACATAGTATGATGAACTTTTCAACTGTGTGCTGAGTTAGGTGGGAGTTACCATGGTAACAGGGTGAATGAGCACTGGGGGGATGGGTGAATATTATGTGAGTTTCAAAGTGTTGAAAGGTAGAACCAATTAAAATGTTAGTTTGGTTTTGAAATAGTGTGGGAAGAATTGTAATTGGTTAAGTCCAGGGATATGTGTGAAGAATTATAGGGAATCAGGGCCATTTCTGGTTGCAGTGTTTCAGGTGCATTTCAGAGATTCTGCTTAAGAAAATATGGTGTGTGTGACTGACACTGTTCTAAATCTTCCAAAGCATTTTTAAAGGTGAGTAATGATTCTTTTAATAAGGATAGACTGCTGTATGCACTAAATTTTGGTCAAGGATCACATTGAGTGTCTGTGTGAAATAAGGAATTACATTTTCAAATTTTTCAATAATGTCACCTGTGCCTGCTAACAGTTTGCCTCTCTTAGCTTAAAGGGTGCTCTGTGCTTGTGTCTCATCTTACTCTGTGCCTGTGTGTTATCTCATATATGATTCATTTAATGAAGATAGACTGCTGTATGCACTATGGGGAAGATTAAGAAGCATATTGTACTTCTTTATTCTTGCATTGTGTGTCATGTTTTTTTGGAATGCTGTTAAAAAATGTAATGGTGCATATTTGAAATGTATTTTGGAAATGAGTTAGGTTTCTGCCTTGTTTTATAGTGGTCATTTAAATGGGCTGTGCTCTGTGTTAAAAATGATTTACTATGGAAAATATTTTCTGGTAAAATGTCTGGCTTTAAAATTTTGGTCAAGGATTACACTGAGTGTCTGTGTGAAATAAGGAACTATGTTTTCACATTTTTCAATAATGTCACCTGTGTCTGCTGACAGTTTGCCTCTCTTAGCTTAAAAGGGATCTCGTGCCTGTGTCTCATGTCACTTTGCAGGTGCATAATCTCTCTTTTTCTGTGTGTCATTTCTCTCTTTGTGTGTGTCATGACATGTGTCTCATGTGCCTAAGATCACACTGTGAGTCAAGCTTGATTTTAAATGGATCTGGGTGAATAATTTGCTTAGTTGATGTGTTTAAAAATATGGAAATACATGTTTTCTTAAAGTCAGTTAGGCTTTAGCATATGTACTAGTAGGGAATCTTAGGCAGCATGTCTGTTAGGCCTCTTACTTCACAAATAGGCTCTAAGCTGTGCAATCAAGATCCAGGGTGTTTTGCAAGTAGAGACAGTGGAATAGTATGAGCAGAGACACTCATATTGCATGCAGAGACAGACATGGTAGATTACATGTAACATCCTGGTCATGTGCCTAAGATCACACTGTGAGTCAAGCTTGATTTTAAATGAATCTGGGTGAATAATTTAATGAGAGTTAGAGAGATAAACTGTGAGCAGACACAGGTGACATTATTGAAAAATGTGAAAATATAATTCCTTATTTCATACAGAGACTCAGTGTGATCCTTGTGAAAAATGTTACACCATGCTTTTTACCATAAAACATTTACCAGAATGATATGAGACAGATGCAAACAGACAAATGACACACACAAAGAGAGAGATATGGGGCAGGCACAGAGTTAGATGACACACAGGCACAGAGTGAGGTCAGACACAGGCACAAAGTACACTTTAACCTTAGAAAGGCAAACTGTGAGCAGACACAGTTGACATCATTGACAAATGTGAAAATATAATTCCTTATTTCATACAGACACTCAGTGTGATCCTTGTCAAAAATGTTAAAGCCATGCTTTTTTTCATAAAACATTTACCAGAATGAGATGAGAGAGACGCAAACAGACAAATGACACACACAAAGAGAGAGAGATGGGGCAGGCACAGAGAGAGATGATACACAGGCACAGAGTTAGGTGAGACACAGGCTCAGAGTGAGATGAGACATAGACACAGAGTGAGATGAGGCACAGGCATAGAGTGAGATGAGACACGCAAACAGACAAATGACACACACAAAGAGAGAGAGATGGGGCAGGCACAGAGAGAGATGATACACAGGCACAGAGTTAGGTGAGACACAGGCACAGAGTGAGATGAGACACAGGCACAGAGTTACATAAGACACAGGCACAGAGTGACATAAGACACAGGCACAGAGTGAGATGGTTCAGGCAGAGAGTAAGATTAATAATGAAACTGTACTGCACTGTTGCTGTGACACAGTTACTGTGGTATAAAGTAACTTATGTTGTAAACTAATGTTTATATCGTTTACTTATTGGAGTTGCTATGTAGTATGTTTGTAGTGGTCCATAATATGTTCTTTTTTCTTTACCACAGATTTTAATAATCTATAGAAAGATAAAAGAATATGCCGTGAAAGGAAAGACGTCAAAAGAAATATAAACAGGATTTATGGTCCAAGAAAACGAAAATACAAGACTCATCCAAAACACAATCTTCAGTGAAAAAAAAATAATGCTCCTGGTAAGCAAACTAAAGACTTTTTAAGGAAGTTAATGAAATGTAAAAAAAAAAGATGTTGTTTCCAAGAAGAATAATCCATCTGTAAATAGAAAAAAAAACTGTGCCCCTCAAAAAATGTTAGACCTGTAGAAGGAGATGATATTGTCTATAGCAATAGAAGGAGAAATCAATTTATTGAAATTCGTAGACGAATGTTTTATAACAGAATAGTTTCAAATGTATTAAAAAATGTAAAGATGTATCAAAAAAAGACTGCTTTTTACAAGAAAAAAAAGCATGGAGAAGATTGGGGGTTAAGCATTTAAAGTGAAAAATAAATTATATTGTTTAGTAATTAATAGAATTCGTACACTCGATAAGGTAATCAATGTGTTCAAATCAAAATGTAAGTGGAAAAGAGTAATTAATCGGACTCATTTTTGTGATGTTTTTCTGGGGAATGGAAGCATAGTTCAAGTTGTGAGCCATTTTTTAATGAAGAAAGTTACTTTCAGGATAATGATTTGGTGCATGCAGTTGACACCAGTGGTCGAGCATATGAGGTGAAGGACGGTTGTCCGGTTGAAAAAGAAAAAATTGTGCCTAGAAATACAGAAGAGGTGTTAGCTGATGAAGTTTTAGGAAGATGTCCTAAGGCTCCAGTGTATACTTGGAATTGTAGTAGTATTTGTAGTGTGCAACAGGATTCAATTGATTTGTTTCTCAGTTTCTTACGGACATATACTAAGAAAAGTCTCAAATAAAAAATGAAAATTTTGCAAGAGTTAGATCCTTGTAGAGTGAGAGAAAAACAGGTTTGCATGGGTATTCACTGGCTTGTCTTTCAAAAAAAGTATGTCAGAGTGTTTTTCACCATTTTTGGATGTTAGCAGTGCATCATAATAAAGTGAGGAAATTAGTGAGAAGGTTGTATTATGCAAAAAGTCCAGCACTTAAGCTAAAACAGTTAAACTGTGCTCTTTTGCATGGAACTGAATTAGATGTGAAGAACATTTGTGAAGAAATTGAGTTTTGTTACTTTGGTGAAAAAGAGGACAGTGCAGAAACTGATACAGCAATAGAAGGTAATGTGGAAGAGAATGTAGAGATTTCAAGTACAGAAAATTTGAGCATGAAATTACAAAGTTTAAGGTCAATTCAAGTGAAAGGCCTAATTTTACTTGTGTGTGTTGTCGATGAACTCATTATAAGAATCAGACTAGATTAGTTGATTTATATGTAAAAAGTGAAATGGAAAATAATAATGAGTGGAAGGATTTTGCAACTTATTTGTTGGTAGAAAATTGTTTTGATTTGGGTTCTGATCAACGTATTTGTAAATATTGTTATAATAAATTAAATGAAAACAGAATGCCTCCTGGAGCTGTTCATAATATTCTGGAGTTGGTAGACATTCCTTCTGAATTGATGGATTTAAATACCTATTCTGATTCAATGTGTGCATCCTTTTCAGGCTATTGTTCGCATGGAGCCTAAGACAGGGAAATTGCCTCCTTCAGATTTACAGAGAGGATTAAAGGGAAGAGTTGTTTATTTGCCTCTAGATTTTAAGAAAAATATTGATACAATTGGTGTAGAAAAAGTAGAAGAGGAACCTCTGGTTATTCTAGTTAATGGTGTTCCGACAAAGAGTAAGAAAATCTGGCAAGAATTAGTGGATGTTAGGAAAATCAAAAAGGCAACGTTGTATTTGGTAAAAAATAATCACTACTACAAAAATGTATATGTAGTAGAAGAGGAAACAACTGTAGAAGAGGACAGTGATTTCTCAGCTGGGCAAATTGAAAAAGTTGATGTCTCTAGAAGTGAAGAAATTTATGAACATTATAGTGTTCATCCATTGCATTCCAAAGAAGTAATGGGGAATGCTATTGACTTGTTTCAAATGAAAGAAGCAAAAGGAAGTCCCATTAGTGTATGGGAAGAAAGTTTGGAAGCTTGTTGTTTTCCACAGTTATTTCTAACAGGTCAAGGTGGACCTTATGACGACCGACCTGTTCAAATTCCTGCATCTGAATACAGGACTTCAAGATTACATGCAGAAGATCCAAGGTTTCGTCAATGCATTCCATATTTGTTCCATCTACTGTTTGAGAGTGACTTGTCTTGACTTTCTTATGCAGTGCCCCATATACTGAAAAGTGGAGTACATCTACAAAATGTTTCGGCAAGGGACTTTATGGATAAAGTGACACTGCAAGACAGTGTTTTAGAATCTCAGCTAATTAATCTCATGGCATGTCAGCGTGGTACTAACGAGTATTGGTACCGTCGTCATGGGGGATTGAAATGTATGCTAAGAAACTTAGGAACTCCTACATGGTTCCTCACTCTTAGCTGTGCTGAGTATGCTCTGGAAGACTTACTTCAATTTCTACGAGAGGCAAATAAAAACATTGAAAATATTGAATACAAGACACCTGGAGAACTGTGCTTTTGGATCCAGTTAATGTATACAGGTATTTCAATCATAGGTTTGAAGCTATGATGTATTTTATTACAAACAAAAAAAATCCTCCGCTTGGAGAGGTTTTGGATTTCTTTTGGAGAAAGGAGTATCAAGCAAGAGGTGCTTCTCACATACATATGCTGCTATGGATTAAAGATGCAGATTCAGATGAGAAAGTGATGAGTTTCATTGAACAGTATTCTACATGTGCTGTTCCGAAAAGTACAGAAGAAAACTATTTAAGACATCAAGTTTTACGCTTTCAAACCCATCGTTGTGGAAAATACTGTCGTCGAAAATACAAATCCAAGGACAAGTTCTACACAAAATGTCGTTTTGTATTTCCACGTCCAGTAACATCGAAAGGAAGAGTGAACAGTTTTATGTCTTCTCTGCGACATACTGTGACAAGAAAATCACCTAAAAATACATACAACCTAAGAAGAAATGAGGAGTACAAATACATAAATGACTACAACCCAGTCATTTTGTCCATGTGGAATGCTAACATGGATATTCAATATGTTGCTGACAACTCTATTGCTGTGGCTCGATATGTGACGTCTTACATCACAAAATCAGAAAAGACGGAACTGAAGGAAATGTGGGAGGAAATGTCACATGAAAAGAGTCTAAGCAAGAAATTATACAGTTACAGTCTGAAGTTGTTGTCGCATCGAGAAATTGGAGCATATGAATGTTCTGATCGGTTATCATCTGCAAGTCTATATGCCAAATCTAGAACAATCATTTGGGTGAGTCTAGGTCTTGCTGCAACACGAAACCGAGTTTTAAAATCTGTACAAGAAATAGAGTATTTGGCAGAGAAAGAACCAAACAGTACAGATATTTTGAAGACAAACATGTTAGATACATACTATCCAAATAGAAGTAGTCATCTTGAGAACGTTTGTCTCTATGAAGTTCTGCAAACCTATACTTTTAAGAGGAATGTCACAGAAGATATCAATAAAGGTGTATATGCTGTAATTGGATGTGAAGGCTGTCTGGTGATAAAAAGAAAAGGCCATTTGATTAATCATCGAAAATTGAGTTGTGAATCTCTCTCCAGACAAAAGGGAATTTTATTACTTAGCTCTTTTGCAACTCTTTAAGCCATGGCGTACAGAAGAGTAACTACTTGGACATTTTCTCAGTTATGAAGATTCGTTCAATGCAACCAAGGATACCATAGAATGTCCTGTTTTTTCAAATTATCTGTAAATGTTGAACGAGGAAATACAGCAAGAAGCTACATTTGCAGCAGAGATTGCTAGAGACAGTTCTCAAGGCAGTCAGTGTTCTGCTTCATTGAGTCAGGATCCACTACGAGGACCAATTATACAAAATGAAGCTGCCACTGCCATGGATGAAGTGGAAAGAGCCATGGAACAAGCTCAGGAGGATGTAGTTAACTTAGAAGATTTGGAAAAAGAACTAAACGTTGAGCAGAGACAAATATATGACGAAGTCACAGAACAGATTGAGCATGGTTTATGTCATGAGAAAAAAGAGTGCTCATGTACATCATTTATACCTGTCCGACTGTACGTGAGTAGAGAAGCAGGAACTCGAAAAAGTTTTCTGATTAAAGCAATTGCAACTTATCTGCAGAAAAGAACGGAGTCATCGCTGTCTTGTGTTGTTAGCGCTCCAACTGGGTTGGCAGCACATAACATTAAAGGGATTACTTTACATCGTTTATTGATGCTGCCAGTAGAGCATGATAATAAATTACAATACCACAAGCTATCTGGAGAAGCTTGTTGTGAAGTTTCAAGAGTCCTAAAGAAAATGAAACTTCTTATCATTGATGAGGTAAGCATGGTATCAAATGTAATGCTTGCTTTTGTGCATTTAAGAATGCAAGAAATTCTTAAAACAGAGTATGATGTGTTATTTGGAGGCAAACACATCATTGTTTTTGGAGATCTACTGCAGCTAACTCCAGTGAAAGGACAGCCAGTGTTTAAAATGCTTACACATGAAGATACAAGGAAGTGTCTAGGAAGCATTGGAAAGGTTAACATATGGTTACATTTCAAATATGCAGAACTGCTACAAAATATGCGACAGGCAAAGCATGAAGATTATAAAAATATTCTACAAGATGTAAGAATTGGAAAAGTAAGTGAGCATGGGAAAGCAGCTTTACATGCACGATTAATTTCAAATTTGTTTCCAAATGAAAACATTCTCCCAGACAATATGTTTAAGAAAATTCCTGAAAACAAATCTGTCATATGCTTGATGCTAACTGTACAAGAATGTTCAATCTTCAACAACAAAATATTAAAGTTAGAAAATCAAGAGATTGTGAAAATGGAAGCTATTGATAAAATAGAGCATGAAGGACCAACTATTATTTTGTCAGAAAAGTTAAAATCAAAATTGGATTCTTTAGAGAAGACAATATCGAAAACTGCTGGTTTGGAAAAGACTCTGTATGCATCTTTAAATTGTCGTACAATTTTACGACGTAATTTACATGTGGAAAGAGGTTTAGTAAATGGAGCAATGGGTCATGTTGTTGATTTTGTGAATTACCGACATAGAGAAGGAATTGAATTTATAAAAATTAAATTTGATGGTATTGAAGAGGTACAACAAATCAGTCATTGTTCTGACCGATTTTTGCTTGTGAAAGATTTATATGTCCGCCGAAAACAGTTTCCTGTTTCTTTGGCATATGCAGTGACTATTCATAAATCTCAAGGTTTAAGTGTAGATAGTGCTTTGGTGAATATTGGAAGTTCTGTGTTCAAGGAGGGTATGGCATATGTTGTTTTATCTCGAGTCAGAACTTTATCTGGATTGTACTTGATTGATTTTGATGAGACAAAGATTAGTGCAGATGTAAATTGTGTAAAAGAATATAATAGGTTAAGAAGAGAGTATACTCCAAATTTACCTCAATATCCTCTATTTGAAAAGCGTGTAGTAGGCCGAAAAAGAAGAAATGAGAAAAATTGTAGTGAAGTTGTAGCAAAAAGAAAAAAAGTAGATGAACCAGCAATTGTAAGCAGAAAGGAAAAGGATTCAGTTAAAGATGTTGTTGAATTTCAGTTTGAAAACAGATCTGGTGTCAACTGCTATGCTAATGTAGTGGTTAATGGTTTTTTTTTCTCCAAACTGTACAAGAACAGATTGTTGAAAATCGGGATCAAAGATTTTGTTCTTTGTTGAATTCTACGTTTGAGAAATGTAGCAGTGATAGAACAAAAATACAAAGTGTTTCTGAAATTCGAAATGTTTTAGACATATGTTCTGGTCTAAATCAATTTTCACAGAATATTCAGCAAGATTGTCAGGAATTTCTAATGTATATGCTTGTTGTATTGCAAGATGAAGGTGTAGATGTAGAAAATCTTTTTGGTCTTTCTTATAAATGGCAGCATGACTGCGACAATTGTTCCTTTTCAAGTATTACTACAATAGACACTGAAAGATTTATATATTTGACTTTACCAGACTGCAAATCAGTGTCTTTTAATAATCTAGTTAGAGAAGAAAATCAAAACACGGTCTGTACTCAATGTAAATCTGCAATGCTATCAACATTATTTATACAAAGATATGGACAGTATGTAATTTTAATGTTCCAACGATGTAGACCTGATGGAACTAAATTGACAACTTTAATTAAAATTTTTGTGGCTTCTCAATTATCAATTTCAGGAAGAACCTTTGCAACTGCAGCAATTATTTACCATGATGGTGATGAAGCAAAGCTTCGCATATTTTGCGACTTGCCGAAGTCATGAACCTCGTTTATGTGTAACAAGGTAATCACATGTACGTTTTACTAACGTTATTTTATGTTTGAACGAGGTTTCTTGATGCTTGCATATGTGTTTTACTAAAATAATTCACTCGAGTCATTTAACATGGCCGCCGCTTGTATTTACTTACTGCGCATGCGTCAGTCACACTCACGTGTCCTGACGTGTCTGCAGAGTTGGAGGGAAATTTATGCGCATGCGTAATACATAGCTTTGCCAGTAACGTGGTACTTCTCGTGCCACTGCTCTTGTGTCTGTTTATATGTAGCTAACATTTAGGTTGCATAAGTATATTTTATAGTGATAAGTTGAAAGTACAAACCCTGTGATGTGTTTTCATAATGTTATTTCTATGTATTAATTTGTTTTCGCTTACTTTTCATGTACCGCGGGGAATGGGGGTCTCACTGCACCAAAAGCCATCTTGGAGGTCCCTTCTACGCATGTGCGACTTTCTGGGGCACCGACAACCTTGGCTGATGGAACACCGCCAGTTGGCAGTGATGGGCAAGATGCTCCTGAGAACTGACCTGCAACCCTAGCAGGACGGAGTCACATGTTCTTATTCCGAAACAATGTTAAATCTCTATTGTATTTCTCTGCAGTTTCTCATGGGAACCCCAATCTCGCTAGGCGGTACCCAGATATGTAAATGAAGCATCCAAATAGAGTGTTATGATTGGTGTGTTACCCAAATCCTACCTTTGGACCAATTGAAATTGGGGATTCTGACACTTTGCAACATTTGGGGGGTGGTACCCTGTCCCAAAACAGTATATCTACCCTGGGTTCACCTAGGGAAATTGTCCGACTTGTCTGGTTTAGCTGACCTGTCACTGACCCATCGTACTCAATAGGTGACTGAAGATACAGAGCGCTGCGGAGCACTCTGTCCGAAATTGACCATAGACTAAGGTTCTACTGAACCTTAAAGTGCTGGCGAAGCACTTTGCTGGGAGTTCGCTGACCCAATCGGGGTCTTGATCGATAGCTGCAGAGAGGGTGGAGCGCAGGCGTTGCTTCCAAACTGCGGGTGCGGTCCTGTCCTGAGCGGTCCTGTCCTGAGGGTTTGCTGTCCTGTCCTGAGGTCCTGTCCTGATTCCTAATCTGAGGGTATCCTGTCCTGTCCTGGGTGTCCATTCTGAACCTGCTGTCCTTTGAGGGGTATCCTTCCTTGAGGGTTTCCTGTCCTTAAACTGACCCGTGGCCAGGGTTTGGTTTCCACACCAGTCTAGGTAAATACTGCTCTAAGTTCTTTAAAACTTGCACCTTTCTATTTTCCTGTCTTTGCTTTAATAAAGTGACATCTTGCACATGTTGATTTTTCCATGCTTTTGCCGTAAACTATTGAATCATAAAGTCAATTGCATATTTTCTTAACTTGTTCCTATGCTATCCTACCTTTTAGAAATCATATTTTGCATTGCAGTTTGTCATTTTCTGATATGGTCTAGAACGGCCTTACTTAATTTGTCTAAAGGATTTCTGCCTTAAACTCATAGCGTTTTTCTGTTTGCATCTCACTTTAGCATTTTAATGGTTACCCTGACTTTATTTCTCTATAGTTATGTACTTTTCATTATCTTGGTTATTGATTGCCTTATTCTTGTAAGTTTGATGCTTGATGAAAACGAACTTTAGATAAACATTTTAAAACTTCCAGTTGTCCGTGGTCATTTTACAACAGTATTGAATGTCATTTGAATTTGCATTTGCTGCCTTTCCTTTTTCAGCTAGGCCCCTGATCCGTTGAGGTCATAGGTACCCGTGTCGGTGGATGGTAAGTCGGGTACACTGAGTGATAACAGTAGGGAACACACACAATTGGTAGCAGCCCGTGAAGTCGCCCTGTCAATGAATAGTGTGAATTGAAAGTATATGGGCCCTGAAGCCGGAAACGGCGCAATCATTGGCTGGGTGACCTCGCACGCTCTATCAGTTTTCTGGTAGATCAGAGGATGGTTAGGGACTAGCTAAAGGTTAGGCAGGATTAGTTAGGCTAGTTAAGTCGGTAGCTGCTAGTACATTAATGCTGCTATAAGAGCGGCTGTTCCGAGGGACCCGATCACTCTCTTGTGAATACGCTGCTGAAATCCATGAACTGTTTTTTCATTATTTTTCTTGTTCTTATATTGTTATATGTATTAATCCATGCATTTGTAAACCGTCTCGTATTGTGTTGTCCGAACTCCCCGGGGAATTGAAAGGGCAAGTGGTGAATAGAATCCATTGTCCTGAGGTCACAGGCTTAAGGAAAGTTAGGTGCAGGTTAGGATAACCGGGAAGCACTAACTAGGGTTTTCTGAATACATGTGTGAATAAATGTCAGTAACGAGGTTCATTGGCAAAATTCCCATAGTGGCGTAACCTAGTAAGGGTCACATCGGAAGAGTAGCAGGTTCCTCGGAGCTAGGGTGAAAGCAGAGGGGTTCGCTGGGAAACCTTAGACTCGGATATATCCCGGAGAAGTGGATGAGTTTAGGGGAATAACAGGTTCACCGATGCTAGAGTGAAGGGTAGGCGGAAGAGATCTACCCGCAGCGCGTGAAAAGTAAATGGAAGTAGTTTACTTGCAGTGAAACAACACTATCCTGTCTAGACACTTGAGCACTGTGGCGAATGTGTATTCGTTGTTAAAAAAAAAAAACAAGCACTAGCACTTTAAAAGAAAGAAAGTTTCCGTTACCTTGTGAAGGGAGGGAGTCAGTCGCGAAGCGCCTCTGACGTCACTCCGTGCCGCGCTGGGATTGGTAGAAGCAGCGGGCGGGTAGCGGGGCTGGGATTGTAAAGGAGGGGTGAAGCGCCGGAGCGTGAGGACAGTCTCACGAAGGGGCCGCGCACCCATTGGCCGAAAATATTTGAACGCGTGCACCTCATTGGTCGCACGGAATTGCAAGACGCGTTCTGATTGGAGGTGACTTTGTAAACAGAGTTAAGCGTAGAAATCGTATGTGGCACTCGTATTGTCCAGAGACTAGACCCGATCCAAGAAACCAAGGGTTTGAAAGGGATCAGTGGAAAGCTAATAGATACGATATTATGTACGGAGCTAAGAGAAAGATGTCCCTTGTAAATAGGGTAAAGAATTATTTCAAAACGGACAAACCGATTAAGTCTAGAGAGGGCGTTACTATCCCACCACCGAATACTCCCGCCTCATTCATGATGTTTGACCGGGGGTACAATACCTGTGTGTGGTTGGAAAATTGGGTGAAGTACACAAAAGATGACGGAATATTGGCTTTTCCGTTAGACGGTACTTTCAATGGCAGGATTTTATTCAATTTGAGAACCCGCATGAATGAATTACATCCCAGACTGAGATTAACGCAGTATGAGGCATTAGAGGAATGGGAGATTGAGGCTTTTGAAAGAGAAAAACCCCGAATGGACAAAGGTCTGACTAAGTGGTACCCCAAGCTGAAACAAGAGACCAGGGATAAGAGGATGAAACAGTGGAGGCAGAGCATGATTGTTGAGGGTCTGTTTCCCATGATGCCAGCAGGTAACCCTTCTGGGGGAGAGAAAAGGACAGAAAAGAGTAAGCATTGGGGGGCCCTTGGGGAGTCAGACGATGAATTGTTAGATGACATCTTTACAAGAAGTCCGCCCCCTTATAATGAGGGAGCCCGACCTTCCAGTGCAGGAGACCATCCCCAGCGTCCATCTATTAAGGAGGAGGACAGATCCCTATGTAGGGGGGGAGGTGGCCAGGTACTGCCCTATTTTGAGAACCCCGGACCCGCAGAGGTACGCGATATATATCCTAGAATGCCCGTGAGCTCAGAGGAAAAATATTCCCGTGAAAGAACGTTTTTCCCCAGACCTCTGTATGAAAACGAAGAAAAGCCAGTAGGTTCAGGAGTACCCTTTTTGCAGCCTCCATATGGGGAAGAGCGCAGGTCATTTGGTGCAGGAACTTTGTTCCCAAAACCAAATTATGGTGGAGGACCAAGTGAAACGCATCCTACTGCCCCGAGTCTTACCCCTCACCTGACCCCACAGATGATACCTGACCGGACATTAGGAAGAGTACTAGATGAAAGGGAGCAAGAGGCCCTAGCTAGACAGAGGACAGAAATAATTCAGAAAATCTCCCAGTTAAATACAAGTCCTGAAGCTTTGACTATTCCGGTAACAATCGGACCCGTAGTTCCGTTGTACGGGAATAGTCAAGGAGGTCCGAACCCTCCAGTTATGAACCCGATAATGGCCCCGCCGAGGCAAGAGCCCCTACTGATAGACGATCAGTCCAGTGAGTGCGAGTCCGAAGTTGTGTTCTTGGACCTGCCAAACAAACAGACCGGGAAGGGAGTGCAGAAGAGGCATAATCCTTTTGATGCAAAAGAAATTAAATTAGAATCAGCAACAGGTACTAGGAGTGTTTCTTTGGTAACCTCGGAAGAAATTGAAAATTGGAGTCGTGAGTTAGAAAAACAGGCTCCGCAAACGAAACCTTTAGACCTCTACAAGCTGAGGGTAGAAATAGAGGAATTGATGGCAGGAAATGTGGGGTTAGACAGATTAAACACCTATTCTGAAGAAGAATTGCTGTTCATGTGTAAAAGCCTTACCAGAAGTACCAGGGTGCTCCACGAAAAGCTGACAGACACCGCAGCTAGTATGGGGGTAGATATTTCAAGATCCAAGCCCTTACAAAAGCCTTACAGAGCTGAATTCTCAGACAAGGATTTAGAGAACCTGAATGTGTCAGGGAAAAAGTTGCAGATTAAAGAGTTGCTTGCAGTTTTGCAAAAATGGGGAGACGTGGAAAAATGGAGAAGCAGGTGGGCACGTAAGAAAGATGAGGCTCGATCCAGACAAGCCACCCCTGAGTTCCCTTTGAGAGAAGTAGACAAGCCCGAAACATTATGCCCCATGCGTGAAGTGCCAGATGGGAGGTATGTGCACGTTCCATGGTCCAGACAGGATATTGTGTCCTTTACTAACGATTTCCCGAAGTTGCGCGAAAAGCCAGTTGACTGGTACCGGCAAGTGGAAAGGTTCGTAAAGGTGCAAAAATGCCTGTGGAAAGACCTGGATGGGTTTTTCGACATTGTGGTCCCAGTCGATCTATGGACCGAGTGTAAGATCGCCATAGCCTGGCCTAGTGAAGAGTACCCGAGGGACTCTACCACAGGGGAGCCGTCAATTGAAGTGATGAAAAAATATGAACAAGTGATTCAGCATTTGAAAAATAAGGTGCCAGCAAAGGAAACTGATTGGACCAGGATAGATAGAACAACGCAGGAAAGAGAGGAGACAGTGCACTCCTATTATGAAAGGTTGTTGCAGGTGTTTAAAACATACAGTGGTATAGACAACATCGAGATGAAGGATATGCCGCATTTCATTTACAGGTTTGTAAACGGGTTAAGGCCTGAAATTTGTCAGTGGATAAAAGATAATAAAATCTGTTGGCATACCAAAAAGGTAGACGAGGTCCTGCGGTACGCAAAGTACTGCGAGGACGAGATGGCAGAAAAGAAAAAGGCTCTCAAGGAGAAGGTGATGTGGGCTCAGGTGAAGCTCGCAGAACAGCAGGAAAAACAGTTGAGTAACATGGTCAAAAACAGTCAGAACCAAAGTCCTGGGGGTGGGGGAGGAGGTAAGCCCCGGCCCAAAATGAGCAGGAGGAGGCTATGAAGAAATTTCCCTGTCACCAGTGCGGAGAAATTGGACACTGGCGTAACGAGTGTCCTTACTTGCCGGATGATAACCCCAAAACACCTGATTTAACTCCACAGACGCAGAAAGAAAGGCCAAGAAAGACTCAACCACAGGTAAAGACGGTTCAGGTGCCCCGAGCTCCTAAGCCAGTACATAGGGGGAAAGCGACAGAGGGGGATGAGATAGAAGTCTGGGAAAGCAATGAGAACAGAAATGCAGCAACTTCGCAGTATCTATTGAATGATACCTTCCTTTGTGATGACCAGTACTGACGGGGCCTGAGAGGGGAGGATGAGGAGTTCGTACTTGGCGCCTCCTTGCCGGTAGACCAGTCCGGACCATACATTGAAGGAAAGGTTGACGGAAATGATGTCACCTTTCTGTTGGACACTGGCGCTACCCGTTCTACTGTGAGAACAGTGGACGTTCCAAACCTACCCCTCTCGGGAGAAGCCATCCAAGTAGTGGGTGTATCTAATCAATTGATTAGTACTCCTGTTACCAAGCCCATGGAGATCTCAATTGGAAACTTTAAGGAAATGCATAGATTTGTCGTTTGCGACAACAGTCCAGTGAATTTACTGGGACGTGATTTGCTGTGCAAAATGAACTGTACCATCTTTTGCACACCAAAGGGGGTTGAAATTCAGACCCCAGATGAAGACGGCATTTATAAATTAATGTTAATCAGACCTGACTCGGAAATTAAACGAATGACCATGCAGGATTTGCCCAAAGAACTCCAAGAAGCAGTGAAGCCAGAGGTGTGGGACTTTACTGGGAAAGATGTTGGGTTAATGAAAAATGTGGACCCTATACAGATAGCGATCAAGGACAATGCAGTATACCCCAATACTAAACCCTACAGAATGAATGCAGAAGTGAAAGCTGGTGTTACTCTGGAAATACAGAAATTGCTAGAAGGAAACATCATACAGGAAGTAATGAGTAGCCCATGTAACTCCCCGATTATGGGCATCAAGAAGCCTAGTGGCAAGTACAGAGTAGTGCAGGATCTACGAAAAGTCAACAAGATAGTAGTCCCCTGCTGCCCTATTGTCCCGAACCCAGCAGTGATTCTGTATCAGATTCCCTGGGATGCTGAGTGGTTCACTGTGATAGACCTGTGTCATGCATTCTTTTCCATTCCCTTGCATCCAGATAGCAAATTTCTTTTCTCATTTGCCTTCAATGGTCACGTGTATTGCTGGAACCGGGTCCCTCAAGGGTACACAGAGAGTCCCTCTATCTTTAATCAGATCTTGAAAAAATGTTTGGAAACTTTGGTCTTACCTGGGAACTCTGTCTTAGTACAATACATAGACGACCTCTTGGTGGCGTCTAAAAGTCATAGGGATTGTGTGATTGACACCATTGCCCTACTGAATCACCTGTGTGAAAAGGGACATAAAGTGGCCCCTGACAAGTTACAGTTCTGTGCAAAATCGGTGAAATATCTGGGGCACCAGATAGAGAAAGGGGTCAGGAAAGTGACATCGGAAAGAGTGAGAATAATTCAAAAGATGCAGTTACCCCGTACTCAGAAAGAGATCAGAATGTTCCTGGGTGTTATAGGATACTGCAGGCAGTGGATTCTGGGATTTGCAGTCCTAGCTAGGCCCTTGATAAAAATGACCAAGAGAGGAACACCAGATGTTGTAGAATGGGATGATGAAAGCTTAACAGCCTTCACCAAACTGCGAGATTGTCTGTGTACAGCCCCTGCATTGGGAATGCCAGACTATTCCAAAGAATTTGCCCTATTCTGTGACACTCGTGATAATTGTGCATTGTCAGTCCTGACACAAGATCATGGCACAACGAGAAGGCCTGTGGCATATTTCTCTGCCACCCTGGATCCAGTGGCTGCTGGATTACCAGGTTGTCTGAAAGCAGTAGCTGCTACCTGCGCAAGTTTAGAGCAGAGTGAGTCCATTGTCATGGGACATCCGGTAACTGTGTATGTCCCACATGGAGTGGTAATTTTACTGACCAGAACAAAGACTCAGTATCTCACCCCTAGTCGGCTGACTAAATATGAGAGGATTCTGGTGGGTGCTGCAAACGTAAACATTGTTAGGTGCAGTATTTTGAAACCTTCCACCTTACTCCCCGACCCAATGGATATGGAAGGTGGGGTGGATGATGAGCATGATTGCATTGATTTAACAGAATTCAATACCAAGCCACGTCCAGACATTAAAGAAACACCATTGCCTGTGCATGACAAGGAATTATTTGTGGATGGTTCATGTCTGAGACATGAACAAGGAGGCCTGAGTGCTGCCTATGCGGTAGTCTCCTTAACCAAAATTGAAGAAGCAGGTTATTTATATCACATAAAGTCTGCACAAGTAGCTGAATTGATTGCTATGATAAAAGCTTGCCAAATTGGGAAGAACCTACGCATAACAGTGTATACTGACAGTCAGTACTGTTATGGGGTTGTGCATGACTTTGGCCAGTTGTGGCTACAGAGGGAGTTCCTGACTTCATCAGGTACCCCAATTCGAAATGGAAAAGTTGTTCAAGACCTTTTAGAGGCAATCCAGTTACCAAAGGAACTGGCAGTGGTAAAGTGTGTCGCCCATAAGAAGGACATGGACACTGTATCACTGGGAAATGATTTTGCTGATCGAGTGGCCCAATGGTGCGCCAGAGATCGGTATATCGTAAATCCAAAACGAGGGGGGCCAGGAACCAGCTGCCAACTTCAGGTGTTTGAAGAAGTGCCTACATGGGATGAAGTGAAAGAGTGGCAGCAGTCGGCACCGTGGCAAGAAAGAGAGAAGTGGAAGGAAGATGGGTGTCGACCAAGACGTGTGGATGGTGTCATTTTAGGCCCAACTGGTATGCCTGTGTTACCTAGACACTTACTTAGCACAATGGCGAGATTGATACATGAAGGATCACACATTGGTAGGGACGCCATGATTCTAGTGTTCCAACAGACTTGGTACAGTAAAAAGTTCAGGAAAGTAGCAGAGTCCCTCTGCCAGAGGTGCCTGTCATGTCAAAAGATGAACCCAGGGAAGAAGACTGTGGTTGAACTGGGAAAAATTGGGAGGTCCGGGGGTCCCTTTGTGAGAATACAGGTTGATTTCATCACCATGCCCCGTTGTGAAGGGAAGCGGTATGTCCTTGTCATGGTCTGTTTATTTTCAAAGTGGGTGGAAGCTTTCCCTACTCCCCAAAATGACGCAAAAACAGTAGCTAAGTGTTTACTAAAAGAACTGATACCTAGGTTCGGGGTTCCAGTCACTATTGAATCAGATCAAGGCTCACATTTTCATAATGAAGTGATCGACGAACTCTGTAAGGCCTTTGGAATTTCACAAAAGCTTCACTGTGCCTACCGTCCAGAGGCTTCTGGAGTAGTGGAACAAATAAATGGAACTATCAAAAACAGACTAGCAAAACTGTGTGATGCATCTAAATTGACCTGGGTGAAGGCCCTGCCCTTGGTCCTGATGGGACTCAGAAGTGTTCCTGATCGCAAAACAGGCCTAAGTCCCCATGAAATCATTATGGGAAGAGTGATGAGACAAGCATGGGTGCCTGGAAGCAAACTGTTGAGTATTACTGATGATTTGGTGCTTGAATACTGCAAGAGATTGGGTGACCAAGTGCGTTCTATCTCTCGCCAGATCGGAGAAGACGCCATCCTCAATCCAACGACTCCTCTCCACAAACTGGTACCGGGGGACTGGGTGAAGATAAAGAAGCATACTCGGAAGAGCTGCCTGGAGCCAAGGTGGGGAGAAAAACGTCAGGTGATCCTGGTAACTACCACAGCAGTAAAGTGTGCAGGAGTTCCACGCTGGGTACACGCCAGCCACACCCAGAAGGTACCACCAGACGAGGTGCCTGAAGCAGAAGGACGTCCCGCAGAGGACTCTGCAGGAGCCAGACCAGAAGTAGCTGACGACGTACAGCCCAGTACCAGTCGAGCTACAGAATCAGCAGACGTTGGCCCAAGAATAGTTGACAACGAACTACCAGGAGCCCAGCCTGCTCAAGGGGTCAAAGAAGCTGAGCCAGAAGTAGCTGAAGACGAGCTGCCGAGCATATGGCCAGAGGAGTGGATTCCCTTGATTGATCTCACCGAAGACCCCATTCGAACAAGTGAACGACTTTGGGAAGGTAGAGAGTGGACTAGAGAGGAAAAGCAAGGCACAGGCGAAGAACCTCAGAATCTTGAGATTCACATCAAAACTGAGGAAGGAGAAGGTCAGACAGGGACAGAGCAAGTGATTGATACAGAACAGGTGAAGGATACAGAACAAGTGCTCGATACTGAACAAGTAAAGGATACAGAGCAAGTGTTTGATACTCCTCCACTGACACCTGATATCGGGAAGGGACAGACTAGACATAGTGTAATAGTTCGAGCAGAAGAAAGTCCAGAGATCGAAGTGCTTGAACAGGATCAGATAGAATTAGAAGAACGTGTTCAGGAAACAGAGTCAGAGACACTTGAAGAGCAAACACATAATTTACCTGAACAAGGCCAGATTAGTACCCAGGCAGAAGAAATAGGTGTGAGTCCTGGAATTAGTCAGATAGAAGAAGAGGAAATTGAAACAGAATTGCCAACAGTTAATGAGAACAAAAGGGCAAGAGAACGAAACGAAGTCCAAGTACCAACTAAAAGACTTAAGAAAAGAAAGCATCTTGAGCCTAGATACATAAAGAAATTGAGACTGAGAATAAAAACAGTAGAAGAAAAACGTGCAGAAGAAAGGAGAAGTGCTCGCATAGCAGAACAACCAGAAGACACTTCCAAAAGAAGGAGTGATCGAATAAAGAGACAAAACAAAAAGTACAAGTCACCTGAATGGACACTTGTGTTGGAAGAACTTGAAGATCTTGATATAACTGACGTAAGCGACGGAGAGCCCGTCCCTGAGTACTCTGACGAAGAAGAAGAAGAGCCACCGTGAATTTGCACAAAGTAAGATACTCGTGTAAAAGACACAAAGAGGGGTCGAAAAACTTCTTCTGAAGCCAAAATGTCTGATTCAAACGTGAATGGTAGACCTACTCGCAGCTGTTGCAAAACATGCTGCAAGGTATGTGTCTGTAGTGTAATTGTCCTGATATTAGTTTGGATAGGACTAACAATTTTCATTCCCTTTGCTGTAAGCAAAGATACTAATATTGTCCCTACTGAAATTGTAAATACTGACAGTGAGGAGCTGACAACACAGAGTGTAGCTAGACATGAGAGAGCACTGAGACAAACAAAACAAGACTTAGAAGCATCAGATGAGGGAGAACTACATTATCATGGAATTAAAAACAGGACACGCTTAAATGTTTTCGCAAACTTATTAATACACTATGTAGAGACTATGGAAATTGAAGATTGCTATGTCTGCATGAAGCTACCTACCTCTGTAGCTGAAGGCGTGACATACCATCACTTGCCGCTGACATACGGAATCTCCTGTAGCATTTTAGCTAGTTTATTTTACAAAAGAGGACCGTTACAGTACTATTACTCTAATAATGACGTGATCTTTTCTGAGCTTCCTATACGTGGGAACTTGAATCCTGTACATACCAAAAGCGACGTGATACGATATATGGGAGACTATTTCCTGACTATTGGTGATATTGACATAGGTGAAGCACACAGAGATAACTTGACTTGTTCTTTGCGTGAGCAGGAAAAGATGTTCCTGAACATGGCAGAGAAAAGGAGAATTAAAATACAAAAGAAGGCTAATGACGAAAGTCAGAAAAAGCCAAGATGGGCAGAGAACATGGAAGGCACCTCAACTGGTGGGGCGGGTCCTGCTCTGTTGCTGGATTTTGAAAAGAAAGGCAAGCTATGTCTTCATCGCGAGAAGACTAGCTATTATAATAACATTTTCATTGGTTCCAGTGAGTGCGAACATAATTACAAGGTAATTGGAGGTTGGGGTTTCAAAAATGGGTCAGAGCCTGTGTTTCCTGGAATTTATTATATTTGTGGGGACAGGGCTTATTTCAAATTGCCGGATCACTGGTATGGAAGCTGCTATTTTGGCATAGTCTTCCCGAAAATATACCATGTGAATGGAGTTGCTGGAAGCAGTAAAAATACTAATGGCTTAGTGCGTAGTAAAAGAGAAAGTATAGGTGAGATTATGGGTAGTATTTTCAGTGCACTGATACCTGGAGTGGGAGTGGTTCTGAACACTCACAGAATTTGCAAATTGTCCACTATAGTGGATGTGTTGTCGACTGAGACAGCTCATGGATTTCTGCTGGTCAATACCGAAATGGTTGCGATCAGATCAATGGTTTTGCAGAATCGACTTGCTCTTGATACCTTATTGGCGAAAGAGGGCGGAGTCTGCCGGATGTTGAAGGCGCAACATTGTTGCACTTATATTCCGGATAAAAGTGTACAGCTCAAAAGATATGTGAAAAACATTACTAATTTGGCAAAGGAAGGTTTGAGGTTGATAGTGCCTGGAAGAGACTGGTAGATGGTCTCTCAAATGTAGGTCATTGGTTTGCTAGCATAGGTAAAGGCTTATTGTTTAAAGTACTGATGCCAATTGGAATTATAGGTCTCATCCTATTTTTCATATTTGTCTGTTGCAAATGCCGTAAGCACACCAGAAATCATGAAGTGAATGCAAGAGGGGTGAAACGAAGTGTGGATGAGCTCGAATTGGAGGAAGTGAATAATCAGATCTATAAAAAGGTGAAGAATTCTCACCCTACCAAAACTGAAAGGGAAAAGCTGGAGAAATTGCTGGAAGAGATAGAGTTGTATAAAGTGTGAAAGAAAGTTGGCATCTGGTTCCATTAAAATTTTGTCATGATAGTAAATATCATCAAAGAGGGGATTGATGAAGCAAAGCTTCGCATATTTTGCGACTTGCCGAAGTCATGAACCTCGTTTATGTGTAACAAGGTAATCACATGTACGTTTTACTAACGTTATTTTATGTTTGAACGAGGTTTCTTGATGCTTGCATATGTGTTTTACTAAAATAATTCACTCCAGTCATTTAACATGGCCGCCGCTTGTATTTAGTTACTGCGCATGCGTCAGTCACACTCACGTGTCCTGACGTGTCTGCAGAGTTGGAGGGAAATTTATGCGCATGCGTAATACATAGCTTTGCCAGTAACGTGGTACTGCTCGTGCCACTGCTCTTGTGTCTGTTTATATGTAGCTAACATTTAGGTTGCATAAGTATATTTTATAGTGATAAGTTGAAAGTACAAACCCTGTGATGTGTTTTCATAATGTTATTTCTATGTATTAATTTGTTTTCGCTTACTTTTCATGTACCGCGGGGAATGGGGGTCTCACTGCACCAAAAGCCATCTTGGAGGTCCCTTCTACGCATGTGCGACTTTCTGGGGCACCGACAACCTTGGCTGATGGAACACCGCCAGTTGGCAGTGATGGGCAAGATGCTCCTGAGAACTGACCTGCAACCCTAGCAGGACGGAGTCACATGTTCTTATTCCGAAACAATGTTAAATCTCTATTGTATTTCTCTGCAGTTTCTCATGGGAACCCCAATCTCGCTAGGCGGTACCCAGATATGTAAATGAAGCATCCAAATAGAGTGTTATGAGTGGTGTGTTACCCAAATCCTACCTTTGGACCAATTGAAATTGGGGATTCTGACACTTTGCAACATTTGGGGGGTGGTACCCTGTCCCAAAACAGTATATCTACCCTGGGTTCACCTAGGGAAATTGTCCGACTTGTCTGGTTTAGCTGACCTGTCACTGACCCATCGTACTCAATAGGTGACTGAAGATACAGAGCGCTGCGGAGCACTCTGTCCGAAATTGACCATAGACTAAGGTTCTACTGAACCTTAAAGTGCTGGCGAAGCACTTTGCTGGGAGTTCGCTGACCCAATCGGGGTCTTGATCGATAGCTGCAGAGAGGGTGGAGCGCAGGCGTTGCTTCCAAACTGCGGGTGCGGTCCTGTCCTGAGCGGTCCTGTCCTGAGGGTTTGCTGTCCTGTCCTGAGGTCCTGTCCTGATTCCTAATCTGAGGGTATCCTGTCCTGTCCTGGGTGTCCATTCTGCACCTGCTGTCCTTTGAGGGGTATCCTTCCTTGAGGGTTTCCTGTCCTTAAACTGACCCGTGGCCAGGGTTTGGTTTCCACACCAGTCTAGGTAAATACTGCTCTAAGTTCTTTAAACTTGCACCTTTCTATTTTCCTGTCTTTGCTTTAATAAAGTGACATCTTGCACATGTTGATTTTTCCATGCTTTTGCCGCAAACTATTGAATCATAAAGTCAATTGCATATTTTCTTAACTTGTTCCTATGCTATCCTACCTTTTAGAAATCATATTTTGCATTGCAGTTTGTCATTTTCTGATATGGTCTAGAACGGCCTTACTTAATTTGTCTAAAGGATTTCTGCCTTAAACTCATAGCGTTTTTCTGTTTGCATCACACTTTAGCATTTTAATGGTTACCCTGACTTTATTTCTCTATAGTTATGTACTTTTCATTATCTTGGTTATTGATTGCCTTATTCTTGTAAGTTTGATGCTTGATGAAAACGAACTTTAGATAAACATTTTAAAACTTCCAGTTGTCCGTGGTCATTTTACAACAGTATTGAATGTCATTTGAATTTGCATTTGCTGCCTTTCCTTTTACAGCTAGGCCCCTGATCCGTTGAGGTCATAGGTACCCGTGTCGGTGGATGGTAAGTCGGGTACACTCAGTGATAACAGTAGGGAACACACACAATTGGTAGCAGCCCGTGAAGTCGCCCTGTCAATGAATAGTGTGAATTGAAAGTATATGGGCCCTGAAGCCGGAAACGGCGGAATCATTGGCTGGGTGACCTCGCACGCTCTATCAATGGTCCTTCAACAACATCAGGACATTACAAAGCTTATTTAAAATGTCAAAAAGGCTGGAGTAATTGTAATGATACTCAATTGACTTTCAAACAACGTTTGCCTTCTGACTTACAAAATTCTTACCTAGTGTTCTTACAACCGAAATGTTCACTCTCTCTTGCTTTCAATCCTTCTGTTCTCTCACATCCTTACTCCTCTTCCCTCACTCTCTCACTCTTAGCCTCACTCTTTCTGTCCTCTCACTCTCTCACTCCTCTTCTATCATGCTCACTCCCTATAACTCACCCACACTCCCTCACTTACCTTTCTTTGCTCCCTTACTCAGTCCTTTTCTTTCACTCATTCCTTCACTACCTCTGTGTCCTCACTCCCTCATTCCCCTTGTCTTACAATCACTCACCTTTATCCACCCTCTATCACTCCTCTTTCCTCAACCTCACTGCCCTTCTCTCAGTCTACTTCACCCCGTTCCATTACTCCACTTCCCTCTCTCTTGCTTTCACTCCTTCTGTTCTCTCACATCCTCACTCCTCTTCCCTCACTCTACTCTTAGCCTCACTCTTTCTGTCCTCTCACTCTCTCACTCCTCTTCTATCACGCTCACTCCCTATAACTCACCCACACTCCTTCACTTACCTTTCTTTGCTCCCTTACTCAGTCCTTTTCTCTCACTCTTTCCTTCACTACCTCTGTGTCCTCACTTCCTCAGTCCCCTTGTCTTACAATCACTCGCCTTTATCCACCTTCTATCACTCCTCTTTCCTCAACCTCACTGCCCTTCTCTCAGTCTACTTCACCCCCGTTCCATTACTCCACTTCCCTCAGTTATTTCCATTCCCCATGTTTACTGCCCTTTCCCTATCTCCCCTCCCACACTCAACTTCTTTCAGTCTCCCTTCTTCACTTCCCTTCCCCTCTCTTTCCTTCCTTCACTCCCTCACTCATTCTTCTTCCTTTACCCACCTTACTCAAATTCTCTCACTCCTTAAGTCACTCCCTCTGTCCTCTCACTTCCTCACTCCCCTTCCCTCAGTTCCTCTCTCTTAGCCTTACTTTCTCCGTCCCTTCAGTCTCTCACTCCTCTTCTGTCTCGCTCACTCCCTATAACTCACCCACACTCCCTCACTTAGCTTTCTTTGCTCTCTCACTCAGTCCCTTTCTGTCACTCTTTCTTTCACTACCTCTATGTCCTCACTCCTTCACTCCCCTTGTCTCATGCTCACTTGCCTTTATCCTCCCTCTATCTTCCCTCTTTCCTCAACCTCACTGCCCTTCACTCACCCTCCCTCACCCTTGTTTCCTTACTCCGGTTCCCTCAGTTATCATCATTTATCATCCTTAACTCCCCTTCCTCTTTCTCTCCTCACGCACTGACCTTTTCCCAGTCCCTTTGCTTCACTCCTCTTCCCCTTCTTTCCTTCCTTTGCTCCCTCAGTCATTCCCCTTCCCTCACTCACCTTACTCCCCTTTACTCACTCATTCTCTCACTCCCTCTGTTCTCTCATATTCTCACTTGTCTTTCCTCACTCCCTCTCTGTTACTCTCACTCCCATTGTCCACTCACTGTCTTACGTCCCTACATTCACCCTCACTCACCTTCCATCCCTCATTGTCATGAATCCACCCTCACTCACTCCTGCTTCCCTGTCACTTGCTCCCCTTTCTTTACTCCCCTTTCTTCCTTTAGTTTTCCTAATGCACATTCCTTTAGTATCCTACTCTCCTTCACTTCATTTCTCTCTCCTTCTCTTCTTCTCTGTCACTGAATGTATCCATCTCATTATCCTCTTAGTAATTTGCTCTCCCTCTATTTCTTTGTCACTCTCTCTGACCTTCACCATTTCGTTGTTTTCCTTTCTCTGTCCTTCACTCCTACTTTATCTCTTACTACCCTTTTATGACTTATAATCTCCTGCTTTCTCTTGTATTCTGAAATAAATATTATAAATATTATAACTTACTTTTTTTTCTCTTCCACAGAAATTAAATTTACTGAAAATTTGTAATTAAGTTTACAATACTTACAAGGTAAGTTTGACATACAAAATGTAGTTTCTCAACACTCTTTTCCTTAACCTCACTACTCTTCTCTCACCCACCCACACCCCCGTTCCCTTACTGCGCTTCCCTCACTTATTCTCAATCCCCATGTTTACTCCCCTTTTCCTCACTCCCCTCCCACACTCACCTTCTTTCAGACCTCCTGCTTTACTTTCCTTCCTCTCTCTTCCTTTCCTTCGCTCCTTCACTCTTTTCCCTTCCCTTACTCTCCTTACTCCACTTCACTAACTCCTTCTCTCACTCCCTCTGTCCTCTTAGTTCTACACTCCCCTTCCCTCATTCTCTCTCTGTTAGCCTCATTCTCTCTGTCCTCTTAGTCTATCACTCCTCTTCTGTCACGCTCACTCCCTATAACTCACCCACAGTCTTTCACTTATCTTTTTTGCTCCCTCACTCAGTTCCTTTCTGTCACTCTTGCCTTCACTAACTCTATCCTCTACCTCCTTTCTCACTCCCCTTGTCTTACCCTCACTCACTTTTATCCACCCTCTTTCATCCCTCTTTACTCATGCTCTCTGCCGTTCTTTCACCCTCCTTCACCCCGTTCCCTTAGTCTAGTTCCCTCAGTACCCCTCATTCCCTATCTTTCTCTCCCTTTCCCTTTACTTTCATCCCCCACTCACCTTCTCTCAGTACCTATGCTTCAGTCCTCTTCCCCTCTATTCTCTTCCTTCGCTCACTCACTCATTCCCCTTCCTTCACTCACCTTACTCCACTTTACTCACTCTTTCCCTCACTCCCCCTGTCCTGTCACATTCTCATTCTCCTTCCCTCACTCCCTCTCTCTTAGCTTTACTACCTCCGTCCCCTCACTCTCTCACTCCTCTTCCGTCACGCTCACTCCCTATAACTTTGGAACACTCCCTCACTTAGCTTTAGCTTTCTATGGTCCCTCACTCAGTCTCCTTCTCTTACTCTTTCCTTCAGTCCCTCTGTTTCCTCACTCCCTCACTCCCCTTGTCTCATGCTCACTTGCCTTCATCCACCCTCTATCACCCCTCTTTACTCGCCCTCACTAGCCTTCTCTCATTCTCCTTCTCCCCCGTTTCCTTAATCCACTTCCCTCACTACCTCTCGTTCCCCATTCCTTTATTCCCCTTCCACCACCTACCAGCTCTCAGTCACTCGACTTCAGTCCCCTTCCCCTTCTTTCTATCTTTTGCTCCCTCAGTAATCCCCCTTTCCTCAGTCACCTTACTCAACTTCATTCACTACTTCTCTCACTCCCTCTGTCCTCTCACATCCTCACTCCCCTTCCCTCACTCTCTCACTGTTACTCTCACTCCCTCCATCCCCTCACTTTGTCACTCTCCCTTCCTTCACACTCACTCCCTTTAACTCACAAACACTCCCTTATTGATCTTTCTATGCTCCCTTACTTAGTCTTCTTCTCTCACTCCTTCCTTTACTACCTCTATGTCCTCACTCCCTCACTCCCTTTGTCTTACGCTCACTCGCCTTTATCCACCCTCTATCACTCTTCTTTCTTCAACGTCACTGCTGTTCTCTCACCCTCCCTCACCCCGTTGCCTTACTGCACTTCCCTCACTTATCGTCATTCCCCATGTTCACTCCTCTACCCGTCCCTCCCCTCCCACACTCACTTTCTTTCAGTCCCCCTTCTTTACTTCCTTTCCCCTCTCTTCCCTTCCTTCGCTCATTCACTCATTCCCCTTCCCTTACTGACCTTACTCCACTTCACTCACTCCTTCTCACATTCCCTCTGTCCTATCACTTCTTCACTGCTCTCCTCTCACTCCGTCTGTCTTACCCTCACTCCCTCTGTCCCCTCATTCTCACTTCTCTTCAATCACCCTCACTCATCTTCAAACCCTCTCTGTCATCAACTCACTCTCACTCACTCCACCTTCCTTCTTCCTCACTCCACTAACCTTACTCGCACTCCTATTACTTTATCCTCCCTCACCCTCTTTCCCTCAATATCAATCCCCTTTTTTCACCTTGACTCATTTCTTTCCGTCACTCCCTGTCACTCTCCTTCGTTCACTCCACTTCAACTCACTCTTGTTTACAACTCACCTTCTCTCACTCCTCTTCTGACACTTGTTCGCTCTGTCACTTTCTCCCCTTCATTCACTCATTTCATTCATTCATATATTCAGTACACATTCTCAGAAAAAAAGAATTGCAAATTCTGTAAAGAATGTAGCTCTTTTTGGAGAATTGGAGCTAGTTCTTAAAAGAACTTTTTTTTTCTTCTTTTCTTTTTATTTTTTTTAAAAAACTTTTTCTTAACGATTTTATGTTTTTTTGTATTTTTTTCAGGGGAAAAACAAAACCAGGGATTCCAAAACTGCTCAACAGGAGCAAAAAAAAGGTGAAAAATTAGGGATGGGGAGGGCAGCGGTGTTCCTCTCTCTTCCGAGCAATCAGTTCAATACTCTGCTCCCCATAACAGAGCAGTTCATCGCAGTCCATGCATAGAATTTTGATGCGTGCAAACTGCGGCTGCACGTTCTGGATCATTCTTTCACCATCTCTTCCAGAAGCTGTTGCACCGCCAGTCGAGGTGCTGGCCCCATCTCTTGGTGCATTCCGTGCCAGCTCCCTGACACTCTCCCGGGCATAGTTCTGGGGGTGCCTTCTTTGCACATGTCTAATCATGGTGGAGTTCCCAAAACTGTATTTTTTTCTGGGGTCACCACGTGAAAGAATTGTGTGGCATATCTTGCATTCCACCTTAGGAGCATTTACTTTCTTCTCACCTTCTGGAATGCTGAAAAATTTCCAGATGAAGTGCTCCTTAATTTTTGGTTGAGGAGGGTCCTCATGGAGAAACTCATCAGAGTCACTGCTGCTTGGTGCTCTTGCAGCCATTCTTTCCAAAGAATTGAAGAGGAGAAAAGGGAACAGGTCTTGCTCTCTCCAAAGTGAAAGAGGTAGTGAAGGAAATGGGTGGGGTTTTCATTAGTTGTAAAAAAAATGTTAACAACCAATGAAAAGTGTTATTTTAAGGTCACATGACTTGACAAGCTTACGCTACGTGCTCCGGAGCACTTCCGGGGGCGCTTACGCGGCACGTACGTAGGCGCTTCCGGGGGCGCTTACGCGGCGCGCCTGCATGACATTTTGTTAGATTTTAGGAAATGCGTTTAAAGTTAAAATACGGTTATTTAAAATCAAAAATACTACTTTTATAAGTATGCCACTGAATGTCTTGCATTATTATTTACTTTAAATACATACTTATATTTTTTTTCGCACGACGGTATAGCGCTCTCGCTACGTGTACGGGTGCGTTTACGGGTGCGTATACCCTGAGCGCTCCGAGGTAAAATGATAAAAAAATTATTAAAAATATTATAATTAATAGTCATAAAAACAGCTATTATAAAAACTTAATAATTCACTTTAAAAATCGTAGGTTTTGAGATGTCATCAGTGATGTCATCAGTGATGTCATTTGAGATGTCATCAGTGATGTCATCATTGATGTCACTGACCATGTCATGAATGCTGTAATATGTGACATCATCAGCAGTGGATTGCGGGCGCGCGCGTTATAGTGAGTCCAACTAACTATAACGTGGGAATTTCGATGGTTTTGTATGAGTAAAATGTTCAGCTAACTATAACTGGTGTGAAACCTATGGTTTTTTCAGTGAATATATATATATATATGTGTGTGTGTGTGTGTGTGTATGAATATATATGTATGTATATATATTTTTATGGGTATAAGGCATATGTATATGTATGTAAATAATGTATAAAAATGATTTCTGCATTCTCAACATCACCCATCCTTATTGCCACTCACCCTTCTACATGCACTCCAAATCTGTATTTTTCTTCACTCACTTACTCATCATAATCCTTTCAGACTTCCATGGAATTATATAACCCCATTTCAAGCTTTCCTGAGTCTTCATCCAACTAACATTGGAACACTTTCTTCATTATTGGTTAATATCTCAGACCTAATGTCTAGTCATTTACTTCTATCACAACACTTGACTAAATGCTTTCGATTTTCGAGAGCACAAGAATAACTTCAATAGAGGAGTTGGCCTAACGGGTAGGGCAGTCGACCTCGAATCTGGGGAACAGGTTCGAGTCTCGGCAATGATGCTGAACATCCTGTGATTCTGGGAAACACACTTAATCTCCCCGTGCCTAGCAAACAAAAAATGAATGTGTCCTCATGTCATGCAACTGGTGCTATATAAAGCGCTCTGATACCCAATGCGCTATATGAATCTCTGTAAAAAAAGAAAACCTCACAAAAAAGAAGACAACAAAAACAAAACTGTGAACACACTACACTAACCTTGTGCTCCTGAATAGCATGCTAACCTGATGCAAAGCACTTCTGTTCCTCATCAGGGATAATACACGACAAACAAGTACATTTACAATTATACATACACCAGGCAGTTTAGAGAAAATGTGGAAGGTATTGGATATTTTCTTTGATATGCTGAGTGAAAAACTGATCTTAAAGGTGAGGTGGTCTTATTTTGTGGTAAGTGCAGTAACTAGATCCATAAAATGTTGTTGTCTTTTTCTTTTGCTATGTTGCTTTGTAAACTTTGTGATGGCCCATCAAGGGTTCCGCATAATGGTTTTGGCATTGCAGAGGGTGGCTAATTTTCATCAGCCTCCGCTTAAATGGGCAACGCCACATGGGACATCATAGAGAATTATAAAATACATGGTTCTGGGTAGACAATATTAAAGATGTTCAACAGAGATTGGTTTTTAGTTTGAAGTGAGTGGTAGGGACATTGCTTTTATAATAGTCGGGGAAGGGAAGTCTGGTGATGAGCAGGTCTCTGTAGCGACCCTCGGAGAGAGAACATTGAATGAGGAGTGCAAGAACAAATCGTGGAAATGGAGCTCCTCTGAGCATCTAGAAGCATTAAGGGTTTACGGTTGATCTACTCAGAGATTTAGGTTGACTTCCAACAGGGATTGGTAGTTGATTTGTTGAGGCCAAGGAGCATAGGATTTTTCTCAGTGGTGTGTGAAAGGCGAGGGTTGTGCATAAGGTGTGGGAGTTGTGATCCTGCCTTATTCCTTGTCCTGAGTGCAATCTTGCCTCTAGGTGAGGGGTATGCTGTTTGCATGGATGTCGTTGAATGGTACAAGCTGGGTGGGGATGGGCTTGCAGAATTATTTGAGAGAGGTTTACACCAGGAAGAGGCAGTTCAGAGGGAGGGCATGTGGAGCACTGTCAGCACTGCTTTGAAAAATGTGCATTGTGGTTGTGTTTTTTGGTGAGGGTGGTTTGCAAGAGGAGGGCATACGGAAGGAAGATGAACAGTTTTGGCGGGCTGTGCTGGTTGTGAGCTTTGGATTTTGCTGTTTGTCAGCTGGGACAAATTTCAGGGAGTGGGTTGATCCTTATTTGTTGTGTGAGGGGGAGGAGTTCATCTCAGTGTATTGGTGATTGTGGGGGTTGTCAGTGAGTGGTGTTGGCATAGGAAGCAGAATCCGTTGTCATGGATACAACAATAAAATAAATTGCAGTGTTTCAGGACTCATGGTAAAGTGTGGTTGATAAGTTTCTAGATGGGAGGTAGGAAAAAGGTAAGTAGAGGATACTGTGTTCATATTATCAATGGTGTATGCATGCTATTTCTTCTATCTTTCCATAGGATAATGATATGAGCGGGGGCACTTTGGAGTTTGCCCTTCCTAGAAAAGTCATTATGGGGCATTCACCTGCGACGATAATAGGACGAAACAAGAGTTGCTACACGATTCAAATGAGGTATTTTGGCAAATTATTGACATTTTGTGGAATGCTGTGTTTGCAGATTTGTACACACTTAAAGGTCCATAATAACCAATCTATACAATTAAAAATGTAAATGTTTGTTTGTTCAAAATCGTAAATGTCTGAAAGTCGTTCACCAATTGCTTTGGAATTTTGACACAACGTTGGATTCGAATACAGGCATGTTTTTATATACACAACGTTGGATTCGAATACGCGCGTGTCGAATACGTGCGTATTTTTGATCGAGCCACTGCAACGCTTGGCCGGGTAGCTAGTTGGTAATAAAAATGCATTTGGCGTTTATCTCTCGTAAGCATTGCACATATCATCAATCTTCATTATAGCAAAATAGAAAACAGCTCACCCTGCCAAAATAGATATCAAAGGTCCTAATAGGGATCCACAGGATTATATATGGGGTGACATCAACACACCATCTGAGCCATAGACTTTACTGGTATTTTAGAAACATAACGCTTTTATTACTTTTTTGTGATTTTTTCAAGTTCATTGTTTTTGCTTGAAATCTCTATCGGAAGGACCGCCAGATCGACTGTAGCGCCCACTCCTCCCCTGCTTTGAATCAACTATGATCCGACAGCCAGGTGAGCACAGGTAGCCATATCAGGCACAGTTAGTCCCCAGTTTATGATCGTTGCGAACCAGAGATGCAAATATACTGGATATTCATGTGTTGCATCCAGTGCCGGAATTCTCTTATTTAAGAACATCCTCCTTTAGTAGGCTGAGAATAATGATATCTCTCCAATGTTTAAACTACATAGAGATACAGATCTTGTTTCTGGTTTGCAGCTTGTAAAACAGTACTCACCCATTCTCGAGTGAGAATCTTGGATTAGCGTGCCATGCTCACCTAAATGTGATTCTCTTCTCCCGTCCATAGCCTGTTTATAAACATTGTCGGACCAAATTGGAAAAGAACTGCCAGCTCGTTTGAGTGGATACACCCTATAGCTCCACGGTTTTTTAGCAACCCGCATCGACCCCACAAAACTGTGAAGCAGGACAGACATGGCCCTGTAATCTCGGGTACGTGGTTTTTATCGTACACCCCTAGACCCTGTGTTCGAATCTTTAAGCTATCTGAGAGAGATATCCCCATTCTAAGAACCTTTTTGCGTGTTTTAGGTGGCGATATAGGAAGACAACCCATCCTCGCTGGAACCTTTCATTAATCTATCGAGAAAACTTCCTGAGTCACTACCCTTGTTGGACCAATATCAATGTGAATGCCATATTACCCATATATATCCAGTAAGTAGATCTACAGCCACTCTATGGTATTGCCTGAACTTTCGTTGTCCTATTAAATGTATTAGATCTTTATGTAAAACAGGGAGTTCCTCCACCCGGACAATGGTGTTTTAGGATTCCATTTCCTGTATTGGCCCACTCGACTGACTAGAAGAGAGGTTAGGGAGACTATGGTGTCCTATACTATCCTCTCCCGCCCCTCCTTTACCTGATGAATTCTCAGAAATGCGAGGTTTAGTTTTCCCGCATAGCTTATATTAAGTCCAATGGATGATAGATCCTAATACAATAAAGGTAGCCTCAGATGACGCCCGTACAAATGGTGAATGCACTATATGAGACGATGGATGAAAGCGTGAATGAGTGAATGTGGAGATATCCACCCTAACCCTGGTCTAACCCGGTAGATCATTGTGTTCCCCATTCCTGGGAAGTTCTACACTTTGGGAGTGACGCTGCTACATCAGAGCCTTGACTAAGTGATGAATAAATCACTTAAAGTGATGAATAAATCCTAATAAAACAATTTGTAATGTATAAATATACATATGTATGGTAACTCAATGAACTTCCGAACGCTATAATGAAAAAGTGTTTTTTATTCACAGCTTGTTTGTTCCCCTCTCTGGTTGTATACACCCCCGCCCTGAAGAAGGTGTGGCCTACTCTGGCACCTAACACCGAAACGCGCGTCGGCGTGAACTTTTTGGACAGCAGTAACCTAGTCCCTGTGGACTATACTGTTTCATCTGCCCTGCGTCCTTTATTCGCACCCCTGTCCAAGCAACCATTATCCTACTCTATGGCAGGCGTGGATGTTCCCTTGATTGTCACTGTATGAATGAATGAGAAAGTGAATGAATTAGCGAGTTCTGGATTGTGTGTGAGTTGCCCCTGTGTATACGGGAGTGTGAGGAACGTTTGTGTGTATTTTATCTATTTTTTCTATATATCCACTTATTGTTTTCTGTTTTATCAGATTTGAAAAATGTATATATATGGAATGTGTTTCATAAAAACAATAATAAAAGGATTATGTTTCTAAAATACCAGTAAAGTCTATGGCTCAGATGGTTTGTTGATGTCACCCCATATATAATCCTGTGGATCCCTATTGGGACTTTTGATATCTATTTTGGCAGGGTGTGCTGTTTTCTATTTTGCTGTATTTTATTCCCCTTACTTTCCTGCCAACATCCAAAAATCCCCCTGGGGAACCCCCTTCTATTATATATCAATCTTCATTATAGTCTGAACAACCAGGACATATGCATTGCAACGTTCCACCTTCAGTGGGGTTAAAGCATCATAACTATAGAATGTGTATATCATGTATAGACCTGAGCGTGAAAGAGGAAAAAAGTAACTCCAACTAGAACTTAACAATACTGTGTAGGATAGGAAACGTCATGAGTGAGGACCGCGAGAATGACAATGGGAGTAGCTCACATAGGTGTTGGGCGCACCCCAGTTACATGTCGGGGGTGTCCTAGGCATGTAGGACACGGAGGCCCAGCAACGCATGAGGAATACAAAGAACCGTGCAAGTACACTTCCTGTTACGCATCCTGGCACTGCAGGAGGTATGCTGCGGCGCTCAATCACCCATCCCAGCTTCATCAGCTATAAATAGCCTGCCAGATCCATCAACTGTAGGCAGGGTCTCAAGGATACTGGCCCAGGCTTGAGCTATAACCTGCTGTCTGGTGCCCCTCCTGAACTCTTTCTCTTATACACTTTCCTCACATACTGCCATTTTCTTAACTTCATTACACCATTTAAAGATGCTAGATCTGTTCATGCACTTCCACCTCATAGATATCTCTCATTTGGCAAGATGAGCACTAGGTCGACAAATCTACTGTTACTTTGCTAACATTGGTCTTCGGGTAGAGGCCCACAGATGTGAAATTGGGGTATTCGGGATAACTCTGTATGTAGCTTCCATAATGAAATGCAACACAACTCCAGAGTAAGTGGTTAGCACTGGACAACTCCACACTATATGAACGATATCGGCAGGGCTGGCTTTAGGGCAGTGCGACCAGTGCGGTCGCACTGGACGCTGACCTGTGCAGAGGGCGCTGACCTCAGGGGGCAGGGTGCTGTGTTTGACAATAACTTATGATTGGAGAGGTAAGGGGCACTTTTGCCCAGTGGTAGTAAGAGATTCCGAAGCAGCGGTTGTGGGGTGTCGGGGCGCCAGAATAGATTGTCGCACCGGGCGCCCCAGCACTAAAGCCGGTCCTGGATAGCGGCCCCATGTGTGTGGCATCTAAGACATTTTGCCTGTGCCCCAGGGTTCATACAATTAATTCTCTTGAGAGTTATATGCATGCTATGATAGTAATAATACTGTATGAGTTTGGACTGTGGGATTCAGGATATTTTGGGGGCTAATTGTAATGCCCTAAAGCAGCCATCGTCGTTTAGCAGGGAGCACATGTCATCCTCCCACCTGTTATGCAGTGAATCCAGGGCTGTTTTAGATTCTAATATGAGGGATTGGTACAATGATTTTTTCATCCTAGGTCTGCCTTCAATGGAGTATAATCCGCCTAGACCATCATGTTGATGGGTTTCAATGTTCCAGTGCACCACCATTTTCATGTAGGGGCAGTCACTGCTGTATGAAGAAAAAAGTGGTAATCCGAAATCCCACATGTATCCCTCAGCTCCGAACATTTTCTGATGCTGCCCCCCATATATAGACTTCCGACTAAGGTGAGCCTCCTCTGCTCCCACTCCTGCAGGCCAGCCCATTTTCCATGGTGCACGGTCATTCACAGTGCAGTGAGGGGCATTTTGCTTGCATGGGGAGTCTGGTCCGAGTTCTTTGTAGAGCCCTTTCCCACTCATAGTGTGCTGGGCCGATTAGTATAGCTTCAGAACATGTTAGCTGCTGCAGGACAGGATACAACAGCAAGCTAGTAAGCACCTCCCCCTGGGGCTGCTGCGGGCCTCCAGTACTGGCAGCGCCCATGAGTTCTACCCTCCTGGCCACCCACAGCAGTTCTGCAGCCAGGTAGTATAACTCCAAATCGGGCACAGCAAAGCCCCCTCCATATGTTGGGAGTCTCAATTTAGTTAGAGATATACTGCGCCTTTTGCCACCCATATCCGCCCTCTGAACACCCCATCCAATCCCAGCACATCATCTTGGATAATCGTATGGGAAGTAACGAAAATAATTACAGCTTTGAGGGGGCATAACCATTTTGGAAAGTGGTATGCACCCTATAACCAAGAGGGGGAGAGCCAACCAGAACCTAGTGATCCTATTTGAGGGAAGCCAGCGGGGTCCTTATTTTTCCCTGTGGGAGGCACTCCTCGGTATGATAATTTTGGATCACCAACTATTTATAGGTGATAGGTTTCTACAGTAGCCTATCTTCCAATTCCTGAGATCTATCATCCACAAGGGGTTCATGCACCAGATACCCACTCCATTTGTTCCAATTTGCTCAGTACCAACAAATTCCCAAAGTTGTCTTGGGCGGGCGATGCTCCCTGTACATCCCTCTCCACACCCTGTGTGTACAGGAGCATATCAGCGGCATATTGGGGGATATATAGCATGCCCTTCTTGGAACGGACGCACTGATAACACCTGCCTTTTCAAATAGTGGGAGTCAGGGGCTCCACTGCAATGGCAAATATGACAGAGGAATCGAGGCACCATTGCCTCGTGCCATTCACAATGGTCTGATTCTGGCTAGCGGAGTAGTGTTCAACAGTCTGGATCATCTGAGGAAACTGTGACCTAGACTCATTTCTATCATTACAGCATAGTGGTTTTCCCACTTGAGAGCATCAAATGCCTCTTCAATATCATCAGCAAGCACCAGTGTTTTAGGGCAGTCTGTAAACTCCTGATGTAATACTTGAATTAATCTCCTAATCCTGGGCATTGCACTTCACATGGGGATGAATCCAGTCCAGTCTGAATGAATCAGGCAACTTATCTTGGGAAAGAGCCTATTCACCAGCATTTTGGATAATATCATATAGTCAGCATTCAGCATCAGTAAAGTTAGCGCTCGGGTTTGTTTGCAAAGGTTCTACTATGATTGCACCTATGCCTGAACAGTTGTATGTTTCAGTAGTCTGGTTGTGGGACGCATGCTTTCACTGCTGCTGAGTGGGTCCGACTGTCAGATCAACATACTGTGGGTAGGCTGGTGGTTGCGGCTGGGGTTCCCAGTGTTTGATTTTTTTATATGTGATTCAGCACACACTATGCGTTGACGCGGCCCCCTGCGCCTTTATGTAGCGCCAGAGACTAGCAGGGTAACATCTGTCCCCTTGTGTGCTCCACACTGCTTTGATTGGGGTTATGTTGGTTAAATACAGGGTGGATCTGGGGTGGTATATGTATCACTGTGTTGTTTGCTGGGGAGCACAATGTGTCTGGGTTGTGTTCAATGAAACTATTTACTGCGCTCCGGGGCCGCTACCCCAAGGGCAGCACATTCATGTGAAAACAAGGAGCAGCAGCTCAGTGTTTTCACAGTGCAGGCGGCACCCGCCTGTACTTTCAAAGGGGATTAGAGATCCTCTTGCAGGCGGGTGCAGTCAGTGACTGCACCCACATGCAAGGGGATGTCTGGGTGATCCATGAGACCCTTTTTACCCCCTGCAGAGGGCTGATCTCAGGAAGCGCACTGACAGTGCACCACCTTTTAAATGGCACACTGTCAGTGCACCTCCGGCGGGCTTCTTTGCCTCTGTGCCTGCTTCTGTAATATGGTGTGGGCCAGAGTAAAAGGAATTACCTAATTTGCATAGGGCACACCCCTATTCAAATGAGGGAACACCCTCCGTTGATAGCGCTGGCACTTTAAGAGCTCCAGCGCTATCAGTATTATAGAAGGGGACACACAAGCATCTGGGGCCACATCTATAATACCAAGGTGCCCCGGGGGCGAGCAAAGCGGGAGCAAACGCTGAATGGAAATACGGCCCCTGGGGTGTACTGACACTCAGTTTGGTATAAGATGTTTGAGAGGCATGGCGAGGACGGATGGCTTGGCTGTAGATGACGTGAACACTGGGAGTCCACTGCTGTTAACATTCCTTACTTGGAATGTAAAGGGGCTGAATGACTGTAGAAAAATGTGCTAGGTGGTGAAACCCTGGTATGAGGATACAGAAACTTTGCGTAGACCAGGTTGTCTGATACATAGTGGTGTGCTGTCATGACGATGGTTTGGCTGCTCTTATGATGGGGGTATATGGTCCCAACTATGACGACCCGCAGTTCTATTGTGTGCTGCATGCAATGTAGTGATCTATCCCTGATATGGGGAGGTGCTTTCAATTGTGTCTTGTGCCCTTCTCACTCACCACCGCAGTGACCCTCAGCTGCATCTCTCAATGATGTAGCGTAACAGTGTGGTCTGCTAGATGCTTGGCGGTATAGGTTCTCTACGGGTGCAGGTTACACTTATTACTCCACAGTACAAGATATCCACATGTGCATTGACTATTGTTTAATGTCCCATAGCCTGGTGTCTTGTGTTTGGCGTTGTGAGAATTTAATACCCACGTATTACAATCACTCCCCAATGTACCTAGTGCTGGAGCTGGACAGTCCACGGCCTCCTGCATTTTTCTAGTGTTTTCCACAGTGCTCCCTTCTGGATACTGGGTTCACTGAAGAGACTGTGAAGGCTATTGATGAATATTTCACATCTCATATAGGAACTGTGAAATAGTTTGCTACTGTCTGGGAGACCTTTACGACATATGTCTGGGAGTCACTATATCTAAGCACACCGGCGTACTTCGGTTGTTTGCCATGGCTGGAAGTGGAACTAGCAGATCTAGTACGGGCTCATAAAGAGATTGCTGAGCAGAGTCTGTTAGGTGACATCAGGGCCTAATAGGAAGAGTATCATGAGATGGCACAGAGTGAGGTTACTCATCTAGCAAAGTATGCAACTGCAAGGGTAATGTAATGTAATGTAAAAGCGCACTGTATAGCGAAACTATCACTCCAAGGAGCATCCTGGCGCTGATACGGAAAAAAGAGAGATGGAAAAAAAGCTGGTTTGCTGCTCCTAACAGAAAGAAATAGGGCATTCAAATCAGAGTTTTACACAGTATGTCTGGTGCACTATAAATCCAGGTTTTAAGTGCCTTACTAAACACAGACTCAGATGCAATCTGGCAGAGCTGAGGTGGAAGTTGATTCCATGCCTTTGAGCCTATAACTGCATTGGGAGGGTGAACATTCTGATGTTAACTTGGCGGCACTTGTTCGTTCGCTGCTTGAGGATAGCACAGTTTTGGTGTTCCTGGATGAGCAGGGAACACGTTCTCGCTCTGCTGATCAGGTGATAGATTGTTTCCGTCGTTATTATGTGGATGTTTATGCCCCATGCCAACCACATGATGATCAGGTAATGGCAAACTATCTTGCCCACATTACAATGAAGTGGCTCATGGTGACACAAAAGGAGCGCTGAAAAACATACCGGGTAGAAAGGCACCGGGCATAAATTGGCTAACAGTGGTCTTTTTTAAGGCTTACCAGGATAAACTTCTACCGCACTTGGCCACCTTGTATGAGAACAATGGTACAGGAAGGGTGTGTACCCCCTACGATGCGCAATACACTTTTGGTCACTCTTTTAAAGCTGGGTAAGCCGGCTAATTGTTGCTCGTCCTATAGGCCTTTGAAACTGTTAAATACGGATACAAAAAGCTTTGCAAAAATCTTGGCTAACTGCCTGTTGCCTCTCCTTCCGGGCATTATGGGCCCAGAGAAGGTCAGGTTTGGGCTAGGGTAATACTTGATATATAAGCTCAGAACACTTTTTGGCTTAATCTCTCAAATTGATCAGAACTTTTGCGCAACTGCTGTATTCTTAGACTCTGAAAAAGCATTTCATTCGGTCAAATGGGAGTTCATGTTTGCTGTGGTATGCCATATAGGAGTGGAAGATGTCTTTATACAATTGATTAAAGTACTGTGTGCTGAGCCAGCCCCTCAAGTCCGAGACAACAGGATAGTTTCAAGTCCAATAGCCATCATGAGTGGTACAAGGCAAGGTTGCCCCTTGTCCCCCCTTTGGATGCCTTGGTGGCCAAATAGTATCTGCCTATGTGGATGATACACTTCTTTATGTGTGGAATCTGAAGCACAACTTGTCCCTGGTTATCTGGAAGGTCATATTGTTCAGTGGACATTCCGGTTTGTGTCTAAGCTGGGATGAATCCTTTATATTTTTCCTTACTACGGCCACTGTACCGGTGCAGATGCAGTATCGACTGCAATGGATGATGGTTTTTGTTAGATCTGGGGGTCTCTAGTTGGCAATGGTATTCACCTTTGTCCAAATAGAGACCCTTACTTCCAAGTCAGGATAAGGGGATCACACTCCTTAATAACCCCTGCTCTCCCCTGTGGTAGCTTGGCACGAGCAGACAGGCTTATCTCAGAGGCAGTGTGTTAAGCATTTGTGAATATACACAGTAATACAGTGATAACACTACAGATGGACACAACACAGGTGATATAAAAATATGTATTCTTTATATATACTTAAACACAAGACCACAAACCACATAAATCCACAATACTCCACTTAAGATTACTTAAAAGATTAATAAAATCTCTTAGTTCAAGTTGTTGATAAATGCGACAAAGTTCTCAACAAAGTACCTGGATGCGTAACGCAAAGTGAATCAAGGCTCGCAAAAGGGGAGACGCGTCGGTTCCGTGACCTGGGGGAATGGTTGCGTCCTTCCTCAATGCTTGCGCAGAGTACGGGACTCGTCGTGAGCCTTACCTGTACGGAGGTGATGCGTAGATTCTCGGCCTGTGGGCCTGTTGCGGTGTGCAAGATGGCGCCTTGATGCAATGCGATGATCTGGTTGCGATGCGAGAAGATGGCGCCCTTGAAGCGGCGATGCGACGATGATACGGTGATGTCCTGGCAGCCTTGCGACGACTCTGTACTTTGGAGCCGCGACAGGATTTGCGACACGCTTCTCCGGTGAGGCGATGGTGACTCTCACGATGGCGTCACGCTTCTACGGTGATTCGACAGCAGGCAGCTTCAATGAACACACGCTTCCAGGGAGATGCAGTGAAGACTCGTTTCTCCGGCAATGCGACGATTGCAGCTGCGGCAGAGAAACGCTTTTTCTCGATACGTCGCGCTTCCAGCTCCCAGCAAGTGTCTGGAGTCAGAATTCCCAGCAAGGAAATTCAGGAGGGAGCTGAAGGTGAAGTCTTTTGTCCCTGAGACTTCAGCAGGAGGCAAGCACAGTTCAAGCCCTTGGAGAATATTCTGTAGATGAAAGTCCTTACAAAGTTCCTTCTCCTTTCCCTTGGCAATGAAGCAACCACTGCAGGCCAACCCAGTAAACAGCACACTGGCAGAGGGGCAGTACAACTCCTGCAGCTTCCTTGGTTCTTCTCCTTGGCAGAAAGGTTTCTTGTTCCAGAAGTGATCTAATTTCTTGGGATCAGGGTCCCAATATTTATACCCCAAAATCCTTTGTTCTCTGAAGGCAGAGAGGCCTCTGCCTAGTCCAAACCAGTTACTGAGCACTTTGTTTACATGTCTCTCCTCTTCCTTTTACTGTGCAGGGCAGAGACATCAGCTGCCCCACAGGAGGTGGAGCCAGCACAAGGGAGGGAAGATACATCTCTGGAGCACTCTGTTGACATGATTCCTCCTCTCCTTTCACAGTGCAGGGCAGAGACATCAGACAAGCCACAGGAGGTGGAGCCAGAATTGTAGAGGGAAGGGCCAGCCTATTCAGGTCCCAGGTGCAACTCCTTCCTCCCATCTAGATGCAGATCTCTCTATTCACCACTGGGCTGCCCCAGCCTGTCTCATGGAATCCCCCAGCCCTATCACTCACAAACCCAGACAAGAAATACACAACCCAGCAGAGGCAGGCCTGGATGGTTAGACAATCATATACCTGCTTTCTAAAAGTGGTATTTGCAAACACAGAATATTAAAATAAACCTTACTAAAAGATGTACCTTATTATTCTGAGTTCAGGCATACTAAATTCGAATTTCTACCATGTTCCCTGAATCAGTTAGGATTATAAGAACGTAATAATCCATCTGCCCATTCTGGCCTATGGAGAACAGGTAGCCTTCAATAGTGAAAAACTAAAATGTCTGTAATTCAGTATTAGAACATGCTGCACACATCAGAGCATGTTCTACCTTATACTTACAATGCACCCTGCCCTTGGGCCTACCATAGGGGTGTCTAATATGAAGCAAAAGGAATGTTTAGGGACTGGCAAGTGGGTGCACTTGGCAAAGTCGACATGGCAGTGCTAGACTGCACACAGGCCTTGCAATGGCAGGCCTGAGACACACTTTAAAAGCTGCTTCTGTGGGTGGCACAACCAGTGCTGCAAGCCCACCAGCAGTATTTGATTTACAAGCCCTGGGCACACATGGTGCACTGTACTAGGGGCTGACAGATAAATCAAATAACCCAATCATGGAATAACCAATTAGTACACTAATTTAACATAGGGAGCACTTGCATTGTGGCACTGATCAGCAGTGGCACAGTGACCAAAGCATAAAACCAGCAAAAACATATCAAAACAGAGGAGGCAATCCGTCAAAAATGGAAGGGAGACTTACGCCAATGATGCCAGGTCTAATAGATTTGATACAGTATTTGTGTATACAGGTCCATATCGACCCTGCAGTAATACTGTTAGGTAACTACGGCAGGAGGGTGCAGTGGCTTACAGAAGCAATTGAGCGATGAATCCACCCGCCCCTTTTGTTGTGTGGCCCAATTGCCATCATGAAGATGGTAGTGTTACCTTGCTTTTTGTTCCTGTTTTCGAATGCTACCCAGAGCAATATTCAATAACCTGCACTCCTTGATGGTGCGCTTGGCCTGGGTGGGTTAGCAGTCGCACTTGAGCTGGGTTACACTTACTCTTTCCTATGCAATGGGTGGGTTGAATCCTTCAGAGCTGCAGGCCTACTATAGAGACACACAATGTATGTTTGCCCAATATTGGTTACATGAAACTATGGCACAGAGCAGAACGGATGTAGGTTAAATGGCCGGGCTTTCCTTTTGATGAATGTGTGACTAAAAAAGATCTCACCCTCTCTGTGACCTTGATGTTGGTAACACCCATACTTTAGAATCCACCGTACTATTACCTAATCGATTCTAAATTGGAATCGTATCTAGGTACTTCACACAGGGATCCTTATGCCCTGAAGAATGCCCCAGACCGTTTAGGCTTGTGTAAGTGTTCAGAAACATGCTGACAAAATTTTGGGTGTGAGGCATTGTACGCCAGTACTAGCGTTCCAATAATAATGGTAAAATTTCCCCAGGAATTCTAAGGTATTTTTACGGTTTTCATCTGGATCTCCTGTTATTGGTGTTGTCCAGAAAGTTTTATGAAAGAACTCCCTCCTAACTAATCAGTATCCGAGGAGGTCGAGTACGCCTGGGTGGCATTGTCCTAGCAGGGTGGGGAGAGGATTCCTATGATGAAGCATGACACTAAAAAGTGTGTGAGGTTTCCTCTTCCATTAAGGATGACTTCCGCATAAGCTAGGAATCTAAGGTTTCAGCTCTGTTGAGGGTGCATTTGCACCAGAGCCTCCAGTTTTATCACTCTGAGTACACTCCTTTGCATACCGATGTCACCGTACAACTTTTTGTGGTACATACATGGCCCTGGTATTTTGCCTCACCTGTGGCTAGAGCGCGGTGCAACTACTCCACTGCTGCAGCCAAAAGCACTGTTTAATAAACCAACACAACATTACAATACATTGGACTTACTGTGTACCACACAAAATGCATGGAAGAGAATGCTGCAGCTGCATACTAGCCCGCTGCTACACCCACCTGCTGGTTCCGCTGGAGTGGTGTATGTGTGTTACAGGGGGTGGGACCGCACTGTGTGGGTAATTTTTTGGTGTACGAGGGCTCCGTAGTTGGGAGCAGGTAAGTGTGGAGCATGACAATCATACTGCAAAGGCACAGTTTCACTATTACAGACTGCATCCTTGCTTATGTTCCAGTTCAGGAAGAACCTGGCTTAGCAGTTCAGCTAGATTGTTCTGCTTGAAGCAGGGTCAAGAATGATTTGCATATAGCTTGGTCCAAATTGAGGTGACATCGTGTGCAAAATAGCGATGGACTGGGATGCGGCCCGAGTTATTACCAGTAGCTGAGATTAATTCAAGCATACCTTCCATCACTTTTTTGTATACCTTAGTGTGTCGGCCTAAGAGACTCGAGTATGCAAAGACGTGGGGCCCGTGCACATTGTGTCACTGGAACCAAGCTGTACCTGGCTGCTGGGCCCATAACTAGGGCAAAACCAGTCTTTAGTTGCTTGTGTTCCTGTTCAAGGAGGACCTGGCATGGTAGTTTGGGTTGGACTGATACGATTGGAGCAGCATTAAGACTCATTTGGATATCGTTACGTGCAAACTAAGGTGACATGTGGAGTGGTGTGGCTCACTGGTTAGAGGCGGCAGACTCGGAGGCAGAGGTCAGCCCGGGACCAAGGTTCGATTCCCGACGCGGCAGGGTCTAGGGCCATGGTCAGCGGACTCGATAATTCTCGCGTCGGTGCCTACTCTAACCATGGGTCCCACTCAGCAACTCTGGGCAATAGCTTGCTTAATCTCTACTAACAGCCCCATCAGCTCCGGGAATGCTTGTCTTCACCTTGGAGATGCCCAGGAGGGATCATCTCACAGGGAAAGCCAGGATGGGTTCCCCAGCGGTATACAGCGCCGGGACGCCCCTTTGCTGGGGCAGCTGTGCGCTTTACAAGTATACAACATTTAACATTTAACATTTAACATGGTGTGCAAAATAATGATGGATTGGGATCCAGCCTCGAGTAATTACCAGTAGTTGAGATTAATTCAAGCATTCCATCCATCGATTTTTTTTTACTTCACTTGTAGAAAGTTGGCATTTTCCTACCTTAGCCATTTGGTGCCTGCAGTCTGTCTCGGGGTCTCATGAGTGGGTGTAGTTGACGGTTTGGCTTTGTGTATTCCTCCTAGACAGCCACACACAATTGGGAGCTTAAGTGTGCCTGGATAGGCCATCACTAACAGGATGGGAGGGAGGAGCTGGGCACAGCCCCACTTACACTTGAAAAGGATGTTCCCTGCCTCCACACAAAGGGGTGCATAAGCCTGTAGTTAGCCTGGGGTCAGGGCAAAGAAAGTCAGGGCATCTGTGCAGTTCACAGGCATGCCTCTAGAAACTTCTCCCCACAAAAAAGGCACAACTGGATATAAACATTGGACCTCACACACCTACTCTTAGTATACTTATGGACCTGTGGAAACTCTGCCAGGAAGAAGGACTGCTGTGCTGCTGAAAGGACTGCCACTCTGCTAAACCTTTGCTCGAAAGGAATGCTGCTCTGTTGTGCTGACCTACTGCCTGCTGCCCTCTTGGCTGGGTGAGAAGGACTGGACCTGCATCTGTTGAACTCAGGACCACGAGATTGATTCCAACGGCTGGTCTGCTGGCCTTATTACTTGAACTTCCGGTAGAGAAGGCTTCAACAACCTTGACCCCAGCACCTGGATTCTGCCATCTTTGAGTCTACCATGCCAAGAGATGCCACCCTCGGCCTGGAGTCTTGGAAGTGCTTCGTGACACATCTTCAGCACAGGCCCTCACGTCCCTCATTTTCGGTAGTCTCTTCAATGATGCCGGACTCCATAACGCAGCTCCTTGGAACTGACACATCGCCCGACTGCGCTACGCATCCTCAATGCTGGACTTTACATTGCAAGCCCTTGTCCACAGGATATTCGATGACTTTGCAGTACCTCGCAGTGCAAACTCACCACACCTCAGAGCTGATGCTTCACTTTGGCTGCGTAACACAAATTCAACACGAATCCACACTGCGCTCCGCAAACCAGGATTGAAGGTTCTTTGTTCAGCGGGCCTAAGTAGGTCTCTATAGCCTGGCCGCGCTCCATTGGGGTTGGTCTAAACTTGTAACATCCTCCCAGTCCAGCGGGACCCATATATCCACAGTTGGCGTTTGTTGAATATCTCCATTTCTGTTGATTGAATTTTTGTTGTTTTGGTTGTGTTTTATTTATTAAAATAACTTTATTTAATTCATTTGGATCTTTTTTGTGTGGTGTTTTTCACTTTATTACTGTTTGAAGTTTTACACAAATACTTTATCCTTGCCTCTTAGTTAAGCCTGACTGCTCTGTGCCAAACTACCAGAGTGTTGAGCACTGTTTAATTTAGGGTTGGCTTGTGCCTCAACCTGACAAGGACTGTGGTTGATCAGAGCTCACACCCCAGTCAACCAACAACCCAGTTTCTTACAGTAGGTATGGTAAATTAGCATATTCACACACTGATAGTGACACAGAAAGTCCCAACTGACATTTACTTTCCATAAAGGAGAACTTACCACTGAAGCCAGAAACAGTTAGCATTGTCTATCTCATTAATATTGGACTGGTTACTTATGCAATAAAAAAAAATGTTCCCGACTTCCTTCTGGGTCCTAATGTCCCAGGTTCATCCCAGTCCCATCAGGATTTCCTCATTGTGAGGGGTAAAGTCGTTTCCCAGGGGCACAATAATAGTACACGATGTCTGTTGCTCTCTGGCGGGAACCATATCACAAAAAATATGCTTAAATGTTTGAAATTTGTGTTTTTATTTACCTCAAAGTAAATTATTTGTGTCGTTTTATTTTAGGACTGCAAGCAGTAGTCCCCCCCTGCCTAGATACAAGTGATCCTAAAGCAGGATTACAAGTACCATTATTCATTCAATTATTCATTTGGTACACATGCCTGCCTTCTTCAATGTACAGAGGAACTTGTCGGCCCAAAGAATAATAAATTCTAGTACAAAGATTTCAACAATCAATATGCATGAGGACATTTTACACATAAGGTCATGGTGAAAACCTGATTGGATATTACTATTCGGTGGGTAAGTGAGCCCAGGCCATTCGCTCGCAGCAATTAACTGGCAAATATTTTAAATTTATATTTTTATAGTTCGATTTTTTTATTTTGCATCAGTGGTGCTATGAGTATTCAGCTAAAACGAATAAAGTTTGAATAAACTCCCCAATAAATGCACTACTGGTGAACTTGGCACACCTCAAAAATTTGGGAAGGAGGTAAAACCATCCTATGGGATCATCACACAGTCTGCCACTGGCTCCCAAGGGAGGGCGAGCGTTGCATCTGGATCGTGGGGCATAGGCAGCATTATTACATCATGAGTGTTCCTATGCTCCGTGGTATCACGGAAACCATCAGTGACTTTTACGGTTGTACTCATTAGAAATATGCTCTTGTATTCATGCTTGTGGAAAAATATACATCACTTACATTCTCATTTATAGTCCGTTGGGCAGATTGTGGTCATTTCCAGATCCCAAGATTTGTGATGAAACAACCCGCAATTGTGAAATTACCGTACATTTAGATATTAATGGAAAAATTGAGTTTGGTCATGATTTTCCGCTTGCATGGGGGTGAAGTTTTCACCTGTGTTCTTTTTAGGGCTCGGGCCTAGCGTACACTGCGCAGCAGTGTTGCGCAGCCCAGAGTCCTATTCCGGGCAATTTGAAAATGGACCTTGAAATTCCACACGCTCGTGCGTGTGGATTTCCAAGGTCCATTCCCATTGGCCTTGGCGTGCGTGCTGTTTTTAAACAGAACACGCAATAGGCCATAGGCAGTCGCGTAGCTCCGCCTATGGCCTATTGTTGTCTGTTACACGCACCATAGACCATATATCTTCAATTATCACAGCTGTCATGCCGCGGTAATTGAAGACATATGCTCGCAGTGGCGCGCGCGCACCACTAGCGGGCTTTTCGGGTTTTTTTTGCAATTTGATCGCTTTCGCAATCGGTTGAAGTGCCGCTTTTTTTTCTTTCTTGCATAGAAAACCTTACCCCTTCCTGTCATCCCCGCAGAGCCGGCCCTTTTTTCGCAGCCAGGCCCCCTCGCAGCGCAGACGTACCTCCACGAACCGTCCCGCTCCTCGCCGTGCATTTTTCAGATGCCTCTGGCTACTCTCTGTTCTTTGATCCACGGGCACGGGCGGGCACGGCCATTTCCTTCTCCAGGTTTTATAAGCTCTTTGCAGATGACAAAGTTTTCCACGGCCCGATCAGTACAAAACAACACGTGAACGGATCGACCAGTACAGAACACAGACTCGCTCTTAAAAGTCCACATTGCACAATTTGCATTGTATCGTTAACTTCCAAGATAAACTCTGATGTGTCATTTTATAATGTGTTAAATTGAGCTCTGGTTAGTGAATGAAGCGAGTGTATGGTGCAATACATGTTACGGGCTGTTATAGAGAAGGTTACTGCGTGACTGGATAGTGTTATTACACAAAAAGCAGCGGTATTTCAGGGCTGTAATTTTACACCTGCTGGTTATCTTCCTATAATCTGTCCCACGGCCACCCTGTCTGCACCATTCCGGTCTCCTGGTGCCCCCACCGCCCCTTCCATCGCCCCCTGTCTAACTGCCCAGCATGTTGTAGCATGGCTAGGTTTAAACCACACAATCCCCCCCCCCACACACACATTCATCCATCCCTGTGACTTATACATTTCACACAACGGAAGGCCTTATATTTATTTACTTGTTTCCTTCACCCACATAATCACCTTCTAAACATAACGATGCTTTTATATAATGGAAGCATCACAAACTCAGCTGCATCAGAGCCCTTTGTTAAGCAGCATCCTCTCCGAGAATGGTAAAGGAAACCTGAACATTGCACTGGCAATCGGGTCCTGCAATCAGGGCCTCTCAGCAGCCGGAGACAGCAGATGGAGCTTTGTCCGCTGAAAGCGCTTCTTAATTAATGCCTGAAATACTGGGGCTTATAACGCTGAGTAACACAACTAACAGGTGTCTATCCTTATACTGCACACAACCAAACTGTACAGCACTGTAGTTAACTTGCCGTCTCCTAGAAAACCTATTTATCCGAAAAACAGTCCCTTTGAAGCATACTGCCAGCCAATATACACATGATATATATAAAAAAATATATATTATACCTAACAAATAACAAGTGAATTATAGCCCAACAAAGTCACCCAATGTTTCTGGTGGCATTTACAAGATTCTCCCCCGAACACCTCGATAGAATTATTGAACCATAATATTTAATAGTGTGCTTTGTTTACTGTCCCAATGTTACCCTTTTCCGCTTCACTGCACCCTGGGACATAAAATGTACGAGAATAACAATGGTACGGGATTTTATAATCGATGGTATGGTATGTTTTTATAGGTTTGTGTAATTTAAAGGCCCCAACACCCACCCACAGTGAAGACTGAACGTTAAGAGGAGGACATGCTATCCACCAGCCTCGCATGCCGGGGTCTAACTCACAGAGATGAAGATACAGAAATCAAACAGAGCTTTGCGCAGGATATACCACGCGAAACCTCCCACGCATCAGCGCCGTGATTACAAAAGCTGCTTCACAGGGGCGGAGAGTGGCGGGAAAAGTGTCTCAAGTGGATGAGGGTGGACTGCACCCCTCTCTGTGGTAGCCCCGGGGCACAAACCGATCCATTACTGGCTCAGCGCCTGCATCAAAAGCCTTGGCGCTTTACTGGCATCAGAAGGATGAAAGGCGGAGTTAATCATGTTAGGGTTCTTCTTGCCGCTCACCTGTAAACAATGCCACATCTCCCCAACACAGCTCAACTCTCTTAATCTCACCCACACGCTGACCGCAGGGCAGAGAAGGCAAAAGAAACGGAAAATAAGATTCCCCATATCTTGCGTTTTCAGAACAAAACCCACTTATATTTGTTTCACCAAAATAAAGCATTTTTTGCTCAATGGATTACATGCAAAGCAGGAAAACTCACTTTTATAAGCAACGCCACGTCTCTTAATATTATAATTGACGACAGTAGGCGCAGAATTGTCTCCTGGCGTGTAAATATATAGTGTTATTATTGATCCGTACAAGTACATTAATTGTATAGTGCTATGAAAGAACCAACCGTGCCCGGTGTCAAGCTTGTAAGCCCCAGACCTGTGTGTGAGTGTGCGGGTGAGCAGTGTGTGAGTGTGCAGGGTGAGCAGTGTGTGAGCATGCAGGGTTAGCAGTGTGTGAGTGTGCAGGGTGAGCAGTGTGTGAGTGTGCAGGGTGAACATTGTGTGAATGTGTAGGGTGGGCAGTGTGTGAGTATGCAGGGTGAGCAGTGTGAGAGTGTGTAGGGTGAGCAGTGTGCCAGTGTGCAGGGTGAGCAGTGTGTGAGCAGGCAGGATGAAGTGTGTGAGTGTGCAGGATGAGCAGTGTGTGAGTGTGCATGGTGAGCCGTGTGCGATTTTACAGCGCGAGCAGTGTGTCAGTATGCAGGGTTAACAGTGTGCGAGCGTGCAGGGTGAGCAGTGTGTGAGCGTGCAGGATGAGCAGTGTTTGAGCATGCAGGATGAGCAGTGTGTGAGCATGCAGGGTGAGCAGTATGTTAGTGTGCTGGGTGAGCAGTGTGTGAGTATGCAGGGTGAGCAGTGTGTGAGTATGTAGGGTGAGCAGTGTGTTGCTGTCCAGGGCCAGCAGTGTGTGTGTGTGCAGGGTGAGCAGTGTGTGAGTGTGCAGGATGAACATTGTGTGAGTGTGCAGGGTGAGCAGTGTATGAGCATGCAGGGTGAGCAGTATGTGAGTATACAGGGTGAGCAGTGTGTGGGTGTCCAGGGTGAGCAGTGTGTGGGTGTCCAGGGCTAGCAGTGTGTAAGTGTGCAGGGTGAGCAGTGTGTGGGTGTCCAGGGCTAGCAGTGTGTGTGTGCAGGGTGAGCAGTGTGTGAGTTTGCAGGGTGAACATTGTGTGAGTGTGCAGGGTGAACATTGTGTGAGTGTGCAGGGTGGGCAGTGTGTGAGTATGCAGGGTGAGCAGTGTGTGAGCAGGCAGGATGAGCAGTGTGTGAGTATGTAGGGTGAGCAATGTGTGAGTATGTAGGGTGAGCAGTGTGTTGGTATCCAGGGCCAGCACTGTGTGTGTGTGCAGGGTGAGCAGTGTGTGAGTGTGCAGGGTGAACATTGTGTGAGTGTACAGGGTGAATAGTGTGTGAGTATGCAGGGTGAGCAGTGTGTGAGTGTGCAGGTGAGCAGTGTGTGAGTGTGCAGGGTGAGCAGTATGTTAGTGTGCTGGGTGAGCAGTGTGTGAGTATGCAGGGTGAGCAGTGTGTGGGTGTCCAGGGCCAGCAGTGTGTGTGTGTGCATAACAAAACACAACAAAGCTTAGCATAGCATAACAAAACATAGCATAGCATAACAAAACATAGCATAGCATAACCAAACACAACGAAACATAGCATAACAAAACATAGCAAAACAAAACATAGCATAGCATAACAAAGCACAGCATAACAAAACATAGCACTACATAATACATAGCATAGCATAAAACACAACAAAACATAGCATAGCAAAACAAAACTTAGCATAGTCTAACAAAACATAGCATAGCATAACAAAACACAACAAAACATAGCATAACAAAATATAGTACAGCATAGCATAGCAAAACACAACAAAACTTAGCATAGCATAACAAAACAAAAACACAGCATAGCATAACAAAACATAGCATAACAAAACACAACAAAGCATAGCATAAAACACAACAAAACAGAACAGCAAAACAAAGCATAGCACAGCATAACAAAACATAGCACAGCATAACAAAACATAGCATAGCATAACCAAACACAACGAAACATAACATAACAAAACATAGCTTAACAAAACAAAACATAGCATAACAAAACAAAACATAGCATAGCATAACAAAGTACAGCATAACAAAACATAGCACAACATAAAATATAGCATAGCATAAAACAAAACATAGCATAGCAAAACAAAACATAGCATAGCATAGCATAACACAACACAACAAAGCTTAGCATAGCATAACAAAACATAGCATAGCATAACAAAACATAGCATACACACACAACCACACACAGCCACACACCCAAACACAACCACACACACAACCACACACACACAACCACACACAGCCACACACACCCAAACACAACCACACACAACCACCAGCACACACACAACACACACACAGAACCACACACAACCACACATAACCACACACACACATCCACAACCACACATACAACTACCAGCACACACACAACACACACACAGAACCACACACAACCACACACAATCACACACACACAATCACGCACACACAAACTAACAATTCCAATCCAACCCACATAATTACACTACACACCACATGCATACACTCCATAACACATGGCCAAAAGAAATTGCCATTTACAATGCCATTAGCTCTAACTCAAATAAATCCGAGACCTATTGCATTTCCAATGCTTGTTTTTTTTGCTCTGGTATCGATTTCACATGCAGAGAAGTGGCATCAACTGCATTTGTTGATGCAGTAATCTACATACACTACCAGACCTAAGGAACACTATACCATAACTATGTGAACTCTAATTCTCCCCTGGTGTGCTGTGTGCATGCTGTAAATCACGTCATTGAGCAGTGGTCCAGTAAATGGTTCCAATATTTTCCATGCACAGAGTTTAATCGGTAGCAATGGAATGCTGCGCTGTATGCGTACTCGCACGCGCGCAGGTGACAAAACACCCGTGTCTGTTTATTAAAGTAAAAAATATGGCGCCCTTCCAAGTGTGACATGACCTCCAGGCTATTTGAGGTGGTTGTAGCTAGCTTGAATGTCAGATAGCACTTCATTTCTCACCCAGATCCTAGGCATTTTGAATTATCTTTCAGATCCAGTTTCAGAATGATTCCAGAACTATGAAATCTGAAGAATATGCGAGAAGATAAATACACCTTTTTTTTCATACCTGGTGTTAAGAATATAGATAAATTATACAAGATATTTGGAATGCTTCTATGAATATGCTGCGAAGAGACTTGACACAGAGAGTGCATGAGATAACCCTTGGCCCACATCCATCAGTCCTGAAAACAGGGACGTGAAGCAGACCTCTTTTCACAGGTTTTAAGGTGGTGTGTTAGGGGTGGGGGGAGGCATACTAAGAAGTGATCTAGAGGGCTGTGCTTCAGTTTTTTCAATTTGAAATATTGCGTGGGAAATTCAAAGACATTCATCTTTATCCATCAAGGAGCCTTATGTGAATGACAAAATTAGATTACAGCGATTGGTCTATGTACTCAGCCTTTTTTTGGTGGTCACAAAGGAAGCAACTTGCAAAATCACATTTTTTGCAACGACTAAAAATAATTGGCAGATTAAAAGGCCACATTTCTAAATAGAAATAGCTTCTAAACTTGGAAAATGTCATTTATGATTGATTGCAAACCGAAAGGGGAAGGGGGTCATGAAAAGAGCAGGTATCAATGGTTTGTGACTGCAGTTGTGATCTCAAATCATTACTGAGTGACCAGCCTTTCAAAGCAGAGTCAGAGTGGAAGCTGGCCGTGACAGATAGCTACCTCGTTGTCAATACAAGCTGATGGCATTGGCATAGGTGGTAGCAGTGTTCCAGACAATAATAGTATGCTCTCCTGATGTCATTCACTGAACGCCAGCTTTTATTTTTTAAAACACTTCTTAATCCTTTGAAGGACATGGCTTGATTTAAAGCAATGTTAGAACAACAAAAAAGGTGTACGATTTGTTAAGCTTAAGGAGCTGGGGTAATAACATGGCAAAAAATTGGCATTCAGTTTATGCAATCTTGTGAGATGCGCTGGGCTGGGAAACCAAACAATGATGATGACAGATTGTTGTAGACCTGACGGGACTGTCGCCATGCTTTGTACAATGATTGATTACTTAATTAACTAATTATTTTAGGGAAGAACAGCAGTGGAATCATTTCTCTCATAGTATCCTCTTAAGATTTTATTTCTTTTACATTATTCGTTACCCTTTTGCAGAAAACTCGTTTTGGCACTAGGACCTTTTATTGAAGTTTCTCCATATAAGAATATAAGGCCTAATGTAAGAAACTGTTATTGAGGGGTGAAAACTCTTCTCAAGCAACAATCACAATTCATGTCAGGATGAACCACAAAATAGTCACTGAATTAAGTACTTTACATTTGACAGCTTAGCACAAAAGCAGTCAGTCTTAACTTGGAGACACTGTGTTAATTATTTATGTAAAGCCTAAACAGTAATAAAGTAAAAACCAAACATACAAGATATTCCACGCCAACTTAGAAAAATAGAGTAAAATGTAATAAATAAAAGGAGACCAAAACAACAAAAATCCAATCAGTAGAACCCGAGATGTGCAATATTTTAGGTACAAGTAGAAATACTGTCAAGATGCAGAAAGTGGATAGACTGGGACAAAGTCACAAGTTCAGGCCAACCGCGAGATACAGGGACCAGGTTAGTCCTGCTGAAAAAGTTACCTTATCAGAGTCCAGTGTGCTGAGTTCTAAACGTCTGGATTTGGCAAGAGGAGCTCAACTGATGCCAGCCAAGGGTCCAGGACCTGGGGAGGTCCAGTTGCAGGTCCAGGCATGCCTAGTGGCAGGTCTAGGCAGGGCCAGTTGCCGGAGGTCATCTGGCCAGTTGAAGGGAGACCTCTGGATCTTGTTGTATCCCTGTAGCTCAGAACAGGAGGTCAGCCAATTGACCCTTGGAGTCCTTTACATTAGCCTGGGATGAAGGGAGAAGGTCCAATGTTCCTTTTCAGAGAGCATGGCAGGCCTCACGTATCAGGGCAGTCATCTCAAGAACAAGGCAGGCCTCAAGCAGCAGGGCAGTCCTCTGGGGAGCAAGGCAGGCCTCAAGCAGCAGGGCAGTCCTCCGGGGAGCCAGGCTGGCCTCAAGCAGCAGGGAAGTCCTCTGATAGCAGTAGGGCAGTCCTCCGAAGAACAAGGTAGATCTCAAGCAGCAGCACAGTCCACTGGGGAACAAGGCAGGCCTCAAGCAGCAGGGCAGTCCTCTGGGGAACAAAGTAGTACATCTTCCGTAATGTCCACAGGTCCAGGAGTGTACTGTCGAGTGGCTCAGGAGGTAGCGTAAATATGCCTACAGCCATCCTTTGAAGTGGGGAAACTTCTAGTTCGTTCCCACATCTAGTTTTGGAAAGTTTCTTCCTTCCCCCTTCTTCCCCTGCCCAGGCTCCAAGTAGTCTAAGGTGACAATAGGCTGGTGTTAAGGTCATTTGTGAGTTTTCTGGAGTCAACCCTTTGAAATATAAGTGGTACAGAGAATAGCGCCTCTTCTCCCATCCTGGCAGGATGGGCATCTCCCAGCTGCACCCAAGTCCTATTGTTCACTGTCTGGTCCCAGTATGCATTGCTCAAGTGGAAATAATTAACAGGCTCAGGCAATTGGGAACTCCAAGAAGGTCTCAGAGGTTTTAAGGCAGGAAAATACCAACTTTGTAAAAGTGGCATTTTCAGAATTGTAATTTGTAAAAGTTGCATTTTCAGAATTGTAATCTAAAAATTCAACATTATCATTAAAGAGCATTTTAAATTACAATGTATTTTAATCCATAGATGACAGCTGTACCAGGTCCCAATCAAAGATTAGTACTTAGTAAATGTAATAAGGCAACCTAACCTTATCCTGTGGTATAGGTAGACCTTATAACAGTGAAAAACGAATTAAGGAGCTTTACACTACCAGCACATATAAACCTTAAAAACTCATGTCCTACTTCTAAATGGCTTGGACTATTGAACTACTGACCCTACGTTTGTGCCACTAATCTTGCACTCTTTGCCAATACTCCTATTATGATTCAAGACCTTATACCTTGAATAAGTGTACGTTGAATGGTTGGTGGTTTTGTGGAAACTTATGAATTTAGTTGTTTTTTAACTTCATTTCTATTGGAATATGCTTGAGGAAGGCTGTGATAGGGCCAAATGCATTAGCTATGCATTTGCCTACACTGACGAAGATCAAGAATGAAAAGATATATAAAGACAAAGGAATTACTTTTTTGACTTAGTTATTTGACTGACCTGATTTTTATATACTCTTTACTCATGTTGACTTTCTAATATAAATAAATATCTATAATTTATGCAATTAGATTTTTGACTGATTCCAGGACTATATGGCATACGGTGTTGTACGATGGACAGTGCCAACAATGGGAGTAGGAAGAAAATTCCCATTATTTGGACTCAGTGCAACCACTTTAAGATATTTAAGATAGCTGCCAGAGTGACGTTAGAATTAGAAATGACTTTAGGGCTCATTCTTAGTGATGCCAGAGCTGTGATGGGTGTTTTACTGCAACATTAGGGAAAGTCAATTGCTCTATTTCTCACTGGCATTAATCCTTGTTCCGAGACCCTGTGCTGAACTTTATACAGGTTAGTATTACTGGTACTGTCAAGTAGATGTACCATGGTTGGATGGGTTTTGCCATTTTTAAGTTTATGTGATCAGTTTGAGTTAGGTGTTCTCAGCATGGTTAAAGTTTCTCCGAGGTCCTCCTCACTTGTTAGGTGAATAAAGAAGGTTGTACTTATGTCTGTGCCTTTTCTTTTGTATGAATAGTAAATTGCCAATATGCAATTGTGTATTTCACTGAGAACACCCGGATTGGGGGGTATAAATGCTTGTGTTATATGCCAAATTATGAAGAATAAATACTGGAGGTAATCAGTTTATGCCATAAGGTCCACCTCTATTGGGCTTGGATGGATTCAAGTTAAATTGGATCTTATTCCCTTGTACTGTAGATATCGAGAGAAGGATCGAAGATATATACATATCAGTCTGGAAGTAATGAGAGGTGCAGAAAGGTTTTATTTTAATAACAGATTTTATGAGGTTATTCCAATGAGGTCGGGCATGGGCCCTAGATGTACCTGCAACAAAGTGTGGCTACGTAGGAACACCAGCATTTCAAAGTTTTTCCTTTTCGCAATCCTGCCAACATGCAGGAAACACAATAAAACAAAATGCAGACATTTGAGACTCCAATTACCAGTCCCAAAATACAATCTTTGAAATACAGACTAGCCCGATGCGGAAAGTTGATATATCAAGGAGAAATACCCACGCAGTGACCACAACTAGGGGCCCATTGATGGTAACGGGGAAGCTCAATCCTACGGTACACTGCCCAGCGGGCCCATATCTTGCGGTGTTTTTGAGGACAGACCCATGCCATAAATACTGCAATTTCCACACCCATACACCTATCCAGCTCCAACTTCCATTTTCCCAGGGTCAGGGAGGAAGTCTCCTTCCAGAACTGTGCAATGTCGCGTTTAGCAATAGTGAGGGCCAAAAAGAGTAAATGTTTCTTATATCTGTTGCCCCCTATCTCATCAGTGCTGTGTAAGAGGCAGAGTTGTGGATCATATGGAAGTTCCCATGATAGGATATTACTAAGAGATGAGGAGACTCCCAGCCAGAAGGGCTGCAATGCGGAACACCCCCATACCGTATGAAAGAAAGTTTCATCCTTCCTATTGCATTTCAAGCATGTAGGGGATTGGACAACGCCCATTGCCCGGAGTCTGGTTTGGGTATAGTATGCGCGGTGTAAGTATTTAAATTGTATACGATGGAATGATGTAGATACCGCTGCCCCTCGAGGGCTGGCGATGGCCTCCGCCCAGTCATCGGTGCAGAAAGGTATTGATGAAGGGAGTCTGTTTTATGAATAGGTGAGGTATCGATGCACTCTTGGTGTTTGGTATTAAGGGTGTTTTATACATATCTGCACATAAACTCTGGTAATAGCGCATGTAATGGTGTACACTTAGTTCATGTTTGTATAATCAAGGTTGAGGTGATATGGTGAATGGGCTAAATATACAATTGGTGTAGGTAGGGTTTATTATTGCTCGTTTTGTGGAGGTATTTTGGAGTCTTATGCTTTTGTTTATTCTGAATTTATTATTATTGTAGGTAACTGGATCACCTCCCAGTTACCATCACTTGATTTTAGTGAGGTGGTTGTTAATGCCCTGTTGAAGGTGTATGGTGCCTGCTGTGCTACACTGAAACACGTGTCCGCATATGACTGGAACCACAACTGAAAAGATATTAATATTTGCTGTTACAGGTCTAACACTGTGTGAACAAAAGACAAATAAGAGAGGGGAAGAAGAATCATATGTATATTTGTGTATTAACAGGAAATGGACTTGGTGAGGTAATGTTCATCTGTAAATCTGACCGAAAACCTCTCAATTATAGTGTTAGTAAACTGTATAAAAAACGTTTTAGGTTGTAGTATATATGAGGTGTGTGGAGAGTGAATCTTGGTATGATATTTTTGAGGGAGTGAGTGTATATGATGTGGGAGGAGTTAATTAATTGTGTTGTTGGAGATTTAAATAACTGTGATAAATAAATTGTGCATGCTATGACTCAACCATGTATAAGTCAAATGTTTTATATGAAAAATAAAATTATTGTGTCTTAAGAAATATATTATGCCAATATCAGTTGACTCCAAATAAAATATGTCTATGGTAATAAGCAGCTTCGAGTATAAAGTGACTAGTTAGTATATCTTTCATTATTTCCAGGGGAGGCGGTTGCTTTTTTGTTTGTTGTCATTCCCCTGTTCTGATCCCTTCATTTGGTGCAAAAAACAGTTATACAAAACAGAACATAAGAAATCAGTAATATAGTTCATAAAACCTCAGTGTTTGGGGGAGAGATTGGTGACAGAGAGTCTGATGAGATGATTGCAGAATTACAGTGAGCATTATAGATCAGAGTAACATGATGTTTCACGGTCCACTTGGTCCAGCTCCATCACCCAAAGTAATACTGGAAATGGCGTGAGTCATTAAAAAAAAAATCTTTTATGACTTCTCATTTGAGGAATGGGAGATGTTAGGTGAAGGTTTAGCACCTAAAGTGGAAATTACCTGATTCATGAGACGGCACAAGTGGTGGTGAAGCAACATTGTTTCTGTGATTGAAAAGGAGAAATAGTAGATGGACTGTTCAACGTAAAGAGGGGTGGGGCCAAAAACAAATCTGTACTCTAGAGTAGGCAATTAAAACAGGGCCCATAGTCTGCTTGATGTAGTTAGGAAGAGGCTATAGTATGTGATGTTACGTTCTGGTATGTTATGTTAAAGAGTATCTATAGAGCACAACATAATCCAATGTGGTCTCTTGACACTAATACAGAATTACCCTGAAAAGAAATAGAGAAAGATCAAGGGATCAAGGGAACACCAGAAGACACCCGCTGCAGCATTTGCAGAATCTCCTTTTCAATTTCTCCGTCATTTGCCCAGGTATTTCTCATATTGCTACGATCTTGAGTTAACTGCTTCCTTTGAGTGTAGGCTTAAGCTTTGATATTTCAAGACAATTCCAGCCATTACATTTTGCTTCCAGCCCTTGGGCAGTTCAAGTGGCCTGCCTGTACTGGTGGCTAGCATTAGCCTAGTAGTGGACAGACTGTTTACCTGATTCTGTCCATAAAAATACCTCCTATAGAACAATTTGCAAATAATGTTTGTATTTTGTTTACCTTCTAAGCATTATCAAACTGCAAGTCATCTCAAAAATATTGTCCACATCACTAAATTACGGCATTTAAAACTGGCCTATTATTAACATTTTTGGTACCTCTTCTTTTTTCAAGATGGCCGTCTCCTTCCATTACATCTTCTGCATGCCTCTTCTCTCTGAGCACAACCATCACATGCATATTTGCCTTAATAGTTGCTATTGTTTTTCTGCAAATTACTAACAATTCATTTACAAGATTGCAGCCTCTCCTTCCTCCGAAATTCATACTCCTCCAACCTAACATTAACTAATTTCCTCTAGCTCATCTGTTAATCCTACTACCCATGTACATGAGTTTGTATATATTTTCCTCCACTAATGACCACAACTAACTCCAAATGATTTAATCCATCACTAAGAAACTGGAGTGAACGCATGGAATGGTTTGCTTGGGCAATCCCAGCAGCCAACAATAACCAATGATACTGGACCAGCCACAAACCTTTGCTGTGGAGCAGCGTGCTGCCTGCCAAAAAGCACTTCAACACCTCTTCAGGGGTAGTAAGTGCTATTTAGAAGCAATGGCAATGTGTAAGTTCAGGAAGTGCGCTGTACAAAAACCTCTAGTTTTTTTTATCTAACTTAGACTATAATGTTGGTTTACCTATAAGAGTCTAGTCCACATATAGGTCACACATAAGAGATTAGTTCACTAGTGGTATTTCTTTACCATAGGCGCGCAGGAATGTTTGTAAACTCATATTTAAAATACAGGCCCATCAATGCAGTGTAGCTAGGCATCTAGGGGCAGATGTATCAAGCCTTTTGCGACTCGCAAAGGCCGAAATTCGTAGAATTTCGGCCTTTGTGAATCGCAAACGGCCTTTTTCCATGTTTTAAAATGTATCAAAAAAATCGCAATTTAAGGAATCGCAATAAATTGCTATTCCTTATTTTGCCACAGCATTTAAGGAATTGCAATTTTTGCGATTCCTTAAATGCTATGTATGTAGCAATTTCAATTTGCGAATTTTGGTTAAGAAATCGCAACAACTTGTTGTTGATGGTAATTTGCGAATTCTTTTAAAAAAGCACAATTTGTCATTTTTTAAGGTGGCATGTGACGCACACACATGCCCATAGGGCATGTATGTGAGCCATATGCACACACATGTACATTTCAGGGGTGCAGCAGGGTGTCTTTGAGACACCCCTGCACCCTTGAAATAATTCTCAAATTGCGATTAGCAAATTGCGAATTCGCAATTTGAGAATTACATCACAATCCTTCCTATGGGCCTCCTGGCCCATAGGAATGAATGGGAAATTATTCCTTAATTGCAAATTCGCAAATTGCGAATTCGCAAATAAGGAAGATTAACAAATCGCTAAAAAATAGCGATTTTTTTGATACATGCCATTTTGCGATTTCTAAATAGCGATTCCTTAAAAATCGCTATTTAGAAATCGCAAATGGCTATCTTGATACATCTGCCCCTAAACTTCCTGTTATAGTGTTGCTGCAAAAATCGATCTTAGGAAAAGGGAGGCAGGTAATATAGGATACATGTAATAATTGAATATGCCTTTCAGCCAGTACTCCTCAGCCATTGGTCTGTTTTCCTTCACATTTTCCTTCCACCCACTACAGTATATAGCATGAGGCACTGCCCAGGAGTCCATGTTCAACAAAAGAGAGCTGTTTCTGGTACTAGCATTCCTGTTAAAGGAGTAGACGCCTGGGACAACAGCACGTTAAATCAGTGGTCTTATTTTGATTAGTGTGCATATTTGCTAGGTTCTTTTTCATCTTTAAATAAGTTCAGTTGCATATCATTGTGTGTTCAATAATGTTAATATACTATACAGAGTAAAAACAAACTACTTTGACTTGTACTGGTGTTAGGTGTCTGTAGTGTCTTGCGAGATAGCAGTAACAGAACCCTTTATGCTCCTGGTGGACTCCATAGAACTGTCACATGAGTGTTAGAGCGTAATTCATGGAATGCTGTTGTAGAATGTTGAGTTTGCAGTTACACACACATGAATAAAGACGTGTTATACTAAACTCCCTGTGTGGCGTAGTCACCAAGGCCGGACTGACCGTAGCGGGCACCGGGCATGTGGGGGCCAGTTTTGGGCCCCTGGGGCTGTTTTTGTTACAGGGCCGTTTTACAGCATTGCTGCAAAATCGGCCCTGTAACAAAATCGGCCGCAAACCAGCACTGGCAAAGAGCTCAGCTGCACCCCCAACCCCCTGGGGGGCCAGCCGAGCACTTTGCCAGGGCCGATTTTGGTTCCCAGTCCAGCTCTGGTAGTCACTGGCCAGTTACCAGGCCGGGAAGACACTGCAGTGTCTATTTATGTACTTAATTTAATATTGCGTGAACTCTCCTGATGGAGCGATAAAATTAACCCATTATCTGGAATTGTTACCGTTTTTCCTGAAGTTTTACCGTTGCTTTCCATAATGTGCCTTCATGGCAGGTGGGTATCCTATTCTTTATTGCTAAAACATATTTTACATGAAGTTCTAGTGAAGATCTGTAAACCCCACTACAAGCAAAAAAGTAGAGCCAAATGAGATCTTGCTTCCTGAATTCAGGACTGAAAACATTTTGCTCTGCAGATATCTATTAACATACATGTTAATAGTTAACATGCTTTTGAATATTATTGCACCGGTTTTGTGATATTACGCGCGAATATACACCCTTTATCGGAGAATGTGTGGTCTTCTACAGTATTGTTATACTCTAATACCTCATGAATACATACATTCAATAGAGTAACTTTAATAGCAATATACATGAATGTGTGACAGTATGATTGAGGATTTACATATTTTAACCCTTCAGAATGCACTCCATACTTTCCTTGCTTGGGAACTACAACCCTTGGCATCTCTGTACACCTTTCTAGCGCTCCATACCTTGATTGCTCTATAAATCGCCGTGGCACTCGCTCTACAAACTTTGCAGTCTCTATAAACTAATAGGCTCTACAAATCTTGCTGAACCTTACCGGCGCTGCAAATCTTACTGCGCTATAAATATGGCGCTGTGGGTCTTATCGGCTGTAAAACTTTGTATATGATTTGCCAATTTGCTGCAGGTTATGTCTTCCAAGACATTACGGTTTTGGTTTTCTAATGGGCATGGGCAAGCAGAATACATCTAGAAGTGCCTTTGTGGCTTCAGCGCTATATACCTTTCCGGCTCTTTGCACCCTTGACTGCTCTATGAATCTCGGTGGCTCAGTAAACTGCTGGCGCCATAAATCTTGTTAGCTCTAATACTATTTGCGAGGCTATAAACATTACTGTTTGTAAAATTTTCCATGTGACTTATTAGTTTACTGAATCTCATGTCTGCCAAGAAACCATGTTTTACTAATGTGTTTGGGCAAGCAGAGTTTTAAAATCCTTAGGTGATTTTTTAGTATCAATGCATATTAATAAACGCCCCCAAAACTCCTTTCATTTACTCATACCCACTGGTTATTTATGCGTCTGGTCACCAGCGATATAGGAAATGTTTTCCAGTTTCTGGAAAGCATAAAAGTGATTTGTAAGATCCAATCTGACTTTTATTGTCACATTTCCTATTTAATATTCCTGAAAATCCATTGTCGAGAAGCTACCTGGAGCCTTTAAACTAAGTATGGGCGAAATTTGCGAATTCGCGGTACGCGAATTCACGCAAAAGTGAATTCGCGGTCTGCAAAATCCACAAATTTGTGCGAATTTGCGGATTTTTTATTTTTGCGTGTTTGCGGGTTTTTTTTCAGCGCGGCGACCGCCAAGTTACCCATGGGGTCGTACATGGGCGCGGCCATCTTGTTTTCAGTGTTCGCGTTGCGTATTTCCGTTTCCGGGCGTCAGTTGCATGCTCACGTTATGCATTTCCTACGTGCGGGCCGCAATTACGTGTTTGCGTCCGTTTTTGCGTGCTCACGGGGGAAATATCGCGCACACTTACCCACGTGGTCGCAATGGGCGCGGCCATCTTGTTTTTTCATTCATTGCTATGGTTCTGGGCATGCTTTTTCAATCCTGCTTTCATCTTTGCAATCTTTTTTACTCATTATCTATCCATCTATTTTTCTACATCTATATTTTGTGTTTTTTTCAACTTTTTGTTACTTTAATAACTACTTTTTTTGTTTAGCTCTCTCTTTTCTTTAATTTACTTTTTTACCCTATTCTTTTCTTCTTTTTTCACCCAGGACCATGGCAAAGGGAGCCGGCAAGTCTAAGGGCAAGGGTCCCATACCCCGTAGCCGGCTCCCTTGCGGGCGCTTAAGGGGGCACTGGTTTTCTTCATCCAGCGCCACCTCCCCGCCGGTGGAGCAGGAACAACAACAGGAAGGCCAGGATAGGTCCGCTGAGGGCTTCTCTGCTGGCCCCAGTAAGTTTTCCTGTTAATATTATTAATTATACTTCCCTATCTTTTACAGCACCGATTTATTCCAAACGTTCCTCATAATTCTATTTTTTCCTAAATCGTCTTTGATCTTCTTGTAGACTGTTTCTAAATTCTTATCCTGCCTCTACTATGACTCTCTGTGCTACTACTAGATTATTATTAGTCTGTCTGTGTAGCTAGCTAAGCTTGCACAGTTGGCAAAAGGTGTACTGTTAAACAAAACTCCTATTCAGCAATAGCTCTAGGCACTGAGTGCAGTCGTCTGGGTTGTCCATAATGTCTTTTGAAGTCTTCTAAATGTTTATGCTTTGACAATTCCCACAATAAAATGTCAATGGCCACCAAGAATAAGATACTAGTTTACTTTTTGATTGGATATGAGGACATACTACTACTGTTGCAGGGACTATTCTGCACATACAGAACTATGGACAAGAAATAGGGCATTGGTTATAAATTATAATAGGCGCAGTTAGACTTTCCACATACCTCAGTCATAATAGAAGTTGAACCCCCAATCTCCTTACTGACTAGCTAGTGTGTCAGAGAGTCATTATTTAGCTCCCGAATGCAGCGATGATCCTCAATGATTATACAACCCAGAAGACTATGGAGTCAGAGGCCCGACCTCTCAGAGTCACGATCTCTCAGAGTCACGTACTCATGTTTGCAAATTGCAAACTCTTTCGCTCACTCACTCATGACCGAAAAACAAAGAGTCTTTGTAAGTTTTAAAGCTTTATTAAAAGTAAAACAACTAGCTCTGTGTGTACTCTGTAAAAATTAAAATTGTGCATTATATAAAAACATTTATTAAAATCAATGTCGTATAACAAACAGTGAACGACTGAAAAGTGGCTGATTTCACACTTTAATTGTGGGATAGCCCTCACCTGGTTGGACTTGGAACTTAAAGTCTTGGTGGGTATGAATCGTTGACGACTCCGTCTAAGATATGATGATGATCTTGCTCTTATTCATAGAAGGGAAGCTTCTGTCTGTTATGAGAAAAATGGGGAATGTTAAAAAGCAAGCATTCATCAGTTGTGCCAAAAAGTGTTGCATCACATGTTATGGCTAAGCATAAATAAAAAACACCCTTCCCTGAAGAAAGGGAAATTTTTTGTTTAGATTCGAGAGTCAAAAGTTATTAAATTTGTTTATGTAGTACTAGTACATTTTTTTTATTCCTTGACAAAATAGGGAGTGGTGTATATGGAATCTAAAAATATTAAATGTATTTTTCTAGGCGTAACACCATCGGCACAGCCATCCACCAGTTCCGGGGCCAGCGCGGACGTGGGCACTCCCTGGAGACCCTGGTCGGATGCTGTGCCACAGCCAGCAGGAACTGCAGTGGGGGATGCCACAGTAGTGGCGGGCAGTGTTAAGCTATTATATTCCTTACTTATTGAGATTGCAGAGTGGTCTTTCTGCAGGGGATTATATGTTGTACAGTTCAAGTACACTTTACAGTTAAGAGACTTACAAATTTAGAACTAAGTTTTTGTCAACCAGGTAGAAGACAGTCACCCTTGACTTCTCATTAGCAATAGCATTAGCGGCGGGAGTTAACCAGTAATGGCCTCCTCTAAATTTGATTTCAACTCAGTTGTGAAAGTTTTATCGAGAAGCCAAGTCAGATCAGAGATGAACTTGATGGATGGGATGAACGAAAAGGGAAAGAAGGGTGTAAGGAAGGACGAGCGAGTTAAAATTAATGACTGGCAAAGAATGATACGTGTTTTTGAATGCTGCCCGAGGTGGCTGGGAAATGGGAATCTGATGCATGGCTGGTTGAAGGCTGAAGCAAGGATGGGTGGAAGAAGAAAGAAAAGAGGACTTCCTGGGTGGGTGAAACAGAAACTGTATGTGTGCACAATATATCCGTTGGTTCAAATTCAAATGCAAGTCAAGCATGGATGCATGGCTGGCGGTTTACAAAATAAAATAAAAAGGTTCTTTTTCGGTGAGAAAAAGGAAGGTTTGCCCAGTTGAGACATTATGAAGAGTGATTGACATTTACTTTGAATGAATGGATGCCGGGATGGTATCTTCCTCATAGATAGCATAGGTGTATGTAGACAGAGTAGACGGCCACTAGATGAAGAGTGTTACTTTGAAGAGCATGTAACTCCGCACCTCCGTGCCAGAGTAGCAAAGCCGAGGAAAGAAGTTGTAATTTTTCAGAATACTACCATGACTAGTAACAGTAGTTTGCAAGCACAGCGTATATCCGGCAATTACGGGGAGTCGGGGACCACTCACTACCTCTGTTAATAATTTATTTACAACTCTGTCATTGACATTGATTCCTGAAACTCCCACTAATGTTAGAGCAGAGGCCGATTACGTGGGAGATTAGATAGATACATGCCACAAATGTTAGGTACTCTGCTTGCAAGTTGCTAGTTCTACTGTGACACAACTTTCTGCTGAATTATTTTGTGTTAATCTTAAAGAGCATTGGTTACAGTATGTTTTTCTTTCTTCATATAGATGCTCCTTCCAAACTAACAAGGAAGGAGTTGGCTGGACGGGCCCGGCAACGGAAGCTGGAGGCAAGTGTCGCCGAATATCGGCGGCTGGTGACCCAGGAGGAGGAGGACACGCAGTCGCAGTCGACAACATCCACGACAGCTGCATCCTCCTCCGCTAAACCTGGGTCATACGGTCAGCGCAAGCCTTCCGCGGTATGGAGCCATGGTCCGGCAGCCACCCGCCACCGCCAAGCAGCAAAAAAATCAGCTACCCACCACAGTACCTGCAGGTGCAAGGCTCGAGTGCACCGCTTGACCCTCAGAGTGTCTAACCTTGAGCAGGAGGTGGCGAGGCAGAAAGCCCTGCTCAAGGACCTCCGGAGAGAGCTGCATGACCACCTGGCCACAGGACACCGCCGGTGGAAGTAGAGGAGGGACTGTCCCTTGCCCCTTTTTTAAAGACTTTGGGGGGGGGGGAATTGGGCGTTGGGGTTTTGGAACTTTTCTTCGGGACGTTTCATGGACATTGGTTGGGGTTAGGGAGGGGGTAGGTCGAGTCTTGTGGGATAGTTTATTTTTGTTAGGGTATAAATAATTATTTATTTTCAACTTAAAGATAGCATACTTGTTTTTACTGTTTTGTAGGGGAGGCAGGGGGGGTTAACTCAATGTTACGTTTGTTTTCCTAAAATTTAACTGGCTGGTTGATTCAAATTGTCTAATTGCCCAAATTTGTACAAAAGTGCCACTGACAGAGTTAGTGAATTCAATTCACTACTACTTTACTAGTACTACCGTCAGTCTCTCCTCTCCTCCTACTCCAATATTCTTCCTCCCCCAAAATGCTTATCTTACCTGTGATTCGTGTTTGAGAATAGGGCTAGGCACAGGGCTAGCTGCATGGCAAATGGGGATTAAGGTTGGCTCTGGAATCCTTGATGGATAAAATGTCATCGTTGTGGTGGTAGTAGTAGTGGTACACACTGGCAGTAGCAGCATATGAAAAAAAAGGAAATGAAACATTGAGTGGCCTGAGCGCAACATTAGAACAGTACGATAGATAGTACAGTACACAAGAACAGTGCCATAAATTGTAGCCTAAACAATGCTAAAGTATTCAAAATATAAGTACTAGTTGCGTGGAGTATGGCTACTACAAGAAATAGTACTGAAGGTGAAGGACACAGCAGCATAAGCATTCGATTTGTCACGTGTAGGAGGAGGATGTTGTTGATGATCAATCCACTTGATTGTGCACATGAAATTCTGATTTGATTTGCAAATAGTTACTCATGGGTGTGTGTCAAGCAGAATAAGAATATATCCTCGGATTCCTTCACCAGCCTTGAAATTGATTTTCTGTTGCTTTGACCTTATCCTCCCCAGCAAGTACGTGGAATTATTGTTGTCATTTAGTCACACCTCAATGAAAACCATACAGCCCGGGGGAAGAGGGTTAGGGTTTGAAAATTGGATGGGAATGGGAGTGTTTGGGAAAGTTTTGTGGAGAGAGGAAAAAAAAACACAGCATGGACAAACAACAAATGAAGAAAAACAAATCTTTGGATACAAAGATATCCATAAATCTTTTAAGAGACATAAAGGAAGTGCACTACTGCATGCATGAAGTAGTTTGCTAAATGGATGGTTAGGTTACTGAAAAGTAGTACTTACTACAACTTACTAACTATGAAGAAACAATTTGACAGAACAGGTCTGCAGTAATTACGCAATTTCCCTTGCCTATCTGCCCGCAGAGAGAATAAACACTTATTAGTACATAAAAATAGTTTTAAAAATAGCAAAGAAACTTATCAAATAGCTGGAGGTATGAATTTGAAGCAGAGAGCAAACAAACGCACAGAGTCACACCCATAGAAGTTCACAACAATAACATGATTTAAAAGATAAGGAGAAGTGAAGAGGATACTTGTAACGAGGTGTCCGTACAGGAGGAGGCCGATTACTTTACAGGGACATTGCAGGACATTGTTTCCCCTTCAACTCCCCTCTTCTACCCTTCACAGAACACAGAGAAAACCAACTGCATACCGGAGAATGAGAAGAGTCACTGGCCCTTTAATGAAGACTCAGCAGAGGAATGGGCGGGGCTGTATGATGAGGCTGAAGCGTCATATACGGACGAGCGAGAATACCAGGTGTGCTTGTTCACCGAGAGGGAAGAAGACGCCGAGAGCGGAGTAGACGCGGAGACGGAGAAAAAGGAAGACGCGAACAGCGGAGAGACCACGACGACGAGAACAGAGGAGAAGCCAGGAGGCCAACGACTTCACGAGTCGCCGGGCCACACACCCAGGGGAGGTGTGTGGCTAACACCGGTACGAAATTCTATACGGAACTGGGTGGGACGTAAGGGCGTTTTGCCTAAATTGCCCTGATCACTTCTTGACCCGGTGTACCTTATCCTTGAGCACTGACCTGCACAGCCACTAGTTCAACGCTACGAGAGCTATACGGGTGAATGTGTCCTCACTCCCTTTTCCCTTTCAACATATATGTAAAACTCCCGTCTCACGTAAGACTGTTTCTGTCTGTTTAAATCCGAGAGCCAAAACGGATCCAGACGTAAAGCCCCGACGGACGAAGGAGGTGGTTCGACGTCTCGACCCAACGGAACGACATCACAGAAGACCGAGCAGAAGTAGATCTCCCCGCCGAAACACAAACTTGAGAAAGAAATGCACCGACTTGTTGTATAATACAATAAAACCCACTATAACTAAAACCCGACTATTACCGATTCCTCTTGACCCCGTCTTCTCATTCTCCGGTATGCAGTTGGTTTTCTCTGTGTTCTGTGAAGGGTAGAAGAGGGGAGTTGAAGGGGAAACAATGTCCTGCAATGTCTCTTTAAAGTAATCGGCCTCCTCCTGTACGGACACCCCGTTACAATACTGTAATTGTATGTTGTAGTTGTCCTGTTCAATTTGGAAAGTTGCATGCATCCAGCCATTCCTCTTATTCGCAGTACTCCTCCATTCCATCTGACGCTCCGTCGATCAATCTTGGTGACCAGACAGACACACTGTCCACTGCCTGCCTGGCGGATGTGGAATTGCGGATCGCTAATGGGAAGCCTGAGATAATCGTTTTTCCCATCGCACAGGGTAAAAGCCGGCCTGTAATTGTTGATGGAAAAACAGGAAGTGATATTATTAAAACACCACAGAGAAAAAAATATAAGGTACGGTGTGTAGTGCAAAAATAACACTTTCGGTTTCAGAGGCGATAGTATTACATACAAGCATCATTTCTAAAGTGCGTACTCTGAGTCTCCTTTTCAAGGATAGTAATTAGCACACAGCAGGCCAGTGCCATGCATATGGTTAAGGCAGGCACCAGTGAGTGAAGCAATTTGATGTAGCATACCTCTTTGACACAGACAGACAAAGCATATCTAATTGTATGCAGCAAGCCACATAGCCGCAATTTACATGAACTGCTGTCTGGACTCTGGCATAACAATACTACACTGGCTGGACCACTCCATACCACGACTAGACAGACATGTAGTTCTGTTGTAGTTGTTGTTGACTTGTTTACCTGTTTGCCACTCACAAAATGGCCATAGTTCTTCCGTAAACCGACGATGATGATCCTTCTATCCCAGTGAGTGACTGTAAAGAAAAAAGATATTATGTAACTTTGATCATCAAGACTCATCCTCATCATGGTATATTGGCAAACTCAATGTTGTTCATGCAGTCGCAGTCTACACACACTGTGAGTTCAAGGACATTTTGCATATTAAAAAATGCAACGTAGTGGCCCCTGCAGTAGAAGTACAATTTGAATTAAACAAGGTAAAAAAAACAGAGTGGACTTGAGTTACATTTAGTGTGTAAAAGAGTAAATAATAACAGAAAACATATGATTCATTTCATGCACAACAAACAAACAGCAATTGCTTTCATCAGAGCCAGACAGCCAGTGCTGTCCACTGCATGCCATCTCATTATTCATTACCTGTTCCACTTTTTGTCCGCATCTTGTTCTTAAAGTGAAGGCCCACAGGGCAGCCTCTCGTGTCAATTTCAGAAGTAACTGTCAGCAATCAGCATATAGTCAGTAATTCCAGTCCCACTTCTTTTGAGAGGACTCGTCTAAGAAGCGACAGTTTCTTCATTCTGCGTAATCCAGCAATCTGCCTTGAGGGATATGGATCGGGGGAGTCTGGAGGAGGAGGATAGAGGAGCATGACTGAGGATGGATAATCTACCGCTTTGCCTCCATCCTCATGAATTCTATTGCTATGCTGATTGTTTTTAATGTCTGAGAGAATTCAATTTGTATATAAAAAGAAAATAAGTTAACACTGACGTTAAACTCTAAAAAATATCAACAAATAAATTGTTTACAAAATATGTATTTTTGTTAATAATTGTGTGACATTTTTTAATGTATTTCACTATTAGGTATTTGGGTGTTCACCTAACTTAAAATCTATGTGAGTTTGTCAAGTTAGTGACTGACTTAGCTATAGACCTTTTCTTAAAAATAATGCTTAGCTGGCCAGTGCCTTTTTGTACCGTGGATCCAGAATAGTGGCCCTAATGTAATGTTGTTCTGAATGTATTTTTTTAAGCCTTTCATTGTCAACTAGGCGGGTAAATAAGCTCTCCGCCAACTGATATGCGTCTTGCTTGTCAGTATCACCATTGAACTGTCATGTTTTGTGCATCCGAGAGGCACAAACAACCTGAATATCGCGCTCCTCGCGCATCGGGATACCAAGAAACGACATGTCCCGGCAGGCAAAGGGGCAGTGACGTGATGGACGTACGGAGCGTACGCATCACGTAATCAAAAGGAGCCCTGGCTGCCAAGACTTTGCCGATAATTCTTGACCCTACGCGGAGAACGGTTTGTTCTGAAACCAAAGCGGTAAGATAGCGGATTTAGACCGCGAACTTCTGATTCTTTGCAGCACACTGTGGGGTAACAGTGTCTTTCGAGCTGGAGGCGAGGAGCCTTGTTTGTTTCTTGATATTTCTCTCGGCTGAGGGGGAATCAATGGCGCGGCTGCGCAACTGGTAAACCACTGAGTCACGATCTTCCGTGCCACGCTGGGAAAGTGGCTTCTTGTTGTTTATAGTGTTTTCTTCTCGGATGAGGGGGAAAGAAGCGACTCTTTATGTGCAAAAGTTCCTTGTTTCCAGTCCAGGATATTGAGGCCGATCCACGGTGAAATTTTGTGCTGTGAGATTCAAGTGCTCCTTTGTGTAGGGTGTGATAGTGAACACCCACTAAACATTGATACGCTTTTATGTGAACCAGTACAGTGGACCCAAAGTATTCCTGTTTCTATATTCTTTGATGTTACACCACAACATTTGTTTTTCCTTTCTTCTTACTCAGGAGACACATGAGGGGTACATATTCAGAGGGATACAACACACCCAATGAGGAAAGTTTATTACTCATTTTAGGTAGGTGTGTTAGTCCACTTGTTGCATAATAGAACCCATATAGGCCAAGGTTTTCATGAAGTGTCTCTTTGTTTGGTTCTTTTCACAGCTGGGTAGTGTGCCTGGTACCACCTCACGTCGTGTCTACTTGAGAAGCAACCATTTGTATTTTTCTTTACAGGTACGGAAAGCGGTATTATAAAACCCTTTCGTTGGTCCGGGGTTAGCAAGAGAAGTGGGTGGGTTAGATACACCATATAGGGAGGGTCTTCTAAACAAATTGTTCTTTGTTGTTACAGGTCTCCCTCCCTGCCGTTCCCTTCCTTTCCCTCCCCTGTTGAACTTCTTCTGTAGTCTGTGTTATTTAATTCAGACTCTGAGGTCGTTTATAGGGGAGGTAATAGGCATAGCAACACAGCCCCGAAGAGGCCAGAAAGCAGGGCCTGACATGAACGTTGAAGACAACGCCTTCAGTTGGTGCTCTAGCATGCGCAACAATGGGATAGCTTTGCCCAAAGTACAGTCCTCCCTGCTGACTTCACGTGTGAAGACCTCAAAAGGACGAAGCATGTCTGTCAGGCATTTAACTAGGTCCCATTACTCCAACTCTAGCCTCATGTCTTTCATAGTAGAACCCCGTGCAAAGACATGCTCATTGATTACCAAGCACTGCGCAGACAGACGCTCAAGCATGTAGAAGGTTGAGTTCCAACGTGTTACCACCTCCTGGATGAGTCCTCTGACTGGCACTCCACGGTCACGTTGAATGTTCCTCAGCTGCTTCCGGGCCTTAAAAGAATGGCTGAAATGTGTGCAGATTCTTTGGCAGGTGGTCAGTAACTTGCTGACTTTGTTTTCTTTTTTCAAGAAATCTTGAACAACAATGTTAATACTGTGTGCCAAACACGGAACTCTGAAATAGCCACCATCAATTATGGCCCTAAGTATATTACTGCCATTATCCGTTGAAACATAACCAATCATGCGCTTTCTTGCATGCAGCCGTTCAAAGACCTTACTGTTAAACTCCTCCAAAATGTTTACTGCAGTATGAGATTTCTCCATGGCAAACATGGCTATTGTTGAATGTTTCCAACTTGCTTTAAAAACGGTGTCACTGTCAACGCCTGCATATAACTTGTCTCTAACCCCTGCAAAAGAGACCTAGTGTGCAGTGATGCACATGTAATCAAGGGCTTGGCAACTGGTCCACATGTCTGTTGTCAGGTGGATAGTGTGAACAGCACTCTTCTGCAAAGCTGCCCCAATCACCTCCAGCACATCTTGATGTAGTGCTGGAACCGCAACTCTGGCAAAATAGGACTGGCTAGGAACCTTCCATTCAGGGCAGACTGTTGCCACAAATTCTAGAAAACCCACCCCTTCCACGAAAGAAAAAGGGAGAAAGTCCAGCGCTAACATTTTAGCCAGCATTGCATCATAAAGACGTGTCATTGGGTGGTTGCGTTCAAATGGCGCCTCTGACCAAAACATGTTTTTAATGGTGGTCTGGACCTTTTTCATATGTGATGAGGAGGATCCAGACCTCTTCAACCCAGTTAGGCTCATTGATGTACTTTTTCGCATTGGTATCTCTACCAGACTACTGTGCCTCCTTGATGTTGTTGGGGTAGAGGAGGGTGTGGGCGCTACCACTGCAGTGCTGCTGCCATGGGTACTGTGTGTACCAGACAAAATGCCTCTTGGTTGTTCACCTCCCCCCTGTACGATCAGCTCCTCTTCGTCATCAGATGCAATATAAATGTCTACATTTGGATTTGTACTTTTGGCTTTCCGGATGTTACTTAGGTGCGCCTCCCACTGGATAATGTGGTGTTTTTCGGATGACCTCTCTGGCCTCCGGTACCATAGTTGGTACCAAGCGTACCCCGACTAACTACTTGTTTACAAATCAAACAAATGACTAGGTTTTCAACCTTTTTGCTAATACTAAAGAAGTCCCAAACTGAGGACTGGAGATTTCTGGTGGTGGTGGAGGTGCTACTTTCAATGCCAGATGAAGTGGAGGATGAGCGTGGCTGAATTTGACTCTGTTATGCACTTACAGCACCACTACTTGAGGTAATGGAGGTCGAGCTGGATGGAGGTCCCTACCGGCCCTTCTGACGAGAAAATATGGAAGCTGTAGGTCGTGTGTTGGTATAGTTAGGCTTATCTACCTTTGTGGGCTCATGGCGTGCCTCCCTCTCAGACTGCATTGGTGGGTTCCAATCAACATCTAGATCATCAGAAGGAAGGGGGCTTGAAGAAGAACGTCTGCTAGCCCTCCTTGACCTTTTTCTTGCTGGGGATCTGGAAGACAATGGATCATCAGGCGGAGTGGCTTGCTCGGATGATACCTCCGCTTGAATCTTGATTTCCTGATGTGCCCCTACTTCTGGAGGAACAAGCATTGTGGGCAGTTGTGCCTCTCCATGCGCCTCTCCATGCGCCTCTTCTTGCGCCTCTACTTGCGCCTCTCCATGCGCCTCTCCATGCGCCACTCCTTGCGCTACTCCTTGCGCCACTCCTTGCGCCACTCCTTGCGCCACTCCTTGCGCCACTCCTTGCACCTCTCCTTGTGCCTCTCCTTGCACCTCTCCTTGTTGCACCTGTGGTTGTGGTTGCGGCAGTGGTTGAACACTCGTCAGATGAGTTACACCCTGCTTTGAATGGATGCTACTTTCTTTCGATGAGTCAACGCCAACATCACTGGTCGATGGTGATTGAGCAATTAAAGTGGCTGCCTCCGCGGCACTCATAGCCTTGGGCCTAACTTGGCGTGGTGGCACTGAGACCAATGAAGCTGAGGTGCTGCACCCAGCTTGGTCCCCAGCGGACACCGCTGCTGCAGGCGTACTTTTTTTTTCTCCCTAAAAAAGTGTCTGTCGGCACACCAGTCTCCTTGGTAAGTGCCAGTGCCACTTGCTTCTTCTGCTCCTTCTTACAGGCAATGGCACTGGCAACTTTCTTGGTAGAGGAGCTACGGCTACCTTTATTTGGGCCCATCTTCTTCAGATGTCAGAACAGCAGGACGCAGTTGCACGAGTTGTAGAGTTTTCTGTGGCCACACGTGACGTCACGTGACGTTTTGCTGCACACACCGCAGCAGGACTTCTTCCTGGCACTGATGATGAACAATGAGGATGATTCGTGGTTCTCTTCACCTAAAAGCAAAGGAAGCCAGAGGAACATCAGTTAAATAAATGTTGCATATGTCGTGCTTCAATTAATATTTGCCACTCCAGACTACACAACTCCATTGGCTGCCACTCCACTGTACACTACTACACTATAAACTAATACACTTTATGCCACTCCACTTTACAACATTCCACTCTACACCATTCCATTCTATGCCACCCACTCCACTCTAGACTATTCTACTTTATACCATCTTACTCTGCAGCACTCAGTATACACTATTCCACTCTATGCCTCTCAACTGTAGGCTATTCTGCTGTATGTCACCTCACTCTGCAACACTCAGTATACAATATTCCACTCTTTGCCACTCAACTGTTGGCTACTCCACTGTACTCTCATCCACTCCATATAACTCAGCTCTACAAAATACTACTACACTCTATTCCACCTGTACTATACTCTATTACACTCTATCCCTGTACACTCTTCTGTCTAAATTTGGACTTGACTTTATGCCTGTACACTCTTTTATGCAACACTCTACTGCACTCCATGACAGTCTCCAACACTGTAAGACACGGCAGTCCTCTGTATTGTATGAGACGCCACTCCACTCTACACCATTCCATTCTTTGCCACTCCACTCTATGCTGTTCTGCTGTATGCCACCTCACCACTCTGCAACACTCAGTATACACTTTTCCTCTCTGTGCCACTCAACTGTAGGCTACTCCACTCTACTCCACTCCACTGTACTCTCCTCCACTCTATATAACTCAGCTCTATAAAACTCTACTACACTCTATTTCACTGTTCTAGACTCTACTACACTCTATCCCTGTACATTCTACTGGCTAAATTTGGACTTGACTCTATGCCTGTACACTCTTTTGTGCAACACTCTACTCGACTCTATGACAGCTTCCAGCACTGTAAGACACAACAGTCCACTGTATTGTATGAGACGCCACTACAATCTATAACAGTTTCCTCGACTCTATACTACGCCACTTCAATTTACACCACTCCCCTTTATGCTAATCCACTATACCCTACTCGAATCCACGCCATTGCACTGTACATCATTCCACTCTATGTTATTCCACTCTTTGCAACTCCACTCTTTGACACTCCACTGTACAAAATTCCACTGTATGCTATTCCACTGTATTCTGCTCCACTGTCCGGTAATCCACTCTAGTCTATGCCACTACAGTGTGTGCACTACAGTGTGTGCCACTCCACTCTACACCGCTGCACTGTTTGACACTCTCCTCCTCTCTATATAATTCCACTCTATAAAAGTCTACTACACTTTATGGCACTCTACGATACTCTACTCCATTCTATCCCCTTACACTCCACTGTACAACGCTATACTCCTCTCAATGTCCGAAAACTCCATTATACAGCAGTTTATTCAACTATACAGCACTTTTCTATACTCTACTGCACAGAACTACATTTTACTGTACAAGACCCCACTCCAATTTATATCAGCTTACTACCTGCGCTACCCCACTCCTCTCCATGTCACTACAGTGTGTGCCACTCCACTCTATGCCACTGAACTGTACAACACTCTACTCCCCTCTATCCCCATACACTCCACTGTACAACTCTATACTACACTCAATGCCCGAAAACTCCATTGTACAGCAGCTTATTCCGCTATACACTTTTCCATACTCTACTATACAACGCTACACTCTACTGTTTGAGACCCCACTCCAATTTATAACAGCTTAGTACCTACGCTACGCCACTCCACTCCACTCCACGTCACTTAATTCTATAATACACCAATACACTCTATTTTACTTTACTCCACACTACATTATGCCATTCCACTTCACTCTACTACATTGTACAAGATTTTACCTCACTCTACACTTCTGTACCACAATCCATTCTATGCAGCTCCACTGTTTGACACACTCCTGTACTCTCTGCAACTCCACAGTACAATATTCTTCTACACTGTATACTACATTCTTGGATTCCCGAAAGTTTCACTACCTATTAACACTTTACTAAAGTGGGAAAAATAATAACCCTAATACTTACGTACATTGAATGGTGTAATGCCAAACACAGGGAAACTCGAACTGAAAACAATATGGCTGCCTTTAACTTTTGTAAAGGCTGTTATTAGCCAATCAGCTAATGACTTGTCATCGCTATGTACCTCGGGAATACCACAGTACTAGCGGGGCCACAGATATAGATACATTAAATGTCTCATTTCCAGAGAGCAGGAGATTTTTCGTTCAGTTGCATTTCCCATAAAAAATTTCTCACTCGCAGCAACTTTAGGGGGCCAATAAAGGTGGAGCAGTGGTAATTCTTCCTAAAGAAATCTACTGTGGTTAATGTCTCAAACGCCTAAGTGCCTAGAGAAATTGCAAGAAACTGGGGAGAGACCCGTTGAATGAGGTAAAATACATGGTCAATCAGGCAAAGGAGAATAACTGGATAACAGCACAAGAAGCCGACTTCCTGATCTACCAACATCTGAGAGTACCATACTTCTATATACCCGCCCCAGGAAGACCCATTGTCTCAGATATCAGTTTAGTATTGGAACCCTACCTACATTTACAGATCACTTCCTGAGACCTCTGGTGAGGAGGATGTCGTCCGACATGAAGGACACCACTGATGTTCTAAGGATAATACAAGATCAGCCATTTGACCAAGACACAGATCTCGTTATAACACTCGATGAAGAGGCCTTACATAAAGGCATACCTCAAAAACCCTCCCTGGAAGTCTTGGATGCCCTGCTAAGTGAAACAGAGTGGAATTCCACAACACACAAGGACTTTGTAATGGACTGTGCACTCATGGCGCTCATGCAGAACTTTTTCCAATTTGGGGAAAACCTTTATTTACAGACACACAGAACATCCATGGGCAGTAACTCCCCCCCCCCTCCCCCCAGTATTGCCTGCCTTCATGTCCATGATTTAGAGCAACAGAATATCTAAAACAACTCAGATTTTTTCTCCTCAAATGTTACATTTTGGAATGATTTATTGACAAAACATTTGTCGTCTGCCACTGGCGGAGAATGAAAGGCGATAGAACACACAGATTGGCTCAGTTCCAAAGATAATGTCAAAACAAGCACTGAATTCATCATTTTCCTGGACCTTAGAATCTGGCCAGAAAATAACCAGCTTAATCAAAGGTCCACTATAAACCCACTGATGTGAATAAGTGGCTGCAATACAATAGCTTTCACCCTAAAGCCCTAAGAGACAATCTACCGGTGGGACAGTTCTTAAGAGTACACAGAAATGGGACAAGAAAAAAACACTTGTACCATACGGAATGTCTCTCGAGTAAACTTCAGGCCAAACTCTATCCACCACCTGTAATAAGGAAAGCAAGGAAACTAGCGATAAATAACCAGAGAGAATCACTTCTACAAAACTTCAACAAACCCAAAAACGAGCGCTGGCTCTCTGTCACTACTTATGGCATCCATTCAAACTGTAATAAGAAATTGGTTCTGAAACATTGGAGAATTATAACGTCAGAGTATTTGGACTTCATGTTTGCTTTCAAAAGGGGAAGGTTCCTGAGAGACCTTCTGGTACGTACCAGACCGAAGAGAAAGGAAACTACAGCGTAGACAATATCAACCATGTGGAATCTTCTCAGTTTAGAGGGGTATTACCCCTGTGGACAGTGTAATATCTGCGCTCTCACCAAGGTTAAAAAGAAACTTCATCTAGGTTTAAGTACCCCAAAACGTCTAAAGAAACACACAAATTGCAATCATTCTAATGTGGTCTATATCATGATTTTCAGATCAAATCGGAAGTACTTGGGCATGACCACCAGAAAAGTAAGAACTCGCATCAATGAGCACTGCAGTACTTCAATTAGTATGTCATGGAAAAATTGCTCTTATTCGCCAATGAACAAACCCTACTGAGATACAGGCAGAGATGGGTCTATCGATTAGACATTGTACCCATAGGGCTGAATAAAGACATCCCATGGACACAATTATCATCCACATAAGACCTAAGAACTGAATAGCAATCCAGTTACTGTTGTGGCAATGCTATAACATGAACCTGAAAAAGAATTTCCATAGCATTATAGAACCATAACATATCCGTTTTTGTGGTGCTACTACCCATAATAAATGTCCTGCGGCAAGCAGAAGTGCCTGTTTTGGTCAAAGACATCCCTCTTGTCCTGTATCATGAAAAAAGGGGAGCCAATACAGTTATACAAATGACGGAAAACTAACAATGTATTACCACTTCTGTTCCATCAAACTTTTTCAACCTGGATTGAACTCTGCAATGGTTTTATGAGTATAGTTACATAAGTACATGAAATCACAACTTACTCCATTCTATCGGTGGCCCACCATGATAAATGTTTAGCCATCAAGGGTGCCCTTTTTCCCTATTACTATCCCAAGGGAACATATGCAGTTAGTTTATTTAAAAAGAAAGAATAATTTAAAAATTAACACCACAATAATATTCCCAAAGAATTTTCTTTCACTTCTATAACACTTAAATCAGCCCACTAAAAGTTCTGGTCTTTGAAGATTGATGTAGTAATGTACGGGGATGACTCAGGATTGTGGGTGCTAGAATTCTCAAGTGCTAGATGTGACTCAACAATGTATGTCACTCCAGTGCAACACAGCCACTGGAAAAAGAGTCAAAACCACTCACACACCAAGGCCTCAGGGGTTTGGCGGCAATCTGAGCAGCGGTGACCCATAGGCTTATGGGCAGTCCTATTACCTTGACATAGTGAGTAACAGTACGGTGGTACCGGCACAAAAATGTGTGAGTGACTCGTGAGATATAGAATAAGTGATTTGGGCATGAATCGGTTGTCTTAACACATTTGAGGGTTGATCAGAATACAAGCAGATCCACAAATGCCGCAATACGTGTGGATGTAAACTTACCCAGAAATAATCTTGATAACATTGATATGTTATGCAAGCTGAATATCTACCGATGGTCTGAATGCAGCATAGTTGGCCAACCTTTTTGGTAGCGGAGGGCATCTGCGATCATAAGGGTCTCCATCATCGGAGACACGGGTGGGCACTCACCTTAAAGCAAGGGAGTAGCCCTGAGGCAAGTGTGACTACAGGCGTCCCTTTCCTCTATGTGGTCTCACGTTGCAATTAAGAGGCAACCAATCATTTGATACCATTCTATCGAGATATTGACACCAATGAGTGGTGTATACATGTATTATAATATTTAACGAAAATAAGAGTGGCACAAGGGAATTCTCTAATCTTTGGTCCCGAAGAATAGCCTGGGGTTAGGGCTCGAAACATGTCAACCAGCGGAACCTAGGCGCATTGTCGCCTTCAAATTTTAAATTTCCCCTAATTTTAACTGTTCCGGATCAGGGTAATAGTAAAAATCATTTTCTACTAGCCAGGTATTTTTAATTCCTTTTTAACCCCCACTCAGACCTCAATACTTCATCCACACATAGTAACAACTATAAGTGCCCCCACATCTACATAGGTTGTAGCACGCCCCATTCCACAGCGGGACACGAAGAACCCGATGATGAAGCATTCTACCAAGGGGCAACCCTGTTGAGTGAGGGGTATGTAAGGAACACAAATCGTTTTCCATAGAAAAACATCTAAGTGGAAAGAAAAAAAACCTTTGTGTGACAGAGGGGCTCTCTATGATTATTACGTGTTTTTTTTAAGACGATCCCTCCTGTTTCCAAACTTTTCCTCTACCTCCCCTCTTTTTTGAAGTATGCATGAGTAACCAGTATCTAATACAAACAACACAGACACAGAGGGGCAGACAAATAACATCCTTGCAAACGGTTTATCTGGACATATGAATAGCCACAGGTACTACCAGTGGTGATTCCTAATAGATGTACAGCCCAGACTCCGAGAAGCAGTGCACGGTAGACCCTTGATATTTAGGGTAAACAATGTACGATCACAAAGGCTGTCAGTTCACCTCATTCAACAAGATAATTCGATAAAAAGAGACAGTATCAAATTTTAGAACACGAAACCACCCCATAAGTTTAACCCTTTTATGACTTGTCAATATATCCAAATAATCATGTGAAAAAAGCATGTTAGAAAACACATAAAAGAGAACCCTGTTTATATAATATAAGCATCGAAACGGTCCTTGGGTTATGTCTGGGTGTAAATAGTAAGAAAACATGTTTGACTCAGCACTCTGGAAAAGCAGGTCACCAAAGAGGAGGACCATCATTTGAATCTAGAGATTGGTTTGAATTGGCTTTTATCATTTCTCCCCTTTAACTAGAGTTTGACTGCAGGATGGCACCAGTTGCCAGATACGCATGATGCCAGAATAACCCAAAATTAGGGTAAGAAGTATGTTTGTGTTCCCTTATTATAAGTTAATGCATGAACAATATTTTCTTTCCCTACTTCCTTTTAAAGCAATATGCACCTTTTTCTTCACGTTATCTCTAGAAGGTGTGCGTCGAATAGTGGCTAAGGAAAATTTTACACATCACCAAACCTATTGATATAGGTAGTCTCTTTAATCACAAAGAATTGCACTTTCAGTAGTAGGATATAACAGACCCATGCGTTTCACAAGGTATCCAAAAATTCACCTCAACTCTAGGGACACTAGGTAGAGAATGTCTCTGACAATATGTTTTTTCAGTCCTCTGGTATGATCCACAGACGAATTATAATCTCAGGTGAGAGCTATATGCCTCTTACATACACAGAATCAATGTGTAGCTTTTTCACACAGGGATTCGACTTTAGCCCTGAAGAAGGCTCCTGATCCGTTTCGACTTGTGAGGGCGGAAACATGTTGGTATTCTTTTAAAACAAGGTTAATTGAGTAATACATATAAACTGTACCGTTTTTCTTTTCATGTTTTTAACCATACCCCCAAAATCTACTAATAAAAGATTTGTCTTGGAATATACTGTGAGGCATTTTTAATTCACCACCCACCATTATCTTCTGGATCTCTGCACTATACAGTATCATTTTATCTAAGAACTCCCAGAGACTTTCTTCTGGTTGAGTCCACAGCCCGAACTGCTGAACGGAATTACACAAATTTGGCAAAAAGGTAGCCCTTGGTTCAGAAAGAACTCTTTTTGTCAAATGGTGTAAATCCGTTAAGTAGTTACAGAGAAAATCAAAAATATAAAAATATCTATATATATATATAGAGGCACAGTGGATCTGTGCACCCTGCCGATCACGAGCTGCATTCTAATTGGCTGTCAACACTCCAAACCAGGAAGTGTTGGCAGCCATCTTGTGCCTCGGTAGAACAGAACGGTAAATACATTGGGAAACCCAATAAACCCTTGGAGGCTTGGGCAACACAATAATAAGAAATAGGTGCCAACAAGGGCGTTTATTTGCAATAGACTTAAATGAATATAGAATTACTTAAAGGATTAGTCCATCTGGAACAAACCCTCATGTGTCATTGGACAACTTCAGCCAATGTAACTGATCAGCGCAAAAAATATGGGCGATTCTAGAACTTTGAAGGTACAAATTTGTTTATGTAAAGCAATGATTAAAAAAAGGAGTACAGACACATAAATTGAATCAGCAAACGATCATGAAAATAAGTAAAATCAAATTATCCTAACAGTTCATGACCAACAACTATTCCACAGCAATGTATAACACAACAAATCTCATAATGAAAATATATGTTGCAAGAGATTTGACACAGTTTCTCCGGAATAGAAGGTGGAGTCGACGTTTCGGTCTTATGGCTTCAGTCCTTCAGACCATCTTCAGGACAATAGTGTTTGCTGAAACAAGACTCCTATATAAATATAATACAGTATGTTACACAAATGAAAACATAATAATTAACACCTACGATCCGCTTTTTGTGCATTAGTTTCATTTGTAAATTTAAAGGGGCATATTACCAAGCTATAGCGATAATTATCGCTAAGCTTGGTTAGCGGGCATTTAAATATCGCCGCGCTCCGACAATTTTTATCGCTTAGGAGCCTTGATATTACCAAGGTTTATCTCCTAAGCGATAAAAATCGGCCGAAATGCATGAATATCGCTGAAAAGTCAGCGATATTCTTGCATTAGCGAGCAAATGCTCTTAGCCATGTTATCCACCTACCATTGGATAACATGGCTAAGAACTGCTCTGGGCAGGCGTTAGCTTTTGGAGATAATCGCGCTTAGCGCGATTATTTCCAAAAGTTGGTAATAGGGGAAAGCGATGTTAGCGACTGTTTCCAGTCGCTAACATCTTGGCACGTCCACTCTGCATGTCATTAGCAATAATCATAGCTGACATGCAGAGTGGGCCCCTAAATGCCCGCTATCACCTATTAGCTGTCGTTAACTGGTGTTAGCGACAGCTAGGGAATAGGGCGATAAAATTATTGCCGCTTTAGCGGGAATTTTTCCCGCTAAAGCGGCGATATTGCCCTTGGTAATATGCCCCAAAGTTCTCAGATGACTAATGCAGTTCTCTCACTATTTCTACACCCCAAGGAGGGGTAGAGTAGGAGAGAGTCTAGAAAGGGTTATTTTGGCAATCATAGTAGTGGTCTGGGGTTTGGGATAAACGAGAAAGTGGATGTAGAGGATATATTGATAGATGTATAGGATGAGAGATAGGGTAGTGCATTGGAAGGAGTAGTAGAAGAAGTTTGAGATAATTCAAAAGGTTGGGCTAGAAGATATATTGAGCGAAGTATAGGCTGAGAAATAGGGTACTGCATTGGAAATGCTAAATTAGAAGAAAGTGATAAGTATATAGATCCATAATTACCTTGAAAGTATATAGATACATAAAGGAGGTAAGTATATGTAGATTAAAGATATTGATAGATGCATAGGATGAGAAATAGGGTAGTGCCTTGGATATGCTTTTTCAGGAGAAAAGTAACAGACACACAGATCCAAGTATATGGAAGTATGTACATGTAGACCAAAGATGATTTTTATTTATATTATTATTTTATCTCTCCACAACATAATTATTTTACATGTTTATACAAAGTAATACATAAAGATAAGTACATATCTATAGTGAAAAATAATGCTTGTACACAGAGGGATATGCTGTAAATTTCTGTTTGCGTATGGTGCTTATGTGGGGAAGAGCCAAATCTGGAGTAGTTTTCTGAAGATAAGGTGGTTGTCGGTGGACCTTATGTTGGGGGGTAAAGAGTTCCATAGTTTGGCTGCTTGAACAGAGAAAGATGTGCCACCCATGGTTTTTTGCTTGTATGGTGGGATTTTCCTTTAGAGCGGAGGTTCCTTTGTTGAATGTGTTTGGTGATTTTATTCCTGATGAAGAGCGGCCCAATTCCATGAATTGCTTTGTCGGTGATACAAAGCAGCTTGAGTGTGGATCTTCTGGCAAACGGTAACCAATGCAGGGCTTTCAAGGCAGGGGACATGTGGTCTCGCGGTTTGATATGCAAGAGTAGTCTGGAAGCCGAGTTCTGAATCCGTTGTAGTCTTTTCATGGTCGTTAAAGGTGATCCGTGGTAGAGGCTATTGGCGTAATCGAGTTTGGACAGAACAAGGGAGATGGTAGCTTGGACCTTGTGTGGAAATCCCAAAAGAGGGAAAATTCGCCGCAGCGTTTTTATAGTAGCAAAGCTTGATCTTGCTAGTTTATCCACTTGGGCATTCATTGACAGCTTGGAGTCCATGGTCATTCCGAGGTTTCTTACTTCCTTCGATACTTTAGGCAGTGAACCCAGTTCATCAGGCCATGCGGCAAGCGGCTTGTAATGTTTCCAATTGTCACACGTGAGTATTTCAGTTTTTGAAGCATTCAATTTGAGATGGCTACAGGTCATCCACTGATCCACGGCTCTGAGACAGCTGAAAATTGCTTATTTGCTAATGTCTTTGGGGCATTCCAGTTGAAGGAGTATTTGCGTGTCATCTGCATAGTTATAGCACGTGAGGTGAAATGTATTGATCAGTACTGGTAATGACTCCATGTAGATGTTGAAAAGCATGGGCGAGCTGATAGAACCTTGAGGGACCCCTGCTTTTGTGGAGTATGGTTTGGACGAGGAAGGTGGGGTATGGATGACATTAGTTCTGTTTGGAAGGTAGGACGCAATCCAGTCTAAAGCAGTTCCCTCTATGCCGGCTTCATAGAGTCTTTGTTTCAGAGTGTCATGGTCAACCGTGTCAAAGGCAGCTGAGATGTCCAAGAGGAGTAGCGTAGCAACCCCGTTGTGGTCAACTGTATTCTTTAGGTCATCCCAGATGGCAAGGAGGGCAGATTCAGTGCCTCTTCCCGGACGGAATCCTATTTGGAAGTCTGAAAGTATGTCATTCTCTTCAACGAATTGTGACATCTGGGCAAGCGCTGCTCTTTCTATCAGTTTGCTCGACTCTATGACAGCTTCCAGCACTGTAAGACACAACAGTCCACTGTATTGTATGAGACACCACTACAATCTATAACAGTTTCCTCGACTCTATACTACGCCACTTCAATTTACACCACTCCCCTTTATGCTAATCCACTATACCCTACTCGAATCCACGCCATTGCACTGTACGTCATTCCACTCTATGTTATTCCACTCTTTGCAACTCCACTCTTTGACACTCCACTGTACAAAATTCCACTGTATGCTATTCCACTGTATTCTGCTCCACTGTCCGGTAATCCACTCTAGTCTATGCCACTACAGTGTGTGCACTACAGTGTGTGTCACTCCACTCTACACCGCTGCACTGTTTGACACTCTCCTCCTCTCTATATAATTCCACTCTATAAAAGTCTACTACACTTTATGGCACTCTACGATACTCTACTCCATTCTATCCCCTTACACTCCACTGTACAACGCTATACTCCTCTCAATGTCCGAAAACTCCATTATACAGCAGTTTATTCAACTATACAGCACTTTTCTATACTCTACTGCACAGAACTACATTTTACTGTACAAGACCCCACTCCAATTTATACCAGCTTACTACCTACGCTACCCCACTCCTCTCCATGTCACTACAGTGTGTGCCACTCCACTCTATGCCACTGAACTGTACAACACTCTACTCCCCTCTATCCCCATACACTCCACTGTACAACTCTATACTACACTCAATGCCCGAAAACTCCATTGTACAGCAGCTTATTCCGCTATACACTTTTCCATACTCTACTATACAACGCTACACTCTACTGTTTGAGACCCCACTCCAATTTATAACAGCTTAGTACCTACGCTACGCCACTCCACTCCACTCCACGTCACTTAATTCTATAATACACCAATACACTCTATTTTACTTTACTCCACACTACATTATGCCATTCCACTTCACTCTACTACATTGTACAAGATTTTACCTCACTCTACACTTCTGTACCACAATCCATTCTATGCAGCTCCACTGTTTGACACACTCCTGTACTCTCTGCAACTCCACAGTACAATATTCTTCTACACTGTATACTACATTCTTGGATTCCCGAAAGTTTCACTACCTATTAACACTTTACTAAAGTGGGAAAAATAATAACCCTAATACTTACGTACATTGAATGGTGTAATGCCAAACACAGGGAAACTCGAACTGAAAACAATATGGCTGCCTTTAACTTTTGTAAAGGCTGTTATTAGCCAATCAGCTAATGACTTGTCATCGCTATGTACCTCGGGAATACCACAGTACTAGCGGGGCCACAGATATAGATACATTAAATGTCTCATTTCCAGAGAGCAGGAGATTTTTCGTTCAGTTGCATTTTCCCATAAAAAATTTCTCACTCGCAGCAACTTTAGGGGGCCAATAAAGGTGGAGCAGTGGTAATTCTTCCTAAAGAAATCTACTGTGGTTAATGTCTCAAACGCCTAAGTGCCTAGAGAAATTGCAAGAAACTGGGGAGAGACCCGTTGAATGAGGTACAATACATGGTCAATCAGGCAAAGGAGAATAACTGGATAACAGCACAAGAAGCCGACTTCCTGATCTACCAACATCTGAGAGTACCATACTTCTATATACTCTTGAAGATTCATAAGGGTAGAATTCCTCCTCCCCGCCCCAGGAAGACCCATTGTCTCAGATATCAGTTTAGTATTGGAACCCTACCTACATTTACAGATCACTTCCTGAGACCTCTGGTGAGGAGGATGTCGTCCGACATGAAGGACACCACTGATGTTCTAAGGATAATACAAGACCTGCCATTTGACCAAGACACAGATCTCGTTATAACACTCGATGAAGAGGCCTTACATAAAGGCATACCTCAAAAACCCTCCCTGGAAGTCTTGGATGCCCTGCTAAGTGAAACAGAGTGGAATTCCACAACACACAAGGACTTTGTAATGGACTGTGCACTCATGGCGCTCATGCAGAACTTTTTCCAATTTGGGGAAAACCTTTATTTACAGACACACAGAACATCCATGGGCAGTAACTCCCCCCCTCTCCCCCCAGTATTGCCTGCCTTCATGTCCATGATTTAGAGCAACAGAATATCTAAAACAACTCAGATTTTTTTCTCCTCAAATGTTACATTTTGGAATGATTTATTGACAAAACATTTGTCGTCTGCCACTGGGGGAGAATGAAAGGCGATAGAACACACAGATTGGCTCAGTTCCAAAGATAATGTCAAAACAAGCACTGAATTCATCATTTTCCTGGACCTTAGAATCTGGCCAGAAAATAACCAGCTTAATCAAAGGTCCACTATAAACCCACTGATGTGAATAAGTGGCTGCAATACAATAGCTTTCACCCTAAAGCCCTAAGAGACAATCTACCGGTGGGACAGTTCTTAAGAGTACACAGAAATGGGACAAGAAAAAAACACTTGTACCATACGGAATGTCTCTCGAGTAAACTTCAGGCCAAACTCTATCCACCACCTGTAATAAGGAAAGCAAGGAAACTAGCGATAAATAACCAGAGAGAATCACTTCTACAAAACTTCAACAAACCCAAAAACGAGCGCTGGCTCTCTGTCACTACTTATGGCATCCATTCAAACTGTAATAAGAAATTGGTTCTGAAACATTGGAGAATTATAACGTCAGAGTATTTGGACTTCATGTTTGCTTTCAAAAGGGGAAGGTTCCTGAGAGACCTTCTGGTACGAACCAGACGGAAGAGAAAGGAAACTACAGCGTAGACAATATCAACCATGTGGAATCTTCTCAGTTTAGACGGGTATTACCCCTGTGGACAGTGTAATATCTGCGCTCTCACCAAGGTTAAAAAGAAACTTCATCTAGGTATAAGTACCCCAAAACGTCTAAAGAAACACACAAATTGCAATCATTCTAATCTGGTCTATATCATGATTTTCAGATCAAATCGGAAGTACTTGGGCATGACCACCAGAAAAGTAAGAACTCGCATCAATGAGCACTGCAGTACTTCAATTAGTATGTCATGGAAAAATTGTTCTCATTCGCCAATGAACAAACCCTACTGAGATACAGGCAGAGATGGGTCTATCGATTAGACATTGTACCCACAGGGCTGAATAAAGACATCCCATGGACACAATTATCATCCACATAAGACCTAAGAACTGAATAGCAATCCAGTTACTGTTGTGGCAATGCTATAACATGAACCTGAAAAAGAATTTCCATAGCATTATAGAACCATAACATATCCGTTTTTGTGGTGCTACTACCCATAATAAATGTCCTGCGGCAAGCAGAAGTGCCTGTTTTGGTCAAAGACATCCCTCTTGTCCTGTATCATGAAAAAAGGGGAGCCAATACAGTTATACAAATGACGGAAAACTAACAATGTATTACCACTTCTGTTCCATCAAACTTTTTCAACCTGGATTGAACTCTGCAATGGTTTTATGAGTATAGTTACATAAGTACATGAAATCACAACTTACTCCATTCTATCGGTGGCCAACCATGATAAATGTTTAGCCATCAAGGGTGCCCTTTTTCACTATTACTATCCCAAGGGAAGATATGCAGTTAGTTTATTTAAAAAGAAAGAATAATTTAAAAATTAACACCACAATAATATTCCCAAAGAATTTTCTTTCACATCTATAACACTTAAATCAGCCCACTAAAAGTTCTGGTCTTTGACGATTGATGTAGTAATGTACGGGGATGACTCAGGATTGTGGGTGCTAGAATTCTCAAGCGCTAGATGTGACTCAACAATGTATGTCACTCCAGTGCAACACAGCCACTGGAAAAAGAGTCAAAACCACTCACACACCAAGGCCTCAGGGGTTTGGCGGCAATCTGAGCAGCGGTGACCCATAGGCTTATGGGCAGTCCTATTACCTTGACATAGTGAGTAACAGTACGGTGGTACCGGCACAAAAATGTGTGAGTGACTCGTGAGATATAGAATAAGTGATTTGGGCATGAATCGTTTGTCTTAACACATTTGAGGGTTGATCAGAATACAAGCAGATCCACAAATGCCGCAATACGTGTGGATGTAAACTTACCCAGAAATAATCTTGATAACATTGATGTGTTATGCAAGCTGAATATCAACCGATGGTCTGAATGCAGCATAGTTGGGCAACCTTTTTGGTAGCGGAGGGCATCTGCGATCATAAGGGTCTCCATCATCGGAGACACGGGTGGGCACTCACCTTAAAGCAAGGGAGTAGCCCTGAGGCAAGTGTGACTACAGGCGTCCCTTTCCTCTATGTGGTCTCACGTTGCAATTAAGAGGCAACCAATCATTTGATACCATTCTATCGAGATACTGACACCAATGAGTGGTGTATACATGTATTATAATATTTAACGAAAATAAGAGTGGCACATTGGAATTCTCTAATCTTTGGTCCCGAAGAATAGCCTTGGGTTAGGGCTCGAAACATGTCAACCAGCGGAACCTAGGCGCATTGTCGCCTTCAAATTTTAAATTTCCCCTCATTTTAACTGTTCCAGATCAGGGTAATAGTAAAAATCTTTTTCTACTAGCCAGGTATTTTTAATTCCTTTTTAACCCCCACTCAGACCTCAATACTTCATCCATACATAGTAACAACTATAAGTGCCCCCACATCTACATAGGTTGTAGCACGCCCCATTCCACAGCGGGACACGAAGAACCCGATGATGAAGCATTCTACCAAGGGGCAACCCTGTTGAGTGAGGGGTATGTAAGGAACACAAATCGTTTTCCATAGAAAAACATCTAAGTGGAAAGAAAAAAAACCTTTGTGTGACAGAGGGGCTCTCTATGATTATTACGTGTTTTTTTTAAGACGAGCCCTCCTGTTTGCAAACTTTTCCTCTACCTCCCCTCTTTTTTGAAGTATGCATGAGTAGCCAGTATCTAATACAAACAACACAGACACAGAGGGGCAGACAAATAACATCCTTGCAAACGGTTTATCTGGACATATGAATAGCCACAGGTACTACCAGTGGTGATTCCTAATAGATGTACAGCCCAGACTCCGAGAAGTAGTGCACGGTAGACCCTTGATATTTAGGGTAAACCATGTACGATCACAAAGCCTGTCAGTTCACCTCATTCAACAAGATAATTCGATAAAAAGAGACAGTATCAAATTTTAGAACACGAAACCACCCCATAAGTTTAACCCTTTTATGACTTGTCAATATATCCAAATAATCATGTGAAAAAAGCATGTTAGAAAACACATAAAAGAGAACCCTGTTTATATAATATAAGCATCGAAACGGTCCTTGGGTTATGTCTGGGTGTAAATAGTAAGAAAACATGTTTGACTCAGCACTCTGGAAAAGCAGGTCACCAAAGAGGAGGACCATCATTTGAATCTAGAGATTGGCTTGAATTGGCTTTTATCATTTCTCCCCTTTAACTAGAGTTTGACTGCAGGATGGCACCAGTTGCCAGATACGCATGATGCCAGAATAACCCAAAATTAGGGTAAGAAGTATGTTTGTGTTCCCTTATTATAAGTTAATGCATGAACAATATTTTCTTTCCCTACTTCCTTTTAAAGCAATATGCACCTTTTTCTTCACGTTATCTCTAGAAGGTGTGCGTCGAATAGTGGCTAAGGAAAATTTTACACATCACCAAACCTATTGATATAGGTAGTCTCTTTAATAACAAAGAATTGCACTTTCAGTAGTAGGATATAACAGACCCATGCGTTTCACAAGGTATCCAAAAATTCACCTCAACTCTAGGGACACTAGGTAGAGAATGTCTCTGACAATATGTTTTTTCGGTCCTCTGGTATGATCCACAGACGAATTATAATCTCAGGTGAGAGCTATATGCCTCTTACATACACAGAATCAATGTGTAGCTTTTTCACACAGGGATTCGACTTTAGCCCTGAAGAAGGCCCCTGATCCGTTTCGACTTGTGAGGGCGGAAACATGTTGGTATTCTTTTAAAACAAGGTTAATTGAGTAATACATATAAACTGTACCCTTTTTCTTTTCATGTTTTTAACCATACCCCCAAAATCTACTAATAAAAGATTTGTCTTGGAATATACTGTGAGGCATTTTTAATTCACCACCCACCATTATCTTCTGGATCTCTGCACTATACAGTATCATTTTATCTAAGAACTCCCAGAGACTTTCTTCTGGTTGAGTCCACAGCCCGAACTGCTGAACGGAATTACACAAATTTGGCAAAAAGGTAGCCCTTGGTTCAGAAAGAACTCTTTTTGTCAAATGGTGTAAATCCGTTAAGTAGTTACAGAGAAAATCAAAAATATAAAAATATCTATATATATAGAGGCACAGTGGATCTGTGCACCCTGCCGATCACGAGCTGCATTCTAATTGGCTGTCAACACTCCAAACCAGGAAGTGTTGGCAGCCATCTTGTGCCTCGGTAGAACAGAACGGTAAATAAATTGGGAAACCCAATAAACCCTTGGAGGCTTGGGCAACACAATAATAAGAAATAGGTGCCAACAATGGAGTTTATTTGCAATAGACTTAAATGAATATAGAATTACTTAAAGGATTATTCCATCTGGAACAAACCCTCATGTGTCATTGGACAACTTCAGCCAATGTAACTGATCAGCGCAAAAAATATGGGCGATTCTAGAACTTTGAAGGTACAAATTTGTTTATGTAAAGCAATGATTAAAAAAAGGAGTATAGACACATAAATTGAATCAGCAAACGATCATGAAAATAAGTAAAATCAAATTATCCTAACAGTTCATGACCAACAACTATTCCACAGCAATGTATAACACAACAAATCTCATAATGAAAATATATGTTTCAAGAGATTTGACACAGTTTCTCCGGAATAGAAGGTGGAGTCGACGTTTCGGTCTTATGGCTTCAGTCCTTCAGACCATCTTCAGGACAATAGTGTTTGCTGAAACAAGACTCCTATATAAATATAATACAGTATGTTACACAAATGAAAACATAATAATTAACACCTACGATCCGCTTTTTGTGCATTAGTTTCATTTGTAAATTTAAAGGGGCATATTACCAAGCTATAGCGATAATTATCGCTAAGCTTGGTTAGCGGGCATTTAAATATCGCCGCGCTCCGACAATTTTTATCGCTTAGGAGCCTTGATATTACCAAGGTTTATCTCCTAAGCGATAAAAATCGGCCGAAATGCATGAATATCGCTGAAAAGTCAGCGATATTCTTGCATTAGCGAGCAAATGCTCTTAGCCATGTTATCCACCTACCATTGGATAACATGGCTAAGAACCGCTCTGGGCAGGCGTTAGCTTTTGGAGATAATCGCGCTTAGCGCGATTATTTCCAAAAGTTGGTAATAGGGGAAAGCAATGTTAGCGACTGTTTCCAGTCGCTAACATCTTGGCACGTCCACTCTGCATGTCATTAGCAATAATCATAGCTGACATGCAGAGTGGGCCCCTAAATGCCCGCTATCGCCTATTAGATGTCGTTAACTGGTGTTAGCGACAGCTAGGGAATAGGGCGATAAAATTATTGCCGCTTTAGCGGGAATTTTTCCCGCTAAAGCGGCGATATTGCCCTTGGTAATATGCCCCAAAGTTCTCAGATGACTAATGCAGTTCTCTCACTATTTCTACACCCCAAGGAGGGGTAGAGTAGGAGAGAGTCTAGAAAGGGTTATTTTGGCAATCATAGTAGTGGTCTGGGGTTTGGGATAAACGAGAAAGTGGATGTAGAGGATATATTGATAGATGTATAGGATGAGAGATAGGGTAGTGCATCGGAAGGAGTAGTAGAAGAAGTTTGAGATAATTCAAAAGGTTGGGCTAGAAGATATATTGAGCGAAGTATAGGCTGAGAAATAGGGTACTGCATTGGAAATGCTAAATTAGAAGAAAGTGATAAGTATATAGATCCATAATTACCTTGAAAGTATATAGATACATAAAGGAGGTAAGTATATGTAGATTAAAGATATTGATAGATGCATAGGATGAGAAATAGGGTAGTGCCTTGGATATGCTTTTTCAGGAGAAAAGTAACAGACACACAGATCCAAGTATATGGAAGTATGTACATGTAGACCAAAGATGATTTTTATTTATATTATTATTTTATCTCTACACAACATAATTATTTTACATGTTTATACAAAGTAATACATAAAGATAAGTACATATCTATAGTGAAAAATAATGCTTGTACACAGAGGGATATGCTGTAAATTTCTGTTTGCGTATGGTGCTTATGTGGGGAAGAGCCAAATCTGGAGTAGTTTTCTGAAGATAAGGTGGTTGTCGGTGGACCTTATGTTGGGGGGTAAAGAGTTCCATAGTTTGGCTGCTTGAACAGAGAAAGATGTGCCACCCATGGTTTTTTGCTTGTATGGTGGGATTTTCCTTTAGAGCGGAGGTTCCTTTGTTGAATGTGTTTGGTGATTTTATTCCTGATGAAGAGCGGCCCAATTCCATGAATTGCTTTGTCGGTGATACAAAGCAGCTTGAGTGTGGATCTTCTGGCAAACGGTAACCAATGCAGGGCTTTCAAGGCAGGGGACATGTGGTCTCGTGGTTTGATATGCAAGAGTAGTCTGGCAGCCGAGTTCTGAATCCGTTGTAGTCTTTTCATGGTCGTTAAAGGTGATCCGTGGTAGAGGCTATTGGCGTAATCGAGTTTGGAGAGAACAAGGGAGATGGTAGCTTGGACCTTGTGTGGAAATCCCAAAAGAGGGAAAATTCGCCGCAGCGTTTTTATAGTAGCAAAGCTTGATCTTGCTAGTTTATCCACTTGGGCATTCATTGACAGCTTGGAGTCCATGGTCATTCCGAGGTTTCTTACTTCCTTCGATACTTTAGGCAGTGAACCCAGTTCATCAGGCCATGCGGTAAGCGGCTTGTAATGTTTCCAATTGTCACACGTGAGTATTTCAGTTTTTGAAGCATTCAATTTGAGATGGCTACAGGTCATCCACTGATCCACGGCTCTGAGACAGCTGAAAATTGGTGATTTGCTAATGTCTTTGGGGCATTCCAGTTGAAGGAGTATTTGCGTGTCATCTGCATAGTTATAGCACGTGAGGTGAAATGTATTGATCAGTACTGGTAATGACTTCATGTAGATGTTGAAAAGCATGGGCGAGCTGATAGAACCTTGAGGGACCCCTGCTTTTGTGGAGTATGGTTTGGACGAGGAAGGTGGGGTATGGATGACATTAGTTCTGTTTCGAAGGTAGGACGCAATCCAGTCTAAAGCAGTTCCCTCTATGCCGGCTTCATAGAGTCTTTGTTTCAGAGTGTCATGGTCAACCGTGTCAAAGGCAGCTGAGATGTCCAAGAGGAGTAGCGTAGCAACCTCGTTGTGGTCAACTATATTCTTTAGGTCATCCCAGATGGCAAGGAGGGCAGATTCAGTGCCTCTTCCCGGACGGAATCCTATTTGGAAGTCTGAAAGTAGGTCATTCTCTTCAACGAATTGTGACATCTGGGCAAGCGCTGCTCTTTCTATCAGTTTGCCCAGGAACGGTCCATTTGTAATGGGTCTGTAGTTGTCAGGGTTCAGCGGGTCCAAGTTTGTTTTCTTCAGTAAAGGGCGTATGTATGACTTTTTGAGTTCTTCTGGAAATATTCCAGTACTTAAGGAATCGTTGATGATTCTTCTTACTGGAGTGGCAGCAGAGGTTGTTACAAGAATTGTCTTCAAAGTTTGTGGCGGACAGGGGTCAGAAGGGCTGCCGGCAGGCCTGCTGGCTTTGACCAGGTTAATAAATTAATTGTGTGAGATGTGTTGGAAGGAACGAAGAGGCTTGATTAGAGCATTCTTGGATTGTTGTTTTGTACAAGGGTTAGTGCTGGTGCTTTGTTTCTGTTATAAGTATGATTCCAATGTGTCTTCTTTGTCCTTGTAATGATTTGCCCGTTTGTCTGTGAAATCTTGAGTAACAGGATGAGTTCCTTCTAAGCAATTTGGTTTACGAGTATTTTATAGAATTCTTTATTTTCACATATGTGTTTTGAATTCTGTCTGAATAGTACCTTTTCTTAGCTTTTTTGATAGCCGACTTGTATAATCTGTTAATTTTCTGTAGGTGAAGTCTGTCTTGTTTGGTGTTTGTTTTGAGCCAGGTACGTTGCAGCTTTCTAATTTATTGTTTTATGTCTTTTATTTCTATGTTTCTCCAAGGCGCTTTTTTTCTTTTGTTCTGTTGTGTGGTTTTGAGTGGTATCAGGATGTCAAAAGCTTCCTGTAGCCACTCATATAGATTTTGAACAGAATTTATGCTTTCTAGATTTGTACTGCCCCAAGCCGGTGCCTAAAGTTAGAAATCTGGGGATGATTTTTGATAGTCAGCTCAAGTTCTCGGCGCAGGTAAATAGCATTAAATCTTCCTGCTACTTTATTATAAAAAAGCTGAGAAAAATCTTCCCTTTTATTGGCCAGGCTTTACAAAAGATAGTGGTAGTGGGTCTACTGGTGTCTAAATTAGATTATTGTAATGTGCTGCTTCTAGGAATGGATAAAGCCCAGAATAATAAATTGCAGTCCTTGCAAAATGTGGCGGCCCGTGTGCTGTTAAATATTCCCAGAGGCTGTTCCACGTCTAAGGGTATCAGAACCCTCAATTAGCTCCCCATACAGCAAAGGGTGGAGTTTAAGGCCTTATGCATGGTTCATAAAGTGATCTGTGGAGGAGGGGCCAAGGATATGCTGAGACTAATCAGGCCCTATATCCCAGTGAGGACATTAAGAAAGAGCAATGCCTGCCTTATGCAAGTAGATAAGATCAGGAGAGCCAGATGGGGTGGAAAAGCATTCTCCCATTGTGCAGCGAAGTTATAGTATAAGTTGCCATCTATCGCTCGACTGCAGCCCAATCATCGAATACTTCGGAAGAACTTAAAAACTTTGCTGTTCTCACAAGTATAGTCTGACATCTGTGTGACTTCCTCTTACTTACATTAGCGCCAAGACGCTGTTGCATTTGTGCACTTTATAAATGTACATCCTATCCTATGTTAGTTGTGTTTCCAAGTGTTCCGAATTGAGTTTGTTCCACGGCCGATAGGTGGATGGATGTAAGATAGTTTTAGGTGAGTCGCTTAGGGTTATTTTATGTTGGAAGGCAAGCAAGTGGTTGTCTGACCATGTGACTAGAGTTATAGTTTAAAAGGTAACTAGTTCAGTATTAGCAAAAATGACATCTAGGATATGTCCAGCGGTGTGTGTCGGATTGTCGACAATCTGATGCAGATTCAATGCGTCTAGGTCGATGATTATAGTTTTTGGATGGATCATATTGGGTTTATCAAACCAAATGTTAAGGTCACCCAGAAAGCATAGGTTGGAGTGTATTGTTATCAGGGTTGACACTGTGTCTAGAAGAGCGTCTGGAAATGTTGCCTTGCTAGGTGGAGGTCTGTTAAGGAGCAGGAAGTTACAGGAGGAAGAGGGTGTAGGATTGCATCTTGTTAGAAGAGCCTCACAATTCTTTATGGAGATGTTGTCAGATTTAGTGATATGTATTGTTTGCCTGAATACAACAGCTAGACCACCTACTTTTTTGGCTACACGATTTTGGGTGATTATTTGATAGCCTAGAGGAATGGCTTCATGCAGGAATGGAGCCATGTCTTCTCCCAACCATGATTCGGTTATGAATAGTATGTCTGGTTTTGCGGTGAGAAGGTCGTAGATGTGATGCTTGTTTTTAGAGTGAGATCGAGCATTTATTAGTAGCCAGTTTAGTGAGTGGCCTTTGGTGAAAGTGGGACTTAGTTTGGTAGAAGAGTGATCAGTATTGTGTGGGTTTGTAGCAGGTATGTTTTTAGTGCTGGTATTAGCTGTATTAGGATAGCAATCGTGTAGCTGTTCTGTATCGTTTTCCTCATCCATCATGCTAAGAAGGCATTTTGATGGGTCTGCATGTGTATGTGTTGGAGATGGTGTTTGAGAGTGAGTTGGAGTGCTGTGTTGCTTTTGTGGTGTAACATTGTTGTGAAGTAGACATGGGGAAGCAAAGTTGTGACGTGTGGCATGTTGCTTATATTTTTTGTGTGTGTTTAAGGCGGAAGGTGTATGAGTCAGGGGAGGTGGTGCAGCATGTGGGTCATGTAGTAATGTTCTAAATTGTCCAATGGATGAGAGGCGGTTAGAAGAGAGGTGCTGTATTGCTGTATCTGTGTTAGGTGCGGTGGAAGAGTTAAAGCTTTGCATTGAAGTTTGTTCCTTTGTGTGGTTTGAAAGGTGGGTATATGTTTGTATTTTGTGATGGTAAGTATTATGAGGTGTTGCGCTTTTAAGATCTTGTTGTGCTGGTGTGTGTGATATGTTTTGCTTTTGAGGAGTAGTGAAAAAGGGTGCTGATGTATATGTTTCATGCAATGGATTTGGTTGTGTAGTATTATTTGTGAGAGAAGGATGTGACATAGAAGGGGTGGTGATGTGTTTATGAGTGTATGTTGTGTGTAGGAGGGAGTGAAGTAGAGGTGAGAGTGTTTATCTTAGACTGATTTGTTGTACGAGTTACAAAGTGTGGGGGTGTGCAGTGTATGTGTTGTGCATTAGTGTTATTATGGTAGAAGGGAGAGGAGGGTGTTTGTTGGACAACTGATGGAAGGATGATTATACGTTTGTTAGTGATAAAAGGTGGTCTGTTAGGTGTAATTACAGCAGGGAGAGTGTGTCTGACTAGGATGTAGTTATGCATGGTGTTGATTGGCGTTGTGTTAGTGATGAGTGTATTGGTTAGTGGTATAGGATAGAGTTGTGTGCTGTTTGTAGGTGATGGTGGATATGTGTGATAGTTGGGATAGTAGAGTGTGTAGATGTGGTTTGGTTGGGTTTGTAGTGCAGGCTGGTACATTAATCTGTGCATAGTGTTGTGCGTGGTGTACATTTGGTGTGAGTGTGTTGCTCTGTTAGTGGATGTGGATGATGTGGGCTGGGTATTGCTAAATGAGAAAAAGGGCAGCATTTCTGGCCCTAGTCCTGACCAGTCTCGAACAGGCTCAAACAGGAAACTGCCCTTGTCCTCTCTGCCCTTAGCCTCGATGCCCGGGCTGAGAAGCCCTAAACCTGACCTTTTTTATAGCCCTAGTAATCAGGTGACCCCTTTAGCCAATGGGAACCCTAGCCCTGACACTATCCAATCACAATACTAGCCCTAAAATATAGAACCAATAGCCTCCAAGTCCCCCCAAGCCCCGGGGACCACCACCCCCACGGCTTTCATTAATAAATTTGCGGGAGGGCACACGCCCACCCCGCTGCCCCGGGGACCGCCACCCCTCGGGGCTCTTATTTTTTAAATAATACCTGTGAGAAGCCTCAGGAGGGGGGCCACGCATTCCCCCTACTTTGTAAATATAATGAAATAGATAAATAAAGTGGCCATGCCCCGGGCGATGGGGTCCACGGGGCCAAACATGGCCTCGGGAGGGTGGCCCACACGGCCCCCTTCCCGATTTAAAATAAAAAAAATAGGGGACAGGCCCTGGGGATGGGGTCCCCAGGGCCCAAAAAACTGGAAAAGAAGGGGGGCCACACAGCCCCCCTTCTATAAAAGAAAACGGAAAAAAAGCCTGCATTTCAGAGAGGTGTTCCAGGCCATGCCCCTTTTTACACCTCTCTGCAACGCAGCTCTGTCGCACTTACTGGAGGTACCTGGTTGGCTGGTCGAGGTAGTTTTAATCCCCTGCCCTATTATGTACTAAGGCCTTACAGAGGAGGTCATGCTAATCACAGGGGTACCCCAATTCATAGTGTTCCCTAGTGTATGTAAGTGTTTTCACTGTATTCTAAGTGTCTTTTAGCATACCACTGACTGTACGCCTGGTTAGTCAGATTCAGTTACCACCAGTACCCGTCTGAACAAGTTGTGGGTACAGGATTATTTTGTAACAACGCCTCTTTCTGCTCCTCTGTTGGTTCTTGCTTTTTCCTGCACTTTACTTCGTCTTTGTGGGCTTCTGTTGCTTCTTTCTGCATTTCTTTTGCTTCTTTCTGTGTGTTTTTTCTTCTTTCTTCACATGTCCTACCTCTGTAGGCATAGTTAGAAACTAGCATTTGAAAAACCTTTGAAATTCATTGAAAAAACAGGTTTGAGGCACATTTATAGTTAGAAATTAGTATTTAAAAAACCTTTGAAATTCACTGAAAAAAAACCCATAGGTTTCAGGCACGTTATAGTTAGAAATTAGTATTCAAAAACCTTAGAAAAGTGATGTCATCAGTGATGTCACTGACCATGTTATGAATGGTGTACTATGCGACATCATCAGCAGTGCATTGCGGATGCGTGAGTTATAGTTAGCGTAACTAACTATAACAGAGGAATTTCTACGGTTTTGTACGAGTGAAATGTCCAGGTAACTATAACGTCCCTGAAACCTATGTTTTTTTTCAGTGAATTTCTTAGGTTTTTTAAATCCTAATTTCCAACTATAACGTGTAGGTAGTTATAGTTAGGATTGGCTACCATAGGAAATCCGCAACATTCTATTGGGAATAACTCTGGCGCCGCTTGAGGAATTTGTGTGTAATTTTCCAAAATTTTGGCCAGCGCGCTCCTTCCCTGAAAGTTTCGGGGGGATTCGTGAAGTGGGGGCTGAGAAAAAAGGGGGGTCCCAAAACGTGTTTTCCCCATGTTAATTTCCATAGGACGGTCTGACAAGTCTACAGTCCGAACCGCTGAACGGAATTACGCCAAACTTGGCAAAATTGTAGGGACTGGTACGCAGATGTGCCTTTGCTATATTTGCTGAAAATTGCTCCAGTGTTTTTTTTTAAATTAACTTCAAAAACACATATATATCTATAAGCGCTCTCCGAGCGCTCACAGGTGCGCTTACCGGGGAGCGCACCCGGCGCGCTACGGGAGTGCGCAAGCGGAAAGCTGATTGGCTGTCGGGTGTCTGTCAACATTCTAAACAGTCCGGAGAGTCCGCCATCTTGTGTCTCGGTAGAATCGAGACACAAGAGGTAAAAAAGAAAGGGGGAAATACTTAAAAGGGGGCAGAGTAGACACCCACTAACCCCCTAGGTTTTCAGAGGGGGGCCTAGAAGGATTCTTAAGGGCAAAAAAACTTTTTTTTTTTTGTAAAATTTTCGCGGGGTATGCGCTGGGTGCGCTCCCAGGTGCGCTCTCCGGTACGCGCACCCTGAGCGCACCACGGGGAAAAACAGTGTAAAAAAATAATGTAGAGTGTTTAGAGGTAAGTTAGCTCTGAAAAGAGCTGTTGTGTTAAGTGGGTGTTTTTTGTACCTACCAATGCAGAGTCTTATATTCAAGAGGAAAACTCTATTCCCCTCATCTGTAAAATGCACACCATCTCTCCTATAGATGTCTTGCATGTTGTAACGCAAGTCGTTGTGGTAAATGGAACTCATACCATAGTCTCTGAGGAAAGCAGAAACAGTTTTATTTACATGTTTCCTTGCTTTCTCAATCTGTGGACAAAATTGGTTGGACCAGTTCCATTTTTGCCTTTGGCATATATTAGAAAATACCAAGGCAGTTTTGGGAAAAAGTGACATTAATTGCCCAAAGATGTCCTTTAAAAGCATTTCCAGACCTACCCCAGTCAAAGTGGCTAAGTCATTTCCACCACAGTGCACAATTATAAGGTCAGGGTGTGGTAAATGCATAAAGGATTTTACCAATGGTATCAATTGGTGACTCCTCAATCCTCTCTGTCCAATTCATACAATGTCCACATTTGGTAAATCAAGATTGTAAATACCTCTGTTAGCTGCGTATTTCTGACTCCAGTGGACATAGGTATGACCTACAAACCAGACTTTTGTCATTTTGAAGGTAGATGTGCTTCTAGTCAGATGAGTTGTGGAAATGAAATGGCAGTTTGATTATGAAAAAAGTAGTTGAGAATCAGTGCAGATGAATAACCAGAAATGATTGGAGCTTTGTTAAAAAATCTCCACTGAAAATAGGGTGCATGCTTTTTTTTGGTAAGAAGTCATTTCAATGGTTGAGAAAAAGTATTTTAAAGAAACATTGCATTTCATTAGCTAGTAGATTGAGAGGTCAAACAGCCTTGATGGATTGTTTTGCAACATAGTATGATGAACTTGTGAACTGTGTGCTGGTTTAAGAGGGAGTTACCATGGTGACTTGGTGAATGAGCACTGGGGGGATGGGTGAATGTTATGTGAGTTTCAAAGTCTTTAAATGTACAACCAATTAAAATGTGCAGTTTGGTTTTGAATTTGTGCGGGAACAATTTTTATTGGCTATGTACAAGAATATGGGTCTGAAATGAGTAAGAATCTGTGCCATTACTGAAAGGCTCCAGTGAAGGAAGCATTATTCAGAGATTCTGCTTAAGAATATCTGTTGACTGTGACTGACACTGTTTTACATCTTCCAAAGCATTTTTAAAGGTGAGTAATGATTATTTTAAAAAAGATAGAGAGCTTAAAGATTTTTGACAAGTATCACAGTGAGTGTCTGTGTGAATTAAGGAATTATATTTGTACCTTTTTCCATAATGTTAGCTGTGTGTTTATAAGGTAGACTTCATTATAAATTGTTTTTTATGCTTGGATTCAATGCTGGTTTAGAAATTGTGTAATGGTTTCATTGGACTTGTAAATATGCTCCCTTTTTTTTTAAGCGCCTTGTGCAACCTTTAGCATGGGTGGAAGCAGTGAATGTATGGAGAGGGATAGGAATAGCAGATAGAAAACCATATGAAATGGTGTGGGAGATGCATAAACTATTTCAGTAATGGTATCAATTGAGATGGAATATAAGATAACGAGGGGCATATTTACAAGACTCTTGCGCAATGTTTGATATGGGTGCAAGCAGAAAATGCATGTAGAATAATAAAATTGGCACCCAGACAAGAATATGAAATGCCGTGAGAGATGTTTAAAGGTTTTTTTTAATGGCATAAATTGAGATAGAATATACAAAAAAAAAGGCATATTTACAAGCTGCGTGCGCAATCTTTGACATAGCTGTGTGTTTATAAGGTAGACTTCTTTATAAATAGTTTTTATGCTTGGATTCAATGCTGGTTTAGAAATTGTGTAATGGTTTCATTGGACTTGTAAATATGCTCCTTTTTTTGAAGCGCCTTGTGCAACCTTTAGCATGGGTGGAAGCAGTGAATGTATGGAGAGGGATAGGTCACAGATGTGTCACACATATTTCTAAAATCCTATTAATCTGCCTAAGATCACACTGTGAGTGAAGCTTGATATAATGAGCAACTAGAATGCTAACATACAGAATTGATGGCAAATGTGTGACACATCTGAATGCCTTATTGATGGAACTAAAATAAACAAGCATTGAAAATGCAATAGCTCTCGCCCTCGGTGTCACACATACTGTTGGCAGAGACAGACATGGCACATTATATCTAAAATCCTATTAATCTGCCTAAAATCACACTGTAAGTGAAGCTTGATTCACCCATCATTGTAATCTTAGGCAGAGTGACACATACTGTTGGCAGAGACACACATAGTACATTATATCTAACATTCTGATCATGTGCCTAAGATCACACTGTGACTGAAGCTTGATTCACCCATCACTGTGATCTTAGGCAGAGTCACATATACTGTCGGCAGGGACAGACATGGTACATTATATCTAAAATCCTATTAATCTGCCTATGATCACACTGTGAGTGCAGCTTGATATAATGAGCAACTAGAGTGCTAACATTCAGAATGTATGGCAAATGTGTGACACATCTGAATGCCTTCTTGATGGAACCAAAGTAAACAAGCATTGAAAATGCAATAGATCTCACCCTCGGTGTCACACATACTGTTGGCAGAGACAGACATGGTACATTATATCTAAAATCCTACTAATCTGCCTAATATCACACTGTAAGTGAAGCTTGATTCACCCATCATTGTAATCTTAGGCAGAGTCACACATACTGTTGGCAGAGACAGACATGGTACATTATATCTAACATTCTGATCATGTGCCTAATATCACACTGTGCCTGAAGCTTGTTTCACCCATTACTGTGATCTTAGGCAGAGTCACATATACTGTCGGCAGGGACAGACATGGTACATTATATCTAAAATCCTATTAATCTGCCTAAGATCACACTGTGAGCGAAGCTTGATATAATGAGCTACTAGAGTGCTAACATTCAGAATTTATGGCAAATGTGTGACACATCTGAATGCCTTCTTGATGGAACAAAAGTAAACAAGCATTGAAAATGCAATAGATTTGGTGTGATCTTAGGCACATGTCCACCATATTACATGTAATCTACCATCTCTTTCTCTGCAAGCAGTATGTGTGTCTCTGCTCATATTATTTCAAAGTATCTACAGGCCAAAAACAGACCACCTATATATAAACAAGACATAACATTAATTAGTTAATCGTTTTTGACAGAAAGCAAAGCACATGTAATGTAAATGAGCCTTTTGTTGTATACTAGTGTTTATATTGTTTACTTATTGTAATTGATGTGTAATATGTTTGTAGTGGTCTATAATATGTTATTTTTTCTTTACTACAGATTATAATCATCTATACAAACAAACTAAAAGTTGCCTTCTAAGGCAAGAAGAGAAAAAATGTATAAAAGAAAATTAAGGACTAAGGAAAAAGAAAATCAACAACCAACCAAAATAAAATCTTCAAAGAAAAAGAAAAATGCTCCTGGTAAGCAAACTAAAAATTTTCTCAGGAACTTATTGAAATGTCAAGAAAAAAAAAGTTTTTTTTAGAAAGAACAATGAAACACCTGTAATTTCAAAGAAAACAGGATGTCCTTCTAAAAATGTTAGATCTGTACAAGGAGATGATATTTTGCATACCAAAAGAAGAAGCAAGCAATTTTCTGAAATACGTAGACGAATGTTTTACAAAGGAATAGTATCAAATTTATTAAAAAATGTAAAGAGGTATAAAAAAAGACCGCTTTTTACAAGAAAAAAAAACATAGTTAAGATTGTGGATGAAGCATTTAAAGTGAAAAATAAATTGTTTAGTTTAGTAATGAATAGAATTCGTACACTTGATAAGGTAATCAATTTGTTCAAATCAAAATGTAAGTGGAGGAGAGTAATTAATCGAACTAATTTCTGTGATGTTTTTTCTGGAGAATGGAAGCATAGTTCAAGTTCTGAGCCATTTTTTAATGAAGAAAGTTACTTTCAGGGTAATGTTTGGTGCATGCAGTTGACACCAGTGGTCGAGCATATGAGGTGCAGGACGGTTGTCCGGTTGAAAAAGAAGAGATTGCGCCTAGAAATACAGAAGAGGTGTTACCAGATGAAGTTTTAGGGAGATGTCCTAAGGCTCCAGTGTATACATGGAATTGTAATAGTATTTGTAGTGTCCGACAGGAATCAATTGATTTGTTTCGCACTTTCTTACGGACATATACTACGAAAAGTGTGAAACAAAAAATGAACATTTTACAAGAGTTAGATCCTTGTAGAGTGAGAGAAAAAACAGGTTTGCAAGGGCATTCACTGGCTTGTCTTTCAAGAAAAGTATGTCAGAGTGTTTTTCACCATTTTAGGATGTTAGCAGTGCATCATAATAAAGTGAGGAAATTAGTGAGAAGGTTGTACTATGCAAAAAGTCCAGCACTTAAACGTAAACAGTTAAACAGTGCTCTTTTGCATGGAACTGAATTAGATGTCAAAAACATTTGTGATGAAATTGAGTTTTGTTACTTTGGTGAAAAAGAGGTCAGTGCAGAAATGGATACAGTAATAGAAGGTAATGTAGAAGAGAATGTAGAGATTTTAAGTACAGAAAAATTTGAAAATTAAATTATGAAGTTTAAAGTCAATTCAAGTGAAAGGCCCAATTTTTCTTGAGTTTGTTGTCGACAAACTCATTATAAGCATCAAACTAGATTAGTTGATTTATATGTAAAAAGCGAAAAGATAAATAATAATGAGTGGAATGATTTTGCAACTTATTTGTTGGTTGCAAATTGTTTTGATTTGGTATCAGATCAACGTATTTGTACATATTTCTATAATAAAGTAAATGAAAACAAAATGCCTGCTAGAGCTGTTCATAATAATATGGAGTTGGTAGACATTCCTTCTGAATTGATGGATTTAAATACCTATGAGTCTATTCTGATTCAATGTGTGCATCCTTTTCAGGCTATTGTTCACATGGAGCCTAAGACAGGGAAATTGCCTCCTTCAGATTTACAGAGAGGATTAAAGGGAAGAGTTCTTTATTTGCCGCTAGATTTTAAGAAAAATATTGATACAATTGGTGTTGAAAAAGTAGAAGCGGAACCTCAGGTTATTCTAGTTAATGGTGTTCCGACAAAAAGTAAGAAAATCTGGCAAGAATTAGTGGATGTTAGGAAAGTCAAAAAGGCAACCTTGTATTTGGTAAAAAATGATCAGTACTATAAAAATGTGTATGTGGGAGAAGAGGAAACAACTGTACAAAACGACACTGATGTCTCTGCTGGGCAAAAAGAAAAAGTTGATGTCTCTAGAAGTAAAGAAATTTACGAACATTATAGTGTTCATCCATTGCATTCCAAAGAAGTAATGGGGAATGCTATTGACTTGTTTCAGATGAAAAAAGCCGAAGGAAGTCCCATTAGTGTATGGGAAGAAAGTTTGGAAGTTCGTTGTTTTCCACAGTTATTTCCAACAGGTGAAGGTGGACGATATGACGACCGACCTGTTCAAATTCCCGCATCTGAATACCGGACTTCAAGATTATATGCAGAAGATCCACGGTTTCGTCAATGCATTCCATATTTGTTCCATCTACTGTTTGAGAGTGACATGTCTGGACTTTCCTATGCAGTAAACCCTATACTGAAAAGTGGAGCACATCTACAAAATGTTTCGGCAAGGGATTTTATGGATAAAGTCAAACTGCAAGACAGTGTTTTGGAATCTCAGCTAATTAATCTCATGGCATGTCAGCGTGGTACTAACGAGTATTGGTACCGTCGTCATGGGGAATTGAAATGTATTCTAAGAAACTTAGGAACTCCTACATGGTTCCTCACTCTTAGCTGTGCTGAGTATGCTTGGGAAGACTTACTTGAATTTCTACGAGAGGCAAATAAAAACATTGAAAATATTGAATACGGGGGAGGAGCTTTGCGCGCATACGAGATGACCGCGTGAGCACAGGGCTCCCAAAACCCTCGCTGCCTCCCGCATCTATCCTGAATAATATCCTGATTCCGAAGATGGGTTATTGAAGGCGCAGCCCAGCTGATGTACTAGCTGCTTTCAGGAATTGATTTGGACTTCGGGTTCCTGAGCTACGCCATCCTGCACTTTTGAAGCCTACCCCCGTGGAGCTACCTGGGCCTTGAGTCGCGGCTGTACCCGGGCAGTAATTCAACAACACCGGCTAAAGGGGTCCAGATCACGGCCCAAATTAACTTTCGGTTTCGTTTTTGCTGCCTGGCGTTCCTCCTCACCGAGACAGACACTGGGCGCAGCTGGCTCCTGTGCTCATTACCTGGGACTGGGGCCGGCGAGTGCTTGGATGTGGAATTACATTGGCTTTTATCTGCCACTGGTTATCCCGTGGGTGAACTCTGAGGAGCCATTTGGACCAGATCTCAAGCGCCCCTCCGGGGCACCCAGCCCACCTTGACAGGCAGGCCCGAGGATGACAAACGGAAAGTCAAGACCACCTTCCGAGGAGGTGCAACCCAAACGAATGTTATGGCCCGTTACACTCATCCTAAAAGATACCCCGGTGGCACACCGAAGTCCGGGAAGAGGCGACTCATGACCCTACTGTGTCGGCGGATCTAACGTTACAAGACGTCATGAGCGCCATTGCTGGCATCACGACATCTATTGGCCAGCAATACGAGGCCCTGGCCCTGAAGCTAGACACGGTGGCCATCGACGTAAATCTTATCAGAACGGATTTGGCAAAGACAAATTAAAAGGTCAAATCTCTAGATTTGAAGACCTCCAGCCTCACGACGGACATGTCTGACATGCTCAACTTGAGATCTGCCAATGATTTCTTTGCTCGTCGACTGGAGGATTTTGAGGGCCGTGCAAGGCGCAATAACGTGCGTATTATTGGGGTCCCGGAGAACTCTGGATCACTGTCCACTGATCTTCGTGTCGAAGACCTCATCCTCAATCACCTCACCCCCAAGGGACTGAGTAAATTCTTTGCGGTGGAGCACGCACACAGAGTGCTGGGAGGACAAGCGAAGCCAGGTTTCCCCCCGCGGCCGATCATCGCCAGAATTTTTAACTTCAGAGACTGGGACGCCATTTTGCAGGCTGCGCGAACGGGTGGTCCTGCGCGGTTCGAAAACACCACAGTGAACTTTTATCCGGATTTTTCCCAGTCCGTCCAGAAGCAAAGAATGGGATTTCAGGGGTTGAAGAGGCGTCTCAGGGATATGGACTTGAAGTATGCGATGCTGTACCCGGCCCGGAATATGAGGATCGGACACTCTTTTTTGATCGCCCGGAGGGAGTGAGTGACTGGCTAGATACGTTGCCTACCCATCGCGATCGCAGGGAACAAACAGGTAGTGCTGAAGGGGGACTATTGGAACAAGAATGAACAATGGTGCCCGAGTCCCGGACAATGAACACAATGGACAGCTGTGGCTTGCTGGCTTCTATGATCGTCTGCCTTTAAGTGCATTCCCGGAGGCAGCGGGGAATGAGGGCCCCTTTCCTCCTCTGGGTTTCTTTGTGTAGATTCATTTTTTGCTAGGGCGACAGGCACACTGCAAGTTGGGGTGGCTTTTGAGGCTATGCAGGGGTGCAGGGTGGGGGGAGTTGTGCTGGGGTATTGTTGGGGGTAGGGGGTTAAGTATGTTGGGAGTGTTTCATTTTCTTTATTCTTCAAGGCAACAAACTGTTACGACTTTGGACTTTGGTGTGATGCTCGTTATGAGGTGGGAGATCATCGTCGGTTCGGATGGGGGTAGGGGGTTGAAACTGCTGTGCTGGAATGTGAATGGGTTGGGAGACCGGATAAAGAGGGGGGTGGTCTTGCAGATGTTGCGATGCCTTTCCCCTGATGTTGTGCTACTACAAGAGACTCATTTGATTGGAAATGCTTGCTACGCTCTGAACAGGCGGGGATATTGTCTCGTTGCTCACTCTGGGTTCATCTCTAGTTCTAGAGGGGTGGGTATCTTGGTCAGGACTTCTCTTCCCCTGGAAATCGATGACATAGTCCTGGACGCTAGGGGCGATATGTTGCACTCACAGGCTGGTGGGAAGGGACATTTATCTCACTGATATCGGTGTACGTCCCACCTGGCTTACAAACCACTACATTTGCAGACTTGGGACGCGTTGTTTTGGGCCTCCCAGATGGTGTCCTGATACTGGGTGGTGATTTTAATTCAGTTATCTCCGGGAGGGAGGATCGCTATCTCCCCAGAGACCTCACGAGTGCACAATCTTGGTTGGGTGAATTTTTAAAAGCGTTGGGTCTCGTGGATTGTTGGAGGTTGATGCATCCAGAACAGGCGCAGTACACTTTCCACTCAGGCGCACATGGTAGTCTTTCTAGATTGGATTATATCCTGATACCGGCTGCCCAGTCTTCATCAATTGGGGAGATTAGACATCTAGCTCGAGGTATATCGGACCACTCCCCTCTATGGTTTCAGATAAATATGAATATAGGCGCTGAAGGGAGAGTTGCCCCGATTAATCCATGGTATCTTCACAACCCCAAAACCCGTGCTGAACTGATTAAGTCAATGGATCTGTACTTCGCAGAAAATGTGGGGTCTGTGTCTTCGCCTGTCTCGCTGTGGGAAGCGTTTAAGATGGTCATCCGGGGACAAGCATTGTCGTTAATTGGGTGTGCTAAGAAAAGTAGAAATGAGGCAGTTGTCCGTCTTGAGACTGAAATTACTGAGTTGGAGAGTGCCTTGGAGCGGAATGTTACCCGAGACACGCTTCACATCCTCAGTCTCAAGCAACTCGAATATAAGAATTTGGTTACCGTTGCAGCTAAGATGATGAGTAGGGAACAGCAGGAACGATTGTATGATGTGGGCGATAAGGCAGGGAAATTGATTGCTTGGTTGGATAGAAAGGAGAGAGCAAGCCGTGTGATTCCAGTGATTGAGAGATCTGATGGTATGCGAGTGACCGACCCGGTTGACATTGTTGAATGCTTTGCTGCTTATTTCCGAAAAGTTTATTCTCCGGTATCTGATAGGCCCGAGGAGGATTCTCATTTGTTGCTAAGGGATATCGCGTTGCCTTGTTTATCTGAGTCTGATAGGGACTGGTTGATGCTGCACCCTCAATTGACGAGGTAGCTCTCGCAGTGCGCTCTATTCGCTCCGGAAAGGCTCTGGGCCCTAATGGTCTTCCCATCGAACTGTATAAGCTGCGCCCTGAAACGCTAGCGCCATATCTCGAAGATATGTTTTTGGCAGCGCGGGAAACTGGCTCCCTTCCTCGTGATCAGCGCCTTGCGACCATTGTGGTGATCCATAAGGAAGGGAAGCCACGGGACCGCTGTGCGTCCTACAGGCCTTTCTCACTTCTAAATGCTGAGCCTAAGATTCTTGCCAAGCTGCTTGCAAACCGCCTGATAAAAGTAGTCAGTGAACTGATCCATCCGGATCAGTCGAGCTTCATCCCAAGTCGCAACACAGCCTTGAATTTGCGGCGCTTGCATGGTGTTCTCGCGAGGGCGACGTCACTGCGTGAACCGGCCATCTTGGCGTCCCTGGATGCCACAATGGCCTTTGATACAATCGAATGGCCGTATCTTTGGGCTAAACTTGCAAAGTTTGTTTTTGGCGCTGGGTTTATTAGTTGGGTAAAACTTCTCTATGAGACACCACTGGCACAGGTTGTGGTAAATGGCCGGGTCTCCGGGCCCTTTGTTCTTGGGAGAGGCACGCGGCAGGGTTGCCCTCTGTCTCCGCTTCTCTTTGCCCTCGCTTTGGAACCTCTCGTTGCCTGGCTGCGGTGGGAGCCTTCGATGAGAGGTATACACTGGACTCCAAACTTTGAGGACCGCATATCGCTATATGCGGACGATATTTTGCTGTACCTCACGTCGCCTCAAAAATCGCTAAATGTATTGTTCGACGTGCTTAACTCGTTCTGGAAAAATTCTGGCCTCGTCATTAACTGGACCAAGTCTCATATATACGTGCTCGCTGGTGGCGTCCCCCTCCTGCCGCGTGGAAGTCCTATCCAGGTGTCGCAGTCTGGTTTTAAATTTTCTGGGAGTTTTTATATCATTGGACCCCGCGGTCTGCTACGAGCGTAATCTACTTCCCCCTCTTCAACGTTTACGATTGGACATGGTGAGTTGGCGTAAATTACCGTTGTCTCCACTAGGGCGAGCGGCTCTTTTTAAAATGATGTCCTTACCGAGGTTTTTATATGCACTCCAGAATACATTTGATGTGATTCCGTCGAGGTACTTTCGAGAGATAGAATCCTTACAGAGGCAATTGATATGGGGCGGGCATTCGCGTATCGCTCTTACAAAGTTAACGCTTCCCTGGTATGACGGCGGTATAGCACTTCCGGATATCAGGCGGTATTATTGGGCTTCCCAGTTTGCTGCAATTAACCACGGGATGTATGGCCCGGCGTTGAATCCAGCGTTTGAAATGGATAGATGTCTGTTACCGGGGGAGACTATAACAGGGCGCTCTATTCTGGATCCTCTCGCTTACAGCTTTCGGGTCCCATGGGGATAGCTGTACGAGTGTGGCATAGTGCGTCTGCGGCTATGGGCTGGAGGGATCGATTGACCCGCGCGACTCCGCTTTACGCTTCTGCAAGACTGGGTTGCCTGTGGCGAACGAAAGGATTCGAGAAATGGGATATGATTGGCATCAGTAAAGTGCGTGATCTCTGGGTTAAGGGCAGGATAAAGACTTTCGCAGAACTACAGGCGGAATATGAGCTAGGCGACAGGGAGTTCTTTCGCTATGCTCAAGTTCGACACGCGTTAAATTCGGTTTTCCCCGTGGGTAGCGACGTTCCGGAATCCTCCCCCCTCGAAGATCGTATATTAGATGGTCATGTGCCGGATAGCACTATCTCTTTGATCTACAAAAAGATGATCAATGATCGCTCGAGCTTGCTCGAGCACCTTAGGGCAGCCTGGATTGCGGATGGTATTGAATTAGACGACGAGGACTGGCAATCTGCGATCTCCTCTCCCAAGGAGGTCGCAATCCCGGCTCGTCTCCATCTGGTCCAGCTTAAAATCCTTCATCGGATTTATGTTACCGGCCCCCACCTGATCCGTATGGGCTATTTGACGGATGGCTTGTGTAGGCATGGTTGTGGTCTGCTTGGTACCTTTCTCCACATAATTTGGGAATGTCCTGAGATGGTGCTTTTCTGGAACCGCGTACATGAGGTGATGAATGAAGTAACAGGTGTTGTGGTGTTGCCAGAGGCCTGACGATGTTTGCTGAATGTATGGGGGCCAAATGACTATGATGTGTCGCAGCTACAATGGACTACCCTTGGTAATATGATAGCTAAGAGAGACATTGCACAGTTTGGGGGTCCCAAAGGCCCCCCACAGTGACGGCCTGGAAAGAGAACATGGACTGGTGCATGCTTAGAGAGAAGACTGTATATGTGCCGAGAGGCAGACCCAGAAAATGGGGGAAAATTTGGAATCAATGGAACTCGTACCGGGGAGATATATGTACGCCCCCTCTCACAGAGATCTCTAGCCCCCCCCTGTCTCCCTGACCCAACATTCCTGATGTAGTAATGCATATTTTGTTCTTGATTTTGTGTTTCCTGCTTCCAGCCCCCTCATCTGTGTCCAACAACTCCTGTATCATACTACTGTGTATCTCCCGTCCTCCTTGAGCACTCGCCCGATTGATGTACTACTGTTATATTGCCTTGTCTGTTTTTTCTATGTTTCTTTGTTATAATAAAAAAAGTTACAAAAAAAAAAGAAAATATTGAATACAAGACACCTGGAGAACTGTGCTCTTTGGATCCAGTTAGTGTATGTAGGTATTTCAATCATAGGTTTGAAGCTATGATCTCTTTTATTACAAACAAAAAAAATCCTCCGCTTGGAGAGGTGTTGGATTTCTTTTAGAGAAAGGAGTATCAAGCAAGAGGTGCTCCTCATATACATATGCTGCTATGGCTTAAAGATGCACCTAAATTTGGAACAGATTCAGATGAGAAAGTGATGAGTTTCATTGACCAGTATTCTTCATGTGCTGTTCCGAAAAGTACAGAAGAAAACAATTTAAGACACCAAGTTTTACGCTTTCAAAGTCATCGTTGTGGGAAATACTGTAGTCGAAAATACAAATCCAAGGACAAATTCTACAAGAAATGTCGTTTTGCATTTCCACGTCCAGTAACATTGAAAGGAAGAGTCAACAATTTTATGTCTTCTCTGCGACATACTGTGACAAGGAAATCACCCAAAAATACATACAACCTAAGAAGAAATGAGGAATCCAAATTTATAAATGACTACAACCCAGTCATTTTGTCCATGTGGAATGCTAACATGGATATTCAATATGTGGCTGACAACTCTATTGCTGTGGCTCGATATGTGACGTCTTACATCACAAAATCAGAAAAAAAGGAACTGAAGGAAATGTGGGAGGAAATTTCACATGTAAAGAGTCTAAGCAAGAAATTATACAGTTACAGTCTGAAGATGTTGTCGCATCAAGAAATTGGAGCATATGAATGTTCTGATCGGTTGTCATCAGCAAGTCTATATGCCAAATCTAGAACCATCATTTGGGTGAGTCTAGGTCTTGCTGCAACACGAAACCGAGTTTTGAAATCTGTAAAAGAAATAGAGTATTTGGTGGAGAAAGAACCAGACAGTACAGATATTTTGAAGACAAACATGTTGGATACATACTATCCAAATAGAAGTACTCACCTTGAGAACGCTTGTCTCTATGAAGTTCTGCAAACCTACATTTTTAAAAAGAACGTCACAGAAGACATCAATAAAGATGTATATGCTGTAATTGGATGTGAAGGCTGTCTAGTAAAACAAAGAAAAGGCCATTTGATTAATCATCAAAAATTGAGTTGTGATTCTCCAGACAAAGGGGAATTTTATTACTTAGCTCTTTTACAACTCTTTAAGCCTTGGCGTAGAGAAGAGGAACTACTTGGAGATTTTCTTACTTATGAAGATTCGTTCAATGCAACCAAGGATATGATAGAATGTCCTGTTTTTTCAAATTATCTGCAAATGTTGAACGAGGAAATACAGCAAGAAGCTACAATTTCAGCAGAGATTGCTAGAGACAGTTCTCAAGATAGTCAGAGTTCTGCTTTATTGAGTCAGGATCCACTAGGAGGACCAATTATACAAAATGAAGCTGCCACTGCCATGAATGAAGTTGAAAGAGCCATGGAACAAGTTCAGGAGGATGGAGTTGACTTAGAAGATTTGGAAAAAGAACTAAACGTTGAGCAGAGACAAATATATGACCAAGTCACAGAACAAATTGAGCATGGTTTATCTCATGAGAAAAAAGAGTGCTCATGTACATCATTTGTACCTATCCGACTGTATGTGAGTGGAGAAGCAGGAACTGGGAAAAGTTTCCTGATTAAAGCGATTGAAACATATTTGCAGAAAACAACGGAGTCATCGCTCTCTTGTGTTGTTACTGCTCCAACGGGGTTGGCAGCACACAACATTAAAGGGATTACTTTACATCGCTTATTGATGCTGCCAGTGGAACATGATAACAAATTGCAAAACCACAAGCTATCTGTAGAAGCATGTTGGGAAGTTTCAAGAGTCCTAAAGAAAATGAAACTTCTTATCATTGATGAAGTAAGCATGGTATCAAATGTAATGCTTGCTTTTGTGCATTTAAGAATGCAAGAAATTCTTAAAACAGACTATGATGTATTATTTGGAGGCAAACACATCATTGTTTTTGGAGATCTACTGCAACTAACTCCAGTGAAAGGACAGCCAGTGTTTAAAATGCTTACGCATGAAGATACCAGGAAGTGCTTAGGGAGCATTGGAAATGTTAACATATGGTTACATTTCAAATATGCAGAACTACTTCAAAATATGCGTCAGGCAAAGGATGAAGATTATAAAAATATTCTACAAGATGTAAGAATTGGGAAACTAATTGAGCATGCCAAAGAAGCTTTACATGGACGATTAATTTCAAATTTGTTTCCAAAGGAAAATATTCTCCCAGAGAATATTTTTAAGAAAATTCCTGAAAACAAATCTGTCATATGCTTGATGCCAACTCTGCAAGAATGTTCAATCTTCAACACCAAAATCTAAAAGTTGGAAAATAAAGAGATTGTGAAACTGGAAGCTATTGATAAAATAGAACATGAAGGAGCAACTATTATTTTGTCAGAAAAGTTGAAATCAAAATTATATTCTTTAGAGAAGACAATATCTAAAACTGCTGTGATGGAAAAGACTCTGTATGCATCTTTAAATTGTCGTATAATTTTACGACATAATTTACATGTGGAAAGAGGTCTAGTAAATGGAGCAATGGGTCATGTTGTGGATTTTGTGAATTACCGAAATCGAGATGGAATTGAAATCATAAAAATTTAATTTGATGCTATTGAAGAAGTACAACAAATCAGTTGTTGTTCTGCTCGTTTTTTGCTAGTGAAAGATTTATATGTCAGCAGAAAACAGTTTCCTGTTTCTTTGGCATATGCAGCAACTATTCAAAAATCTCAAGGTTTAAGTGTTGATAGTGCTTTGGTGAATATTGGAAATTCTGTGTTCAAGGAGGGTATGGCATATGTTGCTTTATCTCGAGTCAGAACTTTATCTGGATTGTACTTGATTGATTTTGATGAGACAAATAATTAATGCAGATCTAAATTGTGTAAAAGAATACAATAGGTTAAGAAGAGAGTATACTCCATATTTACCTCAATATCCTCTGTTTGAAAAGCATGTGGTAGGCCGAAAAAGAAGAAATGAGAACAATTGTAGTGAAGTTGTAGCAAAAAGAAAAAAAATAGATGAAACAGTAATTGTAAGCAGAAACTAAATGGATTCAGTTAAAGATGTTGTTGGATTTCAGTTTGAAAATAGTTCTGGTGTCAACTGCTATGCTAATGTAGTGGTCAATGTTGTTTTTTTCTCTCCAAACTGTAAAAGAACAGATTGCTGAAAATCGTGATCAAACACGTTGTTGTTTATTAAATTCTGTATTAGAGAAATGTAGCAGTGATAGAACAAAAATACAAAGTGTTTCTGAAATTCAAAAGGTTTTAGACATATGTTCTGGTCTAAATCAATTTACACAGAATATTCAGCAAGATTGTGAGGAATTTCTAATGTATATGCTTGTTGTTTTGCAAGATGAAGGTGTAGATGTAGAAAATCTTTTTGGCCTTTCTTATCAATGGCAACATGACTGTGACAATTGCTCCTTTTCAAGTAGTACTACAGTAGACACTTAAAGATTTATATATTTGACTTTACCAGACTGCAAATCAGTGTCTTTTAATAATGTAGTTAGAGCAGCAAATCAAAACATGGTCTGTAGTCAATGTAAATCTGCAATGCTATCAACTTTATTTTTAAGAAGATATGGACAGTATGTTATTTTAATGTTCCAACGATGTAGACCTGATGGAACTAAATTGACAACATTAATTAAAAATGTTGTGGCTTCTCAATTATCAATTTCAGGAAGAACCTTTACAACTGCAGCAATTATTTACCATGATGGTCATTCAACAACATCAGGACATTACATATGTTATTTAAAATGTCAAAAAGGGTGGAAGCTCAATAATGATACTCAATTGATTTTCAAACAGCGTTTGCCTTCTGACTTACTAAATTCTTACCTAGTGTTCTTACAACCGAAATTTTAGGGAAGGTAATTGGCCTATGAAGATTGTAGCAGTTAATATAACTTAGTTTGCTCTTCTAAATTACTTTCTGAGTGAGAGTGATGAAGATAATAAAAAACATGTAGTTCTCATAGAGATAGTATATGTTTATCATATAGTGTGTGCTCTGAGTATTATACAAATTATTTATAAAAAATAAGCTAGAGGTGGAAGTAAAACTCTTGTTTCATAATGTAAAAGATGTTGGAGCTTTTCTTTCAGAAAGTCGGGTAAATGAGACATTAGAATACTCTGGACTAATTTCCATAGAAAAGGATTTTCCATATACTATTTGGCCTCGTGGAAAAGTGGATGGATCAAAAGTGAGTTTTGATATGGTTTTTAAAATGTTACATTATTTAAGAAATTATTTAATGTTTTTTTTAAACACAATCATTTTGACTGTGTTTTTTTTTGCCCGCTGTTATATGATGAGTACTATTGAAGTCACTGTTTTAAGTGAAATTCAATATATTCTGAGAACAGCAAAAATAAACCATTTAACATGATGTTGAAATTATTTTGTATTTTCAATTATTATTAAATATATATTATTGTCCCATTCTCTTATGCTCACTCACCTATTTCCACCCTCTATAACCCCTCTTAACTCCCCCTCACTGGGCTTTTTTTTACTCTCCCTCACCTCCCTTCCCATATTCCACTTTCCTCACTTATTTTCATTAACCACTCCTTCACTGCCCTTTCCCTCTCTCTCACTCACTACTTTCCAGCTGTCAGTCACTCTACTTCACTCCCCTTCCCCTTGTTTTCTTTCTTTGTTTCCTCAATAATTCCCCTTCTCTCACTCACCTTATTACACTTCACTCACTCCTTCTCTCACTTCCTCTGTCCTCTCACATCCTCACTCCCTTTCCCTCACTCCCTGTCTCTTAGCTTCAGTCTTTCGATCCTGTTACTCTCTCACTCCTCTTCCGTCATCCTTACTCCCTATAACTCACCCACACTCCCTTACTTATCTTTCTTTGGTCTCTTACTCAGTTTCTTTCTGCCAGTGTTTCCTTCACTACCTCAATGTTCTCACTCTTTCACTTCCTTTGTCTCAAGCTCATTTGCTTTTATCCTCTTTTTATTTTCCTTTTTTATCTACCTCACTCTCCTGAACTCACCCTCCCTCATCCTTGTTCCCTTACTTCAGTTTGTTCAGTTATCCTCAATCATAATTCTTTAACTACCCTTCTTCTTTCTTTCATCACGTACTCACCTTTTCCTAGTCCCTTTGCTTCACTTTTCTTCCCTTTCTTCCCTTCCTTTGCTCACTTAGTCATTCTCCTTCCCTTACTCACCTTACTGCCCTTTACTCACTGTTTGTCTTACTCTCTCTATTCTCTCATATTCTTACTTGTCTTCCCTCACTCCCTCTCTGTTACCTTCACTCCCATTGTGTCCTCACTGTCTTACAAACCTACATTCACCCTCACTGAAATTCCATGCCTCATTGGCATTAATCCACTGTTATTCACTCCTGCTTCTCTGTCACTCACTCCCCTTTTTTTCTCCCCTTTCTGCTTTTAGTTTTCGTAATGCATATTTCTTTAGGATCTTACTCACCTTCAGTTTATTTCTCTCTCTTGCTCTTGTTCACTGTCACTGAATGTATCTATGTCTTTATCCTGTTAGTAATTTGCTCTCTCTCTATTTCTTTTTAACTCTCTCTGACCTTCACCATTCCTTTGTTTTTCGTTCTGACTACTTCACTTCTATTTTATCTCTTACTGACCTTTTATGACTTTTAATGTCGTACTTTGTCTCTTGTATTGTAAAATATATATTATAAATATTCTAATTTTTTTTGTCTTTCACAGATATAAATTTTAATGGAAATATGATATTAAATGTACATTACTTATAAGGTAAGTTTGATGTACAATATTTATTTTCTCTATACTGTTTTCCATAACCTCACTACTCTTCTTTGATACTCCCACACCTCTGTTCCCTTATTGCGCTTGCCTCACTTATTCTGAATCCCCACGTTTACTCTCTTTTTTCACACTCTTCTCTTACACTCACCTTCTTTCAGGCCTTCTCCTTTACTTTCTTTCCTCTCTCTTCTCTTACTTCATTGTTTTAGTTTTTTCCTTTCCTTTACTCTCCTTACTCCACTTCACTTACTCCTTCTCTTTCTTTCTCTGTCCTCTTACTTCTACACTCCCCTTCCCTCAATCTCTTTCTGTTAGCCTCATTCTCTCCATCCCCTTAGTCTCTCACTTCTCTTCTGTCACGCTCACTGCCTATAACTCAGCCATACTCCCACACTCACCTTCTTTCAGACCTTCTTCTTTAGTTTGCATCCTCTCTCTTTCCTTCCTTTGCTCCTTCACTCTTTTCTCTTCCCTTACTTTCTTATTCCACTGTACTAACTTCTTCTCTTACTCCTTCTGTCCTCTTACTTGTACACTTCCCGTCCCTCATTCTCTCTCTGTTAGCCTCATTCTCTCTGTCCTCTTAGTCTCTCACTCCTTTTCTATCACGCTCACTCCCTATAACTCAGCCATACTCTTACACTCACCTTCTTTCAGACCTTCTCCTTTACTTTCCTTCCTCTCTTTTCCCATCCTTCACTCCTTCACTCTTTTCCCTTCCCTTACTCCCCTTACTGCACTTCAGTAACTGCTTCTGTCAATCCCTCTGTCCTCTAACTTACTCACTCCCATTTTCTCACTCTCTCTGTGTTACCCCCATTCTCTCCGTCCTCTTAGTCTCTCGCTCCTCTTCTATCACGCTCACTCCCTATTACTGAGTCATACTCTCACACTCATCTTCTTTCAGACCTTCTCCTTTACTTTCCTTCCTCTCTCTTCCCATCCTTCGCTCTTTCACTGTTTTCCCTTCCCTGACTCCACTACTCCACTTCACTAATTCCTTGTCTTACTCCCTCTGTCCTCTTACTTCTACACTCCCCTTACCTCATTCTCTCTCTCTGTTAGCCTCATTCTCTCCGTCTCTTTAGTCTCTCACTCCTCTTCTGTCACGCTCACTCCCTATAACTCAGTTATACTCCCACACTCACCTTCTTTGAAACCTTCTCCTTTACTTCCCTTCCTCTCTCTTCCCATCCATTGCTCCTTCACTCTTTTCTCTTCCCTTATTCCCCTTACTCCACTTCATTAACTCCTTCTCTCAATCCCTCTGTCCTCTAACTTACTCACTCCCCTTTTCTCACTCTCTCTTTGTTAGTCTCACTCTCTCTGTCATCTTAGTCTCTCACTCCTCCTCTATCACGCTCACTCCCTATAACTGAGCTATACTCCCACACTCACCTTCTTTCAGACCTTCTCCTTTACTTTCTTTCCTCTCTCTTCTCTTCCTTCACTCTTTCACTGTTTTCCCTTCCCTTACTCTCCTTACTCCACTTCATTAACTCCTTCTCTTACTCCGTCTGTCCTCTTAGTTCTACACTCCCCTTCCCTCTTTCTCTCTCTGTTAGCCTCATTCTCTCTGACCCCTTAGTCTGTCACTCCTCTTCTATCACACTCACTCCCTATAACACAGCCACACTCCCTCACTTATGTTTCTTTCCTCTCTCACTCAGGGCCTCATTTATGAGAAATGACGCATCGATGCGTGAAAGCAGCGATGCATCACTTCTCAGTGTGCTCTCCTTGCGACATTCCTGATGCGTCATATTTATTGTAAGACGCATCATGTCGCAAGGAGTTACAGATACGTCAGTATTTCTGACGTATCTGTAAGCGCAAAAGTGACGCATTGCTGGAGTGTGTCACAAAAGTGACGCACCGGCGGTTTAAAAGTGACGCATGGTCTCATAAATAACGCCCACAGTCTTCTACGCTCCCTTTTTCTTTCACTTTCTCTGTCTCTTCACTCCCTTACTCACCTTGTCTCACACTCACTTGTCTTTATCCAGTCTGTATCTCCACTCTTTCCTAAACATTAGTGCTCTTTTCTCACCCTTCCACACCCCCGTTCCTTTACTACATTTTCTTCACTTATCCTCATTCCCCATGTTCACTCTCCTTCTCCTCACTCTCCTTACCCACACTCACTTTCTTTCAGTCCCCCTACTTCACTTCCTTTCCCCTCTCATCCCTTTCTTTGCTTTCTCACTCATTTTCCTCTTCTCTCTCACTGCACTCCACTTCAGTTACTCTTTTTCATTTTTTTAAGAATACAGCTCTTTTTTGAGAATTGGAGGTAGTTCTAAACTTTTTTTTCTTCTTTTTTCGTTTTTTTTCTCAACAAAAACAAAAACAGGGAATGGCAAACTGCTCAACAGGAGCAAAAAAAAAAATTAGGGCTGGGGACGGCAGCAATGGTTCTCTATTGCTCGAGCAATGATCAAAATACTTTGTTCCCCGTAACAAAGTAGTGCATCACATGTTTGCATTTGATTGAGGCCTCATTAAAAACAGGCTGAATATTTGGGATCAGCTGTTCTGGTCGCCCCCTCACCGATGCAGTTGCTCCTCCAGTTGAACCATCCCTGGGAGCCTCTCGTGCCAGAGCCCTGACACTCTCCCTGGCATAGTTCTGGGGGTGCCTCCTCTGGATGTGCCGAATCATAGTAGAATTACCAAAACTGTACTTCCTTCTGGGGTCTCCTCAGGAAGGTGCAGTATGGCAGATCTTACACTCCACCTTTGGAGCATTTACTTTTTTAAGTCCCTCAGGTATATCAAAAAATTTCCATATGAAATGTTCTTTCATCTTCGGCTGAGGAGACTCTTCATCTATGAAACCATCTGACTCCTCACTGCTGCTGGATGCTCTGGCAGCCATTCTATCCACAGATTGTTATCACAGAAAAAAAGAGGTCTTGCTTTCACCAAAGTGAAAGAAGAAGTGAAGGAAAAGGGTGCGGTTTTCATTCTTTGGAAAAAAAAACTGTTAGCAACCAATGAAAATTGTTATTTTAAGGTCACATGACTTGACGCGCTTACGCTACGCGCACCGGAGCGCTTCCGGGGGCGCTTACGCGGCGCGAACGTAGGCGCTTCTGGGGCGCTTATGCGGCGCGCCTGAGTGACGTTTTGGTAGCTTTACGGAAATGCAAAACCATTTTCATTCGGAAAATCAAAAATACTGCTTTATAAGTATGGTACAGAATGTCTTGCAAAATTATTTAGTTTTCATACATATTTTTTTTTTACGAACGCAGAAATAGCGCTCTTGCTGCGCTCTCGGGAGAGCTTACCGGTGCGCGCACACTGAGCGCTCCAAGTCAAAATGATACGGGTAAGCTTACCTGTGCGCGCACCCTGAGCGCACCAGGAAAAAATGATTAAAAAAAATATATACATTGAACAAATAATGAAAAATATATATATATATAATTAATAGTTGTAAAAAACAGCTAATAAAAAAAAAATCGTAGGTTACAAAGTTGATATACAAAGGAATTAGCTTTTAAAAAAACTATGAAATTCACTGAAAAAACCATCGTTTTCACAAACGTTATAGTTAGGAATTAGCATTTAAAAAACCATTGAAATTCACTGAAAAAACCATAGGTTTCACACTCGTTATAGTTAGGAATTAGCATTTAAAAAACCTTTGAAATTCACTGAAAAAACCATAGGTTTCACACCAGTTATAGTTAACTGAACATTTTACTCATACAAAACCATTGAAATTCCCACGTTATAGTTAGTTGGACTCACTATAAGTCGCGCGCCCGCAATCCACTGCTGATGATGTCACATATTACATAATTCATGACATGGTCAGTGACATCACTGATGACATCACTGATGATATCTCAAATGACACCACTGATGACATCACTGATGACATCTTCTATGTGATAATACGATGCACCTCCTCACACTCTAATCTAACCTTTCATACACCCAGTGTTAAATACAAACTACCATTCCTGAAATTATTGACACACCAATACCAGTAACTACATACGCACTCACTGATTTCTAGGTCTACACACACATCCACTCATTCACCCATACAATCACTTATATATACAGTTACTCATCAATAGAACACTATCATATCCACTCATACACCTATACAGACACTCACACACTGCCACTCATCTATGGAGTTACTCACACACCTAGTCAGTCATGCAAAGAATCAATCACACTCCCATTTCCTCATCTATACAGTTATACAGACAACACCTCAATTATACAAACATATACTAACACATACTTACTCTCTTTTACAATCACCGATACAAGTACACATTGATCCATACAGTCACTTACGCAATCACAGGCTCTCATGTATAGTCATTTATATATGCCAACTCTCACATGCACTGTGTTGTACATATGTACTTACTTGGATATGGAGCACTGAGATAGCCATTCACTAACCAACACACCCATGCACACAGTCAACCACCCATACAGCTCTTTCCACATGCACTCTTGAACCCATATACCAAGTGAATCAACTGCTCACACATATATGCACAGAGTCACACACCTCCCAGCCACCCCCACACACACTCACCCTCACATACAAATATTTGGGCAACCAATCAATAACCCATATAACCACTCATATAGCTACTGATCAACACATGCAGCAGCTTACACAACAACAGACATACTGATGCACACATTCAGACAGTTTAGTTACTAACCAATGCATTCAATAAGACACATTTAATCACTCACTCATACAGTCAGTCACGCACCTACTAAATCCTTCATCCAGACACTCATACATACACTCATTCTTCAATATATAAAACATATTTTTACTTTTCAGAAACACACATTCACTGGATGATATCATCAGTGATGTCATCAGTGATGTCATTTGAGATGTCATCAGTGATGTCATCAGTGATGTCACTGACCATGTCATGAATGGTGTAATATGTGACATCATCAGCAGTGGATTGCGGGCGCGCAAGTTATAGTGAGCCCAACTAACTATAACGTGGGAATTTCAATGGTTTTGTATGAGTAAAATGTTCAGCTAACTATAACTGGTGTGAAACCTATGGTTGTTTCAGTGAATTTCAAAGGTTTTTTAAATGCTAATTCCTAACTATAACGAGTGTTAAACCTATGATTTTTTCAGTGAATATATATATATATATATATATATATATATATATATATATATATATATATATATATATATATATATATATTGACTGGAAAAAACATAGGTTACAGGGATGTTATAGTTAGGCTCAGATTTCAGTTGTACAAAACCAGTGAAATTCTGCAGTCATAGTTACCTGAGCAAACTATAATTAGAACATATCGATTCTGAGTTTTTGTGTGACTATATGCATTAGTATGTGAGAGGATGTCTAAGTGGCTGAATAGGTGTGTGAGTGGGTGTCTCAGTTGCTGTATGGATGTGCTAGTGGTTATGAGTAGCTGTATGGGCGAGTGAGTAGCTGTGTGAGTGGCTGCATAGGTGTCTGAGTGAATGGCTGTGTGAGCGGCTGTATGGGTGAGGGAGGGCTTGTATGTGTTGCTGTATGGGTGATTGAGTAGCTGTTTTATTGTTTGTAAGTGAGTATGTGTCAGTGGCTACATAGGAGTCTGTGTGAGTGGTTGTAAGGGCATGTGAGTATGTGAGTGGTTGTATGGATGTGTGAATGGGTATTAATCTGGTTCTGCATATTTGCATGCACGGAAACAGATGAAAACTCCACTTTCTAGAAGCCAGAGCTGTTTGACAGCTCTGGCTTGCAGAAAGTGTAATTATTATTTTTTTTACCTGGCGGGAGCTGTCAGCAGCCACCACAATGTTAACTAATTTCCCTGGGTTGGTTGCGGTCCATAGGACTGTGGAGTTGCCCTGTAGCTCATTTTAATTTGATGTTTAACCCCGGGAAGGTGGCGGCACCGGGCCGTGGACAGGACCAGCAGGCCCACCAGCATACACATTGTAAAGTGACCCAGCGAGCCGGCGGTCCCTCGGGCTGCGTGGGGACCGCGAGGCTCCCCGCATTAGTTTAGAAACTTTTGTCCCTGGCAAGTATCAATCCCTGGGACACAGTGGTGCTGCATGGGCACCCCCCACATATGTAAAAAAACAATGCGCCGGGAAGGTGGCAATTCCCGGGGACTTTTATAAGCCCTAGGAGTGGGGCATGGAGGGGCAATCAGAGCTCTGCATTTCCCTGCATGAGGTAATAATTTTTCACAATAAATCTCGGAGGAACTGCAGTCATAGATATCACTAACTATATTTTCTTAAACTTCTCAACAGCTACTGAATGGATTTATACCAAATACCAAAAAGCACAATCGGTGAACTAAAAGCCAGATTTTGTCAAATTTGGTGTAATTCCATCCAGTATTTTAAGCTGTAATCACGTTCAAAGGTCCTATGGGAATTAACTTGGAAATATGCACTTTTATTGACACCCGTTTTGTTGGCCCCCACTTGACAGATCACCCCGAAACGTCCCATGCATAACAAGACTCACTATGCCACTTTGTTTGGAAAGTTTTGGGAAGATTTATCAAGCGGCGCCAAAGTTATAGATGAGCCAAAAAATGTTTTTCCTATGGAAACACGGCCCTAACTATAACTACCTACTGGGAATTATATATATATATATATATATATATATATATATTCACTGAAAAAACAAAGGTTACAAGGACTTACTGGAGGGGTAGTTGGCCCCTAAGGACATTCTTGCTGCCAAACTATGCCTCTTTTCTCTTCCACCCTGCAAACACACACTACTAGTTGGGGATGAAGATCACTTAACTCCTGAGGGACCTTGGACACCAAGAAGCCCTCCTGGTGCCTCCTGTAAGTCCTACACAGTGGGATTCCTGAGAGCTGGTTGGAGGCCCGCCCCTTTTTGTCATGACTTTCCCGCCCCTGTCTCTGGCTTCTGCTGACTCCTTCGTCTCAGGCTTCTGCTGACTCCTTTAGTACCACTTAAGGCTTGAACCTGATGACTTGAGATTGAAACTGCAGATCGTAGATCCCAATCTCAACTGTGAACCTTACACTGCAGATCATAGACTGCACTCTAAACTGTAGCCTACTGACCATAGTGAATCACCAGGACCTATGTGGTAACTAAAGCGCAGAGCACATAGACTATAGACATTTGTATGGCATGTGATATATTTTCATTGGGTTAATGCAGGCACTGTAAGAGATGACAAAAGACTCTCTACAAAAAGGTCAGGTGAGTGCTGCATAGTTGCGTATGGCTATATAACAATTTATTGATTGTGCTGACTCTTCCTCTTTATTTTGGCAGGGATCCAGTTGCGCCTTGCAGCTGTCAATGTCCGCGTGACTTTCGGAACGTCCCGATCCTGGCTGCCATGTTGGTTGGATTTACATCCACACATGGAAGCGTAGAACTCCGGTCCATTGCACGCCAGACTCAGGCTGGCTACCCAGAAAGGTTACATTTCCGGATCCACGACCGGCATTGGTATCCTAGACGGACAGTGCCTTATGGACATCAGTCGCCTTTCACCACTGCTTACCCAATAATTGGCAACCCAGAGGCTCACATATTCGTCCACTCTTGGCTCCTTCATCTGGGGTCTCTCCCCGTGAACGAAAAATTAACCTCGCCATTTAAATGAACCCATTACTACATTCAACCTATGACGTTGTTACCCTGCCTTTGATTAAGACACCAAGATCGCAACCCACGCCAACCTCAGCACTCATCTAAAGGAATTGTAACCTAGTCCTGATGACGACCTAAAGTTGTTAAGGGTCGAAACGCCGTCCACCAATCAGTGCATTGTGTGGTCCCTTGATGGTTGATTAAAAGGATTGTGTTAATTTTTCAGCATGTGGTACAAATATTGTTCTGTAACCATCTTTCTTTGATATGCTGCATTTATTTTGCTGTTTCTTCACCCATTTTCATGTGTCACTAGCGCCGATCACTCTTTTCACAAGCACCTATGTGCACGCCCTTTGTATGGGTTAAACCTACATGTATTGTTAATAGTGCTGGCATAACTAATGATGTATATGAACTTTACGAATATAGGGGCATATTAGCAAGGGCAACATCGCCGCTTTAGCGGGACTTTTTCCCGCTAAAGCGGCGGTATTTTTAATTCCCCTATTAGCAAGCTGTCGCTAACAGCAGTTAGCGACAGCTTTTAGGTGATAGCTACTGGTTTGGGGCCCGCTTTGAATGTCAGCGATATTTATTGCTAATGACATGCAAAGTGGGCGTACCCAAACTGTTAGCGACTGAAAACAGTCGCTAATACAGCTGTCGCCTATTAGCAAGGCAGGCGAAGCGATAAAAAAATTGCGCTAAGCGCGATTATCGCTATAAACTAACGCCTGCTAAAAAGTTGACTTACCTGTGTAGTCAATGGGGGGGTGGATTATCAGATTAAGCCCCCGTTGGCATTAATGCGAGAATATAGCTGGATTTCCAGCGATAATCTCTCATTTCGCAGCTATTGGGACGGGCGCAGCGGGCGCGCCGTTTGCGCGCCGAAGGCGCGCCTAAGGCAAGCCCGTCTGCGCCCGTCCGCGACCGGCCGGGACCAGGGGCCATAGACCCTGCCCGTCCTCTGATGTATTCTTCTGCCCAACTCACTTCGTTTCCTGCCTCTACCCCTCCCTCTCCATCCACAGTTAAACTTTTATCCTCGCATGGTATTTACGTCCCCCCTCCCACTGGCCCAGTCTTGCCCTTTTCCCCGCCTCTTACATCCTCCCTGCCTCCCCCCACTTTTATTTCCCCCGGTTTCCCCCTTGCTTCTGCCTTTCTCCTCAATACTCGCTCTGCTGTGAAAAATCAATCCGCTCTTTTCAATCTTCTGGACACTGATGCCCCGGACTTTCTGTTCCTTACAGAAACTTGGTTTTCCTCGGACTCTCTTCCCGATCTGCTGGCCATTCTCCCTGATACCCATTACGCTCTTCGTGCCGACCGCCCTGATGGTAAAACTGGAGGTGGAGTGGCCATGATAGTCCGCCGCTCCTTCCAATTCCAGCTCTTGCCGCACCCTGGCATTTCTGGTGTGGATTTCTTGGTGGCCCGCTCGCTTAACCTCCCGGCTCCCCTCACGGTGATTCTTCTCTACCGTCCCCCTCAAAGTATGCCGTCTTTTGTGTCCACCCTGCAGGATCTCCTGGCCACGCTGGCTGTTAACAATTCCTCGTTACTTCTGCTCGGGGATTTTAACTTTTGGCCGGGTGACCCGAGGGAGGATTCTTCCTCTAAAGACTTTTCTGCCACCCTTCGTTGCCTCAATTTTCTCCCTCTTGTTTTGGCCCCCACCCACACCCACGGTCACGTATTGGACCAGATCTGGTCTTTACGCTGTAACTCTTCGGTTACCTCGATCTCCCCCTGTATCTGGTCCGATCATTTTTTGATTTCTTTTTCTATCAGCCTAGGTCAACCCGAGAAAGCCTCCCGTCCCAAAAACATCTGGGCTCGGAGCTGGAACAAGACGGACCTAACTGATCTCTCTTCTTCTCTACTTTCATCGGCTCCCACCCTGACTAACCTCCCTGTGGAGAACCAGGTGGTTGCCATCAACAACTGGCTCTTCTCGGCTTGTGACCGGGCCGCCCCCCTCAGAAAGATCAGGTCAGCCCGCCCCCATGATGCGCATAAGTGGTTCTCCAGCGACCTCAGATCGCTGAAATTAGAACTTAGGCGCTCTGAGCGTCGCTGGCGCCGCAACTACTGTCCTGATCTTCGCCTCACCTACAAAGCTCTTCTGAACAGCTACAAATTGGCCATCTTAGCGGCTAAATCCAAGTATTTCTCGGAGCGCGTAGCTCTTTCGGCCAATAAATCGCGTGAGATCTTCTCACTGGTGCGTAGTCTTGCCACCTCCGATCGTGCTAGTTTGTCCCCCGCCCCCTCTCTATCTCTCTGTCACTCCCTTAATGATTATTTTATTAATAAAATAATCACCATCAAGTCCAACATTCCGACTGTACCTGAACCCAACCTCCCGGACCACTCTTTCTGTTGTTCTTCTGTTTTTGATCACTTTCAACCTATTTCACTTGAGCTCTTCCGTGACCTCCTTGTTAAGGTCAAGTCCGGTTCTCCGGCGGATTGTGCTCCTGCTCGGATCCTTAGATCCCTCTACACTTCCTGCCCCACTCCTCCCTTAACTCTTCTTAATTCTTGCCTGGCTTTGGGTTCTGTTCCTTCTCTCTTCAAAACTGCCATCGTGCTTCCTATCCTGAAGAAAGCTGGCCTGGACCCTTCCCTTCCATCGAACTTTAGGCCGATCTCCCTCCTCCCCTACCTCGGGAAGATTCTCGAGAGCTATGTAACTTCTTGTCTCTCGAGTTTCATCGAGGAGAATAACATCTTGGCCGCTCGCCAGGCTGGTTTTCGACCTGGCCACTCCACTGAGAGTGTGGTCCTTGCGGTCCTGGATGAACTGAAGGGGAAGGCTGACAGCAATCTCCCCCAGGCCTTAGTTCTCTTGGACTTGTCCGCTGCGTTTGACACGGTCGATCATACCATTCTTCTCGACCGTGTCGGCGCAGCGGGCATCCAGGGAACCGCCCTCTCCTGGATCGCGTCCTTTCTTCAGGGCAGATCACAGGCAGTTCACCTCTCTGACTTTTCTGCCCCCTCTCTCCCGGTCACCTGTGGGGTTCCCCAAGGTTCTTCTCTGTCCCCTCTTCTATTCAACCTCTATATCCGCCCTCTTATCTCCTCCCTTCTCGAGCTGGGGGTCTCTGTGTACAATTACGCAGATGACCTCCAGCTCGTTTTTGATCTCTCCTCTCCTACTCACTCTCTTTCTAAGTTCAGTTCTACTCTACTCTTCATTTCCCAATGGATGAGCTTTAATCACTTAAAGCTCAATCCTGACAAGACTGAGCTTGTCCTCACTGGTGGCCCTTCTAACCCTTGGTCTGCTGTTCACTGGCCCCTTTCCTTTGGCCCCCCTCCCTCCCCAGTCTCTTCCGTCCGGACCTTGGGCATTAAGATCAGCAATGATCTTACTATGCATGCGCATATCAGCGCCGTCGTCTCTGCTTGTTTCCTTTCCCTCCGCCTCATTCGCAAGATTTCCCGTTTTTTTTCTGTTGATGCCCTTAAAACTATTATTTCTGCCCTTATCACCTCCCGCCTGGATTATGGCAATGGCCTGTTCGTAGGTATTCCGGCCTACGAAACTCGCCGCCTTCAGGCCATCCAGAACCAGGCAGCCCGTCTTGTTTTGCGTCTTCCTAAGTTTTCCCACATCACCCCTGCCCTTAAATCCCTCCACTGGCTCCCTGTTCACCTCAGATCTCACTTTAAACTCGCCTGCTTGGCTTTCCGGGCTCATGCCCGATCTGCTCCCCTCTTTATCAATTCTTTAGTTTCCTCTCATGCCCCTTGTCGCTCTCTTCGCTCGTCCTCCCTCTCTCTTCTTCACGTTCCCCGCTTCCGTAAATCCCGCACCGGAGGCACCCGCTTCTCGGTGCGGGCCCCCCAGATCTGGAATTCTCTTCCCCTCTCGATTCGCTCTATTCCCATTTTTTCCCATTTCCGTAAAGCTCTTAAAACTTTTCTCTTCCTTCAGGCTTTTCCTGTCTAACTTCCCCCCGGTTCTCTTCCAAATTATGGCTGTGTTCCTCAGCGCCAGGAAGCCGCTTGGCCGCAGTGCGCTCTTATAAATATTTGTTTCATTTCATTTCATTTCATATTTTAGCACAGTGGAAAACAACGTTGCTAATAGCATGTTTTCTCTGATAAAATATCCAGAGATAGTCAGCGATTAAAAAAGTCACTAACCACGTTTAGCGATAAATATCGCTATTTCTTGCTAATAGGCCCCATAGACTGTTAACATTATTCTAAATAGCAGTGGTTGTCTTCCTTCTTCACTGCTTTTCCAATTTACCTTTTTTTTAAACTGCCTATTTAAATGTAACCTGTTGAGACATTGCTGATTGTTCTAATGTTGGTTGCGGCAGCATATAAATATGGACCGCACTCGTCAGAGAATGCTCAAGATCAACACTTCTCCAGACAGCAGCATCGGCCACAGAATCAGAGTAGGATGAGCGTTCTTTCAGGCGCTTCCCACATGGGCTTAGCCTTCACTCTTGATTATTGTGAGTGAACTCCTGTCAAACAGTCATGACTGTTATTCTTGAATGCTGAGCAGTGTGTACGTGAAGAGTGCTGGTATACTCAGCATATTCCTGGACACTATCACAACCACGGACTTTTTAGCGTCTATTAGTGACATTACTATAACAAGTGCTGCATCAAACTGTGAATGCTGAATTATTCTTCCTGTGTCACGTATCTGAGTGATTGAACAGTGTAGGAATGCATAGCATATTTGAATGAGTGAGAAATATTGTCTGTGAGAGTACACCACATCTTTGTTTCCATCACAGATAAGGGTGCTCTTAATATCTATATAATACATAGTACACCACATCCTAGACCTCGCCGTAACACTAATCATCTTTTCTTGTGATTCCAGGTCTCTCTCCCCACAGTACCCTCCCCAAAACCCTTCCCCCTTCCGGACACTCCGATTCTCTGGTGAATATCATATTCAAAGAGTCGGTGCTGCCAGAAGGTGGGCATTGGAGGGTACTGCGCATGAGTAACTGGTACGTGACACCTTTCTCCACCACACTCCAACCGTGACTACTACTTAAAAAAAGATAGAAATTCACTGAAAAAAACCAAGGTTACAGGGACATTATAATTAGGAATTAGCTTTTAAAAGATCACTTAAAAACACAACGGTTAAAAGGACGTCATGGTTAGGAATTAGCATTTAAAAAAACCTTAGAAATTCACAAAAAAAACAAAGGTTACAGGGATGCTTCACACGTACAAACCAGTGAAATATAGCGGTTTAAAGTTAGTGAGCTAACTATAACTTATGCCCCCACAATGCACTACTTATGACCTCACATATTACATGCCCCAGAGCCAGGCCTTTTTTCAATGAGTGAATGGGAACACGCAGCCATGATTTGAAAAATACGTAATTGAAAAGTCGTAAACCAATATATATGTATACTCAAGTCTTAAGAACTGCCCAGTATGTAATGCCCCTTGACTGTTCTTGGTGGGGAATGTGAAATAGTAAATTTTGACTACAAATGATTGCTTAGTCACTTTACTGAATTTATAATTTGTATTTTGGATATATTTATTTCTAAATATTTAAATGATTTCAAAAACAGGTTGCTTGTTCCAAAAGATGTTTTTTCAATTACGTCTTTTTCAAATCATAGATTTTAGCCTTTAAGAAATGCAATTGTGCAAACTGGTTTAACCCAGTATTTTCACCATGTTTATGAATTGTAAAGAAACTTACCTTGTTTTTAAAGGAAGTAGGCACATTCCACTGTGTGAGGCTTTGATAAAGACCACAAGTTTGAAACGGGTCAGCCGTCGATAGACTATCGGTCTTTGAATCCCTGGAGTGCTGGCTCGTTTCTTCGAAGTTGATTAACAACGAGGATTATTTTTGACAGATGTAAGCAGGTCCTGCTCCCGTTGGCGAGCACCAGCCCTGTCAGGTGTATGAAGTCAGAGACCAGCAGGAGCTTTTCCTTTTGGATTCCGTGATCCGACTCACGCCGCCTTTTCTAAATACAAGCAAAAGGATTTGCAGCGGATGCAATGAAGGTGAGAGGTGATTGAGCGTGTTCTTTCAGAATGCAGAGACGGCTGTCTCTTGCTAGGAGCCTCTCCGTCCTGAAATACTTTAAACTGTTTGTAGGGCAAGGGCACTGTAAAACTAGTGGTTTTCCTGCTAAAATACAGCTTTTTGGATTACAATGTCTTAGAAGAAAACATTGCACTTTGAAAGGCTTTTACTCTCGTCTCCGTGTTGCAACATGGGAGAGGCAATAAGGAAGAGTCTTGATGAGGCACGTAGTCTGTTCAACGAGGACGACGTGGGAGCATTGGCATGCAAGACAGGATTACAGTAGAAATTGGCAAATTATGAGCTTCCCAGCAGGAAATAAATAAATCGCAGTTGGGAGGGAATTTCACTGGATAACTATATAGAGGTTGGAAGAGTGTCACGTGGATTTCAAATTTTGATCACTCCAATTTATCAGAATCCCCACCCCAAACTATTGGAGGAATGGTCCAATTTGATGGCAGGCACCTGCACGAATATGTTGGGGCTTTTGTTGAAATATTCAGCAATGGAGCTAGAACAGGTGGGAGAGGACCTAAAAAAACTTAAGGATGTACTAGACAAACATGCTTCCCAGGATGAAATTAAAACCTTTGTCAAGGGTAGGAAGTTAAGGTTAACTAAGTATGAGGAAGAGATCAAAGCCAAGAAAAACTGGAAATTCCTCAGGGCAAGATTGATTATGCCATGGGCAGGGTCCTTACATTTGGGAGAAAATGCAATGTTGCAAGAAAAGAGCTTAGACACATGAATGCCTTGAAGCTACAAGACCTGGCAACTTTGGAATCCAATTGGGTGAATATTTGGGACTTAGAAGAGATCTCATCTAATCAAAACACCTTACCCTTGTCCGCACTGGAGGAATACCGGTTTTTACAACAAAACCAGGGACTAAGGAAATAAAAACACCACATGGAAGAGGAGGAGACAACGTAAAAGGAAAACCAGAGGAGGATAAGTCAACAAGAAAAAATAACGTGTTGCATGGGAGAAATACACAACAGACAAAGAAGAACAAAGGATGGGTGAGAAACATTTAATTGTCATTAATGTATCTACCCATGAATTATCAGATGATGAACGTTCCCTATAAGAGTTAGGTCTGTCTTTCTGCCCCATTGCAAATTTCAATTATGCAGATACACAAATCGATCTCTTTCTCTTTGTTAGGAAACTTAAGTTACTTAAGGTCTTCACACATTGGGAAAATAAACAGCCAATAAAATCAATACTTTTGGGAGGTGGCCCAAGGATCCCACATCAGATATTCTGTGTATTTGAGATATTCCAGGTCTGGCCACTCTACGTAAATTTGAGCAGGGCAGCAGGGACTGGGACATTGAGAGAGACCTACTGTGTAATTATCGTCTAGAAATGGAAGGACTAGTCGGAATGATTTCAGAACAATATCCAGGCATAATCCAATTACACCCCTGACAATATTGATTCTTTCTATTAAACTATAACACAAAATCTTTTAACTATCTGGTAAAAGAGCAATGATGACTATGCCAAAAACCTTATATCTGGCCAAAAGTCAGCCCTCATATCATTAAAGAAACTGTAACCATGTGAGGTTCCGTGAGAATCATTACGACGTTTTGGGCATGCTCGGATATGGACGAGTTTGGTATCTATGAACCGTAAATGACGAGATTAGTGGGTGTATGCGTTTACGCTACACTACTTAGAAGGGTTCGTCTCCTTTACGGGTTTTTCCATCTGAACCCTCGGGTTCCATTTTAGATACGGCATCCATTTTGTTTCTTGCCCTCACGTAGCCAGCGAAGGGACAATGTCCGCTTCGTGACCCTGGGATTCCCAAGCTCTGGCGGAAGATGAATATTCTTTGGGGTCGTCTTTACGACCGGGGGAATGACACGGCAAAGGCAAATGGCTCAGCTTGAGGCTTATTCTGCCGTGTTGGTCTATTGTTTCAGCTTTGCATACGTTAGGTTCGAGTCCTTTGATCCTGTGATCACGCTTCCGATATTGCCCCCACACTCTTCTGTTACGGTTGTCTGTCTTTCTTGCACCTGTTCCTGTCTCTTTCTTTCGCCTGTTTACAACTAGAGTGGAATGTGCCTTATGGCGAAATGATGTGCTTTTACAGTTGGGAACCGGCAATGTCACTGTAATTATGTTCCGGGCTTCTGAAAACATGAATGCAATCCTTTTGAAGTTTTACTGTGGGAACTGAGTTGTAACCTTTTGTTCGTTATGTTGTGCAATGACGAAAATGTGTATAAAAGGAGCGATTCCCTTTTGCAATTTGAAGCAGACTCTCAGAACCTACACTATGTTGTACTTCTTGCGATTTCTGTATCCCTGCAGTAATAAACGCTGATCTTTGACGCCGAAGGAAGTGTCCCGTGTCTCTGTCACTTGTACGCCAGAGCAGGTAACCCACGAAGGTTTCAGGTGTTGTTCCCTGGCACCGCTGGGCCTTAAAGAACCCAGTCCTTCAGTTGGCGCCCAATGTGGGGCGACATCAGCGGTACCGGTCCAAAACCTGACGATCGTGAGGAACTTCGTGTGAAATCTCCGAGGAAAGGTGCACCCCGCTTCATCGATCCTGTTGTCGAAATAAGTGGTCCGAAGACTTTTCCTGCGAAGATCCCCGCCTCCTGACGGTTGCGACGGACCGATGCTCTGACTGTCAACCTGTTTTGGCGCCTGGCGTAGTCCTTTTTAAGGCGAGACGATAGACGGGCCTTCCTGGTGACGCCATTGAGCTCTCAGTTAAGTATTTGTGGGTCGCTCCCAGTATCCTTGGTTGTTGTTGGTGCTTAGTCGTTTTGCATGGTTCCATTGCATTTGTGGTTCTTAGTTGTTGGTTCTTAGTTGTTATTTGACAGTTGCAATTGCCAAAAACCGAGGGTTTTGTATTTCACGAAGCTTTTGTACTTCGATAACCCTTGAAGTTTGATACTAGGTTAGCGTGCAAGATGCCTGGCCATAGTGGTTTCCTTGGTTTCTTTAAATGTCACAGTATGGATTCCCGGTTGGAGGACTCGTGTCCGATACCTCCAGTTGGAACTCCGATATATGAGCTCTATAGTCGACATGGTGTGGGCCCTATTATATATAATGAATATTGGATTCGTTATACGAAAAATGACGGTGACCTTAGTTGGCCATCACATGGAAGTTTCGACACTAAAATTTTAGATAATCTCGAAGCGAAACTGTTTAAAAGAAAATCTAGGCCGGCTATGTTCGATTCCTTTCGGTTATGGCGCAAAGAGGCCAGGCAGAAAGAAATCAAACAGCTTAAGAAAAATAAGAAAGAAAGTAGTATCATTACGATAATGCAAGATGCAGAACGTCACCATCAAGATAAAGCAGATAAAGAAACGGAAGTTTCAGTTAGACTGCATCACATGTGGGCGGATAAATGTTATCCGGTGTTATCGTCAAATCTCGATAAAAAGGAAGAAGACTCGAAAGAGGATCCTTTGTTAGCGTATTTAATGAAATCACCACCTCCTTGTGCACAGGGTGCTACGGCTCCTGTAGTTCCTCCTGTTCCCCCTCCTGTTGTTTTGGCGGCTGCTGGTCAGCCTGTTGTTGGTCCTGTTCTTGCTCCTCTACCTGTTCCTCTTCCTACTGCTTCTTTGCCTGTACCTTCTCAGTCTATTGTTCCTGCTACCCCCACTGATCTTACAACCACTTCTAATGCTGTTGCTCCTGTTCTTTTTTCCTCTTCTCCTTCCGTTCGTAATTGTATCCCTAACTCTGTTGCTACCCTCTACTCCCCACTTTCCGGATCGTTACTTCAATCCGATGTCTCTGAAACTCCCCAGAGACGAAGTCAAATCCCTGGTGGAAGAGAGAGAGCGACGTTAGAAACTATGGCGCGTAGATGGATTAGACACCCTGCTAAATACACCTCACGCATAGTTTTCGATACATTTTCTCAGTTCAATGAGCCAACACGGAGATTTGTGTTTGAAGAAATGTGCAACTCCTTGAGGGAAGAGTGGGATAATGATGACTTAGATGATGTACCGCCCGAGATGACCGAACTTCAGAGTCGTTTTTTGAATGGTATGATCGTAGGTGCAGATGTACGACGTGCATTAGAGCGATTATTAGCCTTTAGGTCTACAGTGCCTTCTCGAGTGTCGTTTGATGACGATTCCGATGCTCCAAAAGCGAACTCCGGTCAGTATCCTATGAGAGAGGTTCCGCCAGTTTGGATGCCAGGGGATCCGAACGCTAATCCTGTGGTTCTGCCGTATTTCCAAAGGGTTTGGATACACCTCCCATGGAAGCGATCAGAAGTCTTACAGGTGAAGCAATCCTTGCCTGATCCACGCAAAAATCCGGCAGGTTATTATAAGGAGTTATCCCAACTGGTGGATGCTTCTATTATGAACCTTGCTGACATCGACATGTTGTTTGGTAATATTGTACTGCAACCGATTTGGGCAAAAATCCGCCAAGAGAATCATTTAGCTGAGTTGGGTGGTGATTGGGCTACGCTATTAGCGGCTGATGGACGACAAATTGGTGGGGCTAAGCCCGAGCAGTTAATTACGGATTTGCCCCAAAGAATCATTACGCTCATGAAAACGCTTATGCCAGCGATGAGGGTGAATTGGGACAAATTGTCGGCTTGTAAGCAAAAGAAAGACGAAAGTGTCTCCGATTTCTTTACTAGATTTGAGGAAGCATTCATTGATCATAGTGGTCAGGACATGAGTACGGAGGGAGGACAGCGGTTATTTGTTGATAAGTTTGTGTTAAATTTGTTGCCTGAACTATGCAACAAATTGAAAAATTCAGAAAGTGCATGGGCCGTTTCAACCACTGCTCAAATACTAGCGACGGCTCAATACTACGAGAATAGGGAAAAAGAAGAAAGTGATCGTTCAGATAAGAAAACGAAGGAGCTTAAAACGAAGGTTTTGTTGCAACAAGCGAATCCTCCGCGTTCGAATCAAAATGATTCGCAACAGCAGTATCGGCCACAGGCACAGTCTTCCAGGATGCAGTCACGCTCTGACTCTTCTGACTTTAGATCTATGCTTGGATATAATCAGTGTGCATATTGTAGGGGAGAGGGACATATCAAATTTAATTGTCCCACTTTACGTGATCGCTATAATCATGTTTTGGCTCGAGGGGGACGTGGTGGTCCCCAACAGGCATTTCGAGGTAGAGGTCGGGATAACTCTCAGAATCAGAATGAGCGCTCTCCTACTTCGTTGGATGCGAATAATTGTTTTGATCAGCGGAATGCGAGGTCCGATAGATCGGCACAGTACCATGTGGACGATTATTATATTGGACATGAGATTGAGGCAGGTGATCGTTACTAGGACAGCCACCGACAAAGAGAGGGAGTAGTGTCAGTTCCGGTTGATCAGAGAGGGCCTTACGTCGCAGTTGCTACATCTGGCGTAGTTGAGCCTTTTCTGTTGGACACTGGTGCAGCAAAAAGTTCCATCATGCATTCAAAACTCCCTGGCGCACTTTTGTCTGGCTTAACTAATGTTTCCGTTGGATTCTCTGGCGCCCCTGTTAGCAATCCTGTCTCCAGCCCTTTGCCCCTTACGATTGGTCCTCATGAGCTGGAGGCTCCATTGATTCTATCGACTGGTTGTGGCGAGAATCTTTTGGGTTTGGATTTGTTAAAACGGTTATATGCGACTTTGTACTGCTCTCCTGCGGGAGTGGAGCTTACATTAGGTCAGAAAATAATCTCTCCTATGTACTTGTCGATTGATAAGTTCCCACCGGAACTGAGTTCCCTTCCTGCGTCACTATGGGCCACGGGCCCCAATGATGTGGGTTTGTTGGACATTCCACCTTATGTGGTCCAGTTGAAATCAAATGTGCGATTACCACGTATACCTCAGTATCGTATTTCTCTTGATGGTGAGCGAGCGCTATTAGCGATCGTTTATGACCTGATCGAAAAGGATGTTATTGAAGAAACTTGGGGAAATGTGTGTAATAGTCCTGTGTTACCTATCCTGAAACGAACTGATCCATCTAAACCTCCTGTGTACCGTTTTGTAATTGATTTAAGGGAGGTGAATAAGATCGTGGTCCCACAATTTCCTGTGGTGCCAGATATCAAGGCCTTGTTGACCTTAATTCCAGCTTCTGCCTCCTGGTTCACGGTGATTGACCTAAAGAATGCTTTCTTTAGCATTCCGATTGCTGAGGAAAGCAGAGATCTATTCGGATTCTCATTAGGTGGTCGCAGTTTTAGATTTAAACGCGCACCACAGGGCTATTGTGAGAGTCCATCGATCTACAGTCAAGCTCTTAAAAGTCAACTGGATGCATTTGTATTACCGACGGGTGCGGCTTTGATTCAGTACGTTGACGACTTATTAGTGGCCGCTGATAACGGGGTAATTTGCAGAACTACTACAGTGTCGTTGTTGCAGCATTTATGTGACTTACATCACAAGGTGTCACCTTCTAAGCTGCAATATTGTTGTCAAGAAGTAACCTATTTGGGTCACTTATTGTCAAAAGAAGGGAGAAGGTTGACCCCAGAAAGAATTGCAGCGATTGCGCGAATGACTGTGCCAAAAACTCAGAGAGATGTGCGTGCCTTTCTAGGTATTACGTCATACTGCAGACAATGGATTCCAAATTTTTCATTATTAGCGAAGCCATTGTTAGCTCTCACGTGCAAGGATGTTTCGACTCCTTTGCCTTGGACTGAAGAGTGTCAGCACAGTTTTTCGGAATTACGTGATGCGTTGTGTTCGGCTCCTGTGTTAGGTACTCCCGATTACAGTAAGCCGTTCACACTGTACGTTCACGAGAGGGATGGTTGTGTGTTGAGTGTCTTGACGCAACAATTTGGCGACAAACAACGCCCATGTGCGTATTTCTCTTCGACCTTAGACCCAGTAGCTAGAGCATTACCGAGTTGTCTGAAAGCAACAGCAGCAGCTGCGGTGTCCATTCGACAGTCCGCAGGTTTGGTCATGGATAATATGCTTACGGTGATGGTTCCGCATGCAGTTGACACTCTTCTGAACCGAACGAAAACTCAACACCTGACGAGCGCAAGGTTGTCAGGGTATGAGCTGACACTTTTGGCAAGTCATATACGGATAAAGCGTTGTAATGTGTTGAACCCAGCAACATTGTTGCCGATCAACATGGAATCAGATGATTTAGCACCACATGATTGTTACTTGAGAACTGAAGAAGAGACGAAGGGTCGCATTGACCTGAAAAACACTCCATTGGTAGATCCCGATGGTACTTTGTATGTTGATGGCTCGTGCTTCAATTTGCCGAATGGTGATACGACGACTGCGTATGCTGTAGTGACGTTGAGTACGGTTGTGGAAACTGCGAGATTGAGTCAGAATTCGGCCCAAGCAGCTGAATTGATCGCGTTGACGAGAGCGTGTGTGTTGTCTAGAGGAAAGCGGGTGAATGTGTTTACCGATAGTCAGTATGCATTTGGCGTAGCGCACAGTTTTGGTCGATTGTGGAGAGAACGTGGGTTTTTTACGTCGCATGGCACGAAGATACAGCATGGACAACTTGTGAATGACCTTTTGGATGCACTTACATTGCCTAAACAGGTGGCAATAATCAAATGCAGTGCGCATCGGAAAGTGACAGATGATGTTGGCCGCGGTAATGCGTTTGCGGATGAGATTGCTAAGGAGACAGCTAGAGATCTGACAAATCGAATGTACGTTACGAGTTCAGTAAGATGGCCAGCGGAGACTGGTATGTGTGAAGACACAGTTGAGAGTGTGAAAGAGATACAGAATGAGGCTACCAAGATGGAAAAGACTCAGTGGAAAGAAAGCACGGGGAAGTTAGATGAGAATGGATGTTGGGTTGATTTGTCAGAAAGGCAGAGATGGATGTTACCGGATGCATATGTGCTTGCCGTTGTTACCATGGCTCATGGCACGTCACATATTAGCGCAAAAGGCATATGTAAGTTGTTGTCCCCAGTATGGAAGAATGAGGGAATTACTAAGTGTGCGGAGAGAGTGGTTAAGAATTGTATGATATGTTTGATGTACAATCCTGGCAAGGGCACTCCTACTCCACCTGGTCATTTTGCCCCTCCTACATGTCCCTTTGAAATTATTCAGTTGGATTTCATCCACATGGAGAGATGCAACAACCTGAAGTATGTCTTGGTTGTAGTTTGTGCATTCTCTAGATGGATTGAGGCTTACCCCCATAAAGATAATACTGCCCTATCTACAGCAAAAGTGTTGCTCAAAGAGTATTTACCTAGGTATGGCATGCCACGGATTGTATGGTCGGATAACGGAAGTGAGTTTGTGGGAAGTGTGATGAAAAGTGTATGTAGTGGCCTTGGTATTCATCAAAAATACCATAGTGCTAATCATCCTCAGTCGGCGGGTTTGGTGGAAGGATACAATGGTACCCTGAAACTGAAACTTGCCAAAATCCAGGCCACGACTGATTTATCATGGACAGATGCTTTGCCTCTAGCCCTCTTATCGACCAGAGCGACTGTGCACTCTCGAGTAGGGCTTAGCCCATATGAGATTGTGTTCGGCCGTCCTGCGAACATTTGGGGAGTCCCAAGGCCTAAGGAATTTAACAGACTTGAATATCCAATGTTGATTGACTATCTTCATGATCTGACTGCTAAATTGAGTTTGATTCACCAACAGGTTTACGAGGCTCTACCGGCACAAACAGAAGGTCCTGGTCATCGGCTCCAACCTGGCGACTGGGTCGTTACCCGAAATTTTAGACGAAAACGCAATCTTGAGCCAAGATTCGTGGGACCCCACCAGGTGTTATTGGCGACGAGGACTGCAGTTCGATTGGAAGGAAGAAAGCACTGGGTGCATGCCACCCACACCAAGAAGGTTTCGCTTCGTTTGCCAGTAGACACATGGATGAAGAAAGGAGTCGCCTCGACTGAAACAGAGACCCCTTTGTACTATGTACCATTTAGTGATGCCCAGCCTGTAGGGAACGATTTAGTTCAATCAGATATCCCTGTCGAATCATCGAAAACGATACCGTTATCATCAGCATTGGAGAGTTCAAGTTCTGAACTGTTACCTGAACAATCGAACACTGTTTTGCCATCAGAACCGTTATTTGAAGAGCAAACTCGACCTGGAAAAACTCGATATTTTCTTCGATCGCGCAATAAAGACTAATGCATTTGTTTATTTTTGAATTCACGTTACCCCTTACAGTTGCCATGAATGTTATGATTTTGCATATTGTGTGTGTACTTTTTTTCCTTGCAGCTAGGAGACTTAAGTTAATTAAAAGATAAATTGATTAGACCTACCTTCTGGGTTGACCGTAGGGCCGTGCGGGTACCTCCTTCTGTTTAGCAGGTTTCTGACACTAGGTCGATTACCTTTTGTCAATTTCTGGGAACTCCTGGGAATTGATAATCGCTACTCAGAACGAAGTGCGTCAAGAACGTCACGGACGGTTTTTAGAGGATGGAGTTTTCTAAGCTGTCGGAAATAGAGAAAATGGCGGTACAAAGATCCAAATTGCATAAGATGTTTCGAACAAAATGTTTTCTGTTTCAGGTTTTTATGTTGTTCCTGACTGTTTCTATGCTACTAGTGGGTGGAGTGTACTTTGGGATTCAATTATTATTGCCTTCCATTTCACCCGTTTCCTTCTCACTTGACCTAAATTCTGTTTCCACTATTTCACCACATTCCTTTCATCTTCTGCCTCAACATGAACAGGCCAGACGTGCGGAATTTATGAACAATTCCTTTGTCCAACTCCTGCATCAGCATCAGTTGGTGATGAATACTACCAATTGTTGGGTGTGTGGGTTAATGCCACATACTATGGATAAAGGTATTCCGTATTTGGTTCTTCCTTACAGCACCCAGGGGTCAGCTCGAGCATTCCAAACTATGTTCCGTAGTGCACTAGATTCCTACCCCCGTCGAGAGCCTCGCTCCACAGACCTTAGTCCCGGCCCGTACCACAAGCCTTTGGCGATAGCGATTGCTGATTTAGATAAAGATATTTTTGATGCAACAATTATCCCAGAGGAAGAGGTGCGAGCTTACAAGGATCTGAGTGAGGTTGAGTATAGTATGTTAGTAAGTGATAGACAGCTTAAAAGCTCATCTCCGATCTGGATCGTACCTCATCTCGGCCATTTTTGTCTGCAAGGCCTCGGTCGAAATCCGAGAGCTCAGCTTGGGAAGAGTGCTTGTACTGAGACGTATGTCTTACCGATGCTCTCTTCCCCTGTCTTCCTGACTGCCAAGGGTACTTATTTTGTGTGTTGCGATCGTGCTTATACGTGGTTGCCTCGTGACTGTTCAGGCACCTGCTATATCGCGAATCTTTTACCACCGACCTTTACGGTTGCCTCAAACTATCACAAGACCAGAGTTGTGAGAGGTGTCGTTAGTAAAGAGGACACTGCCAGTCAAGAGGCAGGAGACTTCTTTAAGGGTTTCCTACCGTTTTGGGGTCCTATGGTTAATAGTAGGAACTTGAGACAGTTGACTTGTGTGGTGGAATTGACTGCTAATATCACTGCAAGTGCCCTTGGTAACCTGACAGCAGAGCTTCAAGCGGATAGACTTATGACGCTACAAAACCGTATGGTTCTAGACGTTGTACTTGCAGATAGAGGTGGTGTGTGCAAGGTAATCCATTCGAGCTGCTGCATTTTCATCCCTGATAATGCTCCAACTGTCTATAAAGCCATGTCAAAGTTGCATAAAATCTCGGAGTCCATACACGTGGACGAGGGAGATTGGACACTTCTAGGATGGTTTTGGGGTCTGATGTCGACTTGGGGTTGGAAGCTTCTGATGATCATAGGAGTCGTTGTAGCGTTTCTGTTCACGTGTTGTCTTTGTGTGCAGTGTGGTCCTGCCTTATGTGGCCTTTGTGCTACAACGTGTATAAGAAGGCCATCCGTTACCAAAGAGACATTGATGGATAGGATGATGTTTCAACAACACCTGAATGATCTGATGAATATCGAAATTGATTCTGATTTCGACTAGTGCTTGCCTACCTGAGGGCAAAAGGAGCGTCTGAGGTTCCGTGAGAATCATTACGACGTTTTGGGCATGCTCGGATATGGACGAGTTTGGTATCTATGAACCGTAAATGACGAGATTAGTGGGTGTATGCGTTTACGCTACACTACTTAGAAGGGTTCGTCTCCTTTACGGGTTTTTCCATCTGAACCCTCGGGTTCCATTTTAGATACGGCATCCATTTTGTTTCTTGCCCTCACGTAGCCAACGAAGGGACAATGTCCGCTTCGTGACCCTGGGATTCCCAAGCTCTGGCGGAAGATGAATATTCTTTGGGGTCGTCTTTACGACCGGGGGAATGACACGGCAAAGGCAGATGGCTCAGCTTGAGGCTTATTCTGCCGTGTTGGTCTATTGTTTCAGCTTTGCATACGTTAGGTTCGAGTCCTTTGATCCTGTGATCACGCTTCCGATATTGCCCCCACACTCTTCTGTTACGGTTGTCTGTCTTTCTTGCACCTGTTCCTGTCTCTTTCTTTCGCCTGTTTACAACTAGAGTGGAATGTGCCTTATGGCGAAATGATGTGCTTTTACAGTTGGGAACCGGCAATGTCACTGTAATTATGTTCCGGGCTTCTGAAAACATGAATGCAATCCTTTTGAAGTTTTACTGTGGGAACTGAGTTGTAACCTTTTGTTCGGTATGTTGTGCAATGACGAAAATGTGTATAAAAGGAGCGATTCCCTTTTGCAATTTGAAGCAGACTCTCAGAACCTACACTATGTTGTACTTCTTGCGATTTCTGTATCACTGCAGTAATAAACGCTGATCTTTGACGCCGAAGGAAGTGTCCCGTGTCTCTGTCACTTGTACGCCAGAGCAGGTAACCCACGAAGGTTTCAGGTGTTGTTCCCTGGCACCGCTGGGCCTTAAAGAACCCAGTCCTTCACATGTGCCACAA